>NC_035442.2:169780696-170509927 GCF_002127325.2 Helianthus annuus | reverse complement strand
TTAGAAGTTTATTTTTGTAGCAGGAAATTCATTAAAGTCTCAAATTTAAAGTTGAAAAAGGGATTGAAATATGATTTTCTACATATTTTTATAAACACCCCTAAAGATACAACAATGTCCCTTTCTTTCATCTTCCTTTGCTTATATATATGTCTTCCATTCACATCACTAACACACAATTCATCCTGGAGTCTCACTTGTTGGTTAAAAGGATTTTAGGAGAAAGCTCCTTCCTAAATCGACTAATCCCAACAAGTGATAAAGTACCCTCTATGTATGTATTTTATTTTGTATTGTGTAACAATTGTTATTTAAAATTTTGGGTTTGAGTTTGAATTTTGTGTATAACATTATTCATGTTTTAGTTTCAAATTCGATGCAATGATTATTTACATTCAATCATTTTTTACTGTATTGAAATTGCATAAGTTAACTAGAAAGTTAACTACATTTTTTTTGTTATAAAACTCATGACATAATTTATTATGTCAATAGGGGTGTTAAGCTTTTTTGCATTGAATTTGAACCTCTGAAAATAGACTCGTTTTCCGAACAAGTTACGGATTGTTGAGTTCTAAAATCCCAATCCAAAATACCAAATAGAAAGCTCTAACCCTCTCTGGTCTAGTTGCCACATTTTACGTTTTCTTCTCTTAACCTGGTTCGTTCGAATTAATACGAATTTGAATTTGTTTTGTAAAATCTGAATTGTATTCATTCCAAAATCTTAATTAGAAAAACATATTTGGTTAACCTAATGAACCTAATATCCGATTCGATAAATACCCGACATATTATTATTATTATTATTATTATTATTATTATTATTATTATTATTATTATTATTATTATTATTATTATTATTATTATTATTTTACCTTTTGTTGTTATTTTGTTGTTAAATTCAATACCACATGATAAGAGCATTCACATCCCATTCTCCTTATCTATCTATATAATTAACTAAAAAGACATTTTTCTATAAAATTGGTCTATTTTTAAACAACTTCACACATTCCATTCTCCATCTCTATCTTTATTTTACTCACATACAGTTATTTTATAATTTTTTTTCACTTTATTATACACTCACAATAAATTATAGAGGTTTGGATTTGAAACTTTGAATATAGATGTTTGCTTTTGTTTTCTCAAAAAGTGTTCTCTATTATAAAGGATGGGATAGAGTGGTATTTTATATGGTTTTATAAACTATTTTTTAAATTTTAGAGAATATGATGATACACAGGGCAGGATGTGAATGCTCTAACAACGAGGTTTAATTAGAGTTGGTTGTAGATAGAAATGAAGTTATATATATATATATAACCCCGGATTGCTTCCCGGGCTCGAGCAAGTTATTTATCTTAATTATTAATGATTAATATATAAACAAAATAATACAAACATATTGACATGTTACGCAAGTCATTTTTCTTAATTATTAATGATTAATATATAAACAAAATAATACAAACATATTCACATGTTACATAATTTGCTTTCAATGTTCACAATAAGAGATACTTACTAACCCACCTTCGTTTATTAACAAACCGACTGAGGAGCTCATTCATTCTTTGCAAGAGATAAAGGCTTGCTGCATCAATGATTTTTACTGACATAGGTTATATATATATATTATTCAAAATGTATAATGCATGACGAACAAAGTACATTAATCCTTTAATCAATCTAGCACAAAGGTCACAATAAAGGTTAGGCATCACTAACACATCAAATAGTGATGGATTCTTTACCAGCTACATATACAAAAAAAAATAATAATAATGACTCTAGTAATATTCTTATTTAGATAAAGGATGTACCATCATACAACAATTATCAATGATAACTTTCTCATATTTTATATCAGGGTACTTCTCAGCAACCTCCCAACAACACTATTGAAAAATAGAAATTTAGCATAATCAAACATAATAAGATCTTTGCCAATCTATAACATCTCAAAATATAATAAATTAAAACCTTCAAAAATCATACACTTTTAGAGAAAGTAATAAGATTTATATATGTTATGTGACAAATATTCAGGTTAGGCGTTGTGCAAGTGTTTCCAATGATGAAATTCGGGGATCTATCAAGTTGTTCAATGATGAGCTCACCTTGGATAAATCAGTAGGTTGGTTGTTGCCAGTATTCAGATTTTCTACACTTGATGCATTTTGTATTTTTCTCTCATAAGCATTTACATTGATTTTTACCACAGACCTCGGTTGGTGAATATGTGCAAATATAATGCCATCGGCCTGTTTGGAACAAATGCATACGTGCGCTATATGCTTCGTAAGAGGCTGCAAGAGTAAGTTACCATAATACCATATCCATATCCTAGATTTTTTGTTTAAAAATTGACTGGTGAAACTAGGACCCTTGGCTGTATTACAACGCATGGGAAAGCTTATATCTTCGTTAAAGTGTAAGTTTCCAATGCATTTTGTGTTAATATCGTATGTTTTCGGTTTACTTTGAGTGCTTTCGTGATAATGGGACTTCCACTTTTCAATATTCTTATGTTTTTTTGACCGTTTTGTATTTGTTACATATGCTGGTGGTCTAAAATTTATATTTATTATATGTTTTCTGACCGTTTTTTCTTTTGGTTTGGTGAAAGTTTTATCAAGATCAAAAACAATACGTTGAAGGAAAATGGAAGGATGGAGGTCAAGTTATAATGCGTTTGAGTAAACATAAACTATAATTAACAAATATGCAAGATGCTTAGAAATGGAATGAAAAGTAAAAATCCAAATTAAACAGTAATACAATACTTTTTAATTTTTTCCTCTCTTGTGCAACTATTAAAACACCTGCAATAGAGGTTTTTAAACTCCATGGATGCCCATGTGACATTCATGGGTGGAGAAGCCACAGATGCCTCATTGCATGGGTATGTCCATGGTTGTTTTTGGGATCAGATGTCCATGTGTGGCTCTTTTGGTTTTTTCCATTGAATTTTTTCATTTAAAAAATAAAATGAAGCTATGGAAACAGGGTTGGCAAGCGAACCTGAACATAATGGCAAAACCGAAATCCGAAACATTCGGGACTGGTAATGGAATGGGTATTCAGGCATAGGATTGGTTTAAAAAAAAAATTCACGGGCATAGGACAGGTATGAAATATGGCGATAGCCGAACTGGCTGGTACCTGAAAACATGTACCCGTTTACCCGAACCATATATTTGAAAATATAACTGAACATATCTACTCATTGGTTTTGTTACACTTTTATATTGGAAGGACAATACACCCGAGTTTTTTTTTTTGTTCCAGAAAAAAAAAATAATAGTCTTATCCTTCTGATGGTCGGGGGTTGGGTCGCTGAATATGCTTTTCACTATGCTAAAGCTAAGGGTAGAGATAGAGTATCTGCTATACACAAAGCTAACATTATGCAGAATACAGGTGATTCACATTTCAAGACAATGCAAGATGTAAGTTTACCACTACTAACATATATTTATATTAATTTATTTATGATTAATGCTTATTGAAAGTCATTTTTAGAAACTCAAGCTTGAATAAAACGATACGAAGTTGAGTATTGAGTTGAAACCTGAGCTTGCATATAGATTCTTAGTGTTATAGTATCTTTTTGGTCGTTTGGTTCTACAAACACATTGTTAAATCAATGTGCTGGATACATAAGGTATATGAAATAGGTTTAATAATCACATTGGTTGTATTAGAGGTTTAACAACCAGACTGTTCATTTCGGAGGTTTACCAGTCAAATAGTTTTCCAAGTACTTATGACATTATACAATAAATTTAATTTCTTTATTATATTAGTTGTTTAAGTAAATCTGCAGCTCGATAAGAACGTATTGAAAGTCGGTCTGGTTTGTTTTTTCGCCCTATTTTTCTTTTTGTTTTACTCTTGATTACTATTCCGATTACGTTCATTGCGATGTTTAAGTATGTAATGGTTTTGTAACATCTTTGGTTTTTTGCTATTAATCTGAAAATATATGTGTTATTGATGAATAGATGCTACTTAATCGATTACCTTTTGTATATGTTGTGTACTGCGGTATTGTTTTATTTATAGATTTCTAAAAACATTTAAGATTAAAATAATGGATATACTAATATTATTATTTCACAACAGGTTAAAGGAAAAGGAAAAGCTAAAGTTTTAGCTGACATATCCGAGACAGTCGAGAATTTGAAGAAAGAATGCAAAGGCCGACAATGTAGTAAAAAATCTGATTCGGTTCCTTTTCGTCTGTCTGCTGATTACGTCATGGTATTAAATATTTAATATATTTTTATGAATGTCACTAATATCCGGTTTTTATTGTCATTGTCTGGTTAGTCATATTCATAACGTTTGATAGAAATTTGATAATTCTTGGTGAATAACATGTTTAAAATTCAAATTTTAGAATCTTTCATAATTTTTTTTAGTGGTCAAGTTGAATCAATTGAGATTCATTTTCAAGTAGAATGAAACGAGTCTTAATTTAGTAAAAAGTGAAATAGGTTCAGATTCAATTCAATGGTGTAAATGGTTTATAAGTCATACAAAGTCTAGATAGTATGCGTAAAATTCTTTAAGTGATTTTTTATTAAAAGATTTGAGATTATTGATTATTAGTTAATATACAATTGTTTCTCTAATATGATACTTTATACATACATTAACATTAACAATAAAATTGAATTTAAGCCAAAGCAGTGTGTTAGTCATTTTCATAATTACTCTTTATACAAGAAAACTTTAATTGTACGGTATATAGTATATTTGCTGTTAACCACGTTTATATATATATATATATATTTTTTTTCATAAACAAGGGAAAGAAACGGTTAAAGGATGTTAAAAAAGTGAAGCATTGTAAGAAGATTACAAGGAATGCACGCAAAGTTTCTGGTGTTGGCATGGATCTTGAATTCTTCAACTTTAGTCGTAAAGGAGACTATCGGCTGGTATGTTTTTTTACATCATTTACCATCATATTTATTTCATTTTTTCCATTGACTTATATTTGTTTTTCTTAAAACGCATTTAGCGTCTTCCTGTTGAAGTTGTAGACAGAGCAGGCCTAGGCTACCTTGTTCATAAATTCATCAAGATCTTTTGTTGTTCTCTTTTATATCTCGTGAGTTTTGAACTTCTTTATCCATTTCTTGGAGAAATTTTGCGTACTCCATCCTTGCATCTACAATTATATCCCTCCATGACCAACTCATGAGCTCCAGTATTAAGCTTTTTAACTGTTAAAAAACAATAGTAAGTCCCGTTTGACCTCACAAATTTAAAAGATTGTATCTTTAACAATATACAACTGATCTCTCAATGATTTAAGAAAAAATAAAAAAAATAAATCACCTAATCTGGTGACCCGACTCGATTTTGAAAATCAAATAAGAAACAACTTTCTACAAAGTGAATTTTAATCGCCAAAAAAAAGGAATTACTTAATCTCTACAGCAAATAATGTCCATTATACATAAAATAACACCTACAAATCAAGAAAAAAACACTTAAAAAATCATATACGTATTGAAAGCATATTTTGCAGCGGAAGCTGATTATTCTTCAAGTCAGTGACGAATCCGAAAAAACGTTTCATTTAAATATGAACACATAGTAATAATGTAAAGATCATGGATATATGTCACTGCAAAGATAACAGTTTACCGTTTACCGATAAAGATAACATGGGATCAACAACTTAAGAACCCTAATTTGATTTGGACAAAAAGGAACAACAGTTTACCGATACTGGCTGAAACCACAACTGGTCAGATTTATGTGCTGCTGGAACCCTAGCCGTCGACCTTTCGTTGTGGCGTTAAACCACCACCTTCATAAGACCAAGAGAAACCCTAAACCTTACATTGATTTTTGATGAAACATACTTGTAATGACTCATATTGATTTTCGATGAAACATACCTGGAGATTCGGATTTTCACCATAACTCAGATCCGGTTCGCAGGAGATTCGGATTTTCGCCGGAGTTCGATATCTGGAATTTCTCTCACTACAAATTGTTACTTTCACTCTCTAAAACAAAAGGTGGAGATGAAAAGACGAAGATTATGATGAATTTTGATGTAAATTTCTGTTTCTCTATTCAAATAAACTTTGAAACAAATAAGGATTCTCAAACAAACTTTAAAAGAAATCAAGATTAACGATAGGACATTGATACCTACAGTTTGTATGGAGTGGTTCAAGTAGCAGTGAAGGATCCATTAGGGTTTTAGTAGATGACGGCAGAAAAATGGAAAAATAGAGACACGAATGTGGGAATTTAGGTTTTTAGAACATTTATATACTCGGGTCGAAAACCAAGTATGGGTACCGCGTCTCGCCCGTATACAAAGACCCATTATTTTCCCACCCAAATAGTTGTGAGATTGCACCACAAGCTGACACGTGTCCCAAATTTTTTTCATTTATTATATATAATAGAAATAGATTTTCTCATTTCATAACTGACAATGAAATACAATCAAATCTGAGTTATTTATTATAAAATATTCAAAAACATAAATTCTCTTGAAATAACTTATATATATAGGGTAGGGTTCCAGCATGAACAACCTCCCAATAGTGAACTGCGTGAACAGATCTGGACCCTTGATATTTATGATCTTGAGATTCTTGATGAGTGGCATGATTGTAATTATTTGGTTAATTGATACTATTTAATTAAAGAAATAAGGGTATATGGGTAATTACACTATTAAATAATTCAAAACCAAAACCCTTAAAAGTTTCCATATTAACCAGATCCTGTTCAAATATACAGAGGAGCTTTCTCTCTCACCATTACTGTCGACAACAAAGAAAACTATCATTGGAGCTATCTAATCGACGGAATACACAGCCGAAAATCATTGTTCGAATACATAGAGGAGGTCGGTCGAAGGCTATGTCTCACCATCGCCGCCGTCATGGAGGAAAACCAGAGGAGGACCGTCGAAGATATCCAGTCGCCGGAATACTCATATGATTTTCAACAACAAAGTACACAATGATAAAGTATAAATGTTTATATGATTCAGTAAATCGTTGCATGTTTTATAATTCTTCTAAGAACATCAAATCGGAAGTTAGGGTTTCTAAAAGTTGTTTAATCACGAGGTTTTGCTACAATGGTGTGTTTCTGATCAATTGTTGTTTGAGTATATGCTTAATTTTTTGAAGGATAGGGTTGATTTAACAAGATAGTGGATTATACGTTATTTTTATTCGATGTACACATGTGTATTTTGTGCGTATTTTTCTGAATGCCAATGTATAAGTGTGTACACATGTGTATGTTGATGTTAAGCTGATCTGAACTATATATGTTCTGCAGACTGTTTTTTTTAACCATATGTTAGTTTTGTCCAGTGTACACATGTGTATATACATTTAATTCAAATAAGTACACCTGTGTACTCATATGTATACACATCATGTGTCACAACTGCGAGATGAACGTCTTCGCGCTATCTCTTGATTTAAAGGAACTGAAGATCTTTCTTATGATAAATTACCTATCAGTCCTTTTACGTATGATTATGTCAAAGTTAAAACAATATCATCCGCTCCGTCATAGTCATATACTGTGCGGCGAAACGGTGGCTAGTGACGATAATTCAGTATCCAGCAGCCAGCAATGGTGTGAAGCGATTGAAAAATAATTGTCGTTAACGTTGTTTCATAGTTCATCGATGGTTAGTTATATTATTAGATTTCGTGTTTATAGATATAATTATATAAATATTGTAATCTTAATTCCTACATTAACTTTCTTTTTGGAAGGTGAGGGCTGCAACGGTGACGTGTTTTGCAGGAATAACGTCTAACGTTTTCTTTTCACTTCCAGAAGACAAATAGGATCAGATTATCAGTTATTCTGTAAGATATTAATATAGTTATCTTATTTTAAAAATCTTTAATATTACTATTTTCATTTTGTTGAAAACTTCTATATATCAACGCGGCTTTTAACGATGAGGTCCCGTCTGTAAGATCTGTTGCTCGTCGTGCAATTGGTGTGATCCCGTATTTTCCACAAGCTAAAGAGGTAATCGTTTTTCCAAGAAATTATCGTATTGTAGATTTGCATCTGAAGTTTAAAGTTTGAATATATATAATGATATAATATTGTCTGAATGTATAGTGTGGAGATTCTTGGCAAGTTTATAAATGCTGCTGAAATCAACAGTACATAAGGTGTAAAGGCTACTCTACACTTATGTAATGCACTGTTGTGCACATGTGTACAGACTGTTGTACACAGATGAACATACCAGTGTACACCGAAGTACCTGCTAACCCGACATGATTGACACCCCTAGTTATCGATCTATAGTCTATATATGGATGTAGCTTAATAAAAAATTTCAGCTAGTAAATTAGATGACTAAACTACAATGTTATATTTTGTTCCGAGTGTTTCTTGTTTGATATTTATGCAGGCTTTGGCCCGATTTCAAGAAGTTAGTAACAGATACACCTAGCAATACGCAAGCTAGTAGTAATAACGATGGAAATGACAGAAAAAATCCTGGTGGTGATGGTGAAAACAGCCCCAGTCCGAACAAAGAAGGAACTTCGGATCCCAAAAATGGTTCAATCTTAACCTCAAAGGCGATAGAAAAACTGGTTAATGACATGCGTTATGGGTTTATTCGGTGTGAATCTTTTTGTGTTTTGTTCATATTTCGTAGTGGCTTGTTAGTAATCAAAATCAAGGATTGTTTTGTTCATATAAGCTTTACATCATTTGATGAACATTCTATACGTTCTTTATCTTCTTTAGCATTGTACATATGTGTAAATATCCAAGTACACCTGTGTACACAATGCACATGTAAATATCCGTATCATCAGTATGGGTATCAAATGTGTGATTAACTTTGTTTTCGATGCAAGCTTTGAATTTGTCAGTTATCATTTGCGCATCTCTATCACCAATAAAATCTCGAATGTCCGGTACCTAGTCCCATTGGGAGTTTCATAGACATTACTCGCAACCGACTCTGCACAATCACATTACAAAAAGGTTGGTTAAAAAAAGGACAACAATGCTGAGGGTCTTCAAAGGCTCATTAACTAAGAATTATGCTATTTGCATGCAACGACAATTGTATCATACACATGTGTACTATCGTGTTGGCATGTATAGAAGAAGCAGTACACATGCGTACCTCGGACCTAAATATTATACACAAACAAAAAATGACTAAAAACTCAAGTTTTACAAACCTGGTTTTACAGTGGACTGCTATTTACAAAGAACTGAACACACTTGTATATATGAATTTAGCAAAAAGATAATTATAAAAGAAACATAATCAAATCACATTTAATTACCAAAATATAATACAATAATATCAAACTATATGCTTCTAGATTGATTGATATTTGAATGAGAAAATAACCTGAATAGGTGTCCAACCACAAGGATCAGGATAAAGATCTGACCCATTCCACCAACTACCCACAAATCCTTGAATAGCAGAGTATATAGCATCTTGCTCTGTTTTCACCATTAGAGCTCCAACTGAATCTCCATTACTATCTCCATTAACACAAATTCCAATCAACAAACCATCATCAAACCCACAACAACAAAATACCCATGAATTCTACACCTTAAATCCATCACAATTCCTCTGTTTCACAGTTTCACTCACCACTAAAGATCTTGACAATTAGAAATCAATACACAATAATTGTCCGACGAAATCTTAGTCCGAATCCGATTAATGTACACCGATTATTCTTCGCTGGAATCTTAGTCCGGCTCCGATTAATATCCGACGGAACAAAACTACAACACCCAATCAAATACCGGCAACGATACAATTGACGGTGAGAAATAATCGATCTTCAGGCGAAATATGACGTGATGAACGACCAAATATGAACTTGAATTTTCTGGGTTTATGAACGTGATGAACGGCTGACGTGAAGATTGGATGAATCGCATGAAAATATGGATATTTGTTAGAGATTATCGATGATAATCTTAAAAAAATAAAAAATATGTTAAAGATTTTGAAATAATATTCTTATTATGTAACTGATATAGGATTAATAATAAAATGATTTGAATTCAACACTTTTTATAAAATTACAATCCTACCCTTGTCAACTATATATGAAATGAAGGGCCCAGATCAGTTCACGCAATTCACTCTTGGGATTTTGTTCACGTTTGAACCTAATCCTATATATATATATATATATATATATATATATATATATATATATATTGTGTTTTCGTTAGGTAACTGAAAAGGAAATACTATCAAGTCTGAGTTATTTAAAATCTTCAAAAATACAAATTCTTTTAAAAGATTATAAGATTTAGTTATAGTTATTTAGAAAAAACTTAAAATATGATATATTTTTTTTATTTTGCTCTTATATATGGAGATTCTCTGAGTAATTCAATAATCTTTATTAATGGTGGGTAGTGTTGTGAATAAATATTAATAGGGGTTGATGTTTGTTATCGTATTCTTTTTCTTTTGTGAAGCTTTGTTCTTGTTATATGTGGATTTTAAGTACATATTTTTATTGGATTTCATATATGATTTTGCAGACATAAGCCAAAAATGGAAGGAAATGGTAATCAAAGGGCCAGGGAAGAAGTACCTGCAACCACATCCGATGAATGAAAATGAGAATTGTGAAGTCAGGTCTAGTGACGAAGAGGAAATCAATCGTGGCGGTTCATCTTCGAGTTCACGAGTTCACGACAATATAGCCGTTACACACGAGAGCAAGTTGAAGAACTTGAAAAGTAATACTCACTTTTCCTTTCAACTAGTGATCAAATTCTAAGTGCATGCATGCATACTTCTTTTAGTTTATTTTGTTTTGTTTGGTTTTGTGGTAATAGATTCTTCAAAAAGAACCCTCACCCTACCGAGAAAGAAAGGACTGAAATTGCAAATAAACTCAATATCACTATCAATAAGGTCAAATTTTGGTTCCGGAATAGAAGAACTCAATTGAAGGTAATGTTTGATTATATTTTCATTTTCATAGTAAAATTCCATGGTAAAACATATATGTTTAAGAAATATATAAAAATCCAGACCTTATAATAAATGTATAAGTTGAATCCCCCCCCCTAATTATTAAAATTATTGGTGCGAAAAATCATAAGGTAACTACACTTGTGCAGAGTCAAAAGGAGCGCAGTGAGAATGTGATTTTGAAGCAAGAGAACGAGCAACAAATGTGGTGCACAATCAACAATACCAGACGGGTCCATTCACAAACACAAAGTCGTGATAGAGAACGCACGGTTGAAAGAGGAACTTAGCCACATGGCTAATTTCGCCAGTCATGTCAGTCAAATGTTTGGTATACCATTGCCAAACAAAGTGACAATTCCTGGTGACCCTTTAAACCCAATCATGAGTGGATCACTTATGGACTATGACATACCCATTCAAAGGAATGAATATCTTGTGCAAGCATCAAGAGCCATGGAAGTGCTCTTAAAGCTTGGGAATGTAAATGCTCCACTATGGAATAGAAACATAGAAGGTGGAGGAGAAACCCTTAATTTTGTTGAATATGAAAGGGCTTTTCCTCCTATCCTTGGCACAAAACCACCTGGATTCGTATCTGAGGCTACACGGGCTAGGAGCGTGGTACCGATGACTAGTTCTACCCTTATAGAAGCATTACTCAACACGGTAACTTATCTTTTTATTCTTGTTACTTTCATAGAAAACCCATGATTACATTAACTTATACATAACTAAACATGAATTGGTAGGATCAATGGAGAGAAATGTTTATAGGCATGATCGGCAGTTGTACTACAATGGAAGTGATTTCCAATGGTACAGGAGGCTCAAGAAATGGTGCTCTCCAACTTGTAAGTCCTCTTAGACTTTTTTATTATTTTTTATTCTCCTCTATTTTTGTTCATGTAAGAAAAAATATTTTTTTTGCTAAAAGATCAATATTTGATGTAGATGAAGGCCGAAATTCAACTCATTTCGCCTTTAGTGCCAGTTCGAGGGCTTAAGTTTATTCGATTTGCCAAACAGCAAGCACAGGGGCAATGGATTGTGGTTAATTTGTCAATCGATTCGGGTATTGAAGGACACATGACAAGAAGGTGTCCTTCTGGTTATGCCAAATGGTTTCACCATGGTATAGCATATGTATATAAAATAATTTGTGTATATGCTTTTGTATTGTATAATTATGTCTAAACTATGATATATTTTGTAATGAATATGTGTAGGTTACGTGGATCGAACATACTGAATACGATGTGCAATCGGTCTCCCACCAGTATCGCCAGTTAATCAACTCGGGTGTGGGCTTCGGTGCACAAAGATGGATTAGTGCACTTTTGCGGCATTGTGAAAGCATAACAGCCATCATGTCTCCCACCCTCAACCACCACCTACTTCAAGATACAAAAAGAAGCTTAAGAGGCCTAGCACAACGCATGATGAGTATCTTTTGCGGTGGGGTTTGTTTAACCGATGGTCAACAATGGGATTTGGTTGCGGATCATGCACCAAGAAGACCAAGGATCATGGCACACAATTACATAAGTGGTTTTGGTGAACCAATGGGAATAGTCACTAGTGCAACCTATTAAGTCTCACCAACACCTGTTTGATATGTTGAAAACAAAAGACAGGTGTATATGGGATGTGTAAGATCATATGCAGGATTGTTTTTGTTGTGTAAGGTGAACAACTATTTTAATTAAATTATTAGAGTTCATTAATTTGAATAGAAAAAATAAATAATAGACTCATTAAGTGATTTGTTCAAATTACCTTTGTATCCTTTATTCTTTTTATTCTTAATTTTTAATTATTCTCATTTGAACTCTCCACTAATATCACATACCCATTTATTAATTGTCTTGGTTTTGTGTAAAAGAGAGAAATTATATCAAACATTACATATATTATTGTTATATTTATTGCAATTTATACTTTATATTGTTACTAAACAAATTTTTAAGAATTGCCTTTTAAAATTATTAACGTTTATATTTTAAAAATTGTTGACTTTTATAACTTATATTTTGATGTAAATAACCTTTTAAAATTTAATATATTTAATAATATATCAAACTCTAAACCGTGTATATATATATATATATATATATATATATATATATATATATATATAACAAGATTTTAAAATGTAATATATTTAAAAATATAACAAACTGTAAACCGTTAATATATATATATATATATATATATATATATATATATATATATATATATATATATAGTAGAGAGTTCAAATGAGAATATTTTTTTATAAGAATAAAAAAAAGAAACTTCAACTAATAAGAATGCTTTATTTTACTTCATTTAATTTTTGTATTTAATATTAGTGTAAGGGTATATTGGTAAACTTAGATGGATCATTAATTGGTAGTCTTCCTTTTTAATAGCTAACTACATTAAATTTGTAACTTATTTTCAAAATAACATATTTTTTCAAAAACAAGAAGAAATATATAATTTAAAGTGTAGCATAAATTACGAGGTGTGTAGGATGAATTACGAGCTGTGTAGGATAATTTTAATATGTGTAGGATAAATTTCAAAATGTGTAGGATAAATTTTGATGTGTGTAAGCAAAAATTTAAGTGTGGAGGATGATAGTGTTTATGACTAATTAATTAGTCAAAGATAATAATAAATGAGTTGAGAGAAAAACTATTTAATGTTTTACATTTGTATCCTTTGTTCTTTTTCTTATTAATATAATTTTCTTCACAAATATATTATACACACAAGATAAGTTTAGATTTTTAAAATTCACTTCCTATAAGGAGAGTGGGGGTGGTCATCACCCATCACTCATAACATCCAATCAAGTTCCGCCATGTCATCAACCATTATTCCATCACTCACAACCTTCTTTTAGTGGCGGTGGTCATCACTAGTGATGGAATTCAATCACTTACTGCTTTTTTTAATTTCATTTTTTAGAAATTAACAATAAAACACTAAAATTATAAATTAAAAATTATAAATTTCATTTAAATAAAACATAAACTACATAGCAAAATAAAAAAAACAACTAAACATTGGGAAAAAAACTTAAATTAAACGGATGGCATCTCCCAACCCCATCTTTCACATATCTCGCGCTTTTGTTGAATTACGACCGACTTAAACGGTTTGTCGAGATGGGCGTGCGGCTCACACAAGATTTTTAAATCATTTTGTTTTTCTATCGTTTTCAAGTGTCCCATATACGCGTTCTCGCGTTCAAGTTTTGCGGACACAAGTTTTTCTCTTCTTTGTTTGGAGTCGCTTATTTCCGCCAATTTCGCCTCTTCGATTCTGAAGATCGACTCCGCCACTGCTTCCTTTCCTTTGCTTGACGAATCACCACTTTTCTTGCGGCGCGGCCTTGTAGGGGTATCTTCTTCAATGGGGTCGTCAACAGGTTGATCGGGTTCGTCAACTGGGTCGTCGTTTAAATTCATTTGTGTCACACCCCAACCGATGGCGGAAACATCGGGGCGCGTCAGTGAGCGAAACAGATTGTCCAAGAGAATCCATAACAACTATAATTACCAGGTATTTAGTGTTACGTCCCACACCATAACATATCAAATAAAAACAAGTATTATAGACATAGTGTTCTCAAAGACACAAATTGTTCCGACAACTCATAAATTGTTTATTTGGTTTCTAGATTCCCCTAGTCTTGTTCCCACAAAAGCAAAGCATAGCACAAGCATCCTAAACACCTGTCACATACGTTAAAATAAAAGTCAATACACATAGTGTAAAGGTAGAAATGCGAGTTTACACATAACCAACATGTAATAGTAGCGAAAGCGAGTTTACACATAACCAACATGTAACACGTAGAAATGCGAAGCAAGTAGGTTAACGACAATGAAATATGCACAGACATGACTGCGAGTTGTAGAATGTGCAACACATATCATCACTGTGACACGTGAAGAAATACCCTTAACAACCCCTGTCCACGACATGTGCTGAGTCCAAACTATAGTACTATCGTTGCTAAGGTGTCAGGCAACAATCACTGTGTAAACATAACATACAAGCATTCATCGAATAACACGTATAACATTCAATAGCGGTTAGCGTATAAAAAGTGTTTGTGTTGTGTGATCGGTGTGATTTGATATAGGTAACGTATATAACACCCAAAAGTGCGTAAAGAAAAAAGGGATCGAGTATACTCACAGATCATGTTTAATGAATAAACACAGTCTTGGATTGAAGGGAGCGCTGGAGAGTTAGCCTGATCAGATAACAATAGTATAAGCGACGAACAGTGCATTAAACGGTGTCGAGTGAGCTGAGTGACGAAGGGTGATCCGATCGGATGACCATTCGGTCGGAGGGTTGTCCGTTTGGGATGGATGTGTTTGTGTATGATGTGACTTTGAAGTTTTCGTTGTAGCATTTTACAAAGAGAAAAGTATCTCTACCTATCAGGTCGTCCGGTCGAACGGTCATCCGGACAGATGGTCGTTCGCTCGGATGGCGATCCGGTCAAGTGAGACGTTTCAAAAATCCAAGCCCCGTGGTAGAATAGTCATTCGATCGGATGGTCATCCGATCGGATGACTATTTGTTGGAAGCTGATAATTTTAGAAGTTTTTATAAATTGTTTAAGTGTTGAAGGGAAATCACAAGTCATCTTGCCGCATTATCATTCGATCGAATGGCGATCCAATCGGACGGCAATTCGTTCGGTGGCCTGTTCGTTTGAGAACTTGTAAAAATTGGTTAAATTAAAAATTTATGGTTGAACCGAGACGACAGTACAACGTGTTTAAGCAACGGAAACTCCATCCAGTCCAAGTCATCCGATCGGATGGGAATCACCCCGTCCGATCAGTTAACTGTTCTTGACGGAACTTCATATTCAACCCGTTAAGTCGGTCATCTCCTCGATAGTAATCCGTTCTCAGACCGGCACTTTACTATAAGGTGAGTAGAAGGCCTGAACGAGCTCAGATTCTATCGGTTTTTGAATGAAAAGTTAAGAATATTGAAGAAAAGTTTGAAACACTTAGTTTAAGCTTAGATTAGGTGAAATCAGTGTATAAACATTGTAGAAATCCTTTAGATCTGAGTTGTTATTGGTGGAATGAGGTCACACTTTGGTGTTCATGAGAACCCATGATGACATCATCCTAAAACAGCCCAAATCCATAGATTTCATGGTGAAGAGTTGAGATTTGTGGGTGAAATTGATGAGAAAGTGTGTGTAGATTTGAGATGAAAACTTACAAGAATCGCGAGGAATTGAGAGAAAAGTGGCTGGGAACGTGCTGGTCAGAGGGGAGCTGTCACATCATGAACAGTGATGTGACAGGTGGGCTATTTATAGGTGGAGAGGAAGAAAGGCGGTGCAAAGTGTGACGGATCGGAGGGCCTTTCGATCGGATGGATGACCATTCGATTAAAGGGTCAGTCGATCGAATAGTTCGAGTGAGTTGGTTTACGACTTTTCGTTTCGTGCGTTGAGCGTTGCGAGTAAGCGATGCGATAGTATTAAACAACAGTTACACAAATAACTTAACTAACATACAACATAAAAGTAATACAACAGTTAAAATTTTTTTGTAAAAAAGAAAATTTGTAAAAAAAATTTTTATTTGCTTAGCGTAAAAAACTTTTTTGTTTGAACCCGTAAAAAATTGTTTTTTGTAAAAAAATCTAAAAGAATTTTTTTTTGTAAAAAAGTTTAAAACCGTAAAAAAATTTGGCGCAAAAAAAAAATTAAACCCGTAAAAAAATGTTTTAAAACCGGGTCATGAAAAAGTTTAAACCGGTAAAAAAATGTTTTCAAACCGGATCGTAAAAAATGTTTTAAAACAGTAAAAAGATGTTTTCAAACCGGGTCGTAAAAAACGTTTTAAAACTGTAAAAAAATGGTTTAAAACCATAAAAAAGTATCCAGGGAAGAAAGATATGTTTTATGTATTTTCATACTTATAAATTCCTAACATTCCATCATAAAACTCCATAAACTCATACACCTTTGTTCAGCTTATAAGGGTACTTTTGTTATTCCATCCTTCAAACTGCTTACTCGCTTTTTGTGGAATATCTTCGCAAACCATGAGTTCATACTTGACCCATTTTATGCTTTAAACACTATTTGGGTTGCAACATGTATCCGTATTATGATCACAATCATAATACAATTAATCTTACGCAAACACTCAATCCTTAAACATACTTACTTGTTATGCTACTTGTTTATACATACTAGGACAATCTTATGCATGCTATCTATCATCAACTTTAAAAAGCCTCCCTTAACATGTATAGCGCTATAGGATTAGCACACCACCCCGTTTGTTGGGTCATTATTAAGTATTCAATCTTTACGGTTTTATTCACTTCAACGATAAGGTTACGCTAGTGGAAACTTTGGGTTGATATTTAGTCTTGAATGCTAGTATGATTATATAACTTAGTATACAATTAACATGTGGATTTGAGATTTTATTCATACTTATGCTATGTATACAAACTAGTATGCTCACCGATATAATTTGTGTTGATGGATATTTGATACATGTTACAGGAAATATTTGACGTTGATTTCACAAGAAAAGATTAAGGGTGGATTTAAATACTCACTTAGTTCTAATCTATGCATTTTAATATTGTTAATTTTGAAATTCCAATTGTCGTACTTTTCATTTTCATGAACAATGTAATACTTGATTTAGTGAAATGAAATGAAATTTTGATTTTTAATTTATTATCACAAATTTAGTGGTATATTTCTGCCATGGGTTAACGTATGACAATATATAAATGAGCAAAATATGGGATGTTACATTTTTTATTATATAATACTAATACAATTTACGTTAGATTTATGGAGCATTACATGTACACCTAAAATACAACAAAACATTTATATAGTGTAATGTTTACTGAATATTTCAATTAAAACACATTAAAATCAAACTACGATTTTTTCCTCTAACGATTCAATACGCTATGGTATATTGCGCTCACAGCAGATTATAACCTCTATGAAAGCGTTCTATATATTAATGTCTGTCGGCAAATGAAGAACATATCTGATTGCGAGTCTCCGTTACCCTAAGAACAAAGTTTCTTTCATAGTTATTCATTTTATAACACTCTATCGCTTGTAATGCAATCAAATTAATCTCTTTTCTTCTCACAAACACGTTAGGTTTTATCATTCTTCTCGCAAACATGATCAAAGCCCTTTAACATCCTAATGAAGAATTCAACAAAGGCTTTTCTATATCGATATGGTATTTCACTATGGAATACTTGGATTCATCTCTTCAGGTTATTGATCTCTTCTTCACGTATCATTATGTTTACTTAGATAGAAAAATTCGTTACGATACTTTTATATTTAGCATTTACATGTGTAGGGGTGAAGCTTAAGGGGGGGGGGGGGCGGGGGGGGGGGGAGGGGGGGCGCCCGACCCCCCGAACCCTTTTCGCTCAGTAGTGTTACATATGTAGTTTTTTATAGAAACTTTTGGGTATATACGTTTTCGACCCCGTCTTTATTGTCAAGCTTCGCCACTGTACATATGCATGTTGATGCAAAACAAATTTAGACGGCTATCATAATCTAGATTTACATTTTGCTCCCATTTATTGTTAATAACAAATAAAAGTTATAACTACTTTCCTGGGTTACATGTTGATAACATATATATCAAAGTTATATAATAGCAGATCTTTAGAACACACATTTTACCAGCTATATATCACAAAAGTGTATTGTTATGTTGGTAGCCAATAAATATCCATCTTCATATAAAGTTGATTCCTGAATTTTTAACTATATAGAACTTGAATCACATATAAAAATTTAGGAATCCAAAACCTTGATTATTTGTAAAATAAACGAAATCAATAAATACCAATGGGGTGGTGGTCCATTGGCAAAGGCAAAACCTTTAAAAACACCTAGGTTGAGAAGGGGGAGGTCTTGAGTTCAAGTCATATAGACGACAGAGGATTAAACAAAATTAGCCTTTAAATAAAAAACTAAATTGACAATTTCTATGATAAGTGATAACATCTCAAATTATTTTATTCTTTTACCAAATATTTAAAATTAAGTTTAAGTTCATTGTAATATTGAAAATTCTTTAGGCTAACGTAATTCATAGTATTTAGTTGTCATTATTACATTTAATATATATTTATCTTACATTTAATGTTAAGATGACAAATGTAAATCAATGATACAGGCCAATTTTTATGTAAATAAAAGTAATTAATGAAGAAATTTGGTTGCAACAACTTTTACGCAAATGAATCATTTTGGTAAGATGATACAAATACAAATCAATTTTATGTTTTTTTTCTTTACAAGTAATTAAAAGCCAATACTTTACATAATTTAACTAACAATATAACAATATAATTTAACTAAATATAATGCAGTTAATTATTAATTATAATTGTTTCAAAATTGTATTATAATAATTGATTTTTTTAACAACTGTCATTGGTTTATGCTATGATAATATCATTATCTGACTGCATATAAAAGTAGTTGATGAAAAGATTATTTTATGATAAGTTTAAAGAAAATAAATAATTTTGATAAGATGATAAAGGCAAAAAATTAAAATCAGCATGCAATAAATTGTAAAAAAAATTGTAATGATAATGCAATAATGCGATTTTCATGAAATAAACCAATGATTAATAGTCTAAATTAGAACAATTAAAGTTAATCATATGCCTTCTATTTTTTTTCTATTAACTTTGTGATAATAGATTTTCCAATCACTTTATTATATTACCATTTTTATTGCAGATTTTCATTTATCTGTAGGAACACAAAAGATTGAGTTCTGTATACACTAAAGTAAAAATTAATAAAATCCCCAAAGTAAAAAAGATTTGACCAGATACATGAATTCAATTGTGAGTAACAAAACAAATTATACAATTAAAATACAAGCAACAAGATATACTTTGAATTTATCACATTATGCTTTTTGAGATTTGTTTTTATTATTTGTATCAACCACATATAGTATTCATATAAATATAATCTCCTAAGAATTACTACATTTGACTTGGTCAATTATATATATAAATGTAAAAGTAAATTTGTACACAATTACTCTAAGGGAGAGGTTCATTTGAGAAGAAAATTTAATTGAGAAGAAAAAGAACAAAGGGTACAATTGTAAAATGTTAAGTAGTTTTTCTTTATTCTCATTTATTACTATCTTTAAGTAATTAATTACTCATAAAAACTATCATTCTTTGCATTAATTTTTTTTTTGCCTACACACATAAAAAGTTACCCTACACCTTTAGAAATTTATCCTACAAATATTTAAATTTATCCTACACAACTCATAATTTATCCTACACATCTAGTAAGTTGTCCTACACTCTAAATAATTTTTATTTTATTTTTTGAAAAATATATATTTTGAAAATAAGTTACAAATATAATGTAGTTAGCTATTAAAGAGGAATACTAGAAATTAATGATCTATGTAAGTTTACAAATATACCATTATATTAAAATTAAATGCAAATATAGTAAAATGAAACATTCTTATTGATTGAAAGTTCTTCTTTTTTCTTCTTACAAAAAAAATCTTCTCATTTGAACTCTCCACTTAACTCTAAATTCATTTAATAGTATTAAACAATGTTTTAAAGACCGGTTTTTAAATCATACCGGGTTTTACTCTAAAATGGTTTAACCAGCTGAATCGGGTTGTACCGGTTGGTTCAACGGGGTTACTAGTTAACCATATAATTTCATAAAAATACAAATTCTTCTAAAAAATAATCTAATCTCCATTAGGATTTATGTAACTGGTCATAATTTTATTTGAAAAAAAAAACTATTTTTTTGTAAAATATTAAGCATTTTTAGTAGATTTTTATTAGTTATAAACAACATTATATTAGACGAGGTAAGTAACAATTTCAACAGTGATGGAATATTAAAAGGGAAGGCATTTAGTTAATTAGCAGAAATATGGAATTTCAATATTACATTTATATCGTATTTTATTAAAAATAAAAAATCAAATTTTAAGATAATGCAAACCGGTTCAACGGTTTAAACCGGTAGAAGCAGAATTACCGCCGGTATGTAAGACATACCGTATTCGGCTTTTAACAGCCTTTATCGTACCAGGCTCGTGTCCGATATACAATTTAACCGATCGGTTCATACCGGTATTTATAACATTGGTATTAGATAGTATCATTAACATTTCTATACTCTAAATTTACAACACTTGTGTACATAATGCTTTGGGAGGTTTTCAAAAAAAAATCTGATTTTTCACTTTTAACCGAAAACTGTTTGTTTTTTTTAATTATAACCTTTCATTGAAATTTAACCTCACAACTTTTGTACTTTCAACTTTTGTCACATATACTTTTCTGCAAATTTTTCGATTTACGTTTCATTCTAAATTTTACGAGTTAACACAGCGAAACGTGTGTGTGGTTCAACGTTTTTCTGTCGCCTATTTTTTCTCGTTGGACAGGTTCATCGCAATGCGTGGGTACTAGATCAACTTAGTTATTCTTATCTATGTTTTACGTTTCGATCTAAGTTATTCACATTAACCCGTCGTAAGTTCAGCGTTGATGACCCCGCCGCAACGCAAGGGGTGCTTAATACTAGTTATAAATAAATTAGAAATATAGACTTTATTTTGTTTCTGTTAGTAGATTCATGGTAACTATCACATATCACATGAGATTTGTTTTACACTTACATGTTTGACTACTTGGGTTAGGTCACATCCTTTGATTTTATGAAACAAGATCTTTTTACATAGTGAGGAAGTTGTTAGAAGTTTATTTTTGTAGCAGGAAATTCATTAAAGTCTCATATTTAAAGTTGAAAAAGGGATTGAAATATGATTTTCTACATATTTTTATAAACACCCCTAAAGATACAACAATGTCCCTTTCTTTCCTCTTCCTTTGCTTATATATATGTCTTCCATTAACATCACTAACACACAATTCATCCTAGAGTTTCACTTGTTGGTTAAAAGGATTTTAGGAGAAAGCTCCTTCCTAGATCGACTAATTCCAACAAGTGATAAAGTACCCTCTATGTATGTATTTTATTTTGTATTTTGTTACCATACTTGTTTTTAGATTTGTTTGTTAATTAAAATTTTTGAGTTTGAGTTTTGAGTATAACATTATTCATGTTTTAATTTCAAATTTGATGCAATGATTATTTACATTCAATCATTTTTTTTTTTTTTTGCTGTATTGAAATTGCATAAGTTAACTACATTTTTTTGTTATAAAACTCATGACATAATTTATTATGCCACTAGGGGTGTTAAGCTTTTTTGCATTGAATCTCGGAAAATAGACTCGTTTTCCGAATCACGTTACGGATTGTTGAGTTCTAAAATCCCAATCCGAAATACCCAATAGAAAGCTCTAACCCTCTCTGGTCTAGTTGTCACATTTTACATTTTCTTCTCTTAATCTGGCTCATTCAAATTAATACGAATTCGAATTTGTTTTGTAAAATCTGAATTGTATTCATTCCAAAATCTTGAATCGGAAAAACATATTCGGTTAACCTAAGGAACCTAATATCCTATTCGATAAACACCCAACTTATTAGGTTTTTTTTTTACCTTTTGTTGTTAAATTCAATACCCCATGATAAGAGCATTCACATCCCATTCTCCTTCTCTATCTATATAATTTAACTAAAAATATATTTTTCTATAAAATTGGTCTATTTTTAAACAACTTCACACATTCCATTCTCCATCTCTATCTTTATCTTACTCTCATGCACATATTTTATAAAAAAATTTCTCTTTATTATACACTCACAATAAATTATAGAGGCTTGGATTTGAAACTCTGAATATAGATGTTTGCTTTTGTTTTCTCAAAAAGTGTTCTCTATTATAGAGGATGGGATGGAGTGGTATTTTAGATGGTTTTTATAAACTATTCTTTAAATTTTAGAGAATAATATGATACGGGCAAGATGTGAATGCTATAACAATGAGGTTTAATTAGAGTATGTTTAGAGTTGGTTGTAGATAGAAATGGAGTTATATATATATATATATATATATATATATATATATATATATATATATGAATAGGGGATGGATCATGAGAAAACTAATTTAAATGAGAAAATAAAAAAACTAATTAAAAAAGCCTAAAAAACATACCAATTTTTTTTACATTTTTTATAAAAAATCACTATATTTTATGCATGGAAAAAATTTACAAAAAAAATAAAAAAAATTTGTTGTATTGCACATGTGCACTATTACGGATATAGTGCACATGTGTAGTACACATATAATGCACATGTGCAGTACAACAAAAAAAAATTTGAAACTTTTTTTATATATAAAAAATAGCGATTTTTTTTATAAAAAATTGTAAAAAAAATTGGTATGTTTTTAGCTTCTTTTTAGGTTTTTTAGTTAGTTTTCTAGTTTTCTCATTTAGATGTAGTTTTCTCATGATCCTCTCCCTATATATATATATAGAGGAAGGTTCAAATGAAAACCACTAGTTAACGCGAAAACTCGAAAACTAACTAAAAAAAGCCTAAAAACATATCAAGTTTTTTTACATACCAATTTTCGCTATTTTAGGTATATAAAAAAAGTTTTTTTTCAAAAAAAAAAATTATAGTGCACATGTGTAAAATAATATAGTACACATGTGTATGTGTACTACACATGTGAATTATTACACATATGCACTACAATTTTTTTTTTTTGAAAAGACGTTATTTTTATATACAAAACTAGCGATTTTTAATAAAAAAAAATTGAAAAACAAAATTTGTGTTTTTTTAGGCTTTTTTAGTTAGTTTTTGAGTTTTCGCATTAAAGTGGTTTTCATTTAAACATTCCATATATATATAATTTTCTCCTTTCATAAATGAAAATGAAATACTATCATATCTGAGTTATTTATTATAAAATATTCAAAAACACAAATTCTCATGAAAGTACTTATATATATATATATATATATATATATATATATATATATATATATATATATATATATATAAAGTCTGAAAAGGAAATACTATCAAGTCTGAGTTATTTAAAATCTTCAAAAATACAAATTCTTTTAAAAGATTATAAGATTTAGTTATAGTTATTTAGAAAAAACTTAAAATATGATATTTTTTTTTAATTTTGCTCTTATGGAGATTCTCTGAGTAATTCAATAATCTTTATTAATGGTGGGTAGTGTTGTGAATAAATATTAATACGGGTTGATGTTTGTTATCGTATTCTTTTGTGAAGCTTTATTCTTGTTATATGTGGATTTTAAATACATATTTTTATTGGATTTCATATACGATTTTGCAGACATAAGCCAAAAATGGAAGGAAATGGTAATCAAAGGGCCAGGGAAGAAGTACCTGCAACCACATCCGATGAAAATGAGAATTGTGAAGTCAGGTCTAGTGACGAAGAGGAAATCAATCATGGCGGTTCATCTTCGAGTTCACGACAATATAGCCGTTACACACGAGAGCAAGTTGAAGAACTTGAAAAGTAATACTCACTTTTCCTTTCAACTAGTGATCAAATTCTAAGTGCATGCATGCATACTTCTTTTAGTTTATTTTGTTTTGTTTCGTTTTGTGGTAACAGATTCTTCAAAAAGAACCCTCACCCTACCGAGAAAGAAAGGACTGAAATTGCAAATAAACTCAATATCACTATCAATAAGGTCAAATTTTGGTTCCAGAATAGAAGAACTCAATTGAAGGTAATGTTTGATTATATTTTCATTTTCATAGTAAAATTCCATGGTAAAACAGATATGTTTAACAAATATATAAAAATCCAGACCTTTAATAAATGTATAAGTTGAATCCTCCCCCCCCCCCCCCTAATTATTATAATTATTGGTGCTAAAAATCATAAGGGTAACTACACTTGTGCAGAGTCAAAAGGAGCGCAGTGAGAATGTGATTTTGAAGCAAGAGAACGAGCAACTGAGGCTTGAGAATTTAGCAATGGCAGAAGTCCTAAAGAACCCGCTTTGCAACAAATGTGGTGCACAAGCAACAATACCAGACGGGTCCATTCACGCACACAAAGTCATGATAGAGAACGCACGGTTGAAAGAGGAATTTAACCATTTCGCCAGTCAAGTCAGTCAAATGTTTGGTATACCATTGTCAAACAAAGTGACAATTCCTGGTGACCCTTTAAACCCAATCATGAGTCGATCACTTATGGACTATGACATACCCATTCAAAGGAATGAATATCTTGTGCAAGCATCAAGAGCCATGGAAGTGCTCTTAAAGCTTGGGAATGTCAATGCTCCACTATGGAATAGAAACATGGAAGGTGGAGGAGAAACCCTTAATTTTGTTGAATATGAAAGGGCTTTTCCTCCTTTCTTTGGCACAAAACCACCTGGATTCGTATCTGAGGCTACACGGGCTAGGAGCGTGGTACCGATGACTAGCTCAACCCTTGTAGAAGCATTACTCAACGCGGTAACTTATCTTTTTGTTCTTACTTTCATAGAAACCCCATTATTACATTAACTTATACATAACTAAACATGAATTTGTAGGATCAATGGAGAGAAATGTTTATAGGCATGATCGGCAGTTGTACTACAATGGAAGTGATTTCCAATGGTACAGGAGGCTCAAGAAATGGTGCTCTCCAACTTGTAAGTCTTCTTAGACTTTTTTTATTATTTTTTATTCTCCTCTATTTTTGTTTATGTTTAAGAAAAAATATTTTTTTTTGCTAAAAGATCAATATTTGATGTAGATGAAGGCCGAAATTCAACTCATTTCGCCTTTAGTGCCAGTTCGAGGGCTTAAGTTTATTCGATTTGCCAAACAGCAAGCACAGGGGCAATGGACTGTGGTTGATTTGTCAATCGATTCAAGAATTGAAGGACACATGACAAGAAGGTGTCCTTCTGGTTGTATCCTACATGATATGCCAAATGGTTTCACCATGGTATAGCATGTGTATATAAAATAATTTGTGTATATGTTTTTGTATTGTATAATTATGTCTAAACTATGATATATTTTGATAATGAATATGTGTAGGTTACGTGGATCGAACATACTGAATACGATGAGCAATCGGTATCCCACCAGTATCGTCAGTTAATCAACTCGGGTGTGGGCTTCGGTGCACAAAGATGGATTAGTGCACTTTTGCGGCATTGTGAAAGCATAACAGCCATCATGTCTCCCACCCTTAACCACCACCTGCTTCAAGATACAAAAAGAAGCTTAAGAGGCCTAGCACAACGCATGATGAGTATCTTTTGCGGTGGGGTTTGTTTAACCGATGGTCAACAATGGGATTTGGTTGCGGATCATGCACCAAGAAGACCAAGGATCATGGCACACAATTACATAAGTGGTTTTGGTGAACCAATGGGAATAGTCACGAGTGCAACCTATTCAGTCTGGATACCCACAAATCACCAACACCTATTTGATATGTTGAAAACAAAAGACAGGTGTATATGGGATGTGATATGCCATAGGATTGCCGCTAGAAACATGATCCATTTACCGTTGGGCCAAGATGAAACAAGTCCTAACTGCATCTCCATTTTATATTCCAATATGGTAGGTTTATAAAGTCACTTTTTATTTATTTGTACTAATCTTAATAATTAAATGTTTATTTTCTAAATTTATTGTTTTTACACGTGTAAAGGAAAGGACAAATGAAGACGATCAGGTTATGGTGCTGCAGGAGACAATCAGTGATATGACGGGATCACTCATTGTCTATGCAACTATAGATTTCCCAACAGTATCCGTGGTGATGAATGGCGAGGACATTTCTTTGGTGGCTCTCTTGCCATCAGGGTTATGTATAGTCCCAGGATATGGTGAAGACCATGCAGGTGGTGAACGTGGATCAATGGTGACTGTGGGGCTCCAACTATTGCACCCAGATATAACTACCTCAAACATGATCACAATGGAAACCATCATCATGATAAACGATCTGGTGGCACGAACAGTTCAGGGAATCATAGAAATTGTTTGATCGACTAAACAATAATTAGGGGTAGACAAGTGGTTGGACCATGTATTAGGGTCTAGTGTTACGATCGGGTCAAGGAGTGCATTATTCGAGTATTTGATTATTGTCTTAGCTTTCTATTTTTAGATGGTTTTGTTATGTTATTCTATAGATTGAATTTGATATAATATCACAGGAAGAGGTTCATTTGAGAAGAATCTTCTTAAAAGAAGAAAAAATGAAGTAATCTAGACCCTATATTTTTTTATCAATGGTTGTGAATCAAGATATCATTTTTGTCCACTTTTAATTAATGCTTTAATTACTAAGGGTAGTATAGACATTTTGATGTAGAATACTAATAAATATTTTACAGAGTTAGTCAAGTTTTATTAATGCAACCATAAATTCTCCCTTCACCATCATTAATGTATTGGCTCCTACACAAATTTTATTAGAAGCGACAAAATTATTTAAAAATTTTGTATCTTACACATATTATATTATGAGTCGCAAAATTATTTAAAAGTGTTTGAGTTCTATACATTCTGTATCCTACACCAAAATATTGTTTTAATGGTGTAATAACGTTGAAAATGTAAGATCATGTGCAGGATTGTTTTTATTGTGTAAGGTGCACAACTTTTTTATAAAATAGGCTCATTAAATTAATAGAGTTCATTAATTTGAATAGCAAAAATAAATAATAGACTCGTTAAATGATTTATTCAAATTACCTTTGTATCCTTTCATCTTTTTATTCTTAATTTTTAATTCATCTCATTTGAACTCTCCACTAATATCACATACCCATATATTAATTGTCTTAGTTTTGTGTAAAAGAGAGAAATTATATCAAACATTACATATATTATTGTTATATTTATTGCAATTTATACTTTATATTGTTACTAAACAAATTTTTAAGAATTGCCTTTTAAAATTATTAACGTTTATAACTTATATTTTAAAAATTGTTGACTTTTATAACTTATATTTTGATGTAAATAACCTTTTAAAATTTAATATATTTAATAATATATCAAACTCTAAACCGTGTATATATATATATATATATAACAAGATTTTAAAATGTAATATATTTATAAAAAATATATCAAACTGTAAACCGTTAATATATATATATATATATATATATATATATATATATATATATATATATATATATATATATATATATATAGTGGAGAGTTCAAATGAGTAGAATTTTTTATAAGAATAAAAAAGAAGAAACTTCAACCAATACCAATAAGAATACTTTATTTTACTTCATTTAATTTTTGTATTTAATACTAGTGTAAGGGTATATTGGTAAACTTAGATGGATCATTAATTGGTAGTCTTACTTTTTAATAGCTAAGTACATTAAATTTGTAACTTATGTTCAAAATAACATATTTTTTTCAAAAAAAAAAAAGAAGAAATATATAATTTAAAGTGTAGCATAAATTAAGAGGTGTGCAGGATGAATTACGAGCTGTGTAGGATAAATTTTAATATATGTAGGATAAATTTTGATGTGTGTAAGCAAAAATTTAAGTGTGGAGGATGATAGTGTTTATGACTAATTAATTAGTCAAAGATAATAATAAATGAATTGAGAGAAAAACTATTTAATGTTTTACATTTCTACCTTTTGTTCCTTTTCTTCTTAATCTAATTTTCTTCACAAATATATTATACACACAAGATAAGTTTGGATTTTTAAAATTCACTTCCTATAAGAGCATTCACATCCTGAGAATCAAAATCTGTGTCTGGGGTTTTTAAAATATAAATAGTATAAAAAGTGGTTGTGAGTGGAGGAGAGAGAAAATGTTACTGTTCATCTGTATATTTTATTTGGGGGGCACTGCTCACCTATTATAATTTTTTAATATATGTTGAAAGTGGTTGTGAGTGAAGGAGAGAGAAAAATGTAATGATAAAGGTATAAAAATATTATTTAATTGAAAAGAAGAGAGAAAAAGTATTTGTTTTTTAGTGTAAATGTATTGACATAGGAGTGGTTTTTTAGTGGAATGTATGTATATTTTTTGGGAGCTGGATGTGAATGCTCTAAGGGAAGTGGGGGTGGTCATCACTCATCACTCACAACATCCAATCAGGTTCCGCCATGTCATCAACCATTATTCCATCACTCACAACCTTTTTTAGAGGTGGTGGTCATCACTTTTTTTTTTTTAAAGGAGTGGTGGTCATCACTAGTGATGGAATTCCATCACTCACTACTTTTTTTAATTTCATTTTTTTTAGAAATTAACAATAAAACACTAAAATTATAAATTATAAATTTCATTTAAATAAAACATAAATTACACAGCAAAATAAAAAACAACTAAACATTGGAAAAAAAAACTTAAATTAAACGGATGGCATCTCCCAACCCCATATTTTACAAATCTCGCGTTTTATTGAACTACGACCGACTTAAACGGTTCGTCGAGATGGGCGTGCGGCTCACACAAGATTTTTAAATCATTTTGACTTTCTACCGTTTTCAAGTGTCCCATGTACGCGTGCTCGCGTTCAAGTTTTGCAGACACAAGTTTTTCTCTTCTTTGTTTGGAGTCGCTTATTTCCGCCAATTTCGCCTCTTCAATTCTGAAGATCGACTCCGCCACCGTTTCCTTTCCTTTGCTTGACGAATCACCACTTTTCTTGCGGCGCAGCCTTGTAGGGGTATCTTCTTCAATGGGGTCTTCAACGGGGTCGTCGTTTAAATTCATTTGTGTCACACCCCAACCGATGGCGGAAACATCGGGGCGCGACACTGAGCGAAACAGATTGTCCAAGAGAATCCATAACAACTATAATTACCAGATATTTAGTGTTACGTCCCATACCATAACATATCAAATAAAAACAGTTACTACAGACATAGTGTTCTCAAAGACACAAATTGTTCCGACAACTCATAAATTGTTTATTTGGTTTCTAGACTCCCCTAGTCTTGTTCCCACAAAAGCAAAGCATAGCACAAGCATCCTAAACACCTGTCACATACGTTAAAATAAAAGTCAATACACATGACTGCGAGTTGTAGAATGCGCAACACATATCACCACTATGACACGTGAAGAAATACCCTTAACAACCCCTGTCCACGACAGGTGCTGAGTCCAAACTATAGTACTATCGTTGCTAAGGTGTCAGGCAACAATCACTGTGTAAACATAACATACAAGCATTCATCGAATAACACGTATAACATGCAATAGCAGTTAGCGTATAAAAAGTGTTTGGGTTGTATGATCGGTGTGATTTGATATAGGTAACATATATAACACCCAAAAGTGTGTAAAGCAAAAAGGGGTTGAGTATACTCACAGATCGTGTTTAATGAATAAACATAGTCTTGGATTGAAGGGAGCGCTGGAGAGTAATCATGATCAGATAACGATAGTATAAGCGATGAACAGTGCATTAAACGGCAAGTGAGCTGAGTGACGAAGGGTGATCCAATCGGATGACCGTCCGGACGGATGACCATTCGGTCGGAGGGTTGTCCGTTTGGGATGGATGTGTTTGTGTATGATGTGACTTTGAAGTTTTCATTATAGCATTTTAAAAAGAGAAAAGTATCTCTACCTATCAGGTCGTCCGGTCGAACGGTCATCCGGACGGATGGTCGTTCGCTCGGATGGCGATCCGGTCAAGTGAGACGTTTCAAAAATCCAAGCCCCCTGGTAGAATAGTCATTCGATCGGATGGCAGATGACTATTCGTTGGAAGATGATAATTTTTGAAGTTTTTATAAATTGTTTAAGTGTTGAAAGGAAATCACAAGTCATCCGTCCGAATTGTCATTCGATCGGATAGCAATCCGATCGGACGACAATTCGTTCGGTGGCCTGTTCGTTTGAGAACTTGTAAAAATTCGTTAAGTTTAAAATTTACGGTTGAACCGAGATGACAATACAACGTGTTTAAGCAACGGAAACTCCATCAAGTCCAAGTCATCTGATCGGATGGAAATCACCCCGTCCGATCAGTTAACTGTTCTTGACGGAACTTCATATTTAACCCGTTAAGTCAGTCATCTCCTTGATAGTAATCCGTTCTCAAACCGGCACTTTACTAGAAGGTGAGTAGAAGGCCTGAACGAGCTCAGATTCTATCGGTTTTTAAATGAAAAGTTAAGAATATTGAAGAAAAGTTTGAAACACTTAGTTTAAGCTTAGATTAGGTGAAATCAGTGTTAAACATTGTAGAAATCCTTTAGATCTGAGTTTTTCTTGGTGGAATGAGGTCACACTTTGGTGTTCATGAGAACCCATGATGACATCATCCTAAAACAGCCCAAATCCATAGATTTCATGGTGAAGAGTTGAGATTTGTGGGTGAAATTGATGAGAAAGTGTGTGTAGATCAAGGAAGTACAAGATTTGAGATGAAAACTTACAAAAATCGCGAGGAATCGAGAGAAAAGTGGCTGGGAAAGTGCTGGTCGAAGGGGAGCTGTCACATCATGAACAGTGATGTGACAGGTGGGCTATTTATAGGTGGAGAGGAAGAAAGGCGGTGTAAAGTGTGACGGATCGGAGGGCCTTCCGATCGGATGGCCATCCGATCGGATGGTCATCCGGACGGATGACCATTCGATCGAAGGGTCATTCGATCGGATGGTTCGAGTGAGTTAGTTTCCGACTTTTCGTTTCGTGCGTTGAGCGTTGCATCGCGTTGCGAGTAAGCGATGCGATAGCATTAAACAATAGTTACACAAATAACAAAACTAACATACAACATAAAAGTAATACTTAGTTTTTGTGTCCACGGTGAGATTGCTTTGCGATAGAGTTGCGATTGCGTTTTCGAATAATCACCTCAAACAAATATAAACATGCACAAGTAACACATAATAGCACACACATGTAAAACAATATCCATAACTGCGATTCGAGTTGCGATGCGATAGCGATGAGATAATGTTAAGTAGATTAGCATTTAACTGCGTTTATTGCATTGTTACTCCACATAATACAACTAAAATAACATAAATTTAAGTATCTTATAGGTTTAAAGAGTACAAGTAATAATTAAGCTAGGAATGACAGTTCGAATTAGCAATCTTTTCTTCCTTTGACTTTGACTTGTACTTTGACTTCAAAAAGTCGGGTTGTTACAGCCTCCCCTACTTTAGGGAATTTCATCCCAAAATTAAGGTGCAGGAGTAACGATTAGCTGTGGATACTTAGCCTTCATGTCACTTTCGAGTTCCCATGTGAACTCGGCACCGCATTTGCCTTCCCAGCGAACCTTCACTGTGGGAATGCGTGAGCATCAAAGTTTCTTGGTTTCTCGATCCATGATCTCGACTGGCTTCTCCACAAAGTGTAATGTTTCGTCCACTTGTAGATCCTCAAGTGGTACTTGTAAATTCTGATCAGCTAGACACTTTCTGAGGTTCTAGACGTGGAAAGTCATGTGGACGTTGCTAAGTTCCTCCGGTAGTTCGAGTCTGTAGGCCACTTTGCCAATTCTTTCCAGAATCTTAAAGGGTCCAACATATCGAGGCGCGAGCTTTCCTTTCTTTCTGAATCTGATCACCCCCTTCCAAGGTGAAACCTTTAGGAGTACGTGATTGCCAACGTCAAATTCAAGGGGCTTGCGGCGTCTATCGGCGTAACTCTTCTGACGACTTCGAGCTTTCAAGAGATTGTCTCGGATTTGGAGGATCTTGTCAGTCGTTTCTTGCAATAACTCAGGACCGGTAATTTGCGCATCTCCGATCTCGTGCCACACAATAGGCGATCGACATTTTCTTCCATACAATGCCTCAAATTGTGCCATTTGAATGCTAGAATGATAACTGTTATTGTACGAGAATTCGACCAAAGGTAAGTGCGCGTCCCAATTACCACCGAAATCTATGACACATGAGCAAAGCAGGTCTTCAATGGTGCGAATCGTTCGTTCAGTCTGACTGTCGGTTTGGGGATGGAAAGCGGTACTTAGATTGAGAGTAGTACCGAGAGCAGATTGAAACGTTTCCCAAAGGCGCGAGGTAAACCGACCATCGCGGTCAGAGATGATATCACGAGGCGTCCCGTGTCGACATATAATTTCGTCGGTGTAGATCCGTGCTAATCGTTCAACCTTAAAGTCTTCTCGTATCGGCAGAAAATGAGTAGATTTAGTAAGACGATCAACAATAACCCAGATGCTATCGTGACCTGATGGCGTGCGCGGGAGTTTCGTTATGAAGTCCATAGCTATACTCTCCCATTTCCACATCGGGATCTTGGGTTGCACGAGTAAGCCAGAGGGGCGTTGTTGCTCAGCCTTGACTTTCGAACAAGTCAGGCACTTTGAAACATAGATAGTGATATCCTTCTTCATTCAAGGCCACCAATACCGTAGACGAAGGTCATGGTACATCTTGTCGGCACCAGGATGAATGGAATATCGGGACTTGTGGGCTTCAGTCAACAATATCTCCCGAAGGTTATTGCGACTTGGAATCCAAATGCGATCGAGATAGTAGAGGATACCGTTCGATTTGCTTTCTAATCGACTTTTGGAACCAAGTGTTGATACATGGAATGTCTGTTGACTGCGTCTACAAAAAGTCTGAAGTCAAGATTGGTCTATAGGGGGTCAAAGTGTAAATATTGTGTAAGATAGACTTAGGATCGCTTATATGTCATTGTTTTAGTCTTGGACCGCTTATTAGTCATTAGCCTGGATCGTTTATAGGTCAAAGGTGCTGGATCGCTTATATGGCATGTCATATAAGCGACCCAAGATCTCTATAAATAGGCTCGAGCGATTCATTTGATGTAAGGATGTAGGTGTGTGCTACGGTGCTGAAACTCTGCTGAAATTTTATCTGAAAGCAATATAAACACAAGGAATTGAAAGGATTAGCTGTTGTTACTTTACTTACGTTGATTCCGCCTTCGTATGTAAAGATGAACTACTTCGACTGACTTTTCGGGTCATAGATCGGTCCAACAAGTGGTATCAGAGCTCAGGACAAGGAGTTCATACTACGACAGCACAAATCTGCAGAAATCTCTCTTTTCTACTCACTTTCTCTCATACTTTTTCGGTTTTCAGTGGTTCCAACGGTTGAAATTGTCTGAATTTCGAGTATAACGTGTAAAATACACTAATAACAAATCCTAGAAAGAATCAGGTGAAAATACGGATTAAAAATGGTAAAAACAAGATAAAAACTTTGGTCCGCTTTTTCGAACATCGAGGACTGCTTGAAATTCAATCTTGAACCGCTCGAAATAACCATTCAGGATTGCTTATTTGAACATAATTGTGTTTGAATCGCTCGAAATTACATCTTGAACCGCTTTTTCGGACATTTTCACTGCTAGGATCGCTCGAACGGACATTACCTGGACCGCTCGAACGATCACAACCTGAACCACTCGAACGATCACAGCCTGGACCGCTCGAATGATCATCTCTTGAACCGCTCGAACGATCATTTTCTGGATCGCTCGAATAACAGTTGTGACTCGCTTTTCTGACAAAGTGTGGATCGCTCTTACATACACTTTGTTGGATCGCTCGAAAAGACATAAGTGTCTGATTCGTTTATTTGGACATACTCTGGATTGCTTTTGTGAACTGATATTTTTCAAAACCAAAATTTTTCTAAGTGTTGTTTGATTTTGCAGGTACAATCAAAATGGATGATATTTTCTTGAATCCGTTCAGCAATATGTACGCATTCTCGGGAAGTACGGACAACAACGATACGTCATCAAGCAATAAAGATAAAAGTCCGCCGAAAGAAAGAAAGAAAGAAGCTTGGGAGTCCGAGAGCGCATTCGGAACATTCAACAAACCCCCAAAGCTTATGGCTATAGAGGATTATAATAGGTGGGCAACAAAGTTTGAAGATTGGATGATGGCATTTGCATTTCCAAGCTTGAAAAGCATGAAAAATGGCTATGCAAATGGAAAGAAGAATGGTGAAGCTTTGAGATCTGTTGAAGAAATTGATAATTTTGTGGCTGAACAAAAGTGTGTTGCTTTGTTGTTTCAATCGGTTCGGGAGGATATTATCTCTCTAATAGATTATACAAATGCTAAAGATTTGTGGGATAAACTTAAAAATAAGTGTCTCGGAAGCAAAGAGATTCTAAAGAATAAGAAGAAACTTCTTCGGAAAGAATTTGATATGTTTGGATGTCTGAAAAATGAATCAGTGTGTAAAATGATTGAACGGTTTGGTCATCTTAAGTTGGAACTTGCTCGACATGAGATCAATTATCCTGATGATGAGATAGTTGATAAATTGTTTGATTCACTACCTGATGAATTGGATTGGAGATACTACGCACTGATGTTGAAGAACACTATTGCTCCTGGAGAATTGAAACCAGATGTTGTGATTGAGAGACTTGAAAGTCATGAGCTTGAATTGAAGAAATCTTACAAAGTCAATCATTCATCCTATCAGCAGAACTTGGATCTTTATTATCCAAAAAGCTTGATGCCAAAAGCTACTTCTCCAAAAACTGCATTTTCTGCTGAACAAGTTTCTCAAGCACATAAAGAAAGTCAAAGTAGTCCAAGTGGTGAGAGTCACAGTGGTTATCACACTGGTTCATCATCTTCTGCTGATCGTTCTAATGCAAAGTTTTCTTGCAACATTGCAATCGATTTGAAGAACGCACAGAACTTTGATGAAGAATCGGCCAAGCAACAGTGTGATACTACGCACCGATGAATTGGATTGGAGATACTACGCACTGATGTTGGTGAATTGGATTGGAGATACTACGCACTGATGTTGAAGAACACTATTGCTCCTGGAGAATTGAAACCAGATGTTGTGATTGAGAGACTTGAAAGTCATGAGCTTGAATTGAAGAAATCTTACAAAGTCAATCATTCATCCTATCAGCAGAACTTGGATCTTTATTATCCAAAAAGCTTGATGCCAAAAGCTACTTCTCCAAAAACTGCATTTTCTGCTGAACAAGTTTCTCAAGCACATAAAGAAAGTCAAAGTAGTCCAAGTGGTGAGAGTCACAGTGGTTATCACACTGGTTCATCATCTTCTGCTGATCGTTCTAATGCAAAGTTTTCTTGCAACATTGCAATCGATTTGAAGAACGCACAGAACTTTGATGAAGAATCGGCCAAGCAACAGATGGTTTTTCTAGCGTCTGTTTTGGAGTCCTATGAAGGTCTGGTAGCCGGGAAGATCGGAAATACAAATCTGACCAAAGAAGACTATGATCAGATAGACCCGGAAGAAATGGAGCTGATTGATATACGTTGGGCGATGGCTAGTGCAGTTCGACGTGCTCAGTGTTTTATGGAAATTACCGGGAGGAAATCAATTGGTGGTCCGTCGACAAAGCTTGGGTTCGATAAGTCAAAAGTAACGTGTTTTAAATGCAAACAAAAGGGCCATTTCAAGCGAGAATGTCAGAATGCATACGTTGATGAATCTGAAAATCCATTTCGTGATGATTATTACAAGAAGGCAATCTACCATCAGAATAAATCGGAGCCGCCCAGACTAAAGCAGGCTGAAGAGCAAAGAGAAAAGTCAAGGGCTTTGGCTGTGATCTATGATGACGAAGGGTACGATTGGAGCAAAGATGTGCTACCAGAAGACGATGCTGTAGGTTATGCTTTCATGGCAAGTCATGATGAACCGATTCCATGGAAGGATGATCGTACAGAGGAACAGAAGTACCAATACAGGAAGATGACTGCTGAAACAAAGATTATCAGACTTTCTGGTGTATACTTGGAAGCAAGAAGAGCAAATCGTTGGGATCCGGACAGAGAGTGCTATCTTGATCGGTATGGCAATGTGGCGATTGATGACAAAACGCTAGATATTGAAGCCATCATTCAGGAGTACAAAGAAGAGGATGAATACTGGAAGCATAAGTGGTGGGGAACACCAACTTCGAAGATGATTGAGGATAAGAAAGAAAAAGAGAGAAAGGAAAAAGAAGAGAGAGAGAAGAAAGAAAACTCATAGACTGAGAGATCGAAGATGGTTGATACGGGGTTGATCGATGTGACTCGGAAGTTGACAACTGAGAATTTAGAGAAAATGGCTGACAAAGTGCTAGCTGCGAAAGCACTTGAGGTAGATTCTAATTCTGTCTCTGAGTCAAAAGGGAAGGTCAGTCAAAGTGAGTCAACATCCAGGTCAGGTAATAAAGTCGATGGAAATGTTGACTGCAAAAATTGCACCAAACAATGCAATTTTTGTAGTACTGTCACGTATTTGAATGATGAGAAATTCAAGAATCTGAAATCAAAAGTTAAAACTTTTGAAGATCAGATTCTCGATCGTGACACAGAGTTAAAAGTTTCAACTGAACGGTTTAATGAATTAACAACTAAATGTGACAAAATTACAACTGATAATGAAAAGTTAATTCTGGAAAACCGTCAGATCTCCGAAAAATTTGAGAAACTTAAAAGTGTTGTGAAAGACAGTGATGATCGAAACGGCAAAACATTCAAAGAAAACGAGCATCTAAGAGCTGTGTTGCAATTCAAAGAAAAATCAATTAATGAACAACTAGATGAGATTGCAAAATTAAAACTTAAGGTTAAAGAAATTGAGATTGAAAATGAAAGAATTCAGTTGAAATTAAACAGCTATAGCTCAGCTAGCTTTGTTTTGCAGCACATCGTTCCCAAACCTATAGGAAAAAACAAAGCTGGTGAGGATGTGTTTTCTGATGGAACGGGTGTAGGGTTTCACAAAGTTCCACCGCCAATTTTAGACAACTACACGAAAAAGTAGTCTAGTTTGGTGGAAATTGAGGAAGAAAGTGATGTTACCCTTCCTGAGAACATTGATGTCACGTTCACGTCTTCCAATGAAGAGGATGTCCAGAATGATGTGGTGAAAAGTGTGATAGACAAAGTGCTTAAGCCGGATTGTGACACTTCTGAGGAGGATGGGTGTTTTCTAGATAAATACATTTCGAAGCAAAAGTCCAAAAACAACTTATATGATGAATCTGATCTTGTCATGTACAAGATGTCGGGATCGGATAAGTTGTTTTCGGATTCTGAGTTTCCATTAGAGAATGTTAATCTGAACAAATTGACAAATGTTTTCAAACTGGTCGAAGTCGAGTTGTCAGCAGTGAACAATCTGAGTCGAAAGAAAGAGAGGGTTTACAACAAGAAAACTGTTTATCCACCACGTTTTTACAATAACAACAGAAACAATTGGTCGGGTGGTTATCAGGGGGGTAAACCATTTCATAAAAGAAATGTTGCAAACAAGAGGTTTGTCGAAAAGAAAAAGTTTGTGAATAGTTCAAGTTCACTTGCTGATGAAGAAAAAGAAATTTTTACAAAATCAAACAAAGAATTTTTTGAGAAGAGAGCTTCACAGGCTCAGTCTGAAGGCACGAGTAGGGTAGCTGATACTCGTACGTGTTTTAGATGTGAACAGGTTGGTCATATTGCACGAAAGTGTACATATGTGAAGCCTAAGACTGAAGCTGTGAAGGTTCAACAAAAGAAAGTTGATGTGAAGGGTAAAACACCGATGTATGTTAAGAAGAAAGTTGTTGGGAAGAAAAATGTTCAAATCGACAACTTGAAAGTAAAAACTGAACCCGTAAAGAAGTTGGTAAATCAAAATGATACATTTTATAAGAGGGTTGCAGTAGTTCAACAGGTGTGGAAACCTAAAATTGAACCTAAAGTTGAGAAGAAAGTTTCAACTTCTGAGGTGAAAAAGGCTGAAGAATCAATTACGGTTGATTATGATGCACAATTTCCACCTCTTAAGTCTAAGAATTTCAAAATTCAAATTGCCAAAGTCACAGTTACACCTCAGGCTGATAAGGCCTGGGTGGACACCATGTTTGACTAAACAATTTGAATTGCCGGAGCTTCCTGGATTGCGAAGCATGAATCGGCATCTTTCTTGAAGTTGTTTAAATGATGATCTGTTATGTGAAGGATCATCCAAAACTTGTATCCAGGTGGATAATGGATAGTGGAGCGTCAAGGCATATGACAGGGAAGACCGCATTGCTGTATGATGTGAATGACATTAATGGTGGTTATGTGGGTTTTGCGGGTAATCAAGGAGGAAGGATCATAGGTGAAGGAACATTATCTAATGGCATTATCACGTTTGAGAGAGTTAACTACATCGCTGAGCTGGAGAACAACCTGCTGAGTATCTCCCAGATCTGTGACAGGATGTATACTACTCATTTCACCGACAAAGAATGTTTGATCTTGAAACCGGGATTGTGATACCTGAAGAGTGGATCATCATGAGGGCACCAAGAGTCAACGATCTGTATGTGTTGGACATGAGCGTTGCTACTACAACCACGGGTCAGGCTCATTGTTTTGTGTCCAGAGCAACGGAAAAAGAGTCAAGGTTATGGCACAGAAAAATGGGGCATATTCACCTAAGGAAAATGAATCACTTAGTGCATAACGACTTGGTCACTGGAGTGAATATTAAAGGTTTTCATCTGGAAGGGGAGTGCATAAGTTGTGTCAGAGGCAAACAGAAGAAAAAGTCACACCCTACAAAACAAGTCAATTCAGTTTCAAGACCTTTGGAAAGACTTCATATGGATTTATTTGGTCCAGTGAACGTCAAAAGTATAACAGGAGATTCATATTGTCTGGTCGTGACTGATGACTACTCCAGATTTTCGTGGGTCATGTTTTTGAAAACGAAAGACGAAACCTTTGATAGTTTGATAGTATTGTTTAAGAAAATTGAGAATCTGTACCAGAGACCGATTTGTAGAATTCGAAGTGATAATGGTACTGAGTTCAAAAACAGTAAGATGGAGGAATACTGTGATGAAAGAGGTATACTGCATGAGTTTAGTGCTCCGTACACTCCTCAGCAAAATGGAGTTGCAGAACGCAAGAACCGGACGCTAATCGAGACAGCCAGAACGATGCTTGCAGATTCCAAGTTACCTATTAATTTCTGGGCTGAAGCTGTTTCTGCTGCATGTTATACTCTCAATAGAGTTCTTACTGTGAAGAAGTTCAACAAGATGTGTTTTGAGCTAATCAATAAACGCAAGCCAAATTTGAAGTATCTAGAACCGTTTGGGTCACCCTGTACGGTAATAGAGCCGAATGGCAAGCTTGGTCCAAAGAACTTTGAAGGAATATTTGTTGGATATTCAGGTCCTACACGGCGTGTCTTTGTTCCAAGTGAAAAGCGTATTATTGAAGCAGCAAATGTTGAATGTCAGGGTTATACTATGCCGCCTCAGAATCCTGGTGATTCATGGCGTTTTCATTATGACAAACTTTGGGATTCGTTTGACATGAGAGAAGAATCAAAGGAAGAGGAAGATTTTTTTGATGAGCTGGATATTTTACGAGAGTATGAATCGTCGCTCAGGTTTCCAGCAGAGTATTCTAGCAGACCTCGGGAGACTTCAAATGATGCTGAAGCAGGTCCTAGTAACGCTGGTGAACATGATGATGAAGTTGCTCCTGGTTATCAGTCGGAGGTGAATGATGATCAAGAAGCTGAAAACATGCCAGTTTTTTACCATGGTGATTCAGATCTTGAGGGGGAGCAGATCCAGTTGTCAAGTCATACAAACCAAGTTGGTGAACAAGATGCAGAGCAGAATGTTACTAATCTGGAAGGAAATGTAGATGTTCCAAGCGAAGTGATGCCGCGCACTCTTTCTTATCATCCAGAGGAGTTGATAATAGGAGAATTGCAATCGGGCGTTCGGACGAGACGTCAAATTGACCAGGGCTTAACATGTTTTTATTCTACAGTAGCACCTTTACAAACTGAATTTTCATTAAGTTGTTTTATCTCGCAGGTCGAACCGCGAACTTACAAAGAGGCGCTTACTGAAGACTCTTGGGTCATAGCGATGCAAGAAGAATTAAGTCAGTTTGAGAAGTTAGGTGTGTGGAAGTTGGTTGATTTACCGGATGGTCAAAGAAAAATAATACAAAATGGGTTTTCAAATGTAAAAGGGACGACAGAGGAGTGGTTGTAAGGAACAAAGCTCGACTCGTTGTTCAGGGCTTTAGTCAACAGGAGGGGATTGATTTTACCGAAGTCTATGCTCCTGTCGCACGACTAGAGGCTATTAGAATTTTCCTAGCATTTGCGTCTTGGAAGAATTTCAAAGTATTTCAGTTAGATGTTAAATCAGCGTTTCTTTATGGGAAGGTCAAAGAGGAGGTTTATGTTGGTCAGCCGCCGGGCTTTACTGACCCAATCCACAAGAACAAAGTTTATCTGCTGGACAAAGCGTTGTATGGTCTACATCAGGCGCCGAGAGCCTGGTACGAGACTTTGTCTCAACACCTACTCGCTAACCAGTTCATACGTGGAAAAGTGGATGCCACTCTCTTCACTAAAGTCGTTGATGGTCATCTTCTGATAGTACAGATTTATGTAGATGATATAATTTTTGGATCGACGAATGAGAAATTATGCAAAGATTTCGAACAGGTGATGAAGCAGAAATTTGAAATGTCTTCAATGGGGGAGATGAAATTCTTTCTGGGATTACAAGTTGAACAACTTCCTGAAGGGATTTTCATTCATCAAACGAAGTACGTGCATGATATTCTGGAGAAATTTGGAATGTCAAGTTCTACTCCAGCTGCTACCCCACTTGCGACTAATCATGGAATTCACCCAGATCTCACCGGAGACAGGGTTGATGAGACACTTTATCGATCCATGATAGGTTCTTTGATGTACCTAACTGCTTCACGTCCTGACATCATGTACCCAACGTGCCTCGCAGCAAGATTTCAGTCTAACCCGAGAGAATCGCACATGATTATTGTGAAGAGGATTTTACGTTACTTGAAAGGCACCCCACATTGGGGTTGTGGTATCCTCGCAAAGGCGATTTTACACTCGAAGGGTTTTCCGATTCAGATTTCGGATGCTGCAAAATTAACGCGAAATCAACAACTGCAGGATGCCAGTTCTTTGGTCCGAGATTGGTTACTTGGCAGTGTAAGAAACAAACATCTGTGGCGCTATCTACATGTGAAGCGGAGTATGTTTCTGCTAGCAGTTGCTGCTCTCAGATCCTGTGGATACAGCAACAGATGCGCGACTACGGTTTGCAGTTTCTTAACACACCTCTGTTTGTTGATAATGAGGCCGCAATTAATATAACTAAAAATCCAGTACATCACGCTAAAACTAAACATATCGAGATTCGTCATCACTTTATTCGCGATTGCTTCGAGAAAAAGTTGATACGAATTGAGAAAATCCACACTGACGAACAAAAAGCTGATTTGCATACCAAAGCTTTTGATAAAAATAGGTTTCAATATTTGTTAAAACTTAATGGTATGAAATTGCTTTCGGTGTCGGATGGAGTTGTGAGCGTTGATGAGAGTACTGTTGCGGATGAAGATGAGAAACAATCTGCGATGGTTTGTCGATTTTTTACGTGTTTTGGTATTTAGGGGGAGATAGATAGTTTTGTACATATTTTATTTTCAGAAAAATACAAAAACAGTAAAAAATGCTAAAATCCAAAAACATGATAAAATTGAAAAAGAGCTTGTGTATATAGGGAAAATGATAGTACATCAGCTAGACAATTACAGTATGCTAAAGATTTGGAAAGATAAAATGAGTTAAACAGTCTCACTAATGATGTGTCGATAGGTTTTCGTACATTTAGTAGATTTATTCGGGATATAAACCTAAAAAGTCAAACTTGTGAAATTCGTGGGGAACACTACTTGGATATATAGGTAACCCCTGAAATCTTGTTTGAAAGGTCTCGTATTCTGATATACTAGGTGGTTATACTCTATGATGTCTGGGGTATTATTCCGGGACTTCTGCTGAACGGTGGTTCTGACCTAGTCCCTGGCTAATACTTTCACCAAAATGCTTGAAATATAGCATAAAGCCCTCAGTTGATTAGACAATAAAATTGATAATCAGTTGTTGTAGCTGAAAAGATTCTCTAAAGGGAACACACTGCAAAGTCGAAGCTGATATCTCTCTGCTGAACGGAAGTTCTGACCTGAGATCCCTCAGTTCTCGCATACCCTAATTTATGTACAGACATCATTGTAGTATTTTTGCCTGTAAGACTGAATATTGGGATTCTGGATACGGGAGTATATTCAAGAGGTGGGACACATGGATTGATCTAAGTTCTTAAAACACTTAAACAGTATCCTGAATAGATTGAAGTTTGTATGAAAATTTAAGATGGATCAGTATATCGACAATCGAGGTGAATTGTTTAAATCTGAGTATGTAATGTAGCTTAACGGTACTTGTAATCTGTCTGAAAAGCTGATATGATTCCCTGACACGCTCGCCAAAAATAAACCTGTAAATAGTTTATTTTCTGCAATTTAAGTTTTCTGTTATTTCATTTCTTAGTTTAGATCATCTTAAAATCCAAAAAGATTTTATTTCTGCTTTATTTTAGACAAACCAGAGTGGAAAGTTGATTGTCGGATTCTGGAAAGATGAAGCAGATGCAGGAGATTCTGAGCTGAAGAATGAGGGGAGCTTACATTGATGGAAATGTGTTTGTTTTCAAAGTCACAAACAAGTTCATTAAGTTGATACTTGGTATTTTCAGAAAGAAAATTGGAAAATAGTTTTACTAAATCAGTTTGATTCGTCAAAGATCAACCAGGGTCATTAATTTGAATTTGGTAGATTAATCAAGTATTCAGGGTCATTAACTTGAACTTGAAAACTTGAGTGGATTTCTATAACTGATTGAATTTGTGTTTATTGTTTGAAAAGATAGATTGTAATGTTATTGGTTGAGTAACAGGTTTGGACGATATTTCCCAACGGAGGCAAATTGCAAAAGCTTGAACCAGATATCTCAAGATTCCAGCATAATGAGAGGGGGAGTCAGTGAGAGGGGGAGTCTGGGTCAACAGCTAATGGGAAGTATGGAGTCAGTTCTAGAACCTGTGAAGAATGCTGGTGAAGATAGACAGAGTTGGTGAAAAGACAAAGACTGAAGACTATGGATCTGAAGATGCTAAAAGACTACGTCAACATCCAAGGGGGAGTCTGTTGATACATGGAATGTCTGTTGACTGCGTCTACAAAAAGTCTGAAGTCAAGATTGGTCTATAGGGGGTCAAAGTGTAAATATTGTGTAAGATAGACTTAGGATCGCTTATATGTCATTGTTTTAGTCTTGGACCGCTTATTAGTCATTAGCCTGGATCGCTTATAGGTCAAAGGTGCTGGATCGCTTATATGGCATGTCATATAAGCGACCCAAGATCTCTATAAATAGGCTGGAGCGATTCATTTGATGTAAGGATGTAGGTGTGTGCTACGGTGCTGAAACTCTGCTGAAATTTTATCAGAAAGCAATATAAACACAAGGAATTGAAAGGATTAGCTGTTGTTACTTTACTTACGTTGATTCCACCTTCGTATGTAAAGATGAACTACTTCGACTGACTTTTCGGGTCATAGATCGGTCCAACACCAAGAATTCGTTCTTCCTTCAATGTGTGTTTGGTGAAACAGGCATGTTGAGCATCACGGATAAGAGCTTCGAGGTCGTGATGGGCTTGAATATTACGGACGCTATGCAAATAGCTTCGTCTGCTGAGAGCATCAACAACGACATTTGCTTTGCCAGGGTGGTAACGAATCTCACAATCGTAATCGTTAAGAAGTTCAACCCATCGGCGTTGGCGCATATTCAGTTCCTTTTTATTCAAGATATGTTGTAGGCTCTTATGGTTGGTGAAGACCGTACACTTGGAACCGTAAAGGTAGTGTCGCCAAATCTTTAATGCAAAAACAACTGCACCAAGCTCGAGATCGTGGGTTGAATAGTTCTTCTCATGGATCTTGAGCTGACGAGATGCCTAAGCGATAACCTTATCACGTTGCATGAGAACGCAACCGAGACCGAGGTTAGAGGTATCACAGTAGACTACGAAGTCATCGTTTCCATCGGGTAACAGGAGTACAGGAGCATTGCAGAGCATATGCTTGAGAGTTTGAAAAGAAAGCTCTTGTTCAGTTCCCAAACAAAAGACTTGTCTTTATGTGTTAGAGAAGTAAGCGGGACAGCGATTTTAGAGAATCCTTCGATAAATCGGCGGTGGTAACCCACTAGTCTAGAAAGGAACGGACTTCGGACGGGTTCTTTGGTGTAATCCAACTCTTAACAGCTTCAATCATCGCGGGATCGACGTGTATTCCTTGACTATTGACAATGTGACCGAGGAATTGAACCTCCTCTAGCCAAAATTCGCACTTGGAGAACTTGGCATAGAGTCGATTCCCTTGGAGTAACTCGAGAACCAAACGTAGATGTTGCGTGTGTTCGGCTTTCGACTTGGAATAGATCAGGATATCATCGATAGGTACGATGACGAAGAGGTCGAGAAAGGGTTTACACACGCGATCCATCAGATCCCTGAAAACCGCGGGCGCGTTGGTTAAACCAAAGGGCATAACTCATAGTGGCCGTATCGAGTTCGGAAAGCGGTTTTAGGTGTGTCCTCCTCTTGAATGCGTAACTGGTGATAGCCTGAGCGTAGATCGATCTTTGAAAAACACGTAACACCTTGTAACTGATCAAACAAATCATCGATTCGAGGCATGGGATAGCGATTCTTGATAGTCAGCGTATTCAACTCCCTATAGTCGATACACATTCGGAACAATCCATCCTTCTTTTTGACGAAAAGGACAGGTGCGCCCCAAGGAGAGGTGCTAGGGCGAATGAAGCCTTTATCAAGCAATTCCTGGAATTGACTCGAGAGTTCGCGCATTTCAGACAGACCGAGTCGATAGGGAGCTTTAGCAACAGGATTTGCTCCAGGAATGAGATCAATACGAAAGTCGATATCACGAGATGGCGGTAAACCAGGTAAATCATCGGGAAAGACACGAGGAAAATCACGAACTACAGGCACCTTTTCCATTGTCTTCTCTTTCTTTTCCTTCTCTGCTACTCCGATGTTTTCCAAGAAAGCTTTGTATTCCTTGCAAAGATATTTGCTCGCTTGGATACACGACATGAGTTTGAGATCTTTCGAAGGAGTTTCGCCATACACACAAAGTTGATCACCATTAGCGAGAAAAAAACGTATCATTTTATCAAAACAAACGACTTCAGCATGATTTTCGCGAAGAAAATCCATGTCGACTATGATATCAAAACTACCAAGCTGCATTGGAATAAGATCGATAGGGAAGACGTGATTGTTGAGCTCAAGAGTACAATCACGTAGAACAGAATGAACAGTGACGGTTCTTCCAGTGGCAATTTCTACGTCGAACGTCGAAGGGAGGTTAGCGCGTTTACGTTTTAGGAGCTTTTCGAATTCTAACGATACAAAACAGTTATCGGCTCCAGTATTAAATAAACACGAAGCATATATACCGTTGATAAGAAACGTACCATTAACCACGTTGTTGTCAGCTTAGGTCTGGCGGACGTTGATGTTGAAAGTACGTCCACGGGCTGCTTGTTGAGCTGGCTGCTGCTGCTGTTGTTGATGTTGTTGTGCTGGTTGCTGCTATGGCTCTTGCTTCACCACTCTGTTGGGGAAAACATTTGCAAAGTGGTTGGGATCACCACATGCGAAGCAGGCTCTTGCATGAGCAGCAGGAGAAGAAGCTGCTTGTTGGCCCTGTGGAGCAGGAAGAGGAGCTGGCAGTGAAGGAGCTTAAACTTGAGCTTGAGCTTGACGGGGACCAGTACGGCAGTTGGCAGTAAAGTGGCCGTACAGGTTGCAGTGAACACAAAATCGACATGCAATCCCAACAGGATGATGATAAGTACAGGTAGGGCAGAGCGGGTGTGGACCAGTATATGCCCGCTTAGCTGGCAGTGCATTGGCCACTGGTGCTGCTACCTGGCGGTTCTGGGGTTGAGGTTGGGTAGGTACGACGTTCAGCGGTGCGGCAGTGACTGCACAATTCTTGTTATTGTTGTTGTTGTTCTTGCGTTTGCGGCATGAAGACTTGGAGGCTTGAGGTGAGGCAATTTCAGCGGTGGGAGCTGCGATAACTTGATGGAGACTTTTGGTGGTATTCTTGAAGTAACCAGCCCTAACTCGCTTTGTCATTGATTTCTGCAGCGAGTAGATAAGTCTCTTCTATGGTTGTCGTCTTGGCGGCTTGCACGAAATCAGCAACACAATCCGGTAAAGCACGGATGTATTTCTTGATAATGATGTCGGGAGTAGAGACTTGGCCGGGACAAATGATGCTAAGCTGCTTAAAGCGGGCAGTAAGACCAGCATTGTCACCACCCTCTTGCTTGATGTTCCAAAACTCGTCCTCCAGCTTCTGAAGCTCATGGGGAGGGCAGAATTCCTTCATCATGATTTCCTTCAACTCCTCCCAAGTAAGCCCACAGGCTGCATCATTCCCTCGCCTGTTCCTTTCGGCGGTCCACCAATCCAGAGCCCTGGACTGGAAAACGCCAATTGCGTTGACAGTGTGGAGGTTATCAGGACAATCGCTCTGGCGCAGGGTGACTTCAATTGAATCGAACCATTGAAACATGGCAGTAGGCCCGTCTTCTCCGGTGAATTCATTGGGACCGCAGGCCTTAAATTGCTTGAAGCTAAAAGTAGACTTAGGCGAGTCAGTCCTTGATTCCTCAGAGGACTTGCTAGCGTTTTCATTAAGCTCGCTGACAATTTGCGGAATGACCTTAGCCATTTGCTATGCGACTAGAGAAGCGATACGCTTGTCAGCGTGATTTCTGCGTGCGGCACGAGAAGTGTGAGATCCGAATGACGACATTGTCTACAACAGACATCGCCATAGGATTCAGACACTATATGTTTGAATCTCCCTTACAACATACTACTACTAGATAAAGCTCAGGAACACATCAACACATAGGCACATATTCACGTAGCCACATAATCCACAGGAGCACATAATCCACATAAGCACGTAAGCACATAAGCACAGAAGCATGCAGTCCACGTAAACACATCTTCAGCTATATTTTGCACGTATTCATCTACATATATTGCATGTATTCACCTATCTTTCACGGCTGCGTAAAGCAATCAAGAGTTGCGAGTGCAAATAGCGAGTAGCGATTGAGAGTGTCATAGCAAATAGTATAGCGTAAGCGAGTACCGTAGCATCCGATTTGTTAGCGTATCGAGATATGGATAGCTGTGTGTGTGTAGGCGTGTTCCGTAAGGCGAGGGGCGAAAAACGAATAAATCTCCAAAATTGAGGCGTATAACCGCATAAAACACATAAAATCACATAAATCAGATAAAACTAAAAATCAAAGAATCCACAGAGTCAGCGGTAGTGAGTTCAGAATCGAGACACATAAACACATAAAATCAGCGAGTGGAGTGTCTGGGTGTTTAGACATTGACTAACCAAAGTGTTTCGACTATTCTCAAGGGCTTCGAATACACGTTTTGGCCTATTAGACTGTGCTCTCTCACTGGCATACGGTGAACGACAGGCATTCTTTCGGCCTTCGCGTGAATCGAGTTGTTGGAATCCAACAAGACTTTGGTGAGAGTTTTGTAAAACCAAAATAGAGAACGGAACGAGTCATCAAGATTCGGGTTTCACCCCTAACTTAACGATTGTATTCCTGTTTGTGTGATAGCATCACGAGATAGAGAAGGAGATTTGCATCGAAGTATGGATTTCAATCCTGATTCAACGCAAATTCTCGTGTTTATAGTAAAAACGCGCGTCGAGCGAGTAATTTTGTCGAGAGTTTGCGGTTTTCACACCTAATCTCGACCAAATCACTTGATTACGCGAGTATTTTCGAAAATCGTGTGTGTTGCCAGCCTTAGGAAAGGCTGTCCTTGCGCGAAGCAGTAGAATGCGATGTCCGCCCAAGAGTGTAGTTTTTCCAGCGAGTTTGAGCGTGAATATTAAGTAAGCTCGTACGAAACCCCTACTGGGTTTGCACAAGTCGGTCTGTTTGTACTTAGACTATAGACTAGGTCAATTCTAAGACATCGACCCGGACTAGGTCGAGTCTTGCCTAATTCCCTATAGTTATGGCTCTGATACCAATCTGTCACACCCCAACCGATGGCGGAAACATCGGGGCGGGGCACTGAGCGAAAAAGATTGTCCAAGAGAATTCATAACAACTATAATTACCAGATATTTAATGTTACGTCCCATACCATAACATATCAAATAAAAACAGTTATTACAGACATAGTGTTCCCAAAGACACAAATTGTTCCAATAACTCATAAATTGTTTATTTGGTTTCTAGACTTCTCTAGTCTTGTTCCCACAAAAGCAAAGCATAGCACAAGCATCCAAAACACCTGTCATATACGTTAAAATAAAAGTCAATACACATATTGTAAAGGTGAGCATACAAGTTTAATAGTATAATAGTAGCGAAAGAGAGTTTACGCATAACCAGCTAACACGTAGAAATACGAAGCAAGTAGGTTATCGACAATGAAATATGCACAGACATGACTGCGAGTTGTAGAATGCGCAACACATATCACCACTATGACACGTGAAGAAATACCCTTAACAACCCCTGTCCACGACAGGTGCTGACTCCAAACTATAGTACTACTGTTGCTAAGGTGTCAGGCAACAATCATTGTGTAAACATAACATACAAGCATTCATCGAATAACACGTATAACATGCAATATGGTTAGCGTATAAAAAGTGTTTGCGTTGTGTGATCGGTGTGATTTGATATAGGTAACGTATATAACACCCAAAAGTGCATAAAGCAAAAAGGGATCGAGTATACTCACAGATCATGGGGGGGGGGGATATTCCACGGTCCTCCCAACCACTGGAGTGATCACACTCCACAAGCTAGCTTAGCCTCATAGCTGCCTAGGGCTGAATACCAACCGAGAGCGAAGAGCTTAGCCGTGGGGATACGGATACCAAGATTCGAACCCGGGACCTCTAGGGAGAGCGTGGGTGAGGCTTGCTAACTGGGCTACCCCAGAAGGTTTACTCACATATCGTGTTTAACGAATAAACACAGTCTTGGATTGAAGGGAGCGCTGGAGAGTTAGCCAGATCAGATAACGATAGTATAAGCGATAAACAGTGCGTTAAATGGTCTGTCACGGCCCCTGACCCGATTTACCCGGTTCAGAAGCCGCGGGACAGAAACCCGTGGTATTGGTGTTTGATTTGGTAGTGGAAATTTTAACAGGATTGTTTAAACTGAAAACACCCAATTATTTTTATTATAAGTTTTTGGACAGACCCCGTAATTTACAATAAAGGAATTTCACTGGGAAATCCCCTGATTACAAAAACATGTTTATTTATTTACTGAGCCACTTCATTCAAGCTGGAGTGCTACGCGGCACTTTTCCTTGTTCACAGTAAATCACCTGAAACATGTTTTAAAAAGATTTGATCTGCGGAAAATACTGGCGAGTCATTTAATTTGTACAAAATGACACATTTTTATAATTCACAGTATTAAGAGCGATTACAATGTTTATATGTCAACCAATTACCCCAAATCGGTATTTGTCACTCGATCGAATCTGTGACTATGGTCATATCACCCATTGGCTAACCCGTTGTCCAATGGTGAAGGTTATCAAGTAGTGTATACAAAACCTCACATACCGGTAGTAATTGAAGATTACAAAGACTTAATCCCTGTAATTATAACTTTGAAAACAAATAGGGTTTTGGAACAATTTGGTAAAAAGAGAATGACTCACATTGCAAGTTTAAATGGACAGAGTCTGCCTACTGATTAAGCTTGGCAACCTAGTTAAATAATGCAAACGAAACTAGGTTAGTAACTTAATACAACATTTATGATAATTTCACGAGATCGAAACCCTCACGACGAATGACAAAGTATAGCTCGTATTCAGGCAGCACTTAAACATCCATCGGATCGGTTTTAGTCGATCGGACATTGTATCGTAGCAGTGATCGAGTTATTACCCTGTTATCGTAGCAGCGTTTTACTACTTTGGACGTGTAATTTGAGCAGATTATAGTGATTTTTGATGAAATTTGCGAACACAGAAGACTGCCCATGCAACGTTCTATTTATAGCTGAATTTTGAGTTTGTCGTGGCCCGCGAAGGCCTTAAGGCCGTCCTACGCTCCCTGCGAGGGCCACCCTAGCTACGGTTAGGGCTGCCGTGTCATACCCTAGCCTTGCCACGTGTGTGACACGTGGCCTTGAAACTTATCCGAAGATCCTTAGGACTGAGAGTTCTATCTTTCCTCCTTGGAGAACCTTATCTATATTAACTGAGTTTCCTTCTGCCGTTTCTACCATAAAAACTTACCTAAGTTTGGTTAAAGGTTGCTTAAGAGCTTGGCAGAATGAAGTATTTATAAAACTTTGGTTTGCACCGGAATCAAATAATACTTTTGTGTAAACGTCATGAACTAGGAACGTACCAGCTATCACATCCGGAATCAGATCTACTTGAAACTCTCCCATCGACATCGGGATTACATCTATTGAGTATTCCTCGTCATCGATGCTCAATTTACAGCCTTGACAGACGTCACACACTATGAAACTTTTGTTATCCCCTATTTCAACTTCTAAGGGCACAGATAATTTCGTCAATACAAATGAAGGATGTCGAATAAATCCATGTGAAATAAAGGATTTATTCGCACCCGTATCAAATAATACACGTGCAGGGATCGAGTTTATTGCGAATATACCTGAGACAACATCGGGTTCTGTTTTTGCTTCAGCCGCTGTTAGTTGGAAGGACCTGGCCTTTGCCTTCGGAGTTTCTGTTGGAGATTCTTTGGTGTCTTTCTTTCCAACCAAGTCCGGACATTCGGACTTCTTATGGCCCGGTTGGTAACACTTGCAGCAAACAGAGACCTTTCCCGAACATAATGACGCGGTGTGCCCCGTCTTCCCGCATATGGGACATGGTTTGTCTTTGAAGCGGCACTCGCCCTTGTGCCCTTTCCCACATACCTTGCAACTCGGTGATCCACCCTTCGCATCCGTCTTCTTTACCAACTCAGTCGTTCGAGCCTTCTTTGTAGGGCTCGGGTTAACATCCACTACCCTTCATTCACCTCGTTCAATTTAATTTTTATGTTCAATTTCTCTTTCCCGAGCCGTATTTATGATCTCGATGAGCGTCTCATACTTGGAAGGAGTCATAAACTCTCGATATTCAGCACTTAACATATAATAATAATAATAATAATAATAATAATAATAATAATAATATATTTTCTGCTCCTCGGTAGGCACTAGCTCATCGCAGAATCTCAGCTTATCCATGAAGATACCCGTGATTTTATCAATTGTTTCACCCTTTTGCCTTAACTGGATGAATTCCTCCTTGATTCTGTTGATGACCACCTTGGGACTGTGGTGTTTAAGGAATGGTACCTTAAACTCGTCCCACGTCATAACCCTTGCCGCTTCGGCTCCGATTTCCTTCTTCTTGTTATCCCACCAATCTTTGGCTTGACCCCTCAACTGACTCGTTCCGTAAGCCACAAAATCGCTTACGTCATAGTGGGTCCTCTCAAATACCCCTTCAACATCACTTAGCCATCTTTGGCATATTATCGAGTCAACCTCCCCGTTGTAAATTGGCGGTTTACACGCCATAAACTCTTTGTATGAACAACGCTTACGTTCACCAAATTTTTCTTTCACAAGATTGACATTGTCTTCCAACCTTTTACTTCTTCGGCAATTACCTCTTTCATCTGTTCGGTGACTGTCGGCACCGGATCATTGTTACCCCTTTCCGTCATCTTGAAACTGAAATGTTTATATCAATTGTTAAACATTTCATTTATAACATATACTTTATTTGCTTCGGTTTAGCCAAGTTCATAACTTGCTTTGACCGTTCTCATTTAGTGCACTTTCCGGGTTTGAGTGTGTTAACACGCTCTTCCCGTGCACATTAATTCACCTCCCTTTTTCTCACATATGATAAGATTTACTAAAATAACTAATTCTTACCGGATGATTGATCAAGCTTGAACCGAACACACTTTGTTGACAACCTTGAGCTCTGATTAGCAACTTGTAACACCCGTCTCAATTATATAAGAATTTAATATAAAATACACATTTTTTAAGCCAAAATACTTCATTTCACAATTTAAACCAAACGGAAGTTTGCATATTGCTAGTATTCTAGTTAACTACTAACTAGCTAAAACATCCCAAAAACGAATAGTTAAGTGTCTACAACATAAACATAAACTAGTTAATTAAACGCGGAAGCTTCAAAAGGTTGTGTTCGGTTCTTGAAAATATGCTTGATCGCCATTTGGATTAAGTCCAACATCACCTAGTATCAAAACCACTTTAAACGTTTGTTTTGACATTGTTAAAATACACATAAACAAGTTCTAGGATCAAACAATCAAAAATAAAATAAAATTTCAGAATTTAGTCTGTCGCGCCACGCGACAGACTCCTTTCAATCTTTCGCGTGCCGCGAGGGCTCTCGCGTGTCGCGCCAGGTTGACTGGTTCCTGTCGCGTGCCGCGGGGGAACTTGTTTTCCAGCAGGTGCGGGTTTAAGATCTGCATTTCCTGCCCAGCTCCGTTTTTCGCAAATTAAACTTCAAATGCTCATAACTTTTGATCCGAAAGTCCGTTTTAGGCGATTCTTTTTCCTACACGTCTGTAATTTAATTACCGACGCGTCTATTACATTTATTTTACCAAATTTACGGACCGAATAACTAAAATCACTAATGTGTTTATTCAACCCACCACGTTTGCACCAATTCTACTACCAATATTATTGTAACCTTAAGGCGCATTTACCCAACATACGGGGCTTACGATCACCGTTATTTCATTACCAAATCTATGGTTTCATGCTTTTGTGATCTATCATCGCCAAAAGGTATTCAAAGCACATTTTTACTACTTACTAAACAATTATTCGACCCGTTTGGCTCATCTATGGAACCCTCCATTTCTAATGACTACCAAACGCTTTCTAATCTAATTTTAACTCATTCAATCAAGTAGTGAACATTGTCACTTCAACTAATACAAATCTTTATTCTAAAACACAACTATGAATGATTACAATATCAAATTTACATAATGTAACGAAACAAGTTACATACCTTCAAAGCACACCCTTCAAACGCGCATCACCACCGGCTTGTCCACTTGACGCTCCGTTTTCCTTTCCTATAGAGTTCAACCGCAAACCATTTAGAACTCTTTTCTTACTTATAACGCATAGTTCGCCATAATTTTACAAACATGCGTTTTAACTCAACTTTCCAGTTTTTAAGCCTTCTTTTAGCCATTTTTACAAACACACCTTAAAGGCATAATTTCTCACCATTTATAATCAAGTTCAATTCTTGTCATTTGGCCAAGATTAACATCATTTAGGCAAATTCACATCAATTTTAACATCAACAAATCAGAAATTACTTCATAGAATTCAGATTACACTAGAAGAAAAATCATAACCCTAGTGTTTATCATGTTTCTACAAAACCCATTAATCACCTACAATGGTGATTATGAATCTCACAAGTATTAATCAAAATTTCAACAAGTAATTGACTAGGGTTTATCCAATTATCCCTAGACACTATTTCATTCCTATTTCATCCAAGCAACTATCATGCATCATTAATTTCGAGTTTCAAGTATTGATTCAGAATTTTAATTGGAATCATTCAACGAAATTTCACATCCCTTATGATCCCTTTACTAAGGAGATCACCAATCTATGCTCGGATTTTGTTTTGGAACTGATTTGTGCCTTTAATTTGTGAGATTTGTGTGAATTAGGGTTTAATGAGGGTTTCTTGGTCGCCCCCTGCGTTTGTACGAACCAGACACACACTTAGGTGTGTGTTTGGTGTATTATTTTGTTATTAATATTTCAAGTTTCAAACTTGACAATTTTGATCCCTCTACAATCGTTTAATTATATTTTAAGTGTTTTAACCCACTTATAAGTCACTACAAGACTTTTTATCTAACTAGGTTATTTTTTTTCCTAGTTAGTTCATTTTGCTTATTTACCGACAACATATTTATAATAAAAGATTTATGTTTTCGGGGTGTTACACAATAGCAAGTCATAAGCTCTCGAGTTAACCCGATCATGCCCCGATCACCTTTTCCGCTGCGGGTCGGGGTATGACAACGGACCGTGGTCGGGGCTCTGTTCTGGCTATAAATAGGGGTGCTTGGTTCTCTTTAAATGCATCCTTTGGCAAACCACTTCTCTCCCACTTTGCCACCACTCCACCACCACTACAACACCAACTTGGTTCTCTTAAAAGCTCTTGTGTCCTTGGCGTTTTCATTAACTTGAAGTTTGTTTGTTTGGTATGTTTTCTACCACTTTTCTCTTACTTTGCTAGTTTCTCACTTCTAATCTTATTGGATAACTTCACCTAATAATTATTGACTTAATCATTTTTGAATTTTTTTTTACTATAAAAAAATTGTTAACCTCAAAAAACGTCATGATCTCACAACAATAAAAAAAATATGTAATAACTTTTCCTAGAAATGCTAATATGGTATTATCCACGTTATATTTTTTCTGTATTTAAGAAAAACAATGAGCAACCGTAAATAAAAAGAAAATTTTATTTTGCATCCATATAAACTAAATAAAAATAGACAAATAAATTTTAACGTTGCGATATAAATTTGTTGGGGCATATTTGTGACAACAGCTTAGATTTGGTTTTTGGATATCTTGTAAATAGTTAAACGATAAACAGTTAGCGGGTTTAGCTTTGTAATAGTTGAATAATAGAGTTTGGGCTAAACAAAACCCACATTGGGTCATAGGGGGACGAATTGGGCTTGCCCATTTAGGAATCCCTAGCCCAAGTTGCAAACCTTGCGTTATATAAACAAGGTTAGGCATTAGGGTTTAGGTTAATCAGCCAAAACAGAGTGTGTGAGATTTTCGTGAGAGCAATAGAGGCTTGGACGAATTTGAGAGAGTTAGGGTTCTGATTGATTGTAATTCGTGTGATTGATAATCAATAAAAACCCGGTTTGATTGTGAATTGCTGATTTTTGTTTCTACTCATTCTGTGATATTCTGATCAAGAGGATTCCGCATTCTTGATTGGATTGACAATTCTGTGAAGATCCATACGACAAGGGGACCTACAATTGGTATCAGAGCATTACTCTTGAAGGCTCAGTTCAGAATTGTTCTTGGCAGAAACAGGAAGATTTCGAAATTTTTGAAACCTAAAAAAATTAGGGTTTCGAAATTTTTTGTTGGTTTGATACAGATTTTCGAATTTTTTGGCTGTTTTGATCTTCTGCATTGTTTGTTTGCTGTTTTGCAGGTTTTAGAGATAGTTCTGGTTGATTGTTTTGAAGAATTTTGGCTGAAAGACTTGAAGATTCGAAGACTGTTCTTCGTGTTCTTCGTGGTTTTCCATCAGTTCTTCATATTTTTCAAAAATTTTGAGCTGATTAGGTTGTTTGATTTTGCAGATTTGTGTTGGAGAGGAGATAAAATCTTCAGAATTTCAATCAGATTGAGTTTCCGATTTTACTGGACCAGCAAATTTAACAGACTTGCGAAATTAACTGACCAGCATACTTATCGACGAAATTAAAATCCAAAGGCGACTTTGGTAACCGTATAATTTTCCACAGCGAAATTATCATGGTGTTCGGCGAATTTACTGGTCGTCGTATTAGCGAAATTAAACAGCGAATTTGCAAACGAAATTGATCAGCGGACTTGGCAGCGAAATTAACCTGTTCAGCGAAATCCGGCAAAATTGGACAAATTACTGACCAGCGAAATTAATCAATCTTCCCAGCGAAATTAATAGAGTAATTAAAATAAAAGGGTGGAATTTTTGTTGGCAAGCGTAGATAAAATTTCACTGTTTTGCAAATAGAATTTGTTTCGTAGCTCGTTTGACAAAACCGTCTGCACCGTTGAATTCCTTACATTCTTAGGACAAAAAAAAAAACTCTGGAAAATCCCGAATTCGGTTTTTGACATTATATATCATTGGATTCGTCTTTTCGAGACGATTCTAACGGTGTAATTTGGTAACCACTGTTTTCGGAAAAATTTTATACGATTTTACCAGTCTGTTGCGTTAAAATGTCGAACATGACGAATTTGAATGCACCTAAGATGATGAAGGTGGAGAATTATCTTACATGGAAGGACAGCTTCCAATCCTTCATTGAATATCAGGATGCACGCATGTGGGTCTGTATTGTAGATGGGTACACAAACCCAACACACCATTTTGAGGGCAGACCACGTAGAACAGACTATGTGAACATGCAAGAGGATGATAAAAAGATGTATGACGCGGAAAAGAGAGCCTTAGCTGCTATCAAGTTGTCCTTACCTAATGGCATCAAGCATACCTTTAATAAGTACACTAATTCAAAAGATATGTGGGATGCATTAGAAAAGCGATATCAGGGAAATGCAGATGTCAAAAAGAATAAAGCTTTGAGCTCTACAGCACGAGAAGGTTCATATGATTGTAGTGTTCATCTGGAAGATAAAGAGAATGCTACTCAGGCATTCATGGCAGAGATAATGCAAATTGATGAGGCTGAAACTACTGTGAATGATGCTGAAGCTAAAGTGGAGAATGCTGAAGCAAAAGTGGATGCTGAAGTAGAGAAAGATAGTGAAGCTGAACAGGTTGTTGCTGATCAAACTACAGAAGTTAATGAGGAAGAGGTAAAATCTAATTCTGTGTGTTTAAGATATCGTGAATTACAGGGTGAGGTTGACAGGTTGTTAACACAAAACCAAAGTCTAGTAAGCGAGATGTCTAGCATAAAAGAGTCAAACTTTTTTGCTAAAAGAAACGAATCTTTATACTTGAAGAAGATAAAAGGTTATGAAAGTGAAATTGAAGCTTTAACATGCAAATTAAATGAAAAACTTCAAGTAATAGATTTAGCTCATGACATGATGAGTGAGAAAACAAAAGAGATTTCTGAAAAATGCAAAGAGTTGTCAGAAGCACAACTCAAAATTGTTGAACTAGAAAAGAAATTAAGTCAATTCGGAGATTCGTCTTTTGTAATGAAACACATGATGGAAGAGTAATGACAAGACCAGTGTGGGCTTCCAGGGCTTTAACGAAGTCCCACCTCCTCTTAGTCATGACTATTCATTCATGTCTGATGAAGATGAGCTAATAGACTTTATGTCAACTGCACCAAGTAGTTTCGCATCAAGTCAAAGTGAGGGGTCTGAGAGTGATGATGCTAAGAAGAACAATAACAGGGAACCTTTGAAAAGGAAAAATTCACCTCCTAAGAGTAAAAATCAAACTTTTGTTAAAAAGATTAATTTTGTTCAAGGTAGTGATATGAAAAACGAAACAACTGTTATTGAAAATGAATCGAATGTAGAGTTTGCTAAAAATAAAAACAAAGAAATATCTAAATCCAAGCAAACTGAACCAAATTCTTCCAAGGCATCATCATTGTCTGATGAGGGATCTACCTCAAAGACTCCAGCTAAGAAGTCTTTGAAAAGGAGATCGTGCTTCAGGTGTCACACCAAAGGACATGTAGCTAGCTGTTGTCCTAACAAAAAGAGTGAAGCACAAATTAGTGAAAAACAGAGAGGGAAATCACCAGAGAAGAAAGGTGATAGTGAGGAGAAAGGCTCAAATTCTCCAAAGAAATCTGCTCCTAAGCAACCAAAGAATGTTTTTGTTGGTGTAGATAAGGCTGAAAAAGGAACTCCACAAGTTCCTCGTTTTCAAAGAAATCAACCTAGATTTTAGCCTAAATCTCCACCAGGCAGATATGAAAGACCTAGAAGCAGTTCACCAAGAATGAACAATTTTAATTCTAATAATTTCAGAAGTCAAGGTCAATATCAAAAGCGATACCAAAATGATGGTGGTCGAACTTTTTATAACAATGGCTTTAGAAATTACAACAATAATGCTTCTTGGAATCAAAATTCAAGGTATCAAAATCAAAATTTTCAAAGGTCAAATAGTCCAAACATATATAGGAACCCTAAGGACCAAAGACCTAGTGGAAATCAAAATCAAATTCCATCAACAGGTCTGAGATCCAAGACTCCAGTTAGGAGTAATGGATATTGGATGGATGTTCCAGTAGTTGGTGAATTTGGACGACCCAAGACCATCAAGGCTTGGGTCCCCCAATCTAACTAATTTCTTAGTTGGTGTGTGCAGGAACAGGTAAGGAGGATTATCAACTTATTATGTTGATAGTGGCTGCTCCAGGCACATGAAGGGAGATGTGAGATTGTTGACAGAGTTTGAAAATTATGATGAAGGACATGTGAATATTAAATAATTTAAAATGAAGTTCAAAGTGCTGAAAAGAAACTAATTGAACTTCATAGAGTCGACACACTAGATAACCTGGCAGATCTTTATACTAAAGCTTTTGACAGGGCTCGCTTTGAACATTTAGTCGAACTCAATGGGATGAGGAATCCTGAATAACTGGTTTTTCATAAGAATTTTGTAAATAGTTTACTGTTTTTCTTAAAAATCAAAAATGAAAAAAAAATAGAAAACCACAAAAATACAAAAACATTGAAAAATCAAAAACATAAAAAATAGAAAAATCAAAAATAAGTTATCACTGTGTGAAAAAGAAGAAATGATAGTACATCAGCGAGTTAGACTGTCACACTGAAACTGAATTAAATTGCTTAAGTGTGATAGCAGCTTCATCATATGATGTACCAGTAGGCAAAAAGTATTAAATAATCAACTTACCAATGTGATATAAACCTAAATAAACTGAATATGAGTGGGTAACACATCAGTGGTGTATGGTTTAATGACCTTAAATCTTGTGTTGATAGATTGCCAAAATCTGAGGTTTTGGGTCTTTATACTGTTATTTCATCTGGGGATATCAAGGTTGTCCTTCTGCTGCATCCAGATACATGCTGACCTAGGCACAACCAGGATATCTTAAAAGAGCAAAAAATGCCAAATCCCATAAATGAAGAAGCTCTCCTAGAGAGTTATTCAAAAAGTGCAAAATGCATAAATCGTACCAAAAATGGTATTTGCCTTAGCCCTCGTTAGATATTTTGGTCTCTTTGCTATACGGAAGTATTGACCTAATCACCAATTATCTAAACGTTGAAAAATAAAACGGATGAACTCAGTATACTCACCTACTACGATGAATCTTTGTGCATACCGTGATCGCGGGGGTATATCCTGAAGTAGGACACACTAGTATATCAGTAATAATATTACCTTAACGTATCATACGGTAATGGAACTTGAAATGTTCATGCATTTTGTTTAAGTGGACAAACATACTGGTAATCGTCTTTGCTTTTCACGATAAATTAAATAAAGAATTATATAATAGTGTGAAAACAGTTTGATTGTGCTGATATGATCTTCTTACCAGTGATTCTCACAAAAACAGAGTGTTTATTGCTTTTGTTATTTACTTGCTTTCGGAAAATACAAATAATACAAAAATAGTGTCTTTTTTTGTTTAAAATTCTTAATGTACGGAAAACTGTTATTCTTGGAGGAATTGTTACCGATAGGGGGAGATGGTGTTAGAAAGTGAGTACAAAATTTTAAATCAGACAGGGTCTTGTGTGTTGGACAAAAAGTTTTGCGTGTTGGTGATAAATTGAAAATGCTTAATCTGTTATACAGTTTAACTATCTCTTAAATAATAATAATTTATTTAACCTTGTTGAAAAATTCTTATGGTTTATCGAGATGTTTGTTTTATAGTATACAGATTCAAGCAGTATGTTGTTGAGAAGTTGCTGCGAAGATGAGAGTTTGATTAGATGCATGGTAGAACCTCCTTTCTACATTGCAGACAAGTTGAAGAGATTGAAGATTGCTATACAAATGCTAAACTGGAGTTTACTCAAGTGCTAACGTTTTGAAGATTTGGTGATTGGATGCATCAGCTTAGGGGGAGTTTGTTGCTAACAGAAGCTATTGAAGCTAAAGCTATCCAAAGACCAAAGACAGTGCAAGATTACATGAAGATTGCAAGAAAACTGAAGACAAAATTATTTTATGAAGCTATTGTCAAGGGGGAGTTTGTTGGTGCATATTTGTGACAACAGCTTAGATTTGGTCTTTGGATATCTTGTAATTAGTTAAACGATAAACAGTTAGCGGGTTTAGCTTTGTAATAGTTGAATAATAGAGTTTGGGCTAAACAAAACCCACATTGGGTCATAGGGGGACGAATTGGGCTTGCCCATGTAGGAATCCCTAGCCCAAGTTGCAAACCTTGTGTTATATAAACAAGGTTAGGCATTAGGGTTTAGGTTAATCAGCCAAAACAGAGTTTGTGAGAATTTCGTGAGAGCTTTTGCAGCTTGGACGAATTTGGGTTGTTAGGGTTTTGATTGATTGTAATTCTTGTGATTGATAATCAATAGAAACCCGGTTTGAATTGGAATTTTGTTCTTCTACTTGTTTCTGTGATATTCTGATCAAGAGGATTCCGCACTCTTGATTAGATTGACAATTCTGTGAAGATCCATACGAACAAGGGGACATACAAAATTATATTGAAAATGGATACCGTATCGTTGCCGTATTAAATCAAAGCGAAACCGACAATGAATAGTATTTTTTTAAAGTATATAATCATTTAATTTTCTGATAACTTGCGTTCGATGGTTCTTTTTCGACATTGCGATATAAATTTTAGTGAAAGCGGATATTGTAACGCGATCTTACCAAGACCGAACAATATATGTATCGGTACCGGTATGTATTTTTATTGTTTTTGCTTTTGATTAACTGACATCGTATCGTTACCATACCGAACAACATTGATACCGATATTCACTTTTATGGTTTTCGGTTCCGATATTTTTTCGTTTATACAAGATAAAAGTGCCCGGATAGTCCCTGTGGTTTGCTCCGATTTCACCTTTAGTCCCTACATTTTCAAAATTACAGCTATAGTCCCCAACTTTGGCAAATTCGTTCTCGGATGGTCCCTGACATGGATGGGAGTTAGTTTTGCTCAGTTAAGTGGATGTGAAATGACAGAAATACCCCAACTTTGTTGAATCCATAAAGAGTGTTAATCCTTTGAGAAGCTTATCATGGCAACATAAACGATCTGTCTGGCAATTTGTCCATAAAGTTGAACCAATCTTGATAACCATGAGCAATGGGGGCCCGTTTGTTGTCTGAAAAGGTTGAGATGTGTTCCTACTTTTTGAGTAGAATTCGACTTCTGGAACTATGAACTTTGATAACCAACTATAAAGAGCTCCAACGTATTGTTTTTGTGCGGTGAGATAGTCTTGAAAACAGGTCCGCTAGTTCTGAAATTCAGCCTCAAGCTGCAGGGTTGCGAGACGGTGCGTGTTGTTTGAGAATTTCCCGTATGTTGGACATGTAAACAGTTGACTTCAGCCATGATTTTGTTTTGAATCATGTGATTCCAATATAATCTTCCACATGTTCATCATGCTGCACAAAATACATGACAAGGGTTATAGTTTACCCGTTACCACTATTATTGTGTACGGTAAAAGTTGAGAATGCACAAAAATGCTGATGTGTACAAGTATTTATTGCAGTATTTGGTGCTTACCCGTGTAAGAGTTTAATGATTTGAGGCTGCAACTCTTCATTTCTGGGTTTCTCAATTCTTATTGAAATTTAATTTGCACTTCAAGTGGCAATCAAGATCCACTGTACAGATCTTTAACCGCAGCGCGTGTTTTGGTGGGTGGTTTTGGAGCTCAGAGTTGGGTGGCTAGCCAGAGTTGCAGCGATGGCGGTTGAGGTGGTCGGAGTTGGGTGGGGGTTGAGGGAAAACAGGGGTGGAGGTGGATGGGTTAGATATTTGTTAATATTATAAATATTATTTTAATAACAAGGGTATTCTAGTCATTTCACACCTACTTAACACCAAAAACTAACCTCCATCCGCTTCAGGGACTATCTGAGAATGAATTTTCCAAAGTTGGGGACTATAAATGTAGGGACTTAAGGTGAAATCGGAGCAAAACACAGGGACTATCCGTGCACTTTTCTCTTTATACAATTTTGTTTGTGATGATAAATGAATATCCATCGACTCCGTTTGAACATCGTCGAAGTCTGTAGCGCTGTTCATCTTTATCGTTTTTGGCCACTGTAAAACATGTGTTGATTTTCATACAGAGTGCACGTTTAGTACTGGTATTGTCGCTAACCGAACTGATACACGATTACCATCAGTAACGCACTACCGCGACGCACGAGCAAAAATGCTAGTTTTTATTTAGTTTATAGAGATGTATACATATAATTTAAAATTTTATTTTACTCTTGCTCAATGCTTTTTTTTTACATATAGTAAAAATATAAAATGGATGATAACAAATTATTCTGTTAGCGTGTCTGATAAAAGTTAATTCAAACTTAATATCAGTTGTGACATCGCCGTTCAAAAGAAATCTATATATATATATATATATATATATATATATATATATATATAAATGAGATGGATTTGGGCTAGGTGGCATTTGATTTTGGCCATTTTTGCTGATGTGGCAAGATATGGTGGAGGTGGATTTTGAGTTTGGGAGGGAATCCATTCTCAAATTCTCAATACACAAACAAAAAACATTGGACACGGGATCCGAATAGGATTCGGTTCGACCAAATGATCCAAATGAGTCCTTTATATCCTAATTTCATTGCATCTCAGAACTCTTCATCTCTATCATCTTCTTCATAACCCTAACGCCGCTACGCATCATCTTCCGCAAATCCAAAAATCTTCTTCAGCAAATCGACAATGGTGATTCTCATGTACCTTTTCACCACCGATCCCATAGATTCAAGGTCACAACTGAAACCCTAATGTTCTATATTTTCAAATAAGTTCTCTTTTTAGATTTCGATCCATTGATTCAAGCAGCAAGTAAGAAATCTTTTCTTTACTAATTGTTAATCCTTTTCTTTATCTATTGTATCACTTCTTTTGTTAATCGGTTCCAATTGTTAATCCTTTTCTTTGTCTATTTTTATGCCGTCTTTTTTTTATTTTCATCCTATTTTGGAACTTTGAGTTGCTAATTAGCAATGTGATTGATTTGTTCTATGGAATTGTAGACATCAAACATCCATTTTACATCTTCAAGGTACAATTTTTTTTCATCTTTCAGTGTTTATCATTCAGGAAACAAACGGTCTGCTTTCAGTATGTGATTTCTAAAAAAACAAGTTCATCGTTTGTTTGTTTAAAGATCTAGGGTTTCATGTTCAAGTTGCTATATCTGATAACTGTATGGTCTGAGTTAATAACGATGGTTCAAGGAAGGATGAAGGTGTTAATGTTTTTAATTCTTCACTCCAATGTTAGTTTATCTTACAATATCTAGCTTTGTTTCAACTTCGTTTTACCGATTTTATATTAAGATTAAGGCTACATTGATTTGTTTATATTATTGTTTATTTTTGTTCAGATTACATCTATTGAGAATTTTTGTGTATTACCTTCAAGTAAGTTGTGAGCTTCGTTCTTGGTGCGGCGGGATATTAAAGGTTTTTTGGTGCAATGATTTTGGCTCTTGATGTTAAGGTACGATTTTGATAATGTTTGTTGAGATTACACACTGGCTGTTAAAGACTTTTGGTGCAATAATTGTTATGCCATTATGTATGATTTGCTGAACATTTGTCTATGGTTTTAGATGCTAAACTTCTTGGACAGGTTCGTTTTATGTTTTCAGGGGCATGGATTTTGTTCTGATTTGTTATTTGATTTGCGTTCTTCAATTTTCCGTATTCTATTTTGATATTCTTCGTATTTCATCCGACAAGATGGTAAGGGTATATTAAGGTTTTCTAGCAATGTACTGATTGTGAAGATTAGTTTTTTTCCAGACAACATTCTTCATTCGACAACTAAGGTATGAATTGAATCAGTGATCTCGAGCTTCTTCTCAGGTCCATGAATGTGATTGATTTTTTTTCACAATCATCTAGATATTGATTATATTATGAATATATTAAGCTCATTAGTTTTGAATTTAAGTTTGAATAATATTTAACTATTTAAGTAAATTGTTTTGACTAATTATTTCAAAATTTGAATTTTTGAAATTTATATCAATTATGGATACTTATCAAAGTTGTCTAAATTGTAACGTATTTCCAAATTTATCAAGATAACTTATATAAAAGTTTAATTGCTTCCAAATTTTGTGTTAGTTTCCATAATTTACGACAATCACATTATTTTTCAAGTTTCTCAGAATTTGGAAAGATGTATAGCATTTGTTTTAAACCTAAATGACCTCTCTGTATGTCAAACTAGGTTCTGTTGTTGACGCACAAGCCTATTAAACACACAATAATTGAAAACACACAATCACATTATTTCTAGCCATTTAAAGAATTTCATAGATGTTTAAAAAATGTATTTTTTTTTATTTTAAGCCTATTTTTTGTTTGGTTTGTTATAGGTATTTTATATGTACGAGTATGCCATATGGTTCAAGTTCTGTTGAGTCCTCAGTAAGCTTTTTAAATTTTTATTTTTACTTCAAGATATTAAGATATTCTTATTAACTATGCTGGATTTTGTTTTTCTCTTTCTTGAGGAGTTGTGAATTAGTTCGCTTTTCAAGTACTTTGCTTCTGAAGGTAAAATTTGCAGAGAAAATTACGAGAATTAGATAAACTTCAAGAGAACTTGAACATTAAGCGAAATATCAAGAGAACGTTATTATTTCTGTACAGTTTCCTTGCTCAGCTTACTGCGTCAACGTCTTCCGGTTACTCTGGATTGAGTTCCTCTTTTATGAAGTCAATGTCTGATGAGTGTCTATCTAATATTTCCTTTAGTACGATTGGAGCATTAAGAGAAATATCCCAAGTATTCTTACCATTTTTATTATTTTTTATTATACGTATTTTTTTAACTTTCATAATGTAGTAAATTATATACTATCTATACAGAAAAAGTTTGTTATTATCCTGGGAACAATTAAGAGCTTTGCTTCAGAAGACTCATGGTTTTACAATGCATGTAAAACTTGCAACAAAAAGGTTCTTACGAACACTATTTGCAAGGACAAGGAAGATGGAAGTCAAGGATATGATGAAGTAACTGTCTTGGAGTGCCAAACTGGTCGGTGCAATAAAAGAACTGTTGTGTCTGTTCCCAGGTTAATTTACTTGATTCATTTATTGTCCATATTATGAAACATGATCGATCGTTAATAAAATCTTATTTGAAATTTTTATAGGATAAAAGTTCTAATACGTGTTCAGGATTGTACCGGGATTGTTACTTTGACGTTGTTTGAATGTGAAGTTGTTAAACTGATAAAGGTTAATGCAAACCAGCTGTTGAATAAAAACATGGAGGTAACTTATATTTTCCAAACACCATTTCCTTAATTGCTTTATACGTTTTAATGTTTTTATGTTACATTGTTAACTTCATAATAATGTGTATCAAACAGTTAGCCAGCGAAGGTAACTTTCCCAAGGAGTTAAAGGCATTGCTAAATAGGAGGTTTGCGTTTAAGATAGCCATAGGTTCGTTTAACATAAAAAAACAAATTAGATGGCTACTCGGTGTCGAAGTTGATTGAAAATCCTGCAATCAGCAAAGATCTTGATAGGCATTTTGATGCTTTCCAGGTTCGAAAAATATTCTATACGTTAGCTTTACTTTTTGTTATAAAACTTATAGCACTTTACAACATTTATTGAAACATATGAAATAAATACAGTCTGTTGACGATGAACCTTTAAATGTTGTTCCTTCTGATTCAAATTGTCACAACCCCTGATCCCTAGTTCCCGGGAACGGGTGGCCGCGAGCCAGTTTCAGTGGTATCACGTTTATTTATCCAATTTGGCAGCGGAAATTTTCATCAGGACCGTAGTTAGGAAATATTTAATCAGAGTAAACCACCACATTTTATAATATTAAACACATGGGTAAAACCCAAGTTTTCAGTACATACTTTTATAGGAATAAATCCTATTTTTATTTAACAAAACATCTTATTTATTCTTAGGTAACTTTATTGCCACTTTTCCAAGCCTTCAGTGCTGTCCAGCTGGCTTCTATTTGGCTTTCACATTTTGTTACCTGAAACGTGTTTTAAAAACATTTTGTCAGTGGGAAATACTGGTGAGTGAATCCCAGTTTAATCAAGTTTAAGTAAAAACCAATTTGCAGTATTGAGGGCACATCCGCAATTACATTTGTTTCCAAGACATCACAATTAACATCAGTGGTACGGTCATACTCAACTTATGGGATGTTACCACGCCAGTAACCAATTTTGTATACAGAACCCCAACATACCCACTATAATTGTATTCTTTACAAATACTCAATAACTGCTTTGTATATATTTAATTAAGTGAGGTTTCGTAAAAACGTTTAACAAAAAGAGGATTACTCACAAAAATGAGTACATAAAAAGAAGGATCACTCACATTGCTGTTTTAGGTTTTTCGTAAGGATTTCCTGAGAATAATCTATAAATTACACAAATGCACGTGTGTTAGTATAATAACCCATTTTAACATTAGTAATACCCTCCCCGAGACGGCATTCCAACGACTACGTCGGGCAGAACCACGACAGCCGTTACGGAACCCTAGATCAATCGGGCAGCGTATCTGATACGTCTCCAGGGGTTATAATACTTACATCGTAGCAGAACCTCACTATTTTAGGGGGTATAATGCCCGGTTATAGTAACGCCACTACAGAAATTTAGTGAGAAAGAAAGAAAGTGAACGAACAGACTGAAGGCCCGTTGCGTTCTATTTATAGTGCTGAAATCGGACTTCCAGGCGGCCCGCGTAAAGTACGGCTAAGCCTTACGCGGCCTGCGTCAACATGCGGTCAACGTATAGCTTGGCCCGGTCATCTACTAGGTTCGACACGATGCTGACATGTGTCAGCTCAGAACTGTGCCACCATTTGGGACACTCACGGCCCGCGTAAACTTAAACGAGATCATACGCGGCCCGCATGAACTAAAGATTTCAACGGAGTCCGGTAACACCTTAATGCGGCCCGCGTTAAGTTGAGGTGAGGTCTATGCGGCCTTCCTCAACTTAATATTTATTGTTTTTAATTTATTTTATATATTATAATCTATTTTGGGCTCGGTTTTCATATACGGGGTGCATATAAAGACATGTTGGGACATTTTAAGATATATTAGGGTGTCGAAAAATTTATGAGGGTGTCGGTTTACGTTAGGGTTGTTATATCCTCCCCACCTTGTTTTAGAGCTCGTCCTCGAGATCTACTGGAACAAGTGCGGATATTTCTTTTGCATTTCTGATTCAAGCTCCCATGTGTACTCAGGTCCTCTTTTGGAGTTCCACTTCACTTTGACCAAAACTAGTCTCTTGTGTTTGAGATTCTTAATTTTCCTATCTTCAATCTGTAGAGGCCTCTCTACAAACTTGAGTTGTTCATTTACTTCTATATCTTTAAGAGGTACTAAGAGTGATTCATCAGCTAGACACTTTTTGAGATTAGATACATGAAATACATCATGTATTCCTGCCATTTCCTCTGGCAGTCGTAGCTGATAGGCTACAGGTCCTATTCTTTTAATAATTTCAAAGGGTCCAATATACCTGGGACTTAGCTTTCCTCTTTTGATGAATCTTACCACTCCTTTCCAAGGAGAGACTTTTAGTAACACTTTATCGCCTACTTGGAATTTTAACGGCTTCCGTCTGTTATCAGCGTAGCTCTTCTGTCGATCTCGTGCTGCTTTCAGTCGTTCCTTGACTTGAATGATTTTATCAGTTGTTTCTTGTACTATCTCAGGTCCAGATAGTTGCTTTTCCCCAATTTCTGCCCAACAGACTGGGGTTCTGCACTTTCGTCCATAAAGTGCTTCGAACGGTGCAGCATTGATACTTGTGTGATAGCTGTTATTATAAGAAAATTCTATCAAAGGTAAGTGATCATCCCAATTACCTCCGAAATCAATTACACAAGCTCTAAGCATGTCTTCCATTGTCTGAATTGTTCTTTCACTTTGCCCGTCCGTTTGAGGATGATAAGCGGTGCTTAGGTTTATGTTGGTTCCCATTGCTTTTTGGAAACTTGACCAAAAACGAGAGGTAAAGCGGCTATCCCTATCAGAAACAATTGATAAAGGAATTACATGTAATGAAACAATTTCATTTACATACAATTTAGCTAATTGTTCCATACTAAAGGTTTTCTTCATCGGTAAGAAATGAGCTGATTTGGTTAGCCTATCTACAATCACCCAGATTGTATCATTACCTTTTCTTGTTTTGGGTAATTTGGTAACAAAATCCATTGTTATCAATTCTCATTTCCAAACTGGCATTTCTAATTGTTGTAACAAACCTGAGGGTTTCTGATGTTCAACTTTTACTTGTGAGCAAGTTAAACATTTAGAAACATAAGCTGCTACATCCTTTTTCATTCCTATCCCAGAAATTTTTCCTTAAATCCTGGTACATTTTATCACTTTCTGGATGCATCGTATATTTAGATTTATGGGCTTCTTCTAATATACGGTGACGTAAGTTTCCTAATTTAGGTATCCACATTCTCTTTTTATGGAATCTCCAAATTCCATCTGTTCCTTGTTCTAATTCTTTAATCATTCCTTTTAATTTTTCAGTATCTTCCTTGATTACTGATTCTTGAATTTTTCTAATCTGATCATTTAAATCTACTTGTAGATTTAATTTAAGAGAACGTACCCTTTTTGGCTTTTCATGATACTTTCGACTTAAAGCATCTGCCACTACATTGGCTTTTCCTGCATGATACTGGATATCATAATCGTAATCACTAAGCAATTCCATCCAGCGTCTTTGTCTCATATTCAACTCTTTTTGCCCGAAAACATATCTTAAACTTTTATGATCTGTGAATACGGTAAACTTACTACCATAAAGATAATGTCTCCAAATCTTAAGGGCAAAAATTATGGATCCTAATTCCAAATCATGGGTTAAATAATTTTCTTCATGACTCTTAAGCTATCTAGAGGCATAAGCTATAACCTTTTGACGTTGCATTAATACACATCCATAACCTAACTTAGAAGCATCACAAAAGACTACAAAGTCTTCAGTTCCTTCTGGTAATGCTAGTATGGGTGCATGGGTTAATCTTTGCTTAAGGATTCTAAAAGCTTCTTCTTGTTTTGGTCCCCATTCAAACTTAACAGATTTACAGGTTAACTTAGTCAAAGGAATGGCTATTCTAGAAAAATCTTGAATAAATCTTCTATAATAACCGGCCAATCCTAAGAAACTTCTAACCTCGGTTGGTGACTCTGGGGTTTTCCATCTGGTAATTGCCTCGATCTTTGTTGGATCTACATGAATTCCTTCATGATTAACTAAATGTCCGAGAAATTGTACCTGTTCTAACCAAAACTCGCACTTTGAAAATTTAGCATAAAGCTTTTCCTTTCTCAATAAACTTAAAAGTAAGTGCAAGTGTTTTGCATGCTCCTCTTTACTTTTAGATTAAATTAGAATATCATCTATGAAGACAATTATGAATTTATCCAAATATGGTTTACATATTCGGTTCATCATGTCCATAAATGCGGCTGGGGCATTGGTTAAACCAAATGGCATGACAGTAAATTCATAATGACCATACCTTGTTCGGAATGCGGTTTTAGGAATATCCTCTTCCTGTAACTTTAATTGATGATATCCTGACCTTAAATCAATTTTAGAGAAAAATCGAGCTCCTTGAAGTTGATCAAACAAATCATCGATCCTCAGTAATGGATACCGATTCTTAATCGTGACTGTGTTCAATTCACGGTAGTCAATGCACATACGCATTGATCTGTACTTCTTTTTAACAAATAAAATCGGCGCTCCCCATGGCGATGAACTTGGTTGTATGAATCCTTTCTCCAACAATTCGTCTAGTTGTTTCTTCAGTTCTTGCATTTCCGCGGGTGCCAAACGGTAAGGTGCTTTGGCAATTGGTGCTGTTCCTGGTAGCAGGTGAATTCTGAATTCAACTTCCCTGTCTGGCGGTAGTCCTGGCAATTCTTCTGGAAAGATATCTGAAAACTGGGACACTACTGGAATATCTTTTAATTCTTTTCCTTTAGTGTTAGTGATTATAGAAATCAAATACACTATAGATCCTTTCCATATATAACTTGCAGTTTTCATCACAGAGATGAATTTAATGAATCTAGATGGTTTATCTCCTTTAATTGTGATCTTTTCACCTCTTGGTGATTTTACTTGAATTGTCTTTTGATCACATAAGATATTGGCTTTATTGGCTATTAACCAATCCATCCTAACACGACATCAAATCCTACCAGATTCATTGGGTAAAGGTTTGCAATAAACTTTTGATTAAAAATTTCTATTCTTGCTTCTTGCAAGATTTCAGAAATCTTAACGGTTTCTCCATTTGCTGTCTCTACTAGACATTCTTGTGGTAGTTTAGTTAATGATTGATTTAGGAGTTTGCAAAATGAAGTATTAATAAAACTTTGGTTTGCACCAGAGTCAAATAATACTTTAGCAAAAATATCATTAACTAAAAACGTACCAGCAATGACGTCCGGAATCATCCTGGCTTCGTCTGCAGTTAGAACGAATGCTCTAGCATTTTTAGTATTCTTGTTGTTTGCAGCTGGAGCCAATTTCGGACAGTTTGTCCTGATGTGACCTTTTTCTCCACAATTAAAACACATTCCATTACTGGATTTCTTCTTACAATTCTCTTCCTTGTGTCCTGGGGCCTTGCAAAAATTACAGTAAGTAGAGCATCTTCCGGAATGCTTCTTTCTGCAGGCTTTGCAGTATGGTGCAGAGGTAGAACCTACATTCCTACGGTTAAAATTCCCTGAACGGAATTCTTGAGTAAGCTTTTGGGTTAGGTTTCTCCTTTGGTCTTCTTCTCTAGTACGAATTAACTCATCTGTCAAGGTATTGGCTAGTTCTACAGCTTCTTCTATAGTTTGGGGTCTAGCTGCCTTGACTACATGTCTAATCTCTCCAATTAATCCCCAGATGTAACGGGAGATTAATACCGGTTCAGGTGATGCAAGGGTTGGTACTATCCTAGCAAATTCAAAGAATGTGGTAGTGTAACCCTTACTGTCTACCCCGGTCATTCTAAGATTCAGAAACTTATTCGCTATCTGTTCTTTTTCATTGGGAGGGCAGAACTTCCTTTCTACCATGTTTTTGAACTCCTCCCATTCCATGCTATAAATTCTATCACTTCCTCTTGACTGGAGGATAGTGTTCCACCATTCTAAGGCTGCGTTTTTAAACAGATTTGAAGCAAACATTATCTTATCTTCTTCAGCACATTTGCTTATTTTCAGAACAGCCTCAGTTTTCTCTATCCAGCGTAAAGCTGCAATGGGTCCTTCATTGCCCGAGAATTCTATTGGTTTGCAGGACCAGAATTCTTTATAAGAACAACCATATGGCATGGTTCTTCTTCTTTTGGGAATGGGCGCTTGAAGTACGAGTCCATTGTTCACACTGTGTTCCGGTTCACTTGGTCGTTTACTGCTATGCTTACTTTTATTATTTGCTTTTTGAACTGTTTGAATAATAAATGGCATTGCATCTATAATTCCTTGTGCCACTATGTGTTGTACGGCACTATTATCCATTTGGTTTCCATTGTTATTGTTGTCCGGATTCTCATTAACCACGTTAATGTTACTCTGGTTATCGTTATTCAAATTATCTTGATTTCCCTCGTCGGCCATCTGAATTTTAAACATTTACCAAATATTAATATCACAAATAATATTTGAATATAGCCAATCACATGACAAACACTTTTTAGTCAAAAGCGTCGAGCATTGCGACTTTTACTCTATTCATATAGTATGCATCATTACACACCAGTACTGAAATTAAAATTACAATACCGACTGAAATGTAAAGCTACAATACTAACAGTAGGCATCCGTAGTGTTTTTTTTCTAACACATACACACATATATTATTATATTATATTATATTATTGTTACTACTACCGTTCCTGCCATCACATTCACTGATATGGATTCATCCAAAAATCCATATTACGCTCGTCGTATTTCCATACGAGGCGTTCTCCCACCTGTCGCATTCTCTCACTGCTTTCTAAAATTTCCTCACCGAAGGTCCTAAGTTCTTGGACATTTTCTGCACTCATTGGGGGTGCAGGTTCTAGGACTGGGTTTGGAATCTGGGGTGCGGGTTCCTGATATGGAGGCATAGGGGCCTGGTATGGGTATGGATTCTCTAAAATTTCCCTAACATATGCATCACTAATGTTGTAGGGATCTTGAGGATCTAACCCTGGGTAAGTTCCTAAGTTGGGCGTTGGCACATTTTCCTGTATTGGGTTTTGTTGCACGTAGTCCCTAACATCGTCACACCAGGGGTCGTAGTTATTTGGATCTAGGGGATTTGGTGCAGGTACCCTAGGTATCTCCTCCGGGTTGTAATCAGGCATTTCTGTTTGATTTTCTACTTCCATGGGTTGGTCAGGATTTTGTGGTTGGGGTGCTAGTATTTGTTCCAGGTTTGGGTCAGCAGCAGTGGTTGCTAAAATATAGATATTAGCGATACCCCTATTGAGCATATCCTGATTATAAGCATCAGTCTCTCTTTTTGCTGCGGCTAACACTCACTGTTCCTGCAACTTTTTCATTCGTTTCCTACGCTCATGTGCTCCCCTACTGAACCATCCCCTCTTTTTCTGAGGAAATGGCTCTTCAGATTGAGCCTTAAACACAAAGATTCCTTCCCGTATCAGCAGAGTACCCTGAGAGGGCAGGCTGAGAAGAGGAGGTGCCTTCGCTCCTAGGCGAACCAGACAATTGACGATACGCGTCAGAGGGTCCTTGGTCGCTCATACTGTAAACTAACAGATAGTCAGATAACACATAACAAGAGAATACAATTATGCACGTATTTTCGTAATTTATTTCCTAACACTTTGAATTTTGATGTCAGCAGAACACCTCTGCGGCTGAATCAGTGGCATAGCTCTGATACCACCTTCTGTCACAACCCCTGATCCCTAGTTCCCGGGAATGGGCGGCCGCGAGCCAGTTTCAGTGGTATCACGTTTATTTATCCAATTTGGCAGCGGAAATTTTCATCAGGATCGTAGTTAGGAAATATTTAATCAGAGTAAACCACCACATTTTATAATATTAAACACATGGGTAAAACCCAAGTTTTCAGTACATACTTTTATAGGAATAAATCCTATTTTTATTTAACAAAACATCTTATTTATTCTTAGGTAACTTTATTGCCACTTTTCCAAGCCTTCAGTGCTGTCCAGCTGGCTTCTATTTGGCTTTCACATTTTGTTACCTGAAACGTGTTTTAAAAACATTTTGTCAGTGGGAAATACTGGTGAGTGAATCCCAGTTTAATCAAGTTTAAGTAAAAACCAATTTGCAGTATTGAGGGCACATCCGCAATTACATTTGTTTCCAAGACATCACAATTAACATCAGTGGTACGGTCATACTCAACTTATGGGATGTTACCACGCCAGTAACCAATTTTGTATACAGAACCCCAACATACCCACTATAATTGTATTCTTTACAAATACTCAATAACTGCTTTGTATATATTTAATTAAGTGAGGTTTCGTAAAAACGTTTAACAAAAAGAGGATTACTCACAAAAATGAGTACATAAAAAGAAGGATCACTCACATTGCTGTTTTAGGTTTTTCGTAAGGATTTCCTGAGAATAATCTATAAATTACACAAATGCACGTGTGTTAGTATAATAACCCATTTTAACATTAGTAATACCCTCCCCGAGACGGCATTCCAACGACTACGTCGGGCAGAACCACGACAGCCGTTACGGAACCCTAGATCAATCGGGCAGCGTATCTAATACGTCTCCAGGGGTTATAATACTTACATCGTAGCAGAACCTCGCTATTTTAGGGGGTATAATGCCCGGGTATAGTAACGCCACTACAGAAATTTAGTGAGAAAGAAAGAAAGTGAACGAACAGACTGAAGGCCCGTTGCGTTCTATTTATAGTGCTGAAATCGGACTTCCAGGCAGCCCGCGTAAAGTAAGGCTAAGCCTTACGCGGCCCGCGTCAACATGCGGTCAACGTATAGCTTGGCCCAGTCATCTACTAGGTTCGACACGATGCTGACACATGTCAGCTCAGAACTGTGCCACCATTTGGGACACTAGCGGCCCGCGTAAACTTAAACGAGATCATACGCGGCCTACATGAACTAAGGATTTCAGCGGAGTCCGGTTACACCTTAATGCGGCCCGCGTTAAGTTGAGGTGAGGTCTATGCGGCCTTCCTCAACTTAATATTTATTGTTTTTAATTTATTTTATATATTATAATCTATTTTGGGCTCGGTTTTCATATACGGGGTGCATATAAAGACATGTTGAGACATTTTAAGATATATTAGGGTGTCGAAAAATTTATGAGGGTGTCGGTTTACGTTAGGGTTGTTATACAAATCCAACTGTTAACATCCAAATCCGGGTCTGTGAAACAAATTCTTTAGTTCTCTAATGCTTCAATATTTTGTCATTCACCTTATTTTTTCAACTGTTTTTTTACCTTTTTAATTTTATTTTACAGGATTTTGTTTCCCGTACCGGTGATGACGACACGCCGATGTCCAATTTGAACAATAGCATGTTTACTACACCCTCCGGAGCAGATAATTATTGTTCTTCGAAGATGCTGGAGAATGAACTTAAGCGTAATTTGGATGTCGTTTATGATGTGGATTTATGTTCATCTCAGTCTTCAACTAAACCGCGTACGGGTGATTGTGAGAACAATGAAGGTTTGAATGTGAAGGTGGGTCTTTTGAATCCAAATCTGGAAAACTAGTCTCAGAATCTAATAAACATCTCAGTTTCTTCAAACAATTTTTCAATGTTTTTTTTTCGTTCAATCGTATTCAGAACATTTGTGTCAGTACTTGATGTTGCTTTTTACTCAATGTTTGTTGCGGTTTATCTTGCTTTTCGTTTATTATCGTTATATCAATAAGAGATGATATTATTAATTAGCATTTGTATTTTTTTTGTACGTCGAGTTATATTTATTATACGTCGTTTTTTTATTACGTTAGCACTAAAAACTTTTATTTTTATTACATTGAAATTCAATACTTTAATGCGTTGACGTGATGTTAGTTTGTTACCCAACATTGATGTTGTTTTATTTTTAGTGTGGTTTTGCATTGTTATATCAATAGCATGAAATTATTGTTAATCACTTTATTGTGGTTTGTGATCTATATATCTATAGAAGATGATAGTATTGATCAGGCTTTGCATTTTTTGTATGTAATTATGTTTATAGTTACTGTAGTTCTTGATATTGAATATAAATAAAGAGTTATTATTAATTATTCTTTGCATATTTTAAATTTTATGTACAAATGTTTTTAATTGTGTTATTTATTTATTCGTAGAATATATACATATTATTATACATAACTATTAACAATGTACAATCCAAATATAACATTATAAACCTAACATTATAATAACATTCTTAGTATATAAATTATTTTAGTCAACTTTTTTTGGGGTTTTTTTAAATAAATAATTAAATCACCAGTGAATGTATACTTACAGATAGTAGTAAATGTATTAATTTTTAACAATTCTTTACATTTATACAAGAATTTGCTTATCATATGTGAATCCCAACCGGTTTACTAAAATTAATTTAAATTTCCCTTCATAAAAGAACATTCCATTTATAATATCATTTTATATAAATTACAACATACATCTCCATTACATATCAACTTTCAACCTATTCTTTGGTTTCTTCAACCAGGTACTATGCAAAATTCTTAAGTAATACACAATCTCTTTTTCATGTATCAGTACAAACTAATATCATTTATGTTTTATTATACGTTTCAATTTTACTAGGTCTTTCGTATAATGGATCAAATTCCGTTTGATGTTGTGATCATGGAAATTTTTGTTAGGCTCCCTCACAAATCACTATGTCGGTTTAGAAGTGTATGTAAAAAATGGTATGAAGATCTTTCAAGTTTTGAATTTTTACAGAGGCATACGAATCGCGTTAGTAATACAGTGGTAAGATGTTACTGTCGTTAGATAATTTTAATGATTACAAAATTAATATTTCTTTATACAGCGTTCATATTAATTGTCAAATTCTTTGTCATATCTGTTACAGGATGAACTATTGGAACAAGGCATGTTTCCAGATCCGTTTCATTTGAGAACCTGCATTGACGTTCATTTTCTTCATCTATTTTGTATTTTGCTATGATTGACTCTTTTTTAAGTTTACGAATAATAAATCAATTATCAATCTTCTTATTTGTTTCCTTTAATCAAGCACACTGTTGATCGTTTTTATTCATTCTTCTTTATTATTTATTATTTATATTTATTATTATCAATATTATCAATTATCAATCATATCAAATTGAAATAGATTTCTATTCAATTTATCTAATTATGGATTGAATATTGTCATTCAAATTTATATAATCGGTTACATCTAATGCTTAAAATAAAATATTCTCATTAATTATAAATATTTTAAAATTCAAATTTTGAGTCACTATTTTCAATCAAATTTATATAATCTTTTACATCTCATGCTTAAAATAGAGTATTCTAATTACTTATAAATTATTATAAAATGAAATAGATGTATGGCCGCTTTATCTAATTATGGAGTCAACATTTTAATTAAATTTTATATAATCCTTGACATCTCATGCTTAAAATAAAATATCATCATGAATTATAAATACTTACCTTCAAATGGAATTATAAATAAAGCATTTGTTAGTGGGTCGGATTAGATGTGTTGACACAAGATGAACTATTTGGAACAAGGCATGTTTCCAGATCCGTTTGACATTTGAGAACCTGCATGGGCGTTCATTTTCTTCATCTATTTTGTATTTTGCTATGATTGATTGTTTTTTAAGTTTACGAATAATAAATCAATTATTAATCTTCTTATTTGTTTCCTTTAATCAAGCACACTGTTGATCGTTTTTATTCATTCTTCTTTATTATTTATTATTTATTATTTATTATTTATATTTATTATTATCAATATTATCAATTATCAATCATATCAAATTGAAATAGATTTATGTTCAATTTATCTAATTATGGATTGAATATTGTCATTCAAATTTATATAATCCGTTACATCTTATGCTTAAAATAAAATATTCTCATTAATTATAAATATTTCAAAATTCAAATTTTGAGTCACTATTTTCAAACAAATTTATATAATCTTTTACATCTCATGCTTAAAATAGAGTATCCTAATTACTTATAAATTATTATAAAATGAAATAGATGTATGGCGCTATATCTAATTATGGAGTCAACATTTTAATTAAATTTTATATAATCCTTGACATCTCATGCTAAAAATAAAATATCGTCATGAATTATAAATACTTACCTTCAAATGGAATTATAAATAAAGCATTTGTTAGTGGGTCGGATTAGATGTGTTGACACAAGATGAACTATTGGAACAAGGCATGTTTCCAGATCCGTTTGACATTTAAGAACCTACATGGGCGTTCATTTTCTTCATCTATTTTGTATTTTGCTATGATTGACTGTTTTTTAAGTTTACGAATAATAAATCAATTATCAATCTTCTTATTTGTTTCCTTTAATCAAGCACACTGTTGATCGTTTTTATTCATTCTTCTTTATTATTTATTATATATATTTATTATTATCAATATTATCAATTATCAATCATATCAAATTGCAATAGATTTATGTTCAATTTATCTAATTATGGATTGAATATTGTCATTCAAATTTATATAATCGGTTACATCTGATACTTAAAATAAAATATTCTCATTAATTATAAATATTTCAAAATTCAAATTTTGAGTCACTATTTTCAAACAAATTTATATAATCTTTTACATCTCATGCTTAAAATAGAGTATCCTAATTACTTATAAATTATTATAAAATGAAATAGATGTATGACCGCTTTATCTAATTATGGAGTCAACATTTTAATTAAATTTTATATAATCATTGACATCTCATGCTTAAAATAAAATATCGCCATTAATTATAAATACTTACCTTCAAATGGAATTATAAATAAAGCATTTGTTAGTGGGTCGGATTAGATGTGTTGACACAAGAGGTTATTATCTCCAACTCGGAATTTCGGTTTGCTTTTGTATTTATTATTGTGGTATTTTTGTTTAAATTGTCATTCATCTTTATACGATTCATTATTTCTCTGTTATATGTTTGTAGATCATTAATGTTTCTTGGTTGCTTGCTTCACAAATTCATATACATAAATCTTATCATTTGTTTCATATGAATTTTTTTTTAGGATGGAACCTCTTGAGTTTGAAATGTTTGCTCACGAAATTCTATCAAGGCTACCAAGTAAATGTGTTGGACGATTTAAATCAGTTTGCAAGCAATGGCGTTATGAATTGTCTTCACCTATGTTTTCTATTATTCACTCTCGCCGTATGTCTAATTGTGAACATCGTAAGCTAATCACGTTGAGTCTGTCATCGATTTATATTGACAACTTGATTGGAGGAAAGGTAGACATTTATGATAGGAAGTTTATTTCTTTCCCCGTTGATACCCCTCTTTCCAATCTAACGATTCTTGATTAATTATAAATACTTACCTTCAAATGGAATTATAAATAAAGCATTTGTTAGTGGGTCGGATTAGATGTGTTGACACAAGAGGTTATTATCTCCAACTCGGAATTTCGGTTTGCTTTTGTATCTATTATTGTGGTATTTTTGTTTAAATTGTCATTCATCTTTATACGATTCATTATTTCTCTGTTATATGTTTGTAGATCATTAATATTTCTTGGTTGCTTGCTTCACAAATTCATATACATAAATCTTATCATTTTTTTCATATGATTTTTTTTTAGGATGGAACCTCTTGAGTTTGAAATGTTTGCTCACGAAATTCTATCAAGGCTACCAAGTAAATGTGTTGGATGATTTAAATCAGTTTGCAAGCAATGGCGTTATGAATTGTCTTCACCTATGTTTTCTATTATTCACTCTCCCTGTATGTCTAATTGTGAACATCGTAAGCTAATCACGTTGAGTATGTCATCGATTTATATTGACAACTTGATTGGAGGAAAGGTAGACATTTATGATAGGAAGTTTATTTCTTTCCCCGTTGATACCCCTCTTTCCAATCTAACGATTCTTGCTTCTCAATATGGTCTTTTACTAATGTGCATCCAAGGTCCTTCAGACCAATTGATTCTGTGGAATCCAACCACCAATAAATTTTTGAATTTGTGTCATAATAAACCTAAAAGTTTTTTTCGATATCAAGGCGGATGCAGTTGGGATATATCTAGACTCATTTAACGATGTTCAAATATTACATCTCCAACGTCGTATGGATGATGTTGTACCTCGTGTGTATTCTCGGAACACACATCAATGGAAAACTTTAACTTTTTTCAAAGACCAGATTACGCTTCAAGGTTATATTTGTGGTCTCCCGGCACTTTATGCAACAATGCTTTATATTTTGCATCTCCACACTATTGGGCGCCTACTAAAAGTTATATGATTGCTTTTGATGTGGTTTCTGAAACTTTCTCAAAGGTTTCAATACCACAATGTACTCATGTTGTTGCTCGCCAAAGCAGGTTTTCCAAAATCCGCAACACACTTCATATGTTTGTTGTCGTAAAGACCCATGCTATAAATGTGAAGCTATTTAAATTTCAAGATCAAGGATGGTCAGAAGTGTCTTCTTTTACAAAGCTAAAATCAATTTCATTTGAGTCATGGCTTAAGAAGTTAGTTGAGAAAGGAGGAGAAACTTGGTCTTTTATGACCGACTGGGGTAGTATAATTGAAATAAAAATTGGCATGAAAGATTTTCAATACTTACAAGACGCTGAGACCTTTCAAGGGCTATATATGTAGCATCTTTTGAAGAGACCGTTGTGTCACCTACAGTTTAGCATTAATATGTTTTTCGTATCAAATTTATTGTGATTTAATATGTAACATTTTTATTTACTATCACTTTTACTACTCATCATCTTATGTTATTTATGATATATATTTTATCCAAATTTGATCATAATTAACAATTCTATCCTTATTGCCATTTTACATTTATAAATCAACATGTATATATACTAACTGTAAAAGTGTAATAGATAGACATAGCTAGCAACTAATTATTAATTTAGCACACTTATTAGGATTTAAATACAATTTTCAACTTAATACTTTTGTAAAGTGTCATATTTCCCAAATATTTTTTTAAAAAGGATTTAAATATTTATTCATTTGATAATTTTAAGATTGTATGTGGGAGTGGACATCCTTTGAAATTATATAAAAACTTTGTATATTTCTAAAATCTCGATCCTGTGAAATTGTTATGTTTGTATATACAAATTTAAAGAAAAATATAAATATAAACATCCTAAAATTAAATGACATGTAATTTCCGTTCATTATATTATAATATTAATATTAATATTGTATCTTATAATTAGTTGAATTTTTAAAGTTGATTTGATTTGCATTGGAAACCTGAATTCATCATCACCATCCTCGAACTTACTTCAATCATCATCACCGTTTGTCCTTTTAGCCATTTTCTTACAATCTTCTCCTCATTAGCTTATATCCATCTTAGGGTTTCAAACAAGCATTTGCTCAAATCAAAATCAAGTCATCAATCTTCCTTCGTCGCATCATATTCCACAAGAGTAAGTATCTACACTTTCAATCTCTTCAAACATCTATGTTGTTATGATCGTATTGGAATTTCAATAGCTATAAAATGTTTAATCACAAAGTAAATGAACCATATTTTTCTTTAATTCTACTTCCACAAGTATGAATGTTGTATAATTCCATGTTTCTTTCTTTGAAGAGTTTGTGTAGTTTCTATGTTCAATAAGAGTTTGTGTACTCCCACAAAGAATTTCATTGGTGTTTTAGGCCGATTTTGATATCCATTATAGTTTATAAATATGTTTAATATTATTTTTCACCATGAAGCCGAAAGTATTTTTGATTTGTAAATGTGTTATTTGTTTGATATATGAATGATAATTCAAGAATCTGTAATTTTTTTTATTCTTAACCTTTCAGTTCAATCGGGTATGTTATTTAATGTAAGATCTAATATATCTATGTTATTAATTCAGGTGAAATCATGAATTTATCGTTTTTAAAGATTCTAGAAGACCCAAAATCTTTAAAGCTGGTATGATTATTTATGTTTGACTGAATATTCTGATGTTTAATAGCCTAATTCATATAATATTTATTTAACTTCATTATATACTTAATAGTACTATCTTTGTATTCAGGAGTTACCTCTCACTTTTGTTTATAACCATTGGGGTCGACCATGGCCACGTATTGATCTCTAGATCCGTCATGAATGTGGTAAGTATTGGACCGTAACGATGAAAACATTAGAGTCTAGACCGGCTTTGGAGTTGTTAATTTTGAGGTAATAATTTTGTTTACAAATTGACAATCTATTATTATGAAGTAAGATTTTACCTCATATGTTTAACTTTTAAAGTTTCAAAAACCACTTTTAGTATGTTTCGTAAATAATATGTAAGGTCAAATATAGTTACGTAAATAATATTATAACAATAATAAATACATTTGAAGACTATGCATTTGAAATTTGGATTGCACTACAGTCAACTTTCAACCTGTCTGGCCCATATGTGTGGTACTCAACCAATGTGATTGTGCATATCAAAATATATTGTGTTTGTGTGTTTCAAAGGTTGGTGACAGTGTGGTGTTAAAGCCTTGGAGAATTCATTATAGTTTTTTAGTTTTTGTACATGTTAAGTGTTATAATAAAGAACGGACACAATATTAATAAAGTTCGAATAATCTGTTATAATAAATAAAAGTATTTTTTTTTGTGTCGTGGGTCATTCAGTGAGGCAAATTTCTGCCTCCGGTTCTTGCCCAAAGTTTCTGACCTTACTCGCAACCCTAATGACTACAACTTTCAATTCAAAACAATTATAAAACAAGTTTGTTCGCAACCCTAATGACTACAACTTTCAATTCAAAACAATTATAAAACAAGTTTCTGATATAGTTTGATTAATATAAAGTAAATTTTCCTACACGCGAAGTTCGCGGGTGATAACCTAGTTCTTTATATAAAAAGTGATTAAGTCAATATATATATATAAAAAAAAAAAGCAAAGTTATCAAATGAAACTAGGAGTGAGAAAGAACTAAAGATGGATAAAACACCATTTTGGTAAATATTGTTAATCCAACATCATTTTAATAAATATTTTTTCAACAACACCATTTTAGAAAAAAAAAAAAAAAAAAGTTAAATGTCATTTTAGTCCCTGCGGTTTGGGTCATTTTGCTAGTTTAGTCCAAAGGTTTCATTTTTAACCTGTGGGTCCAAAAAGGTTTCATTGTTGCCATTTTAGTCCACTGGGTTAACTCCACCCATTTTTTCTGTTAACGAGAAGACCAATTCGGTCATTTTATATGGCTAAATTGCCCTTTTAGTTAACAAAATTACATACAAAATTACCGAATTTGCCTTCTCGTTAACAGAAAAAAATGGATGAAATTAACCCAGTGGACTAAAATGGCAATTGAGAAACCTTTTTGGACCCACAGGTTAAAAATGAAACTTTTGGATTAAACTGACAAAATGGCCCAAACCACAGGGACTAAAATGGCATTTAACTCAAAAAAAAAAAAAAAAAAAAAAACCTCAGCTTTCCATGATCTAATATCAAACTTCAATTTCTGTCCGGATTATTTTTTATTTGATCACGGATAATTTGTTGATGCATATGTAAATATTGGGCGAGATCTACCATTAACCCGACCCAAAACCATAATAACTTCACTAAATCATTACACCCCATAAATCAACAATATCAAATGTCAGTATGGTTGTTCCTCTTGAGATCTACACAAGAACAATCACAAAAGACTTGATACATAAAATAGCAAACCACGTAACCATAAATACAGTAGGTGCAGCAGCATTAATTAGTAATTTAGAACATGTGATAACTTTATCATTGTAGGCCTCATTTCTTGCCGCTTTTCTTCAGACCGGTACCTCCCAAAGCTCCCTTTTGAGCTTTGGCTCTAAGCTCCTTGAGCGCCTGCTCATTTCACAATTCACAAACCTAAATCTAGGCACAAGATATAATAATAAACATGAAAAAAACAAAACAAATAATTTAAGTCGCACCTTTTCTTCTTCCTTCTTCTTTTGAATGTTGGCCTTATCTATCTGCACAAACAAGCAACAAGATGCATTAGGCACCGCATGTAAAATCTAGCTAGATATGCAAGTCTTAGTCCGTATGGGGTGTGTGTGTGTACAATTAGCTAAGTAGGTAATTGCGGTGGGATATTGGTAATTTTAATATCATGCTAAATTTATATATAACAATTTGACATTAACAATTCAGTATACTCTCCTACCATTAACAAATTAACCTTTTGCAACTTGCAAAACACTAACAATTGCAGCAAGTAGGAACTGACTAAGACTTAAAACACTAACATTTAACAGTAGCAACTAACAATTAAGACTTAAAACACTAATAGTAGCAATAAGAAGAAAGACGAATGATAAAACTAAGAAGAAAGGTGCTGATATCGGCGATATATAGGTCAAATATCGGTCAATATCGCCGATATTGTCGATACCGATATTCTCACCGATATCTCGGCAGGGGAATGATAAATATTAACTACATAGACAATAAGTATGTTCAAATGCAATAAAATCTGGTCTTATTTGCTGACTTAAGGCTATATGTTGTGGTTTAACTATAAAGTGTAACAACCCCCTACCACGTAGGCTATGGGCTTTAACTAACCTATCCTTTAAGACCACCCGTAGTGGGGCGGTATTTTTAAAAAAAAATTGGAAAAAAACGCCCCAAAACGCCCCACCCCCCACTACACTAGGCGTTATAAGGCTTTTTTTTTTTTGAAAAAAAATGGGGTTAGGCGTTTTAATTAAAACGCTGAAGGTGCATTGGGCTTGAGACTAGTAGTTTGACTGGCCAATCACATAATGACTAGTAGTTTCTTTTTTTTTTTTTAATTCTAAAATTTACACACACACACGATTGCATGGGCGTTATTGGAATAATGCCCCACCACCACTTTTGCAATAATGCCCCATGCTGACTGGGATGACACGTGTCGAATAATGCCCCATGGTGGGGGCATTATTTTGTTTTACCACTACACATGGTCTAACAAGCGCTTGTGGTTTAACTAATATATTAAATAAAAGAAGAAAATAAAAAAAAAGTAAATGTGTGTCTGCAGAAACACCCACAATTCTTCCTACAAACTTTTCCCAAAAAATCCATTCAATCCCACAAACATCTTTACATTTCCATATCATTTACTTTTACATTTATTTCTCATAACCTTTTTATTTATTTTAATAACTGTTATAGTGTCTAATATCTTAAAAATAAATATATAATATAATATTGCTAATAGCTTAACCATATTATTTTCTCCTTTTTTTGGAAAAAAAGAACCTGGAGTACCATAAACTTCAATAGTTATCTGGAGTAACTTCATACAGATAAACAACGTGTTCATCCAGAATCTCAATTCTTCCTCTGAATCAAAGCAGTTACAGATATTGTGTCGTGTTCTCCGGATCTTGGTTTTAAAATGCGTGTAGCGATCCGATGCGTTTTGATCCCAAAACCCTATGCGTGAAACGCAATGCGCGAAGTGCACGCATCACGTATGCGAGGTGTTCTTTATTTAAAAATACTAAAAAAAAGATTTATAGCTAATATTTTAACTTGTGAACCTTGAAACACTAAAATATACTATATTCTCATCATCTATAGTCAGATTTGTTCAATTAAAGATCTAATTTGTTCAAATACCGGTCAACTGCATAAGGCGCCACATTAGACCACATCATGTGATGCGCGCATTATGCGCTTCTGATGCGCGCATTTTAAAACTAAGTTCCGGATCAAAGCTCTACACGAGGATGCTATGTTTAATACATACAAATGTTTTTTTTAATTAATTTTCTGTTAAACGCATAAATAAAGTACAGTTGTAAACTTATTGAGTAAATAAAATCACAAAGTTCCCCAAAACTCTCTTAATTTACAAACACAAGAGCAAATTGTGAATAATTTTTTGGTAAGTTGAATGGTAACTACAGATTTACACTATACATTAGCCTTCTGTTATGAAATCTATTAAGTTCAGGTGTGAATATTCGTTTGACACGTTCGGCTCCTTGGCGCCGGAGGCAGTTCGGTTCTTGTCTAGAGTTCAGCGTGTTTTCGACCCCTCAGGGGCGAGGCTTTGTTTTTAGTAAATTAGGGTTTTCTATTCAGAAAGGGATGGCGACATGGGCGAAGGATAGTGGGGGCGGGAGGGGGGTGGAGAGTATGTAGTTTTCGTATAAAAATTTTTGGGTATATACGTTTTCAACCCCAGTTTTATAGAAATTTTTTGTCAAGCTTCGCCGCTGGATGGCGGCGCAGTTTGTTGCTCGTCTACCTTCTATCTTTATGTAATTTGCCCAAATTATTGGAATGAAATATATTTTAATTAAAAAAAAACTGAACTTAAAACACTATACCAAAATAAACGAATCATGTTACGCCAATTAAAGCACATATAATTAGTTAAATTACAAACAAAAGGAGAGTGAATCGATCAAGTTGAAGAACAATACCTCATCGTATTCTTTCTTTTCAGCCTTTGGTTGCTTCAATGGCTTCGCTTTTCCACCTGCACAACATGAGCAACTTGTTTAAAAAATCAGATTAAACAAGTTCGATTTTGATAAAATTTTGAGATTTCATGTAAAGGAAACTACGAGGAAGAACAATTGTGCGGCACCTTGCTTGGATGACATTATTGAAGTCTAGGGTTAGGGTTTGTTTGGATCCGTAGAGATGGACGAATCGGAAGAAATCGGGGCGCGTCAAACAAGCAAGCTAGTTGGAGGATTTTGGGAAAGTGGAGTCGGTCAAATTTATAAGGGGGTATATGGTCTATTTTTGAAACTTAAATTTAACATATTGGCACCTAACATTGGATCTTTCATGAAGCTATAGGGTGTGGTCATAATCAACGTGATCATCATGACCCTCCACATTAGCGTCTTATCATACATTTGTAATTCATTATTCAAAATTACTACCTTAAGGGTGTGCTCATGATCCAAACCACTATTCTCTTGTTTTAATTTATTTTTGTGAAAAGGAAAATGAAATATTAAAAAAGGAAAGGAGGCTCGTGATTGCCATTGTTTAATCTATGTCAACCATGATGGATGAGACAAGGGGATGGTGTAGCAATCCATTAATGGTCCTACGTGGCGATTAATAACCCAACACACGACCCTCATACCCTTTAGCCTAATGTGAGTGGAACCTCAGCTGTGTGGTTACAAGTGGTTGTAAGTTGAGAAAAAAAAAAAGAAAAAGAAAGTTGTAAGTTGAGAAAAAAAGAATGAAAAAGAAAGTTGCTATTTATCTGTAAATAAAAATAATATTATTTAAAGTAGTTTTGAGTGAAAAAGAGAGAAAAGATAATGATAAAAATATAAAAAAAATGTTATTTAATGGAAAAGAGAAGAGAAATCTAGTGATTTTTAGTATAATTCTAGAAATAAAGATGGAGAATTATAAGTTATAGTGATAGTGTAATGGAGGGTTCAAATTATGTAGGTATATGTATTGATGGTTAATAGAGATGGGTTAGTTGTAAAAAAAATACTAAAATGTTTTAAAGATCGACGTCTCTTTTTGTTTGTGCTTAAACATAAGTTTTTGTTTACTTTGGTATATTTTTAATGAGTGATTCAAACAATTTTAATTAAAAGTTAAACCTATAAGTAACTTCATTTCTCATATTTAACTAGTTTCGAATTAGGGCCACTCATCTAGTGGGTTCATGATACGGCGAAACCAATGACTTATGACATGTTTCAATAGTCAATAACCGTGAAGGAACGACCACATATCAACACAATCAAGAGCATAGCGCAAGGCCTCAATAGACAACCCGTGACATTAGGCTTAAGATGATCTTGTTGAGACTTGAGAACCCAAACTTCAATGTTGCCCCACACAAAGGGTACACCATGTATGATGGATCATGATTCGGCTAACATTATTATTTTTCAACGTATACTTATTCATTCGTAAAAAAAATATCTGCTTAGTATGTTTTCAAGTGAAAGCAAAGATTGAAGGTCTAAGTCCAAGTTCAGTTGTTATACCTTTGTCTGTTGTTGTTTATGAGTTTTAAGTTTGCTTATGTCATGCTTTTGATACTATGAAAGTTATTCGTAGCAAAATGTTGTATTTGTAAAACCATGTTATTTTGATTTGAAAAGTATTCTAATATTACTTGATTTAGTATATTTTAATTTAAAGGGTAAATTACACTTTTCGTCCTTTATGTTTGTATCGGATTGCAATGGATACCCTTTAACTTCAATAATTACAGTGACAGTCCTTTCTTTGTTAAAAACATTACACCCTTGGTCCTTTAACACTAACCCAGTTAAAATTTCAGTTAACTCTAATCATGTAACTTGCACATGAGGGTAAATCGGTAATTTTACTGGTTTATTTAAACCAGTAAAACAATTAACTATTAAAGTTATTTTACAGGTAAGGCAAGATGAATTTCGATCATGTGATTGATCTAAACTGTATTGTTCATTCACCATCTATGGCTCAAAAGGGGTTTCTGTTTAGTATTTAGCATATGGTCGTGCTTTGTGAAAATTGGAATACTCATCATTTTGTTGTTCAGATATAACAAATTAATCACTCAACATTATACCAACTAAATTTCCTCAATAGCTCAGATCTAAACATTACATCACCCACCACCCGTTACATCGTTTTCTGCCGTCTTCACCAGCCCGTTCTTCGCTCCGATGATTTTCTGCACCTGTTTTGCAATCGATGACACGACAAGTTAAGTTTCAATTAATTTGTTGCAAACAAGTTCAAACTCCTTAATAATCTCCTTAATCAGATCTGTTCGTTTGCTCTTGATTATGGATCAGATCTAGAGGTAGAGGATGCAATCGAGAGATACTAGGGATAGATTGAACCTGAAATCAGATCTAGGGTTTTCAACGACCGCCGACCATCAAATCCTATCACGTGCTTAACTCGGATCTAGAGGTAGAGGATGAGATCGATTCGATGGATTGGCACTCAAATCCCGTCGCCGACCACCCAATCCCGTCGCCAGCGTCGTTTCTGACGGCGGTGGTGAAGAGGTTGATTTTCTTATGGTGGTTGTTTGGGGTCGGTGGTAGTGTGACGAAAATGGTGGTTAGTGGTAATGGTTGTAATGGTGGTGGAGGTCAGAGAGGGAAAGAGAGCAAGGTTAATTGGTTAAAGAGAGGAGGAGATGGGAGAGATGAGGATTATAAGGGGGAGAAGAAATAGGGGTGAAAAGACATAATTGCCCTCACATGAGGATTATAAGGGGGAGAAGAAATAGGGGTGTTCAAGATCGGATAATCCGGTTTTCGGATATCCGAAAATCGGATATCCGAAATTTCGGATAGTGAAATATTGACATCCGAACCCGAATCCGAAATTTCGGATATCCGATTTTCGGATATCCGAAATTTCGGATTCGGGTTCGGATATCTAATCGGATATCCGAATTTCCAATATTTTATTTAATTTTTATTTTTTTTTTATTATTTTTTAATATTTGGAACCAGATTTTTCGGATAGTTTCGGATATCCGAATATAAATTTCGGATATTTTTCGGACATTTCGGATATTTTTTCGGATACTTCGGATATTTCGGATATTTTTTCGGATATTTCGGATATTTTTCGGATACTTCGGATATTTTTCGGATACTTCGGATATTTTCGGATATTCGGATATCCGAAAAAATAAAAATTAACTTTTCGGATATTTTCGGATAATCCGATTATCCGAAAATTCTCAAAATCACTATCCGAATCCGAATCCGAATTTTCGGATTATCCGATTTTCGGATATCCGAAAATTCGGATATCCGAAAATTCAGATATTTCGGATACGGGTTTTCGGATATTTCGGATTCGGTTTCGGATTCGGATTTTTTTGAACACCCCTAGGTGCATGTGACCTCACTTAACGTTTAAATTTAACCAGATTAGTGTTAAAGGACCAATGGTGTAATGTTTTTAACAAAGAAAGGACTGTCACTGTAATTATTAAAGTTAAAGGGTATCCATTGCAATCCAATACAAACATAAAGGACGAAAAGTGTAATTTATCCTAATTTAAATGTCTCCTATATGAATACATGAAAAAGTGGATGTTATAAAGCAGAGAAAAACATCGAGAAGGCTTTGAAAAGAGATCTAGATGGGAAGAAGCATCAAGTTAACCTAGAGATTAGCTTTTGGTTTGTGTCTCGTCCAAATAAGGTTGATCTTTTTCTGAACTCAACGAACAGTTACGTCGATCCTGCAAAACAATCAAAACACCGTGAAACTCGTTACAAGGAGGAGAATAAGGGGTTCTCCTTGTAACCACCCTCTGGCGTAAGAATAAGAACTTCTTTTAAGGATAAAAGTGTGTGTATTAAGTGAGAGAGCAAGAGTGTGATCCTTAAACCTGGAGGAGAAGTTCTCTATTTATAGCCAAGATGAATTGTGAAAGAGATGAGCTGATTGGCCTTGGGTCTGAGATCGACAACAAGGAATATCCATTTTGCCTCCTCTGTCACGACCGTTAGTGATTCCAGGCGAGAGGGTAGTTGCCACATGCTGAATGGATTTACGTGTCCTGATGGTTGTCCTTATTGTCTGGTCTGTCATCAGTAGTTAAGTGGAGATCATGGAGCAGTGGTCGGCGCAAGCTGATTGGTGCCACGTATATGTCCTTGTGTACTTCTTGTCTCCTGCACGATTGCTCAGCGTGCAGCACAATAGAATACAGCCTGTTGAGCGCCTATTAGTCCACTGCTCTACCACTCGCATTTTCTATGCCGTCTGACGTTTACCATGCGCTTCTTGTCCCCACGCGACCTGGGATTTAGGACCATACACCTTCAAGATGGGATTGGAAATATGTGTGTAGGGAGTAAACAAACAATATGAATTGTCGTGGAATATTATGATCCTAGCATGATATCTTATCATAACTCCTTTTTATGTTAGTAAGATAATACATCTAGTCAGATTCGTTTCAGAGCCAATAATATATTAAGAATCACGAGAGCTACATAATGTAGTCGTACATAATACATAAAATACACTCAAAAGTAGTGAGATAGAGAGTCAGTCACATAGAAAGTTATTAATCCTACATACATGTGTGTTTATATCTATACTATATTATAATGCATGAGAGATTGGGTAGTTTAAGATACCCAAAAAATAAGAACTCCCCCCCCCCTTTATTTATAGAAAGACCCCTATAATGAGGGTAGTTTGGTCTTTTAAACACTATTTATTTTTTAGCCCCTAAACTTGTTACGCTTCAATCCCTGAGCTTTTAACAAAATTATAGATAATTAGTTACAATTCACCCCTCCACAAACAAACTTATAATTTTTTACGTATTCTTGACATATCTTATAAACTATACTGTTTAAAAAAATCCAAAGATAGCATGACGACCTACACATTTTTGTTGACGTCTCGGTAGTTGTCTTGTTCAATATCGACGCATGGATTAAAAAGTATAAGTCGATAATGCTTTAATGTACAAGTAATTAATACTTGTGATCTAATGCGTCTAATCTACAAAGATGGGCTTCATCTATGCAAACAAAAACAAAAAAAAAATTAAAAGTACCGTAACATAAAATGAAGATATCATGTGTCACATTTAGTTTTATTAAAACTGTCTAATATCTATACTTATATATCTATTATATATAATAAATGAAAGTGATTTGGGCCACGTGTCAGTAGATGAGGGGATCGTTTTTCCCCTTTTCCCGCCCAACAGTACCACTGCCCTCTTTTATTTATCTCCTCCCCCATTTACTCATTTAGGGCTTCCCATTTTCTCTCTCCCCCTGCTATGCTCTATTCCGATCGATGTTCAGATCAATGCTCCGAATCAAGGTTAGATTATCAATAACTTCCGTTCTATAAGTGTCAATCTTTGTTTTCATTGTTCACTCATTCGATCTTCATGCGTCTTTACTTATTGTTGTGCTTTGGCTAGGGTTCCGCTGGTAACTTGATGACGGAGAAGATCGGAGGTTGTCGGCTCTGCGTCCTGCAGTTCTCTTGGTTATGCTGTAATGGATTTGAGGTTTAGGGTTAGTTATAAATATATTTTTTCATTTTTCCATCTTGAGTTTTAGGTTAGGGTTTGTTTTATTTTTGGGCTTCTATATGATTTTCAGGTCGATTGTTTGGTGACTTGCTATTGTTGTTTGCTGTTGTTTGTTAATTAGGCTGCTGACATCACCGACCGACTTCAACGACTTCGAAAGGTTGTAGGACTATGAGGACCAACTAAAAGATTTGGACGACAAATATCAGTTGAAGTATCTTATGGCTGACAAATAGTTTATTTAAGAAAGGCAATTTGGCTATTCTAATAGTTCTGATTTCATCCCTGTTGAAATAAGGTAAATATGGTCATTCTAATACGGCAAGTATCTTATGGTTGGATGGTTGAATTAATTTTATTTTGGGTATTTTTGGATGATTTCAACCCATTCTTTAAATAGTTCGTGATTGAAGATGCAGTTGAACGTATCTTTTGAGTGAAATAATTGTTGATTTATCAGAAGATGCAGTTGAAGGTATCTTAAATAAGGTAATAATGCATTACATTCCTGTTGAAAAACAGAGTCGATAAATTTAGGGAAAATGAGGTTGAAAGATGATAAGCCAACAGTGGACGATATCATTCTACAGGTTCGATAAATTCAGGTGTATTCTCAAATAGTGCTTCCTAGATGCTTCCAAACAAGCAACACTTTGGACATTTGTCGGCCTTCAAACATCTATTATCTATTATCTATTATCTATTATATATAGTAAATGAAAGTTGATTGATCCACTTTGGGCCATGTAGAGCAATCAACATTCATTTATTATCTATAATAGATAATAGATAATAGATAATAGATGTTTGAAGACCGACAAATGTCCAAAGTGTTGCTTCTTTGGAAGCATCTAGGAAGTATTATTTGAGAATACCCCTGAATTTATCGAAGCTATAGAATGAGATCGTCCACTGTTGGCTTATCATCTTTCAACCTCATTTTCCCTAAATTTATCGACTCTGTTTTTGAACAGGGATGTACTGCAATCATTCCTCTCAGTTAAATAGACCGACACTTGCTTCCTCTCAAAGGGTTATGGAGTTGTTATAACAGCTGATCATGCTAAGGACTGTTAAAACTAACCACTGCTCCTTATAAAGACTGATGGACTTAAAGACTGAGGAGGCCTATCCACTGTTGAAGACAAAGCCCTATCAAAGACAAGCACTTTTTACCTAGAGCTTGATTAACCAAAAGTCAAACATATGTTGGCGAATAGTGAAACAGATGTTGACCTTAAGCAGATGTTTGGTTTCAGGCCAAATATCTCTTTATGGGCAAACATCTGTTTAACTTCAAAGATTTGTTTAAGGCCAAACATATCTTTATTGCCAAACATCTGTTTATGGCCAAACATCTGTTTAAATCCAAACAACTGATATAGAATGCCAAACATCTGTTTAAGCCCCAACATCTATTTAAGTCTAACAGATGTTTAAACATCTGTTCAAAATACCGTTCAATCCAACATGGGTTTCCATCCAACTGTTGACTAAAAGTCAAACAGATTTTCAAACCACTGATTGAGTTATTCAAATTTCTGTTGAATACTAAATGAGATGTTGACCAAAACTCAAACTGGTGTTGACCAAAAGTCAAACAGATGTTAACAAAAAACTAAATGGGATGATCCGACCCGGTTACATGGGATATTTTTAAACCTTCTAACTTTTTAAAGATGTCATATCACTGAGGTATTTATATGTAATAGTATTTATCACATCACCTCATTGGTTTGATCTGTATTATAGATACAACAGTGGTTTGATCTTTATACTACTAAATAAAAATGAAGTATACTTGGATGATTATTAAGCTCCTCATTTTGATTGTTTGGGTATAGTATTCTTGAAATTGATCTTTTTTTTGCAAACAGATGTTTATGGGCAAACTTCTTTTTAAGGTCAAACATTTGTTTAGCGCAAACATCTGTTTATGTCCAAACATCTGTTTAAGGTCAAATATCTGTTTAACTCCAAAAACTGATATAGAAGGTCAAATATCTGTTTAAGGTCAAACATCTTTAAAATAGTTAAAAATGATAGTTTTCATTAATCCTTAAAAGTCTGTTACAACCACTGTTTTGGTTCAAACATCTGATTGTTAAATGTTATCCACTGCTGAAAGACAACCTCTGTTTCTTCATTCTTTATGTTGACCACTGACTGACCAAACATCAGTGTTTCAATCACTGTTGGCTATCCACTGATAGTTAAAAAATAGTCATTGCTCACATTTTTATTGTTGACATCCACTGATATTGACCATCATTGGTTTTCCTAAAAACATCCACTCCTCACATGTTTATTGTTGATGTGGTTAATTAATTATAGGATGAAATTATGAAATGAAAACTAGAATTACAATGAAATTACCATTTAACCTAATCGTTACATTCCAATGAGATAAAAGTTCCTCCAATATTGTTTTGGTGATAAAAATTAAAGTTAAAATAAAAAATAAAAATAACTGTTGATGACATTTTGTTGCATATCAAATCAGTAATTAACGTTAATTTCTTGAGCTTTGGACATTGAAAATATGCAAAATGGGAATTTTCAAATTTACGGTTATTTTCTCTTAATTAAAGTTAAAATAAAAATTAGAAATGTCATGATGACAATTGCTTTTAAATCAAATCAGTAATTACTGACAATATCCATAACTTTTGAAATTCAAAATATGCAAAATGGTAATTTAAAATTGACATTCTCTCTCTTTTTTTTTCCTACAACCGCAACATAGATTCATAAGATTAAAATTTATTCATTTATTCATGACCTTAAAAGTCTAATTATTACATAACATACTGAACAACTAAACTTTTAAATCTAACAATAACCGTAAGAATTAAGAAATGCCAGCTTCAACTCCATCGATTGCTGAACCTCTTGATGTATGTTCTTCAGCATCGCCATGAACTCCACGTCTCTATCACCGCACTCTATATTGCTGACAACACAAAGCTCACGAAACGAAGTTGAAGGCATTCGCATAAGATTTCTGGAAACCTGCTCTCTCGTGAACAGGCCAACTTGCAATCCATCAAAACATCTCTTCAGCTCTTGAAGAGTAGCCCTATCTTCATACACCTGTTCGTCTATATGCTTGACAAAACGTTGCTTTAAATCATCTGATTTTACAGTAGTGAATGACGCCATATCAATAAACTATATTACTCGACTTTCCTGAAAGTATGATATCTTCGTAGGAAATCGTGATGAAAAACAGGTGAAGTGGTCATGAGTTTATATAATTAATCAATCAAAACGTGTAGATTTAATATAAACATATTAATGTATATTTCAAAGCAGCAGTCTTTTAATGCAAAAACCTTTTCAAACCCCAACTTTTAGTGAAATTTCTTTTCGAGTTGTCCCATCTAAGATAAAACACATGATTAAATCATATGGTCAAATTGTTAAGGGTCTTGATGATTTAAGATGCTAATTGTGTGCCGTTTATTAGCTAATTATTTGTAATTTATGTGAACAGTGTTTATATGTTAACAGATGTTGACCAAAAGTCAAACATATGTTGGCGAATAGTGAAACAGATGTTGATCTTAAGCAGATGTTTGGTTTCAGGCCAAATATCTCTTTATGGGCAAACATCTATTTAACTTCAAAGATTTGTTTAAGGCCAAACATATCTTTATTGCCAAACATCTGTTTATGGCCAAACATCTGTTTAAATCCAAACAACTGATATAGAATGCCAAACATCTGTTTAAGCCCCAACATCTATTTAAGTCTAACAGATGTTTAAACATCTGTTCAAAATACCGTTCAATCCAACATGGGTTTCCATCCAACTGTTGACTAAAAGTCAAACAGATTTTCAAACCACTGATTGAGTTATTCAAATTTCTGTTGAATACTAAATGAGATGTTGACCAAAACTCAACTGGTGTTGACCAAAAGTCAAACAGATGTTAACGAAAAACTAAATGGGATGATCCGACCCGGTTACATGGGATATTTTTAAACCTTCTAACTTTTTAAAGATTCTCACAAAATCTCGGTTCGTTTCTCTCTCCACGTTTCTTTCCACACTTTCTCCAAGAAACTCTGTCATCTTCTTCGATTTCTTCCGATCTTCATCAATATCATCTTATATAATAATAAAGGTATTGTTAAATAATCTGATTTGTTTTGTATTTTTTCATGTTTATTCTTTTAGTTTTGAATTCCATAGCCGATTATGATTCTTGCTAGATTAATGAAGAAGTTGTAATAGACGGTGGTGTATTTATGTATCTCCCTGTTTTTTTTCAATCCATTGTTGGTTATGATTGCGTTTATTGTTGCGGCTTATACTGGAATAACTTCAGATAGTCCTAATTTTTTTTGTATATCCGATTACTATGTAGTTATTATGCATGTTATGATACACATATATGATTCTATAAAAAGTGATCTGCATTTCGTGTATCTACCATTTGTCTTATTCATTGTTGATTTTATTGGATTTCACTTTGCTCATGTATTTATCTTATTCTGATTTATGATATAAAATTTCGATCTTTACTGTCGTATTCTCATTTGTATTTGTAAAGTTATTTATAAAGTTGTTGATGTGATTCTAATGTATGATATAAATTTTCAATCTTTACTAATGTATTGTCACGTTTATTTATACAGTTGTTTATAAAGTTGTTCATGTAACGATGTTATTCTGAAGTATAATATAAATTTCCGATTTTAATTGATGTATTCTCATGTGTATTTGAAAAGTTGAACTTATTTTGATTAGTACTTGGTATACTGTTTTTAAGTTTTTGTTTGGAATAAACACAAGTCACTATCCTGTTTTTCTATACAATTTATTCAGCTGATGATCCTCAATGTCTATTTGTGATACTTAATCGTAAAAGTAGGTTTTAAGTTTTAATTATATGATTTGCTGTAAAAAATATATATATTTCGATATGATAAGAAATTACATGTATTCTCACCTTTTTGATGTTATCTATTGTTATTTTGATATATATTAGTTGTATCATCTTTTATTTACATGTATTGCATACCTTAATGGATTGTATTCATTTGTTTCTTAATGTTATTGATTTTGATTCTATATGACTGATACTGTTACAGTTTTACGTGAGAATGATTTATGGATTTCCGTGTTACCTTGAAGACAGTAAAAGGAAATATTTGGTTAGTAATTTTATCCGATCTTAGTTTAACACTTAATTTTAATTTTTCCGTATCATATTTAGCAATAAAAGTGTTTCTTTTATTTATGCTTAGATTTTGCCAAAACAGTATCAAAATTGGATTCAACAGTTTAATTATCCAACTGGAAATACAAACATCCGGACCACAACTGGAAATGTTTTTAAAGTCAAGATCTATCCTCTAAGTAATGGCAGATATTATTTCTATAATGGTTGGTGTCAGTTGGTAGACAGTTTGAAAATACCTTCAGATTCATGGTTGATATTTCATTATGAAGAAGCATTAGAAAGTTTCAAAATATTGTATTTTTATCAAGACATTGCTCTTGCTCCTTGTGAAGAATTTTACTACAAGCCATCTGGTAACGAAGATTATGTGGTATGTAACTTCGAATATTATTCATCATGTAATTTTTTTGGAGATACAGTTGTTTAATTGTTGTTTTTTATTTGTTTACTTAATTTTCTGATATATTTTTACTAATGTACTATATAATGTGTTTTATTCTGATTGTAGGGTATTAATCGTTCTTTTGTTCATCACAAGATGTTAAACACTATTCCTTCATATCCGTTCTTATTAAAGGATCTGAAAACCAGAACTGGTCTGTAGGGATGGAAGATATCAACAATGAACTTTACATAATTACCGGATGGAAGGAGATAAAGAATGAGTTGTTATTAACTGCTGATCATCTCATTGTCTTTGAGATGATAGATCTTCAGACTTTTCATATCACGGTTTTCAATTGTGCTACCTGTGATTTAGTGCTTCCACCGGAGGTTTGTGCTGTTGTTAAAGAAACAGTGATAGAAGAGATTGTCTTGAGTTCAGATACTGAAGTTGTACAGGACATCGTTAATGTCAATGAAGGTGGTACGGTTGTTGTAAATAAAGATAATCAGATCGTACCTATTTATTTCCGTGTGGATGGTCATTTTGTAAGTTTGTGATGATGAGTTTACTAATATATAATACTTTAGTCAGATTTTAAAGATGTGTTAATTATTTGTTTATTGAATTGTTCGTTGTTTGTTACAGCGCCTTTTTAAAAACAGGATGAAGATCTTGGACTGAATCGTAAGAGGGTTTGAAGATTGTGGACGTGACAGGTGATGTTTGGAATGTTCAAGCTGTTATAGGTTCATCTCGAGGTCAACCAAGATATTATCTGCAAGGAATGAGAAAGTTTGTGAGAGATAAAGGCATGGCTCCAGGTCAAGCGTTTACACTTAACTTTGTGAAAGGTAAAAAGCTTTGTATGTTCGGATGAATGTTCATGGGTTGAAGAAGGCAAATGCAGAAGGAAAACATTGAACCAAGTCTTTGGGTTGTAATTCTTTGCTTTTCGAAGCTGATACTAGACTTGTTTGTTTAGTTTTGAAGTTGTGATTCTAAAACTATATATGTACATGTAAATTATTAGGTCCATGTCTAACGGAATCAATGCGGAGACGTAAGCTAAAGACAATATACTCGGTTTGACTTTTGGTCAACATCTGATTGACTTTTGGTCAACATCTCATTTAGTATTCAACAGACGTTTGAATAACTCAAACAGTGGTTTTAACATCTGTTTGACTTTAGGTCAACAGTTCATGGAAACCCATGTTAGGTTGAACAGTGTTTTGAAGAGGAAAACAGTTCTAAAATATAAGAAGACAATGGATCTGGTTGAACATCTGTTTCACTTTTGGTGAACAACTGTTTGACTTTTGGTCAACATTTGTTTGCTCGATCAGATTGGGTGTTAAAGTATAGTTCTTTAAGTCATTGTTTTGTTTTCTTGAATTCTATGTAATTTTGTTAAGAAGTACAAGAACAAACATTTTTACAAAATCCCAAATCACCCGATCATGTAAGTGCATTGAAGTAAAATTGGAAATGATGTTATTCATGTGGTCCTGTTGTGCTTTTGTTTGACCTCTAATATGGGTTTATGATCTAATCCGGTGATATGAAGACATTGTTGTTGAATCTAATGAGATGCTTGATGTAATGAGGTCGTATTAATAACAAGTAATAATTGATATAACTAAGTTTCCCGAGCCCGGGAAGCAATCCCGGGTAAAAACCTAGTACCTTATAAAAACTTAAAACTAACCACAACAAATTTCCGAAATAAAGGTGTAGCAAATTTAAAATTAAACCCTAATGCACTTCCATAGTTACTACTATAAATACATATCAAGACACCCTTATATCTATTGCTAAACAAAGTTAAAAAATGGATCCAGTTCTGAATTCAGTTGTTGCGAAAAACCAAGCATGCGAGATTGAAAATTCTAAGGCCTGTTTTGTTATATCGCAATAGTGAATAATTGTTTTCTTTTATTTACTTTTATGTGAATGTTAACTTATTTGATTTTTCAGATTCAGTTGCATGATGAACATGCCAATTTAAACAACCCAATTGTCAAACAAGCTTCTAAGGTATTAATTTTGCTGGTTTTTAAGTATTATTTTTGCGTATATTGTCATGGCCCCCGACCCGGTTTGACCCGTTTCAGGAGCCGCGGAACAGAAATCCCGTGATATTTATTTATGTGATTTTAGCAGCGGAATTTTAACATTAGGATCGTTATAAAGCTAAAAACTTTTCCTGATTATTTTATTTCACAACTCGGGATAAAACCCCGATAATTTACAATAATAAGATTTTTCTGATAAATCTTTATTTTAAAACATATTTCTTTATTTTATACTGAGCCACTATCTTAAGCTTGAAATGCTCCCTGGCACTTTTCCTGAATTACAGTAGATCACCTGAAACATGTTTGAAAAAGGTTTTGTCAGCGGGGAAATACTGAGTGAATCATTCAGTTTACTGAAAACGACACATTTGTTATAATTCACAGTATTAAGAGTTTTTACATATGTTTATTATCTACCAACTACCCACAGTATTTGTCACTCGACCGGATCTGTGACTGTGGTCATATCACCATTGGCTGCCCCAATGAATGACGTATATCACTTAATTTTAGGTTCGCCCACCTAATGTGATTAAAACTGTAGTAATGTGCACAATACCCCACATACTGGCTGTAATTTGGTGATTACATAAACTTAATCACTGTAATTATAACTTTGAAAATAATTTGGAGTATTGTAAAACAGTTGATAAAAAGAGAATGACTCACATTGCAGATTTAACACGGACAGAATATGATTTAGCCTGGTTAACCTAATTTCAATAATAATGCACATAAAACTGGGTTAGTGATCAATACAGCAGTCACGATAACTCACGAAATCAAATTCTCACAATGAACGACAAAGTGCAATACTTAAACATTCATCGATTTAACGACGAATGACAAAGTATAACCAAATGTGGGCGGCACTTAAACATTCTTTGGATATATTGATCTCGGAAAATGAATCGTAATAGCGATCGAGTAATTACCCTGTTTTGCGGCAGCAATTCGAAAGCAGTGTGTGTTTAGTTGTTGTATAACGACTGTAACTCAACGTACAGACAGCACTTTTACGTCGTTTTCATTTCCAAATTCAAGTCCCAAGGTCGGCTATTTATAGCCAGAAAATAGCCTCGCTTACGGACCGTAAACCATAACCCTTACGGTCCGTAAGGGTTCGGTCTAATTTGTAGAGTAGCCTAGTCAGTGGTATAGGCTTGATGAATCAACTATTTCGAAAATTCTCAGCTTAGACAACGCAATTTAAAGATAATTATCAATTAGGGTTTTATCCCCCTGAGTTTTAGGGGCCCTGATCCTAATTCCGATTGTCCTGAAAATTTTTAGGGTTAGTGCAGAATTACTTGGGTGTCTCAATTAGGGTTTTCTTATTGACTAATTATCATTCTAATTATAAATTTTAATGAGAGTTGTTACATCCTCCCCACCTTAAGAAAATCTCGTCCTCGAGATTTATTGAAATAGATGAGGGTATTTCCGCTTTATTTCTGACTCCAGTTCCCAAGTATATTCTGGTCCTCTCTTTGAATTCCATTTGACTTTCACCAGTACTAGTCGCTTGTGTTTGAGAAACTTGATTTTCTTATCTTCTATTTGTAAGGGTTTCTCTATGAATTTCAGTTTTTCATTTACCTCTATGTCTTGAAGAGGTACTACCAGGGATTCGTCCGATAGACATTTCTTAAGATTGGATACATGAAATACATCATGTACTCCAGCTAGTTCTTCTGGTAGTTGTAAGCGATAAGCAACTGGTCCTATTCGCTGAATTACTGGAAATGGTCCAACATATTTTGGACTCAGTTTTCCTTTCTTACCGAATCGTACGACTCCTTTCCAAGGAGATACTTTCAACAGTACTTTGTCTCCTATCTGGAATTCTAGTGGCTTGCGGCGATTGTCTGCATAACTTTTCTGACGATCTCTAGCTGTTTTCAATCTTTCCTTGATTTGAGTTATCTTGTCAGTGGTTTCTTGTACGATTTCTGGACCTGATAATTGACTTTCTCCTATTTCTGCCCAACATACGGGAGTTCTGCACTTGCGTCCATACAGTGCTTCGAATGGAGCGGCTTCGATACTTGAGTGATAACTATTATTATAGGAGAATTCGATTAATGGTAAATGGTTATCCCAATTACCTCCAAAGTCAATTACACATGCTCGGAGCATGTCTTCCAGAGTTTGGATCGTCCTTTCACTTTGTCCGTCTGTTTGTGGATGATATGCAGTACTTAGATTGAGTCGGGTTCCCATTGCTTCTTGGAAACTTGTCCAGAAACGGGAAGTAAAATGACTATCTCTATCTGATATAATGGAGAGTGGGACTCCATGTAAGGATACTACTTCATCCACATACAACTTGGCTAACCTTTCCATGCTAAAGGTTTCTTTCATAGGTAGAAAATGAGCAGATTTGGTTAATCGATCCACAATTACCCAAATCGCATCGTTGCCTTTCCTGGTTTTGGGTAACTTAGTAACAAAGTCTATTGTTATAAGTTCCCATTTCCATACAGGCATTTCTAACTGTTGTAGTAGACCTGAAGGTTTCTGATGTTCGGCTTTAACTTGTGAACAAGTTAGACACTTAGATACGTATTCGGCTATATCCTTTTTCATTCCTATCCACCAGAAATTCTTTCTTAAATCTTGGTACATCTTATTGTTTCCTGGATGTACAGTATACCTAGATTTATGAGCTTCCTCTAAAATCTTTGATCTTAAATTTCCCTGTTTAGGTACCCAAATTCTGCTTTTGTGGAATTTCCAAATTCCATCATTTCCTTGTTCCAATTCTTTTAGGTAACCTTTCATTCCTTCGGTATCGTCCTTGATCGCCGATTCCTGAATTTCCTTCAATTGTTCCATTAAATCTACTTGTAGATTTATTCTAAGAGCACGGACTCGCCTTTGCTTTTCATGGTACTTACGACTTAAGGCGTCTGCGACTACGTTTGCCTTTCCTTCGTGATATTGAATATCACAGTCGTAATCACTCAGGATTTCCATCCATCTTCTTTGCCTCATGTTTAACTCTTTTTGCCCAAATATATACCTTAAACTCTTATGATCTGTATAAATAGTAAACTTACTTCCATACAGATAATGTCTCCATATCTTAAGGGCAAAAACTATAGACCCTAATTCTAAATCATGAGTCGTATAGTTTTCTTCGTGCTTTTTCAATTGTCTGGAAGCATACGTAATTACCTTCTTGCGTTGCATTAACACACATCCGTATCCTAATTTTGAAGCATCACAATATACTTCAAAGTCTTCCGTTCCTTCTAGTAAGGCTAAGATTGGTGCATTGGTTAATTTCTGTTTTAAAATTCTGAAGGCTTCTTCTTGTTTAGGTCCCCATTCAAACTTAATGGCTTTACAGGTTAGCTTAGTTAATGGTACAGCTATCTTGGAAAAATCCTTAATAAACCGTCTATAATATCCGGCTAAACCTATAAAACTTCTAATTTCCATTGCGGTTTGCGGAACCTTCCAATTGGTAATTGCTTCTATCTTAGCAGGATCTACGTGAATACCTTCATGATTCACCATGTGTCCTAAAAATTGCACTTCTTGTAGCCAAAACTCACACTTCGAGAATTTAGCGTACAATTTTTCTTTTCTTAACAAAGTTAAGAGTGCATGCAAGTGCTGACAATGTTCGTCCTGACTTTTTGAATAAATAAGTATATCGTCTATGAAAACAATTTCAAATTTATCCAAATATGGTTTACAGATCCTGTTCATCATGTCCATGAATGCTGCAGGTGCATTAGTTAACCCAAAGGGCATGACTGTAAACTCATAGTGTCCATACCTAGTTCTAAAAGCAGTTTTATGTATGTCTTCTTCTTGAACCTTTAGTTGATGATATCCGGAGCGCAAATCTATCTTAGAAAAGTACCTAGCGCCTTGCAATTGATCGAAAAGATCATCAATCCTAGGTAATGGGTATCGATTCTTAATTGTAACCTTATTTAACTCTCTATAATCGATACACATTCTCATCGATCCATCTTTCTTTTTTATAAACAACACTGGTGCACCCCAAGGGGATGAACTAGGTTGTATAAATCCTTTGCTTAGTAATTCATCTAATTGCTTCTTTGTCACACCCCGAAAAATCAGAGCTGGCGTGACTGGACCGGTATCTTCATTGCACAGCGGAAGCAAATAAGCTAAGACTTCTCGAAAATGAACGCCGCTAAGTACTCGAATTCCCATGGGTTCTCCTATTCCAACCGTTCCATAGTTTTGAAAATGCAACCTGAGAAAGAAACATGCGAAAAATCAACATAAAGTTGAGCGAGTTCATAGTTTGTTTTGAAAAGATTTAATATAAATCTTTTAGATAACCGGTTTTAAAGTTGTTGAGAAAATATAGAAAAATCATTTTCTCGGCATAATATATGAAAAACTGTGAGTCTAGCCCACGAGAGTCTTTGTGCATTGCACGAGAGAGAAAGGGCCGAGCCCAAACGAACCTTTGTAAGCAGGATCAGCGTGCCCTCTTACTTAGGTATAGTTTGAAAAACGTTACCAAAGTTTGTAAATCCATGTATTTGTGAGTTTACTTCAAATGAATCTTAAAAACATTTGAAAACTTGAGTATCAAAAGCTGGTATGTAAGCGTCTATGAACAGATCATTAATGTTTTGCAAGGACATTAATATGTGTGGCGACATAGGAAGCACTCAACCCTAGCGGATTTCCCCCGGTCCACCCGGTTAGAACAACAAAAGCACTACATGGGCCACACAAGGACCCAAGAGTGGGGCTCGCTACACCCGATAGATCTACCACTTTTGCCCTCGGTCTTATACAAGATTAATGGCACTTAAGAGAGATTACTATTCGCTCACCTGATCTAACAGTTCATTCCCTAGCTTAACCATACCCTAGTTAACGTATAATGTGAGAGTTATTCATGTCCTTGGGCCTCTGCCCATGTCCTTGGGCCTTTGCCCACGCCATTCGTGTTATTAAAACTCATGCATGTTTCGAACACTAATGTTTTTATAAACCGGTATGTTTAGCATAATCTTTTCGTAAACCATTTGAGTTTGTTAAAATCATGTCGCAAAATGGTTTATAAATATGCAATATTCATTTATCGAAACCTTGTGTGATTTTGCAAAACTTGCTGTCTTTCCACCCCCGAGAACATTTTATAAAAATGTAAAACAGTAAAAAGTGGGGGTTATGAACTCACCTGGATATTCCTGTGCAAAGCTAGCTAATAGTGTTTCCGTGATGTTGTTCCAAGAACGTGAACTTGCTAGCATGCATCTATAGTATTCCTAACAGGGAATAACTTATCAGTTTCTAAGTAAACGTAGCTAAACTACGTGTCCGACCTCTACCGAGTCGTTAATAAAACGACTCTACAAAGGTGTTGATATTTTGGTTTGTAATAAACAAACTATGGTAAATTGATCCACTTAGGATCGGGATAACGCTAAGTCTCGGAAACAACTTAGTTTTCCGAGTGATTTAGAATATATATATATATATATTTGCATGACTAAATATAAATATTTATGAAGTCGTGTTAGTCATCGCGAATAAAAAAAAACGTAGATGAAATGGTGCGTATTCGAAATGTCGTATGTGATACGGTAATATACCGTTGTAGTTTTCGTAGGATGGTAATAAGTAAATATACATATATATATATATACATACATATATATATATATATATTCAAAACTTGACATGTGAAATAAATATTCGAATTCACGGTATTTGAAATAAATATAAACTATTATACTTATCTTATAAAAATACACTACGTAACGACGTTTGAAATAAATATAAATCGTTATATTTATTTTATGAAATTACACGGACTATCTACGTTTGAAATATATGTAAACAATTCCATTTACGTTATAAACGTATACGAACTAACGACACTTGAAATAGATGTAAACAATTATATGTATTTTATAAAGATATTCCCGAGTTTTTGGGCGTTCGAAATAAATATAAATAGTTTGATCTATTTTATAAAAGTTTCCGAGTTTCATTAACCTTTAATTCATACTTGTCGAAACGTTTAGAGTTTCCGTTTTGTGTTTCGTAAAACGTTGCCAAAGTACAGAGATCTTTATATTTACTTTATAATAAAACTCAAATTCCATAAAGTGTCGTTTTAAAACTATAAAAACTTGTCGTGTTTCGGATTTTTATGAAAATCGGACAGAGTCTCCTCTGTTTTTGGGATAACCCGACGATAAAAGTCATCCTATTTTATCAAAATTCAACAATAATCAACGCAAGGTAATCAAAATGTAATTCTCGCCAAAGTATCAAAACCTAAACTAGTTAATAATCGAGTCGGGTCGAGCTCGGTCGCGTAGAAATATAAGATCTATAACTATATAAATTGAGATTTCGCGTCGTTTAAACTTTACCAATCCCGCGTCGAAACGTTGACCGCGTTAACTGAATTGAAGCTGAATTGAGTCGAACCATACTGAGTTAACCCGGACACTGAGTTGACTCGGTTTGACCGAGTCAAACCGAGTTAAACCAAACCAAATCTGACTTTGACCAAACCGTTGACTACTTTACTGTGGTTGACTTGTTGACCCGAGCCGAAACAGAACTCGCACATGAATCCATGTCTGACCGAGCTGCATCTAAACCCAAAATCTGACTAGAACAAGGCTGACCTGATGTAACATCCCGAAAATATAAGTTCATAAAATTTACAATTTATTTGTAAATAAATTAGTAAAATAAACTAACTAGGGGTGACACTAACCTAGTTAGATAATGACTAGTGAGTAGTTAAAGGACAAAAAGGGGACTAAAGAAAATTAGAGGGACCAAAAGGGATTAAACTAAAATTTAGTTTAATAAAACATGGAAAATAGAAATCTCAAACACACATACGTGTGTGAGATCGACCAGACAAGAGCAGGGGGCGACCAAGTTCATCAAAACCCTAGTTCAGCATAAAATCTCTAAATTGAAGGATCAAACTCAGTCCAAATCAAAATCCGAACATAGATTAGTGATCCTCATCACAAGGGGGTTACAAGGTATGTAAAATTTGTTGAAAACCTCCTACTTGAAATTCTCATGAAGTTGGAAATTCTAAAATTTGTGAATGCATGTTGGTTATTTGGTTTGACTAGGGATGATACAGTGTCTAGGAGTAAAAACCTAGACAATAACATGTGAAATTATGGCTAATTCCCGAAATTCTCATGAACAGCATGAAGGTGATTCATGGGGTTTGTGGAAAACTAGTAAACACTAGGGTTTAGAAGGATTATTCTAGTGTGATTTGGTCATAGAAAGCAATTTCTGAAATTTTGATGTTTAAAAGTTACATGAAAGCTTTATTGATGAATAAGTTTAGCTAAATAGCAAACTATGAACTTGAAACATGAATGATATAAAATTCTGCCCGATAGGTGTTCGCATAAATGCCTCAAAGAAGACTTAAATCTGAAAATTTGAGTTAAACCGTATGATTGTGATGTCTAGGCAAAATATGCGAATTGTGAATTAAAAGGAGTTCTAAACGTGTTTCATTGAACTCAATAGGCAAAGAATCCGGATCGTCAAGCGGACAAGCCGGAGTGGATACGCGTTTGAAGGGTGTGCTCTAAAGGTACGCGACTTGTCGTCTCGTTACATTTATGTTGATAAGCCTAGTCGTAAATACGTTAATGTTGTTATAGCAAAAATAGTTGCGTTTGGTGAGCCTAGGAAGTGATGGAATTCACTCGACAAACCAAACGGGTCAAAATAAATAGTTGGGTAATTATGGTTAGAAAGCAATGTCGACGAATTATGAAGGTATGTAACTTGACCCGTTACATTTATTAGATTTGATGATTTTAATGTGTAACCGAATCTTTGAATAAGAGTTGTTTTGAAATAAGCAATGAAGTCGTATATTGATTGATTGATTAAATTCGGTTGGTACTCGTTGGTAGTCGTCATAGAGGAGGACTCCTTAGACAAGCCAAACGGGTCAAATAATCAAGTAAAACATGATTAAGGCTCCGGAATATGAGGGAATGTTCCTTGATTTTGCTTAATATATATATAACATTTTTGAGTCACTAGAATCTGATGTAGTGGTTTGTTAGAAAAGTAAATTCCAGGAGTTGGGTTTGAGTGAAGTGAACAAAACAAACAAGACATGGAATTTCCAGGTACCACCGTAAATTACGGTAGTACCGTAATTTACGGTAAAGATCGTATACGTTACGGTGTGGGTCTCCTGGTTTACGGTGACCAGAAATCTCCAGGTCTCACCGTAAATTACGGTGATACCGTAATTTACGGTGGATCCAGAATAACTTATATATTTTGTTATTTTTAATGTGATGTCAAACCTTGGAATTATGTTATATCATATCGTTAAAACTAATGATTTTAACGGTTTTGATCATAGGTAACAAGATGGATCTTACGGATGGCGATCAAGCACATGATGAAGAACCGAACACTACATTTTGAAGCTTCCGCAATGTTTTAAATCTTTAGTAGTATTATGTATGGGTCGTAAGCATTATTAAACTACTTTTGAAATGTTTTAACTTAGTCACTAGTTGACTAAGGTTGATGTACTTATGAATTCCGTTAACGAATGCTTTATCACTTAATCAATATTTTGGATAAGATGGTGTATTTTACTATTAAAATCAAGGGAAAAATTTGAGGGTGTTACAAGTTGGTAATCAGAGCTTAAGGTTGTCAACAAAGTGTTCGGTTCAAGCTTGATCGATCGTCCGGTAAGGATTAATTATTCATGTTAGTAGATCTTATCCTATTTTAAATGAAAGAGATGGAAATTAATGTGCATGGGAAGAGTGCGTTAATACACTCAAACCCGGAAAGTGCACTAAATGAGAACGGTCAAAGCAAGTTACGAACTTGACTAGACCGAAGCAAACAAAGTTATGTTATAAGTGAGATGTTTAATAATTGATGTAAACATTTCTTGGAAATTAATGTGCATGGGAAGAGTGCGTTAATACACTCAAACCCGGAAAGTGCACTAAATGAGAACGGTCAAAGCAAGTTACGAACTTGGCTAGACCGAAGCAAACAAAGTTATGTTATAAATGAGATGTTTAATAATTGATGTAAACATTTCTTGGAAATTAATGTGCATGGGAAGAGTGCGTTAATACACTCAAACCCGGAAAGTGCACTAAATGAGAACGGTCAAAGCAAGTTACGAACTTGGCTAGACCGAAGCAAACAAAGTTATGTTATAAATGAGATGTTTAATAATTGATGTAAACATTTCTTGGAAATTAATGTGCATGGGAAGAGTGCGTTAATACACTCAAACCCGGAAAGTGCACTAAATGAGAACGGTCAAAGCAAGTTACGAACTTGGCTAGACCGAAGCAAACAAAGTTATGTTATAAATGAGATGTTTAATAATTGATGTAGACATTTCAGTTTCAAGACATCCGGTAAGAGTTACTTATAATTGAGATTAAACAATATGAAATATGCGAAAAGTGTATGGGAGGAGTGTATAAATACGCTCGAACCTGGGAAATACACTAAGTAAGAAAGGTAAGGCAAGATATGTACTTGACCAAACCAAAGGAAAATAACACATTACTTATGACTAAGTGAGTGTGATATAAATTCCGTATAATAAGATGGAAATGAATTAAATAAGTATTGATTAACCATTATGGATGTTTCAGTTAAAGAAATGTCTGCAGTAACCAGAGATGATTCGGCATCTCAATTGACTGAGCAAATGAAAGCTAAGATTTCCGAGGCAGTCGGAAAAGCTCTGGAAAATAGTCTATCACATTATATTGATAGATTACAAACCACAATCGTACCGGTGGTGGATGGTATGATGGCTGAATTGAAAGACACCATATTACAAGAAATAGAAGAGAGGAGGGTATTGGATATGAATCCAAGTTCCATAAAGAAGTCCAAGTCTAATAAAGCTCCCAAGAGAGGAGTTACAAAAACTGTGTTACATCAGTGCAAATTTTGTGGAAAAAATTCACAAGGGCACGTGTGGTAAGCCAAGACACAAGAAGTCTAAACGTCCAGAAAGGCTTGGAACCAAAGACGCAACTGACACAATGTCTGATGCCCAGAAGTCAAGGACAAGGTCGTTTTATATAACAGCCGCAGAGGCTAAAACTGAACCCGATATCATTTCAGGTATGTTTCTTGTAAATTTAATTTAACACAAATTTATCCGATGCGAATGCGAATGATAGTTGCATAAAGGCATATATGGGTAATGAATTGGGAAAATTATGTAAAAGAAATACCTATATGAAGGTATATATGTATATATGTAGATAAGAAAATAAATAATGGAGAGTATGTGAAACCGAGGTAAAAGTAATCTCGGTAAATATTTCAACGGGAAGGAGTGCATGTACACTCGAACCCGGGAATGCAATGAAAGACAAGTGTCATAACGGGAAGGAGTGTGCGTACACTCGAACCCGAGAACTTAACGAAGTGAATAAATGTTGGGTTGAGAAGGAGTGTAATTACACCCGAACCCGGAAATTGTATTAGTAGCGAATGGCAAGGGCAAGGTTGTACACTTGGTTAAACCAAATAAACGATACATATTATTCGCCACTACGAATAAGAAAGTATCGTCAAATGCGAATTTAGAAAATTGGGTATGGGTAACCATCCAAGTAACATATTATTAACCAAACCCGTATGAGAAAGAACAATAATTACATTGATAAGTGTAGTTGAATAAAAGATTAGTAAAATAAACATATTAGAAGTGTTAGAACGAAAACGGGTAAACCCCAAGAGCTATATAACGATAGCAATGGTTTTACCTAACAAGGCCTAAGAAATGAACCCTCGGGACATTAATAAAGAGACGGTGATGCAGATTAAAAGTTAAAAGACTCAGATTAAGAGTTATGACTAAAGGACGATGAAATTCTGCAAAACAGGAACTTCGATAGTTTTGCTCAACTATTCCAATGTTGGACGGGCTCGAATAAAGTATAGTACTTGATATTTCAAGTAAGTGCTAACCGAATAGTGAAAGTGCGAAATATTAGTAAATCTACGTGATAGGTCGTAAAAGATTATAGGAAGGAAAATGAGTGTAGCCTTAGACTAAGGTCAAGGTAAAGCTAAACATGACGTAACGTGATCACGGACACAAAAGTAATATAGAATGTAATCACGTTTTAGTGTAAATGACTAGATATGGAAGTACAAACACGCAAAGAGGGCCGATGACGGCAATATTGCATACTCGAATGACGAGGTATGAGGTAAAATGGTGACCAATTAGTTTGGGCAATGAAACAAGTTGTAGCCTAATTAACATTGTGACCTAGGTAGAGCGCTTGTTAATATAAAACTAGCGTCAAGTAAGTATGGCTTATACTAGACTTATATTTTAGAATAATTCTCTATCGTATTGGTTACGAATAAGATGAATACATAGTTGAGGTATGACGTTTCGGCGTGTAGACGTACGGAACAAGATAGTTGAGCATGACAAGAAACCATGTGGAGGGTTTTAAAAGAGGTTAAATCGGTAATTCGATCATTTTATGGCGAATGGAAAATGAATTTTTAAATGAGTACCTTATAGGGTAAACCAAAACAAACAATAATGGCAAAACGGTAAATTGGTCACGCGTCGACCATAACTGTTGGTTTTAAAAAGACACTTATGAAGTATGCCTTAATAGGCCGAAAAGTGTTAAGAAATGAATTAAAAGTAAAACGACCGCCCGATGTAAATCGGAGCGAGTCATATAGTCGAGATGAAAATACATGTCATCTCGCTAATAAAATCGGTCATTTAGACCAAACGGGTCAAAGGGTGAAGATACCACCTTTTAATAATGGCGACTAATGATTCTTGTCGAGTTATATGATTTCAGGAATAAATGTAGAAATGATATTTGCATCGCTATTATTTAGCGAATATTATAGCAAGGCATTAAAACAGGTCAATACATTGACCCGAGCCAGGTATGTGTAATGGAGTAATTACTCATTTAGAACGTAAGGTTGAATGAGCATTAAATGAAGTCTTAGATGGACAATGGGTTACTTAAATGGGTAAACCGAATGTTTTAAAAGGGGGCCGGGCGTGTCGAAAAGCATAATGATTTTTTTTTCAAACAAGATCATAACTCAAAAGAAGAATTATGGGTCAAACATGCTCTCAAAAGACCTTGTAGTAATTGAAAGACTAAAAAGGACCAAAACGCCCTTGTTAGCTAATTCGAACAAACAACCTTTAAAGGTTGTTTGGAAACGAGTTTTATGATAGGTAAATACTTAGAATCAGTATAGAAGCCGAAAGAGATATTATATTACTCAAATGGCACTATTTGAGTTTTTGCCGTAAAATAATGATTCGAGATGTAAAATTTGGTTTATATAGGTCACCACATTAAACCCACCGTAAATACAGTTGTGGTGGGAGATTATAGGATAAGAAATGTGGTGATAGAATGCTAGAAGCAATTGCGAAACAAACAAATTGATCAAGTCAAGATCAAGTAGGAGCATAGGAAAGGTTCAGACTCTACGTGGGAGTCTGAAGAGGAGATGCGACGTCTCTGCCCTACATTATTTGGTACGTACTTCGGTTTCGGGGACGAAACCCTTTTAAGGGGGATGGACTTGTAACATCCCGAAAATATAAGTTCATAAAATTTACAATTTATTTGTAAATAAATTAGTAAAATAAACTAACTAGGGGTGACACTAACCTAGTTAGATAATGACTAGTGAGTAGTTAAAGGACAAAAAGGGGACTAAAGAAAATTAGAGGGACCAAAAGGGATTAAACTAAAATTTAGTTTAATAAAACATGGAAAATAGAAATCTCAAACACACATACGTGTGTGAGATCGACCAGACAAGAGCAGGGGGCGACCAAGTTCATCAAAACCCTAGTTCAGCATAAAATCTCTAAATTGAAGGATCAAACTCAGTCCAAATCAAAATCCGAACATAGATTAGTGATCCTCATCACAAGGGGGTTACAAGGTATGTAAAATTTGTTGAAAACCTCCTACTTGAAATTCTCATGAAGTTGGAAATTCTAAAATTTGTGAATGCATGTTGGTTATTTGGTTTGACTAGGGATGATACAGTGTCTAGGAGTAAAAACCTAGACAATAACATGTGAAATTATGGCTAATTCCCGAAATTCTCATGAACACCATGAAGGTGATTCATGGGTTTTGTGGAAAACTAGTAAACACTAGGGTTTAGAAGGATTATTCTAGTGTGATTTGGTCATAGAAAGCAATTTCTGAAATTTTGATGTTTAAAAGTTACATGAAAGCTTTATTGATGAATAAGTTTAGCTAAATAGCAAACTATGAACTTGAAACATGAATGATATAAAATTCTGCCCGATAGGTGTTCGCATAAATGCCTCAAAGAAGACTTAAATCTGAAAATTTGAGTTAAACCGTATGATTGTGATGTCTAGGCAAAATATGCGAATTGTGAATTAAAAGGAGTTCTAAACGTGTTTCGTTGAACTCAATAGGCAAAGAATCCGGATCGTCAAGCGGACAAGCCGGAGTGGATACGCGTTTGAAGGGTGTGCTCTAAAGGTACGCGACTTGTCGTCTCGTTACATTTATGTTGATAAGCCTAGTCGTAAATACGTTAATGTTGTTATAGCAAAAATAGTTGCGTTTGGTGAGCCTAGGAAGTGATGGAATTCACTCGACAAACCAAACGGGTCAAAATAAATAGTTGGGTAATTATGGTTAGAAAGCAATGTCGACGAATTATGAAGGTATGTAACTTGACCCGTTACATTTATTAGATTTGATGATTTTAATGTGTAACCGAATCTTTGAATAAGAGTTGTTTTGAAATAAGCAATGAAGTCGTATATTGATTGATTGATTAAATTCGGTTGGTACTCGTTGGTAGTCGTCATAGAGGAGGACTCCTTAGACGAGCCAAACGGGTCAAATAATCAAGTAAAACATGATTAAGGCTCCGGAATATGAGGGAATGTTCCTTGATTTTGCTTAATATATATATAACATTTTTGAGTCACTAGAATCTGATGTAGTGGTTTGTTAGAAAAGTAAATTCCAGGAGTTGGGTTTGAGTGAAGTGAACAAAACAAACAAGACATGGAATTTCCAGGTACCACCGTAAATTACGGTAGTACCGTAATTTACGGTAAAGATCATATACGTTACGGTGTGGGTCTCCTGGTTTACGGTGACCAGAAATCTCCAGGTCTCACCGTAAATTACGGTGATACCGTAATTTACGGTGGATCCAGAATGTAACACCTCGAAAATTTTCGGCCAATAATGTCTTGACACGTGTCATAAGGTTCCGTTATGTGAAAACATACTTTAGAGGGACTAAAAGTGACAAACAGTGAAAACTATGGGACGTAAGGGTCCAAAGTGTCAACAATGGATAAATAGACTCTATGATAACCCCACATAATGTTTATAACATTTAACGGATGGTTCATGGATCATACGACGCGGAAATTGCCCAAAAGTGAAGTATCGTAAACTATAGGGGCCAAAAGTGTCAACATGTTTAATTTATACCTCTGAGTGAACTTTTGGCAGACCCGAAGCTTTGTATAGCTAAAATATACTCACTAGAATATGTGGTAAAAATTTCATGAAGTTTCGTCAACGTATGAGAGAGTTATGGCCAAAACCGTACTTAAGGGACTAAAAGCGTCAACGTCGAATTCAGGGCTTTTCGGTTGAGCGCAAAGTTATCCGAGGGCATTACCATGTTGGTAAAAGTCCCAAGGTTCTTAAAAACCAAGATTGGGGGTTTACGGGTCGAGAAAAATAGCCGAAACATCACGTACAAGTTCAGGGGTCAAAGCTGTCAACATTGGAAAGTTGTTTGGCTGAAACAAGGGCCAGGCGACCCGCCTGGGAAGGCCCAAGCGGGCCGCGTGGGTTGCCCAGCGACAGAATTCGCAAATGTGGATGGTTTGGGTCCGAATTCAAGTGTATTACAGCTGGTCTTGCCTCCTCTTGCACCAATAACATTACATGCAAGCCTACTACAACAGTAAACCTCAATTACCTGCTTTAAATCCGAATTTGCATCCATTTCTTGAGCATTTTCATAGTAAACAAGAACACCAAGACTTGCAAGAGCTCTCAAAGCTTCTCTGGAGATAATCTGATCCTCAAGGACGACTCCTAGTGATCATTTAACACCTATAGAACTATTGTAAGCATTCAATTCGTTCTTTAATCCGTTTTTGCTTTGATTATTAGTAAAAGTCAAACTGGGTGTTCATAACCTTTGACTTTCTGATTAAACGGATTTCTTTCAGTAATTTCTCGAATTGAAACTTGTTATAGATTGGTATTTATGTGGGAAACAAACCCTCTAAAGGGTACTAACTGATTCCCACTACATGCATGCTTAATGTCGAGTCAAACCTATTTCTAAAAAGTCAACAGAAGTGATTTTTGTGAAAAATGACATGATTAATGATATAGATGACATGCAACCTGATTGATCATTGAAAATAACTTGTAACATATATATAAATGTGTTTTAATCATCATCAACTCGACACTCTATAGTATAGCCACGAATCGGAACCGAAAGTCTTGTAAAACGATTATTTCGTAGACTATCGATTCGGATTCATACATGCATGTACAAGATCAGTATTGGAAAGTATTTTTGACTACTTTTATTTTAGTTAAACTTTCTGGAATTTTCGTTGATTGAGTCTATGTTTAGCCTATTCGAATGCTTGTTTCCGGTTTATGCATAAAGTTGACTATTTTGCCCTTTTTGATTTAAAACGGGATTTTTGGAAAAGTGAAAGGATAGAAATCTTTATTTTTATTATATAAACTTGCACCGAAAGTTTCGGATCAGTTGGTGGTCCAGTTTGTGAGTTATGGCCATTAGCGTAAACTATGTTATAAATTTACATAAACGGCCCTTTTTGCGTAGAACCCGTTTCTGGCCACGTTTTGGTACAAAACTTTTTACCAACTGATTATATATAATATTCTGGGAATTTTGATGTTTTTTAATTAATTTTTGGCTGAACGGATCCTCGATCACCTAGCCATTTCGGCTTATGTCGGTTTTGACCGTTTTAGCCATAAAAGGAGTTTTACACATCCGTTTGACCCGAAACCTTTTTCTACTGATTTTGTATGATGAATAAATTATTATAAGACTTCTGGAAATATAAAAATCTCAGATTTACTGTGAAAACCCGAAAACGCCCTTAAACCGTATTTTTAGCGTTCTAACGCATAGTAAAGCGTTATACTTGTTTTAAACCTATAAAACTTATACCTACTGATGTAAATCACATATTTTCATATAATAACAGTAAGTATGATATTTTGAACTCAGGTTTCCAGTTTTGGCATTTTTAGCCCTTGTGAAATTACTAAATTGCCCCTACGGTGCATAGTTTGGTTTTAAATGATATATTTGGTATATGGGTCATACCCTACTAATATAATATGTTATATTAAGTATATTTACTGTATGAACCAGACCCGAAACTCAGATTTCTAATTTTACCCTTTTATTTCCTTTTAAATGACCAAAATGCCCTTCTAAGGCATAAATTGAGTTTAAAATTATCCCGGGCAATATAGAACATAACTTACTGATATAGTATCATATTCTAAGCATATTACTTCAGGAAACTTGCATTTGAATCTTTTGGCTACCCGTATCGCCCTCATCGCGTTCGGTTCGGTTTACGTAACTAGTTTGCGTAAATTGACCGAAACGGGTCAAACGATATCATTTTTATCTCAAAATCCAGAATGTATTTAGTATACCCATATTATACAAGTATTCAAACTTGTCGGGTCTAAATCACATTCTATCCGGTCTTTCGCTTAATCGTGCGTAAACCGTATCATTCCTAAAACTAACCGGTCAAAGCTCAAGCTTAAATAAAAGGCCGTTAGGAATCTAATAGGTTAATTATAAACCTTTGTTCCAGATTAGGAAGCCCGGTAAAAGCTACCACCACTTGTCGTTTGTGACTTATACTTGCTCAGGTAAATACATTTTGACTTATTTTCCCTATACGGGCTTGGGGTACGGTATTTAAAATACCGCTTGATCGGGCGCACAAGTCCTGCTCCCTATGGGTGTTCAGTCTTGAATAGCTTGTGTGATTTCGTTTAAACAGTTTTGTCTTACTTAAAGGCTTTGGGGGGTTGTTGACCATGTCCCGGATATCCTTGGCATTTTCTTACGAGATGGCCACGACCAGAGCACGGGGTGTAGGCGTACACCCGTCGTGTATAACTCTTTGATGTGGTGTGTCAATTAAATCTCTAGCCCGGACAGTAGATCCCGGGCCACCAGAGATATAAGTGCATGTAATTCGTTCACAAGTTTATATTATATAATTATCCCAAGTTAATAAAATATTTATGCCTTGTGCATTTAAATAAATTTTAAATCATTTTCAAAATGAGTCAGTCGATTTGTATTTACCAGTGTAAACTGACGTATTTTTCCCAAAAGATTAAGTGCAGGTACTATACGGAAATAGGCTGGCTGTTTCCTAGAAAGCGTCCACAATAGTCTCGCAAACTCGGACGACATTTATCTGTTGAACTATTTATTTCTATTTTTATTTGATCCGCCTGTGGATCCATTTCAACTACTGTGATATTTATTATTACACTTTGTTTAAAAGTTGAAATGTTTCTATTCTGCTTCCGCTGTGCATTATTATATTGTGTTGATTGTCTATGACGATGCCAACTACGTCACTGTACCCCACACCGGGCCCACCGGTGACACGTGGAATTTGGGGGTGTGACAGGTTGGTATCAGAGCCAACGCTGAGTGAATTAAACACTGGTCCTTTGTGTTTAATCTCAGTTACACAATTGCACATTCCTCGATTTTCGAGTCTAGACAAGAAACTTAGGAAATGTTCAACATTTCGTTTAATTTATTTCTATTTATTATTGCATTGTCTTATATATTTTGTTGTGCAACTTGTTTGACTTTTGACAGGATCAGGATGCCGCCAAGGATGAGAGGTCGTGGAGGATTTCCCACATCACATGATCATGAGGCTGGTCCCTCGCATAGGCGGGCTCCATCTGCTACACACAACACAGCCGCCAACGACCTTTGGAGGTCTTTTGCCGAGCCTGCTAGGCATTCGGTTTCCGCGAGCACTTCTCCGTCATTACCCCACTCGTTTGGGCCCCATTCGGAGAACGGGCCCCATGATTCGCTTGGATCATACATACCGTTGCACCAGTCACCACACCAGCACCCAGCGCCCGTCTACCATGGTTTGTATAACCCTAATGCTTATGTGGAGGAGCCAGTGGGCCATAACCCACTTGGACAGGAGGACCACTTTCCTGGTGGTCACGAGATGGACGTAGACGAGGAGACGGACCCGTCGCTCCCACCATCAGGTACACCAAACCACCCGATTGAGATATCGGATGGGTCGCCATACACAGGATCACCATTTAATGGTGTGGACAGCTTCCAGGAGAGGTTCAAGCAGCATGATTGGTACTTCACCCCTAGCCACAACTCTCCTATGCTTCAATCACTCCATGGTACTCCGATGCTTCAATCGCTCCATGGTTCGCCGGTGCACTCACAGCACCACTCGCAGCAGCAGCAGCTCCAGCAGCAGCCGCCTCTACCGCAGGACCTATCTGAGGCCCTGTGGCGTGACGTGATCACTCCGTCACCACCGCCGCCGCCAGTTTTACCTCCTCCGCCTCAGAGGCCTAGGAGGAATGCGCGCATGTCTACGCGCGGAGGGATTCGCATAGGCACCCCTCCACGTGTTAGTAGCAGCCGCTACACGTCTCTACCCGGGGAGTCTGAGACAGGGGAGTCTCAGCATCCCGTATCGGAGGTTACTTCTGTTCCGATCCCGCCTCTGCCGCCGCAGAATTTTGGAGAGCCGATTCCGGCTTATGCTAGTGCCGCTCAGTTCAACCCGTTCGAGCAAGTATTTCCTCAGGGTTATGATTACACGGGAGACCCTTATTGGCAAGCTGTGAACTACAGCTCACTCCCACATAGTGGTCCACTTGGAGACCCTTGGGCTGCTGGCCCATTTACTTTTGGTTACCCTCCGGGTTACCAACAGCCACCGCAGCCGCAGCCTTACCAGCCGCCGCAGCCGCAGCACTACCAGCCACCACCACCGGCGCCTATGATGTCGCCGCCGCAGGTTCAGGAGATCCTGCAGGGGATTGATAGCATGCGACGCGAGTTTCAGCACAATATGCGAGAGGATCGCCGACGCACCAGTGGCTTGTTTAAGAAGGTGTTCGATTTGCTCAAGGGTAAGAGCAAGAAGGATCGTTAAATCCTTCGATTATTATTTCATGTACTCATGTCCCTGCGTGGACATTTATTCCAGTACTCTGCCCCTGCGTGGGTATATTTATCTATCTTTCTCTACCCCTGTGTGGGTATGTTATCCTGTTAACCCCTGCGTGGGTTTGTTTTATTTTATTTGGTTATTGTTGTACTTGTTTAGCCCCTGCGCGGGCATGTTATTCATGCTAGTTATGTTATTTCAAAGTCCCGTTTAGGGCAATTATGTACTAGTATTTTATTTGAAATTTGAAATGATTAATTTGAATTTCTCATTTTATTTATATGCATGAATATAATATTAAAATAATGGAAAATATCAATTTTTATTTGATTTTCCATTTTATAAGAATCTTAGTAAGGTATAACCTAGCCTGAATGCCTTATTAACAGGCCTGGCCCTGATGGTAAAACCTGGTTGAAAGGATTCAACTCCCTGTTAACATCTGAGAACATGTTAACATTCTGGGCTAAGCGTGATCTGTAAAATCACACGACCCACCTTTTTAATAAATTATCTACAGATTCTATCTGTATACAAGTCTATTAATGGCTTGATACCTACGGGTTATGACTAGGTCATATAGTGGCAGTTGTGGTCTATGACTCCCTGCCTAGTAAAGAAATATCTACAGATTTTATCTGTACACAAGTCTATTAATGACTTGATACCTACGGGTTATAACTATGTTATATAATGACAGTTGTGGTTTATGACTCCCTGTCTAGTAAAGGATTATTTGTTTAATTATACAATTTATAGTCCTATAAAAATCTAAATTTATAATTTAGTGATTGTCCTTGTGACTAGGCCTATGGTGCCAATATATATATTTTCATTCCTTGATTGCTAATAAGAGCCTGAATGGAATTTATTAAATTAACTGCTAAGGTTTTGATACCATGGTTAATAAATTGTCTAGAACGATAATACTGTTAGGTTCTAAATAAGACCTTGTCCTTTATTGTAGCTTAAAGCTACAATGGCCAAATCGGAAGAAACCAACAGTCATTCTGGGGAACGCTCAGATAATGCAAAGATTCACGTTACCGGTGCAGAATTGCAAGCACTGATTGATAATGCTGTCGCCAAGGCTATGGATAGGCAGTTCAAGGAATCTAGTGGTACTCAGAGTAGAACCCGTTCAGTGACGCATGTCAAAGCTAAGACTCACTCTGGGGCTCATAGTAAGCCGCCGTCTAAAAAGAGTGAGCCAAAGAAAGTTGAGGGTGATAATCATTCCTCCAACCACAGCAGCGTCCCAAAGCAGGAGATTGAGCTGAAGCATGACACGTACAGCAGGTCCTGTACGTACAAATATTTTGTATCCTGCAAGCCCAGAGATTTCACTGGGGAAAAGGGAGCCGTCGATTGTATGACGTGGATCGACGAGATGGACACTGTAGTTGATATCAGCGGGTGTGCTGATAGGGACGTCGTGAAGTACGTGTCCCAGTCATTCAAAGGAGATGCGTTAGCATGGTGGAAGTCACTCCTACAAGCTGCCGGTAAGGCCACACTGTACAGTTTGTCATGGGAACAGTTTGTGGCCCTGATTAAAGAAAACTTCTGTCCGCAGCACGAGGTCGAACGAATCGAATCGGATTTTGTATCCTTAGTTATGAAGAACCTCGATTGTCAAACGTATCTTACTACGTTCAACACGCTGTCTCGTTTAGTGCCTTACTTGGTGACCCCGGAGCCACGTAGGATTGCTCGATTCATTGGGGGTCTGGCACCGGAGATTAAAGCCAGCGTCAAAGCTTCAAGACCCACTACATTTAGATCTGTAGCAGATCTATCCCTCTCCCTCACTCAAGATGCGGTTAGATTGAGAGCCATGAAGAGCTCTGAGGAGAACAAACGGAAACGTGAGGAGGACACCTCACGAAGATCCGAAAAGCGACATAGAGGGAACAACGACCACAGGAAAGGGTCGGGGTCTAGGAAGAGTGATCATCAGTCGGGTGAAAAACCCAGATGCAAGTTTTGTAGGAGACACCACTTTGGGAGGTGTCGGTTTGAAACAAAATCCCAGTCTTCGGAGAAGCGATGTGGAATCTGCAAGTCCACAGATCATAAGGCGGTGGACTGCAAGAAAATGAAAGATGCAACGTGTTTTGGTTGCAACGAGAAAGGGCTCATTCGGCCCAACTGTCCAAAGTTTGCAAAGAAGGCCGAGGAAGGGAAGAAGACTAATGCGAGAGTCTTCAAAATGGACGCAAAGGAAGCAGTCCTTGACGATAACGTCATTACCGGTACGTTTCTTGTAAACGATATTTTTGCTAGAGTTTTGTTTGATTCGGGGGCTGATAAATCGTTGGTAGATAATAAGTTTTGTAAACTGTTGAACCTTCCTGTTAAAACCTTAAGTGTGAAATATGAGGTGGAATTAGCCGATGGAACCTTAGAAACCGCCTCGACTGTTCTAGATGGATGTGTTATATCCATTAGGAATCATTCCTTCCCGTTATCCTTGCTTCCCTTTAAGCTAGCTGGATTCGATATAGTGATAGGCATGGATTGGTTGTCAAGTAACCAAGCCCAGATTCTGTGCAATAGAAAGCAAGTAATAGTTAAGACTCCGTCTGGTGAGTCACTTACTATTCAAGGAGATACCCAGCATGGATTGCCGGAGCAAGTGTCCATGCTCAAAGCATCCAGATGCATGCAGAAGGGATGTGTCATCTATATGGCACAAGTTACCATTGATGAGCCGAAGCCGAAGATTGAGGATATCCCTGTTATATCAGAATATCCTGAAGTGTTTCCTGAAGAACTACCCGGATTGCCACCGGATAGACAAGTAGAGTTTCGGATAGATATCATTCCAGGCACTGCGCCCGTAGCAAGAGCACCATACAGATTGGCACCAACGGAGATGAAGGAGTTGAGGACGCAGTTGGACGATCTATTAGCTAAGGGTTTTATTAGACCTAGCTCATCTCCTTGGGGAGCGCCAATCTTGTTCGTTAAGAAGAAGGATGGATCGATGCGTCTGTGCATCGATTATCGTGAGCTGAACAAGGTTACTATCAAGAATCGGTATCCGTTACCCAGGATCGACGATCCGTTCGATCAGTTGCAAGGAGCAAGTTACTTCTCCAAAATTGACCTAAGGTCAGGTTATCATCAGTTGAAAGTCAAGGATGAAGACGTACACAAGACCGCGTTTAGGACTCGTTATGGACATTACGAGTTCCTAGTGATGCCGTTTGGGCTCACTAACGCACCAGCCGCGTTCATGGATCTCATGAATCGCGTCTGCAAACCTTATTTAGATAAGTTCGTCATCGTCTTCATTGATGACATTCTTATCTACTCGAAGAGCCAAGCTGACCATGAGAAACACCTTCGTTGTATTCTCAAACTTTTGAATCGAGAGAAGCTTTATGCCAAATTCTCGAAGTGTGAATTTTGGCTTCGAGAAGTCCAATTCCTTGGACATGTTGTAAGCGAGCGTGGTATCCAAGTAGATCCCGCTAAAGTCGAAGCAGTCATGAATTGGCAGGAGCCGAAGACGCCTACCGAGATTCGTAGTTTCCTCGGATTGGCAGGATATTATAGGAGATTCATCGAGAACTTCTCAAGGATTGCTGCGCCCCTAACTTCGTTGACCCGTAAGAAGATTAAGTTTGATTGGGGCCCTAAGCAGCAGGAATCCTTTGACATTCTGAAGCAGAAGCTGAGCAATGCGCCAGTGTTGACATTGCCCGATGGTATAGATGAATTTGTGGTGTATTGTGATGCATCACATACGGGCATGGGTTGTGTACTCATGCAGAAAGGCAAAGTCATTGCCTATGCTTCTCGCCAGCTAAAGGTGCACGAGAAGAACTACACCACCCACGATTTGGAATTGGGTGCGGTTGTATTTGCTTTGAAGCTATGGAGACACTACTTGTATGGAACCAAGTGCATAATTTATTCGGATCACAAGAGTCTTCAGCATCTGTTCAATCAGAAGGAATTGAACATGCGTCAAAGGCGATGGATGGAAACTCTCAATGACTATGATTGCGAGATACGATACCATCCAGGCAAGGCAAATGTGGTTGCCGACGCCTTAAGCAGAAAAGAAAGGGTTAAACCGATCAGAATCAATGCCAAGCGCATTGAGATAAGGAATAGTTTGAATGAAAGGGTGTTAGCTGCACAGAAGGAAGCTGTGCTGGAAGCTAACTATCCTGCAGAAAAGTTGGGAGTAACTGAGGAGCAGTTATCCCACGACAAAGATGGGATGCTACGACTAAACGGACGAATATGGGTTCCAGTATATGGAGGACTTCGGGATGTTATCCTCCAGGAAGCCCACAGCTCTAAATATTCCGTTCATCCTGGAGCTGATAAGATGTACCAGGATTTGAAATCAAACTACTGGTGGATTGGTTTGAAAAAGTCCGTGGCCGAGTATGTGGCCAAATGCTTGACTTGTGCGCAAGTCAAGGCTGAGCATCAGAAGCCGTCAGGTTTGCTTCAACAACCTGAAATTCCCAAATGGAAATGGGAAATGGTGACAATGGATTTTATCACCAAGTTGCCAAAGACGAAAAAGGGAAATGATACCATATGGGTCATAGTTGACAGACTGACTAAGTCAGCTCATTTTCTACCCATCAAAGAGACGTATAGCTCAGATATGTTGGCTCAATTATACGTCGATAAGATAGTAGCGCTACATGGTATATCTATATCTATTATCTCCGATAGAGATACTAGATATACGTCGCATTTTTGGAAGAGTTTCCAACAGTCGTTGGGCACTCGTTTGAATTTTAGTACGGCTTACCATCCTCAGACCGATGGTCAGAGTGAGCGTACTATTCAAACTCTGGAAGACATGCTTCGTGCATGTGCGATCGACTTAGGTGGTAGTTGGGATAAGAACCTACCGCTAATTGAATTCTCCTACAACAATAGCTACCATTCCAGCATAAAGGCTGCGCCTTTTGAGGCCCTATACGGTAGAAAGTGTAGATCGCCCATTTGTTGGGCAGAAGTTGGAGATGTCCAGTTGTCTGGACCAGATATCGTCTTTGAGACGACAGACAAGATCGTTCAGATCCGTGATCGTTTGAAAGCTGCCAGGGATAGGCAGAAAAGTTATGCGGATCCTAAGCGCAAAGATTTTCACTTTGATGTGGGTGAAAAAGTGTTGCTTAAGGTATCGCCTTGGAAAGGTGTGATGAGATTTGGAAAGAAAGGCAAGCTAAGCCCGAGATACATAGGACCTTTCGAGATAATCGAACGTGTCGGGGCAGTCGCTTACAAGTTAAACTTGCCTGAAGAGCTTAGTGCCATTCATAATGTGTTTCACATCTGTAATTTGAAGAAGTGTTTCGCTGACGATTCACTGGTTATACCGCATACAGATATACACATAGACGAAAGTCTAAAATTTGTGGAAAAACCTTTGTCGATTGAGGATCGACAGGTAAAGAAGCTTCGAAGGAAGCACGTGCCTATTGTTAAGGTCAAATGGGATGCCCGTAGAGGTCCCGAATACACGTGGGAAGTGGAATCCACGATGAAAGAAAAATATCCCCATTTGTTTGAATAAATCTCGGGGTCGAGATTTCTTTTAAGGGGGTGAGGATGTAACACCTCGAAAATTTTCGGCCAATAATGTCTTGACACGTGTCATAAGGTTCCGTTATGTGAAAACATACTTTAGAGGGACTAAAAGTGACAAACAGTGAAAACTATGGGACGTAAGGGTCCAAAGTGTCAACAATGGATAAATAGACTCTATGATAACCCCACATAATGTTTATAACATTTAACGGATGGTTCATGGATCATACGACGCGGAAATTGCCCAAAAGTGAAGTATCGTAAACTATAGGGGCCAAAAGTGTCAACATGTTTAATTTATACCTCTGAGTGAACTTTTGGCAGACCCGAAGCTTTGTATAGCTAAAATATACTCACTAGAATATGTGGTAAAAATTTCATGAAGTTTCGTCAACGTATGAGAGAGTTATGGCCAAAACCGTACTTAAGGGACTAAAAGCGTCAACGTCGAATTCAGGGCTTTTCGGTTGAGCGCAAAGTTATCCGAGGGCATTACCATGTTGGTAAAAGTCCCAAGGTTCTTAAAAACCAAGATTGGGGGTTTACGGGTCGAGAAAAATAGCCGAAACATCACGTACAAGTTCAGGGGTCAAAGCTGTCAACATTGGAAAGTTGTTTGGCTGAAACAAGGGCCAGGCGACCCGCCTGGGAAGGCCCAAGCGGGCCGCGTGGGTTGCCCAGCGACAGAATTCGCAAATGTGGATGGTTTGGGTCCGAATTCAAGTGTATTACAGCTGGTCTTGCCTCCTCTTGCACCAATAACATTACATGCAAGCCTACTACAACAGTAAACCTCAATTACCTGCTTTAAATCCGAATTTGCATCCATTTCTTGAGCATTTTCATAGTAAACAAGAACACCAAGACTTGCAAGAGCTCTCAAAGCTTCTCTGGAGATAATCTGATCCTCAAGGCCGACTCCTAGTGATCATTTAACACCTATAGAACTATTGTAAGCATTCAATTCGTTCTTTAATCCGTTTTTGCTTTGATTATTAGTAAAAGTCAAACTGGGTGTTCATAACCTTTGACTTTCTGATTAAACGGATTTCTTTCAGTAATTTCTCGAATTGAAACTTGTTATAGATTGGTATTTATGTGGGAAACAAACCCTCTAAAGGGTACTAACTGATTCCCACTACATGCATGCTTAATGTCGAGTCAAACCTATTTCTAAAAAGTCAACAGAAGTGATTTTTGTGAAAAATGACATGATTAATGATATAGATGACATGCAACCTGATTGATCATTGAAAATAACTTGTAACATATATATAAATGTGTTTTAATCATCATCAACTCGACACTCTATAGTATAGCCACGAATCGGAACCGAAAGTCTTGTAAAACGATTATTTCGTAGACTATCGATTCGGATTCATACATGCATGTACAAGATCAGTATTGGAAAGTATTTTTGACTACTTTTATTTTAGTTAAACTTTCTGGAATTTTCGTTGATTGAGTCTATGTTTAGCCTATTCGAATGCTTGTTTCCGGTTTATGCATAAAGTTGACTATTTTGCCCTTTTTGATTTAAAACGGGATTTTTGGAAAAGTGAAAGGATAGAAATCTTTATTTTTATTATATAAACTTGCACCGAAAGTTTCGGATCAGTTGGTGGTCCAGTTTGTGAGTTATGGCCATTAGCGTAAACTATGTTATAAATTTACATAAACGGCCCTTTTTGCGTAGAACCCGTTTCTGGCCACGTTTTGGTACAAAACTTTTTACCAACTGATTATATATAATATTCTGGGAATTTTGATGTTTTTTAATTAATTTTTGGCTGAACGGATCCTCGATCACCTAGCCATTTCGGCTTATGTCGGTTTTGACCGTTTTAGCCATAAAAGGAGTTTTACACATCCGTTTGACCCGAAACCTTTTTCTACTGATTTTGTATGATGAATAAATTATTATAAGACTTCTGGAAATATAAAAATCTCAGATTTACTGTGAAAACCCGAAAACGCCCTTAAACCGTATTTTTAGCGTTCTAACGCATAGTAAAGCGTTATACTTGTTTTAAACCTATAAAACTTATACCTACTGATGTAAATCACATATTTTCATATAATAACAGTAAGTATGATATTTTGAACTCAGGTTTCCAGTTTTGGCATTTTTAGCCCTTGTGAAATTACTAAATTGCCCCTACGGTGCATAGTTTGGTTTTAAATGATATATTTGGTATATGGGTCATACCCTACTAATATAATATGTTATATTAAGTATATTTACTGTATGAACCAGACCCGAAACTCAGATTTCTAATTTTACCCTTTTATTTCCTTTTAAATGACCAAAATGCCCTTCTAAGGCATAAATTGAGTTTAAAATTATCCCGGGCAATATAGAACATAACTTACTGATATAGTATCATATTCTAAGCATATTACTTCAGGAAACTTGCATTTGAATCTTTTGGCTACCCGTATCGCCCTCATCGCGTTCGGTTCGGTTTACGTAACTAGTTTGCGTAAATTGACCGAAACGGGTCAAACGATATCATTTTTATCTCAAAATCCAGAATGTATTTAGTATACCCATATTATACAAGTATTCAAACTTGTCGGGTCTAAATCACATTCTATCCGGTCTTTCGCTTAATCGTGCGTAAACCGTATCATTCCTAAAACTAACCGGTCAAAGCTCAAGCTTAAATAAAAGGCCGTTAGGAATCTAATAGGTTAATTATAAACCTTTGTTCCAGATTAGGAAGCCCGGTAAAAGCTACCACCACTTGTCGTTTGTGACTTATACTTGCTCAGGTAAATACATTTTGACTTATTTTCCCTATACGGGCTTGGGGTACGGTATTTAAAATACCGCTTGATCGGGCGCACAAGTCCTGCTCCCTATGGGTGTTCAGTCTTGAATAGCTTGTGTGATTTCGTTTAAACAGTTTTGTCTTACTTAAAGGCTTTGGGGGGTTGTTGACCATGTCCCGGATATCCTTGGCATTTTCTTACGAGATGGCCACGACCAGAGCACGGGGTGTAGGCGTACACCCGTCGTGTATAACTCTTTGATGTGGTGTGTCAATTAAATCTCTAGCCCGGACAGTAGATCCCGGGCCACCAGAGATATAAGTGCATGTAATTCGTTCACAAGTTTATATTATATAATTATCCCAAGTTAATAAAATATTTATGCCTTGTGCATTTAAATAAATTTTAAATCATTTTCAAAATGAGTCAGTCGATTTGTATTTACCAGTGTAAACTGACGTATTTTTCCCAAAAGATTAAGTGCAGGTACTATACGGAAATAGGCTGGCTGTTTCCTAGAAAGCGTCCACAATAGTCTCGCAAACTCGGACGACATTTATCTGTTGAACTATTTATTTCTATTTTTATTTGATCCGCCTGTGGATCCATTTCAACTACTGTGATATTTATTATTACACTTTGTTTAAAAGTTGAAATGTTTCTATTCTGCTTCCGCTGTGCATTATTATATTGTGTTGATTGTCTATGACGATGCCAACTACGTCACTGTACCCCACACCGGGCCCACCGGTGACACGTGGAATTTGGGGGTGTGACACAGAATAACTTATATATTTTGTTATTTTTAATGTGATGTCAAACCTTGGAATTATGTTATATCATATCGTTAAAACTAATGATTTTAACGGTTTTGATCATAGGTAACAAGATGGATCTTACGGATGGCGATCAAGCACATGATGAAGAACCGAACACTACATTTTGAAGCTTCCGCAATGTTTTAAATCTTTAGTAGTATTATGTATGGGTCGTAAGCATTATTAAACTACTTTTGAAATGTTTTAACTTAGTCACTAGTTGACTAAGGTTGATGTACTTATGAATTCCGTTAACGAATGCTTTGTCACTTAATCAATATTTTGGATAAGATGGTGTATTTTACTATTAAAATCAAGGGAAAAATTTGAGGGTGTTACACCTGAACTAAAACTCAACCCGACCCCACCACCGTTGCCGTTACAGTTGCATCACAACCATCACTTTGCCTATTCAACATCATTATCGTATCCAATCATCGGAAAACAACCGAATCAGGTTATAAATAAAATAAATAAATAAATAAATAAACGTACGAATACACCTGAAAAGATAACCCACCGATTATGTCGAAAGTGAGTCACCGGAAAAACCTTATCGGAGCTCATGTGTTGTTTCTGGTGTGCAATATTCACATTCCAGCCATATTTCTTGCAAATCTGAGTCGCCGGAGGGGGGGGTGCCTCATCGGAAAAACCACCGGAAAGGGGAGTCGTCGGCGTCTGTTCGAGAGGTAAAAGAGGGTGGTTTAGGGGTGTCGTTGCTGGAAACAACCACCGCCGCTCTAGGCGGCGTCGCTGCCGGTTTGCTCCGCCGTGATCTCTCTCTCCCGAACTCTTTCTCTCTCTTGCATCATCTCTCTCTCCGCCTCTCCGTACCGTCGTCGCCGTTACCAGACGGTGGTGGTGGTGGTCGTTCATCAAGTTGCAGGGAGGAGGTGGTGTGGTTGCAAGATGTAGGAGGGGTAAGTGATGAACGAAGGTGTGGTGTCTTCACTTTTGTGTGCAGTAGATATCGAGAGAGGGAGAGTAGATGAAGTTCTGTGTGTTTTGATTTGAAGATGAGGTATCATGGTTTCTTCACAATATGCAGAGAAGATGGATACTGTTATTGTATGCGTGTTTTGATCTGAGTTTTCAAACAAAATAAGTGATAAGGGTATTACTACACTTATATACTAGGGTTTTGTAGTGGGCTTGGGCCCAAGGCCCACAAGCCCGTTTCGCGTGGCCCGATATGTTTATGAAACCCGTTTTCGAACACGATCGTCGTAACATGTCATAAAATAACATTTTAGGGTCAAAACTTCGTAAAAAGGATGTCGGTAGTCGATATCAATCGCGTAAGCTGTCGGTGCGTTAAGTTGCGTAAAACGTGTCGTTCATCGTTTCGTGTCCGTTTTGCGATCCGTTTTCAACTAATGATGGTAAAATTCGATTACAGAGCTGAATACGTCATAATATTTCAATTTTGAAAATAATACGCGTCCGATACTTCCGTTTCGTTGTCGGTGCGTTCCTTCAGTCGCGTTTTTCGTTCACGTTCACGTTTGCATTTTGCGTCGTTCGAAAGCATGAATATTTCACAACACGAAATCCTTATATATAAATTATATGTTCAAAATTTGTATTTGTCGGCGTTGTCAGTATTTTGTACGATGACAGTTCGTATTCGTTTAATATTCAGTAGATTTCACGAAAATCCTCATACGCGCCCTATAACGTCCGATCAGCGTTCCTAGGCATATCAAGAGCCTAATTATGTTAATTCGTGCCCTAAACACTACTTATTATCGGCTTAAACGTTTGTTAATCGCGTCATTAGAAGCCGTTAGTTACCGGTTGTCACATTCTTCAATTCTAGCATTTCGGTAGGAGCTAATCGATAGGGTGCCTTGGCTATCGGTGTAGTTCCTGGAATTAGATGAATCCTAAATTCTACCTCCCTATCTGGTGGTAACCCAGGTAAATCTTTCGGGAATATATCTGGGTATTCTGAGACTACAGGAATTTCCTTAAGTTCCTTACCTTTAGTACTAATGATTACTGAAATCATATATATTATTCCTTGTTTTCGTTCATAATTAGCAACTTTCATTACTGATATGAACTTCAGTGGCTTTCGAGGTTTATCTCCTGTAATCATGATTATTTCTCCAGTAGGTGATTGAATTTGTATAGAATTCTTATCATAAATGATTTGAGCATGGTTGGATATTAACCAATCCATTCCTAACACAACATCAAATTCAGCTAATTTCATAGGTAATAGGTTTGCAACAAATTTATGACCTGCAAGTTCTATTCCTACTTTTTGCAAAACCTGATTGATTTTTACTGAATTCCCATTTGCGGTTTCAACTGTAAAAATCTGCCTAATGGTAGTTAAGGGTAACTTAAGAGCTTGGCAGAATGAAGTATTTATAAAACTTTGGTTTGCACCAGAGTCAAACAATACTTTTGCATAAATGTTGTGAACTAAAAACGTACCGGCTATCACATCCGGGATGAGTTCTGCTTCCTGAGTGGTTAGTTGGAATGCTCTGGCATTCTTCTTAGTAGTTCCTTCAGTCGCCTTGGTTTTGTTGTCTACTGGTTTGACTAACTTAGGACATTCTGTTTTGAAATGTCCGACTTCTCCACAATTGTAACAAATTATAGATTTCTTTCTGCAGTTTTCTTCACGATGTCCTATCATTTTGCAAAAATTGCAAAGTTTGTTACATTTTCCAAAATGTTTCTTTTTGCAAATCTTGCAGAATGGCTGAGTTGAAGATTGCCCTGCTCCTCTTTTCTTGAAATTACTACTATTACCCACCCTAAATCCTTGGGTAATTTTCTGAGCTAATTCCTTCTTTCTGTCTTCATCTCTTGTGCGTATCAGTTCATCGGTTAGGGTGTTAGCTAATTCTACTGTATCGTCCATAGTGCGAGGTCTCGCAGCCTTAACGATATTTCGAATTTCGCTAATTAATCCCCAAATATAGCGAGAAATGAGTACCGGTTCTGGCGAAGCCAGGTTAGGTACTACTCTCGCATATTCGAAGAATGTCGAAGTATAACTACGACAATCCACACCTAACATCCGATGAGTTAGGAACTTATTTGCCATTTGTTCCTTTTCATATTCGGGACAGAATTTTCTTTCGACAAGACTCTTAAATTCCTCCCAAGTCATAGCATAAGCCCTATTTCTTCCTTTAGCTTGTAGCACTGTGTTCCACCATTCGAGTGCTCCTTCTTTAAACAAATTTGATGCGTACATGACTTGATCATCTTTGGCACACTTACTTATTGCAATTACTGCTTCGGTTTTCTCTAACCAACGCAGTGATGCAGTTGCTCCTTCATTGCCTGTAAATTCAGTGGGTTTACAAGCAAGGAATTCTTTGAAAGTGCAACCAGGTGTTGCAGCTTTCTGTTTCTTAGGGAGCGGCGTGTGCTGAGATTCATTATCATGATTATTACCCCCATTTATACTATTACTGAAGTTATCTTCAGAAGTACGTTTACTAGGAACGATATGTTGCTGTTCGATTGGACTTTTTACAGCAGCAACGAATGCTGGAATAGCATTGGCTATCCCTTGAGCGACAATATTTTCAATGTCTTGTCTAGTCATATATTGATCCCCTGGATGTTGCTCCGATTGATTAACCTCATTTACCGGTTCATTATCAATATTTGCCATCTGATAATATATATATAATTTTTATTAGTATTTGATAAATAACAATCATACATAAACAATCAGACAATTTACAATACACATATAGTCAAAACTATCGATTTCTCGATTCCATTTTATATCCGTTATAGTATGCATCACTACACACAAATATTTTACAAAGTTTTATTCGGTAGTTATGTTACAGACTGATTTCACTATTTACACAACTATAGTTTTACTACCCTCCTATCTCTCACCACTTGTCGTTCTAAAAACGCATTTCCCTTTCATCATATTTCCAGGCAATTTGTCCCCCTATCTCCCAGATTCTATTTCCTGCATCAATCAATTCTTCACCGTAATGACGAAGTTCCGCCATATTTTCGTTACTCATTGGTGGATTAGGTAGGGGTTCTGGATCGAATTGTGGAAAAAAGGAATAAGGGTCGTTGACAATATTTTGAAATTGTCAATCATTTGTCCACCATTCGTCCATTTCTACAGGTTGAGAGTTGACTATTGGTTCGGGAATTGCTGGTTCAAAGTTCATAGGAAGTGGATTTTCAGCAGGATAGGTAAAAACATTCGTATTGACAGGCTGAATAGTTTCACAGTTTGGCAATAGAAAATCTATTTCATCCTGAAAAGTTATTCCCTGGTTTTGGTTTTGATTGGAGCTCTCTCCAATTTCTATCTGTGTTGGTCTAGAACCTTGTCCTACTTCCATTTCTATATCTTTAGAATATTCCTCAAACTGTTTTTCCATTTGCCTAGAATCTTTCTTGACTTCAGTTTCCATCTCTTGCTGTTTAGAACTCTCCTTAATTACCATTTCTTTTCCTTTTCCTAAAGGGTTATTTATTTTAGGAAGTTTGGGGGCTGGCTTTTTCTTACGGATACGACTACCCCATACATAATTCTTTCTTTTCTTTCGTTTTGGCTTTGTCAAGGGTGGAGCCTTGAATTCTACAGGTTGTTCTACATCAGCAAAGTATCCGGTGAAATCTTGGGAAACTTCTACATTCACCGGGTAAAGATCGAGGTTCTGAAAGGCTTCAGATATCTCATTCATGTTGTGTAGCATATATGCAAAATGCACAAAAATACTAAGTTAAAACTTTGGAACAAAGTTTAACAAATAAACATCAAAGTTTTATTGCACACTATTTGTACAAAATACAGAAAAGAACACGCTCGGATTTATTTATTTATTTACTGGGATGTGCTATTACTAGATTTAGGGTTTTTAAAGATTTGCATGTTCTGCTACTGTAGCTAGCATATACAAATTTGCTCATTTCTCATCTAGCTTGTCTTCCCAGGGTGATTTATTAAGTAATTCCTGGGTTTCCTTTTTAATCCTCTTTTCTCGGATTTGCTCTTTACTTTTCTTAATAATCATACTCCTTTTTCTAGGAGAAAGCGGTTTCTCATATTGTGCTTTTCGCACAAATATTCCTTCTTCAGGAATTGTAGGGAGTTTTGAAAATTTAGTTTTGGATGAACTTCCCTCTTCGTAGACTGACCTATCTAATTTAAGATAGATATCTTGCAACTTTTACTTACCCATACTGTAACTAACAAATAGTCAGTTTAATAAAACACATAATCACATAATAGTAATCAGGAAAAATTAAGTATCTTTTAAATACTTAATTAGCTTAACCCAGTGGCTCTGATACCACCTTATTTCTGTCACGGCCCCCGACCCGGTTTGACCCGTTTCAGGAGCCGCGGAACAGAAATCCCGTGATATTTATTTATGTGATTTTAGCAGCGGAATTTTAACATTAGGATCGTTATAAAGCTAAAAACTTTTCCCGATTATTTTATTTCACAACTCGGGATAAAACCCCGATAATTTACAATAATAAGATTTTTCTGATAAATCTTTATTTTAAAACATATTTCTTTATTTTATACTGAGCCACTATCTTAAGCTTGAAATGCTCCCTGGCACTTTTCCTGAATTACAGTAGATCACCTGAAACATGTTTGAAAAAGGTTTTGTCAGCGGGGAAATACTGAGTGAATCATTCAGTTTACTGAAAACGACACATTTGTTATAATTCACAGTATTAAGAGTTTTTACATATGTTTATTATCTACCAACTACCCACAGTATTTGTCACTCGACCGGATCTGTGACTGTGGTCATATCACCATTGGCTGCCCCAATGAATGACGTATATCACTTAATTTTAGGTTCGCCCACCTAATGTGATTAAAACTGTAGTAATGTGCACAATACCCCACATACTGGCTGTAATTTGGTGATTACATAAATTTAATCACTGTAATTATAACTTTGAAAATAATTTGGAGTATTGTAAAACAGTTGATAAAAAGAGAATGACTCACATTGCAGATTTAACACGGACAGAATATGATTTAGCCTGGTTAACCTAATTTCGATAATAATGCACACAAAACTGGGTTAGTGATCAATACAGCAGTCACGATAACTCACGAAATCAAATTCTCACAATGAACGACAAAGTGCAATACTTAAACATTCATCGATTTAACGACGAATGACAAAGTATAACCCAATGTGGGCGGCACTTAAACATTCTTTGGATATATTGATCTCGGAAAATGAATCGTAATAGCGATCGAGTGATTACCCTGTTTTGCGGCAGCAATTCAAAAGCAGTGTGTGTTTAATTGTAGTATAACGACTGTAACTCAACGTACAGACAGCAATTTTACGTCGTTTTCATTTCCAAATTCAAGTCCCAAGGTCGGCTATTTATAGCCAGAAAATAGCCTCGCTTACGGACCGTAAACCATAACCCTTACGGTCCGTAAGGGTTCGGTCTAATTTGTAGAGTAGCCTAGTCAGTGGTATAGGCTTGATGAATCAACTATTTCGAAAATTCTCAGTTTAGACAACGAAATTTAAAGATAATTATCAATTAGGGTTTTATCCCCCTGAGTTTTAGGGGCCCTGATCCTAATTCCGATTGTCCTGAAAATTTTTAGGGTTAGTGCAGAATTACTTGGGTGTCTCAATTAGGGTTTCCTTATTGACTAATTATCATTCTAATTATAAATTTTAATGAGAGTTGTTACATATATCTTTCATGTTAACATGTTCGCTAGGTTATTATATGTGTGTTTTATTGCAGGATAATGGTGATAAAAGTGTTGATGTTATTTATTATGGTGCAATGTTTAGTCCATATAAGTCTAATCTTCAACATGAATAGTGAAGATGTAATTTTAAGGTTTATTTAATATTTTTTTAACTTTTGTATTCAATTTTTGTCCTTTTTAAGGATCAGAAGTTTGAGACTGAAAAGAAGAGATCCAAGAGACTCTCTGAATGGAAATGGAGTAAGGTTATTAATTTAGACGATTCTGAGGACAATGACAAAGAAGAGGAATTAGAAGATATTGTCGAATTAGAAGATATTGTCGATTCAAGCACAAACCAGAAAACCCGATTAAAAATACCTCGAGTAGTCAAGTGTCAATTCAGAAGCGAAATAGATTTCATGCAGTCTAATATGAAATCTATCAAGTGTTTTTATGTTTTTCTTTCATTTTCAGTTGTTATGTTTGATCTAGACGTATGAATAAAGTTTATTTTATATTTGAACTTTATTTTTAGTGTTAATATATTGTAGTTATTGACCATATTAATAAAATTCAAAATTAAATTAGTATCCTAAATTTACAAGTCAACTGAACTTGTATAAGTTAATATCCTAAAGTTGCAATAAATAGATATTACAGTTAGATATATACATATAGTCAAGCTGAAATTATAAAATATTGCAGTTATTTTTGGATATTAATATAACAATTTGTACTTTTTAATTAAAAAATAACAAAGTAATAAACTTTAAAGCTAAACTAAAAAACTGAACTTACTATGGTATATAGTTAATAAAGATATAAACTCTTAACATTCTATTTTTTTATAAAAATTAATTTAACAATTAAAGGTGTAAAAAATACTATTTTTTATTTTTTATTTTTATAAAGGCAAATTGGAAATAAATAATCCCAATTCACTGTTATTGGCGAATAATAATCCCAACCCATTTAATCACCAATAATAATCCAAACTATTCACTTTTGTTTGTAAAATACTCCCACGTTAAAAAAACACTAACTAGGTTAAAATATTGCTGATGTGGCTTAACATGTGTGGACTGACGTGGCTGGTTAACATCTTACATGTGTATAAAATGATTATCAGCCTCATTTGCACACACAATCGACTGAATTTGCCCAATTTGTAGAATTAGGGTTTTGATGGAGAGTGCGATTGTGTGTGCAAATGAGGCTGATAATCATTTTATACACATGTAAGATGTTAACCAGCCACGTCAATCCACACATGTTAAGCCACATCAACAATATTTTAACCTAGTTAGTGTTTTTTTAACGTGGGAGTATTTTACAAACAAAAGTGAATAGTTCGGATTATTATTGGTGATTAAATGAGTTGAGATTATTATTGACCACTAACAGTGAGTTGGGATTATTTATTTCCAATTTGCCTTTTATAAAAAACAAAACTTTTAAACTTAAAGTTTATTTGATGAGTACCATGTGGATATTTAAAAAAAGTTACGAACTCTAAAGAATAAAATTATAAACTTTATCATGTAACCAACAAAATAAACCTACTTTACAACTATAACGACTTATCTTTTATTTTTTGTCATGATTATTATTTTTTATTAAAAAACGAAACTTTACATGTGTAAAACAATTTTTTTACATTATTTATAAACAAAACATTTTGTTTTTATAAAAAAATAATTCTTTTATAAACATTTTTTTGTAACAAGTAATATAAATAAAATACTTCAGAAATTTACAATCTTTACTAGATAAATACTAAATTGTGTTACAAATTTTTAGGAATTATAAGTTAACTATAGTGATATAGATAATATTAGTCAGTTTCAAAAATATTCTTTACCAACTTGACTAGACACATAGTAGATTGTGTTGCATATTTTTAGGGATTATAAGTTAAAAGTAGACTCATATAAATAAGTTTAGTTAGGAATTAAAAATCTGAACTTAGTATGATATAAAGTTAATAAAAATATAAACTCTTAACATCATTTTTTTATAAAAACAATTCTTAAAATTTTATAAAATATAAATTTTTTATATCTGTAAAAAAACAAAATTTAATAATTTAAGTTAAAGGTCTAAAACGTACTTACGAGTCAAATACTATTTTTTATTTTTATAAAAACAAAAATTTTAAACTTAAAGTTTATTAGATGAGTACTATGTGGATATTTAAAAAAAGTTATGAACTTTAAAGAATAAAATTATACTTTATAATTTAATAAATAAAATAAACATACTTTACAATTATAACAACTTATCTTTTATTTTTTGTCTTTTGATTATTAGTTTTTATAAAAAAAACAGAACTTTACATATGTGTAACACTTATAACATATATTCACCACAATAATGTTATCATAAATATTATACGAATAAGAAAACCAGCAGAAACGAGTGCCGCAATGCAAAGTGTCGCCCCGTCGCATCGCGCGGGCACACCATTAGTATTTATTTATACATGTATGTTTTTTTTCATATAGGGAATATCTTAAATATGTTTCTTTAAACGAAAAAACTTCTATATACATATATATAAACGGGTCAGCAAGGAGTGATACAAACACAATAATCAGAATACGTTATATACGTGGATTAAGTATTCTTCTTCTACCAAAGCATGTATGTCTCGAATGTGAGTCAGTGAGTGGAGTCATTATTTTATTTTAACACAGAATAACTGATTGACTTGGCAAACAAGACACCGTCACGGGTTAGAGGGAATAAAGGTATATGATGGCATTCGGGCTTAGTTGGGTTGGGGCACACTTACTTTGCCCCACCGTTCCACCAAACACATGCAAACCACCGAATCTTTAGCCTACTGCCTGCCTGCCTTTGTAAAGCCACTTTGGATACTTGAAAAAGGGGTAGGCCCCAAATATGACTCAGTTCCTTCTCATCTCCCAACTCATATAACAAACCTATTTCTTTCACTTTTATTATATCTTAAATAAAAACAATTAAACAATGAAAAACAAGAATAAAACACAGAACAATCATGATTAATTCAATGAAAGGTTTAATGATCGATTGCCAATCGACAAAAATATGAATGATGAACCCAGTAAACACCTCAAACTAGCATAACAGATAAGAACAACGAAGGCAAAATAAATGGTGAAGAATAATGGAGGAAACGATCATCCAAGGCGAAGACCACGAAGAACCATAACTGAATTCATTTGATGTCCATAGAACTAAGGACCGAGATAAGAAGAATATCACAAAGAGCATAACTGACACAAGCAAGTTTCTAAGGCTGGAGGGTATGGTGGGCGTCACCCCAGCTACCTCACCACCGATGGCGCCTCGGGGCACCACCACCCATACTGAATCAGTTAAACCGGGGCACCATGGATGTGTTGACATTGTGTTAACGGAGCAAATTGGGTTGAGAGATTGATTTGGGGGAGTGGCGAAGGAGATGGATTTTACTTTTCTTATTAAAATTGCTATTTACATTCCAGTTTATCAACCAAAACATCATCTATTTTTAATTAGAAGTTGTTTCATTTTCATTGAGTTTTTAATTCCGTTATAACATTACAATCCTCTCGAAAACATTATGCGAAGGAAACGTTCCATACTTACTACTCGATGTGTCATTTTATTGCTGCATTACTATTTGGTAATTTGAGTCTGTTTGGCAACTTCTGAATGGGAAGTGTTGAACCAGTGAAATGTTTGAACCGTTAAGAGCTAGTATAATGCTTAACCGTTTAAAGACAAATGTCTGACAAATTCAAATAAGAGGTTTTAATCATTCAGACTCGGTATAATGTTTAACCATTAAGAGACAAATGTCTGATTATATTCAAACACCTGCTCGCGAAACATAAAGTCTGAACCATTAAGAATTAAACACACAGCCCTGACTTGAATGAAAAATATCTAATACCTTTGATGATTTATATTTATTTTCAATACTTAATTTTATTTATTGAAATCGAGATAGTTAAAAACTTTCACAATATTCTAAGGGTTATTGGATTTTATCGTTGCCAAAAAATATTAATTGGCGATGATAAAATCCAATAACCCATATTCTAAACTAGATAGTTAAAATATATATTACTTCTTCTAAACATTGTGTTTAATGTAATAACTGTATTCAAATTTATCATATATTCATGTAGTAAAAAAATGTTTCTTTCTTCCAAAATACAACTAAATCTCATGCTCCTATATTTTATTTGACTCTACTAAAATTTAGAACTATTTAAGTAATCTTGATCGATCATAACCGAAAATTTAGGAATGAGTTAATTACATAGTTAGTCCCTGTAGTTTGCACAAAATAACATACTTAGGTACTAATAGTTTAAAATCACCTTCTAGGGTATTAACTTTTCATTTTGTAACGTTTGGAGGTATTAATTTGTTGGGTATTAACATAGTTAGTCCTTGTGGTTTGCACAAAATAACATACTTAGGTACTAATAGAATGTGATTTTAAACCTACAAATAACGTTAATACCTTCAAATGTTACAAAATGAAAAGTTAATACCCTAGAATGTGATTTTAAACTATTAGTACCTAAGTATGTTACTTTCTGCAAACCACAGGGACTAACTATGTAATTAACTCTTTAGGAATTGAACTCCACCATACTTAAATACCAATATTTTAAAAATTCGGTTTTTATACTATACCGGATTTGACTCAAAATGATTTAAACGGGTGTATCGGGCGATTAGACCCGGTGTACTGAACAGTTTAACCATATCTACCGGACGGTTTAACCGATACAACCGCCGGTTTGAACCGGTTTTTAAAATATTGCTTAATACCTTCTTTAAAACTTACAACGAACCTTTAAATTTAGTCGTAATTCACATTTTATTTATACTATCCTTTCTTTAATAATCTGTTTGACTCAATGATTTATCATTCCCTCAATATAAATTGAGATGGCAGTTTACCATCAATTCAAACACCAAATGATAATGTTTTGCTTATGTTCTAAGATAAACTAAATTAATAGTCACACCTTAAAATTTCAAAGACATAAACCTATAATTATTTTTTCATACAATATTTTACATCATCTTTAACATGTTACCTCGTCCCAACATTTATTTCATAATTTAATACATACGTTATGATGTAATCTACGTGAATATTTATTCATTATTACTATTAATTAAAGAATCAACAGCAAACCCATATGAATATGATATTCGTTAATAAAGATAGAATATAACCTTAACTTTAAAAAAATAATTAAAAAATAAAAAAGCTGTAGTGATTAGTGGAAGGTACTAGTACACTAAGTACCATAATCACAACCTTCAATACTTCAAGGACCGAAACAGAAAATACGAACAACTCTTTTGACTTTCTCATCAAGAATTTTCCATTTCCTGTCGGTTTTTCCTCACGACGTCGTATCATAGTCATCATACTCATTCGCGTTAACATTCCGTTCACAGTACCCTCAATTCCACCGTGCACACCACACCGGCAGTCGTTAAAACCGGTTCTACAATAACAATTCTCCTAAAAAAACCGGTTCACAGATCAATCAACTATGGGCTGTACACAATCAAAGATCGAAAATGAAGAAATCGTGAACCGGTGCAAAGAACGAAAAACGGTTATGAAAGAATCAGTATCTGCACGCAACGCTTTCGCCGCCGCACACTTCTCCTACGCCGCCGCGTTGAAGAACACCGGCGCTGCTTTAAGTGACTATGCTCAAGGCGAAGTTGAGTTTCCCGACCACCGCCATCCGTCATCCGTCGACGCGGTTTCGTCGTCGACAATTCTCCCTCCGGCGCCACCGCAACCACCACCGCCGCTGTTCGAAACTATGCCACCGCCACCGCCTCCTCCGCTCCAACGCGCGTCTACGATGCCGGAGTTTTCTGCCACGGAACCGGAGTTTTCGCATCCGGATCCGATTATTGAAGAAGTTGATGAGGATAATGAGATTGATGATCGGAGTTTGAAGCATCGGAGTAGTAGTTCTAGAAAGTCCGGTGGCGGTGGTGCTAGTAGGAGCGGTTCGAAACGAGAGGCGGAGAAAGTAGACCTGCCTCCGCCGTCGCCGCCGCAGCCGACGCCGCCGCGGCCGACGGAGAGTACGCTTAATCGTGCTGCTCCACCTCCGCCGCAGTCTCACGGTATGTCCTCTTGGGACTACTTCTTCCCTTCGATGGAGCAGGTCGCCGGATCTAGCTTATCTGAGATCGATCATGAGCATGACAGATTTGATCGAGAAGAAAATCACCGGAAAGTTGATGACGTGGCACCGGAAGTGGATCACGAGGATGAGGATGAGGAAGACGGTAGTGTTCATGAAGTTGATGACGTGGCACCGGAAGTGGTGGAGGAGGTGGAGGAGCCTCCGCCACCGCTGCCTAAACCTGAAAAAAAGGTTAGGCTTTCGGTGCCGGTTCCGGCGGAAAATAGGAGATCTTCTGGAAAAGGTGGACAGAGTCTGAACTTGTTGCAGATATTTACTGAGCTTGATGATTGTTTTTTGAAAGCGTCGGAGAGTGCGAGTGAGGTTTCGAAGATGCTTGAGGCTAATCGATTACATTATCACTCCAATTTTGCGGATAGTAAAGGTATATGAACTTATGAACAAGATCAGTTGATTTGTTTTTGTTTTTCCTTAGCTGATATATATGATTGTAATGCTTTTGTTTTACAGGTCACATTGATCATTCTGCGAGAGTTATGCGGGTCATTACCTGGAATAGGTCGTTTAAAGGATTACCTGAAGTTGATGATAAGAATGATGATTTTGATTCTGAAGAGAATGAAACACATGCTACGGTTTTGGACAAGATGCTTGCGTGGGAGAAGAAGTTATACGATGAAGTGAAGGTATGTTACTGTCTCTTGTGGGTTCCTTATGATAATGTGCACTTATCAGTGTATTAATAATCTGTTGATGTTTGTATCAATGTTTTGAATTGAATCGTTGATACGCTCAAGTATAAATTAGAGGTATCAAAATGGACGCGTATGGCAGGTTGGGTAACTGGTCAGAACAAGTAATTTTTGGTACTTGGTGGCTGAAATACTTGTACAAAGTAATAGTTGTTGATACGTGTAGGTATAAATTAGAGGTATCAAAATGGACATGTATGCCAGGTTGGGTAGCAGGGCAAAACAAGTAGTTTTTTGGCACTTGTTGGCTGATATACTTGTATCAAGTTATAATTGTTGATACGTGTAAGTATAATATAGATGTATCAAAACGTATGTGTATGGTAGGTTGGGTAACCGGTCAAAGCAAGTAACTTTTTTGTACTTGTTGGGTTGATACACTTAGGGTGGAAGGGGTGCCTTCGGTGAGTTGGTGCGAGGATGGGGGTCACCGCGCGGGCATAACACCGCCGGTCCCGTGTTTGAGTTGGTGAAGCTTGATTATCTGTGAGTAGTCACCGCATTGGGGAAGAGGAGAGAGAGGGGGGTTTAATGGTGGGCCCCACTCTCTTCCAACCAATCACACATTTATCCTTTTTTTAAAGGAAAAATGTTTGGGTGGAGCAGCCCTTGTGTTTGAGTGCAAAATGGGGAGTGGAGAGGGGGAGTTGACATGACATGAGTTGATTGGCTAGGTGGAGAGTTTACCACTCCCCATGTGGGGAGCAGCCCTTCCACCCTTAGGTATAAATTAGAGGTATCAAAATGGATGCGTATGGCAGGTTGGGCAATGGGTCAAAACAAGCAGGTTTTTGGTACCTGTCGGCCAACATACTTGTTCAAAGTTATAATTGTTGATATGCAAAAGTATAAATTAGAGGGTATCAAACTGGACGCACATGGCGGTTGGGTAACATGTCAAAACAAGTAATTGTTTTGGTGCTAGTCGGGTTGATCCGGAATACTTGTTCAAAGTTATAATGCTTTTTCAGTTAAAGAATTTGGTTTTTGACCAAAGTGTTACTTACTTTATGACTGATGATCAACAGGCAGGGGAACTGATGAAATTCGAGTATCAAAAAAAGATTGCGTCATTAAACAGACTCAAGAAACGCGGGGCGAGCACTGATCATTTGGAGAGAACAAAAGCAACAGTAAGTCACCTGCACACAAGATACATTGTAGACATGCAGTCAATGGATTCCACTGTTTCAGAGATTAACCGCCTTCGCGATGAACAATTATACCCAAAACTTGTTCAACTTGTTGACGGGTAAGTTTTCAATTTGTATACATGTGCTCTAGCATCGTTATTTCAGAATTGTTTTTGATGAAAACACTTGCATACAGGATGGCGTCAATGTGGGAACAGATGAGAGTGCAACATGATAACCAATCAAAAATCGTGCAGGCTCTAAGATCTCTCGACATCTCACATTCACCAAAAGAGACGAGCGAGCACCACTACAATAACACGCAACAGCTTCATGTTCATGTTCAAATGTGGGCTAGCCAGTTTGAAAAACTCATGCTACACCAGAAAGAATACATCAAATCTTTAAACAATTGGCTAAAACTTAACCTTATTCCCATCGACAACAATCTAAGAGAAAAGGTATCGTCTCCTCAAAGACCGCAAACGCCACCGATTCAAACACTTCTAAGAACATGGCATGACTTTCTCGAGAAGCTTCCGGAAGAAGGTGCAAGAACCGCCATTCACAACTTTGCAGCGGTCATGGACACTATTTGTCAGTACCAAAACGATGAAATGAAGATGAAAGAGAGTTGCGAAGAAACAAGAAGGGACTTGCAACGAAAAGCCCGGAAATTTGAAGATTGGTACAATAAATATATGCAAAAAAGAGCTGATGAGGAGATGGAAAATGATAAAGAAGTGATTGCTGAACAGCAGATTACAGTTGAGTTATTGAAGAAGAGGTTAGAGGAGGAAGAAGAAGGGTACCAGAGGCAGTGTATTCAAGTGAGGGATAAATCTTTGATGAATTTGAAGACGGGTTTGCCCGAGGTTTTCCGGGCCATGTATGAGTTTTCTGGGGCTTGTTCACAAATGTATAAAAGCTTGAGTTCTCGCACCAAAACGAGACAATCAAAGGCAAGTATGTCATGAGGTATGATGTAAATTCGTGAGCATTGTCATTGTATAATCTGCCTGTAATGTTTTGGTAAATGTTAATTGTTTTATGTATAAGCTTTAATATATGTTTGTTGAAAGTTGCATGCCAAATGCGATTTCTTTTGGTACTCGATGTGTAGTATTTCCTTAGAAGTTAGATGTGCATAGTTTGCCAAAAAGGCAAAAACTTACAGGGACATTGGCCTCTAATAATCCTAAATAGACGTCATTGGCATTGGCAGTCTCCTATTTTTTTATTCCCCCTGACAGTTCCACCTTTCAACTATTTTTCCTTCACCGGTTCTTAGTTAAAAAAAACTTTACAGAGTTAAGTTTTTTTTTTTCCGAATTACAAACTGATGTAAAACTTACCTTGAAATGGCGCTCCAAACAATGAAAACGGTGTTTCAATCCGGGTGTTTAAACTTCAATTAACAAAAATCTAGTCGTTTGGAGCATCGTTTCGAGGTAAGTTTTTAACTGAGGACCGGTGGAGGAAAGATAGTTGAAAGACGGGACTGACAGGGGGAATAAAAAAAGGTGGGTCTGCGAATGACCAATGACGTCTACTTAGGACTATTAGAGGCCAATATCCCAAACTTGTATCACATCTGAAAATAATTGAGTTAATAGCTGGGTTTCGGTTATTAATTTAATTGAAAACTGATAATCCTTTTAAAGAAAACATGATAGATAAAATTTGACGTTATTTAAAAAATACATTCAATCATTGTACTTTTGGTTATTCATTCTTTGATATATGAAGTCGTCGTTTTCTCACTTTCATCTCTTAGTTTTGTTACATGAGTTGTATTTCTTTTTGAAAACCGAACAAGTTAAAATTTAGGGTGAAAAATGAGGCGTTTGACACGACCAAGTAATTATCAACATATACAATCTCAACTTCAGATGACGTCAGGGAATAGTTGTCTCAAATGGTTGGCCACCTTTGGGCGGCTATTTGACTTTTTTTTTTTTTTTTCTTTTTTCCATATAATAGTTATTTATAGGTGATGTCAAATTACAATTTTATCCCAGGTGTAAAATTACGATTTCGCACTTGATTCAAAATAAAATTTTGCTTTTGCCCCCAGCCTAAATTTACGATTTCGCCTTCAGTTAAAAAATACACTTTTGCTCTCAGTTCAAAATAAAAATATGGTTTTGCCAACAGCTAAAGTCCTGCCAAATTACGATTTGGTTCCCAGATTAAAATTACGATTTTGCATCCAGCTAAAAATTATGATTTCGTCCGCAGCTAAAATATTGCTAAATTACACGCTTGTCATCGTTTTAGTTAAATTTTTTTATCATAACTATGGTACTTTTTTTCTTTAACTGGTTAACTTGATGTATCTTTTTTGATATCGTGTTATAGGTAGCATGTATAACTAACCGACATAGTACATGATATTAACCTAAGAAATACTCAGTTTAGCGCTCCGCAACGCGGGCGACGCATAACTCTAGCTGCCTAACACTGGCTCATTAGTCCTGAAAAATTACAGTTTTGCCCTGACCCCAAAATTACGGTCTTATCATTGTTTTTTTTTTTCCATAGCAAAATTATAGTAGTCGTTTTTTTAATTGATTGGGAATTATTCGGCTATCGCCCCGCAACGCGGGCGGGGCATCTACTAGTTTGATACAAACCTGAAAATCTTGTTAGATGTATGAACCCACGCGAGCATATATGCTTATTTATCTTTAGTTTTTTGGTTTAAAATATCTAATCATCTTTATTTGTGACTTATAAAATAAACATGTAAACTTGCTAGGTTGATCAAAACACAACTTGTTTAACTAAATGTATTACTAGATCTATCAATTCTCAATATCAATATATAAATTCAAACTTGTAAATTTCGTGATAGGTTTGTAAGTTATAAGTTATTGATCGAAAGACCGTTCAAAATTTAAGATTTAAAAGTATGAAATGGATAGGCCTAATAATAAAAATTGAGAAAAACAAGGCAGCACAACCTATAAAATCCCCTGTTTCCCATCTCAACATAACATTTAATCAATCTCTCAAACCATGACATCCGCAAAACCCTCAACGCCACCGTCGTCATCTAACTACCCATACGACGCTATTCCTTCATCTCCCCAACCACCACAACCACCACAAATCTTCATCCTCTTACCTTTCTCCTCCACCTCCGGCCACCGCACATGCCGCCGTTACATCTCCTCCGCCATCACCGTCCTCCTCCTCGCCGCCGCCATCTACTTCCTCTGGCCATCCGATCCGTACATAAAAGTCGTCAACCTCCGCCTCGATCGCCTCAAAGTACACGCGGCTCCTGTCTCACTCGATATCGAGCTAGGTGTTCGAATCAAGGTGCGGAATCCAGATGTTTACTCGCTTGATTATAAGTCGCTTAATGTTTCGGTTGAGTATAGAGGTGAACAGCTAGGGTTTGTGACGTCGGATGACGGAAGCGTGAAGGCGTTTGGTACTTCGTATGTGGATGCCACGCTTGTGTTAAACGGAGTTGAAGTGATTTCTGAATCGATTCATTTGATTGAGGATTTGATTAAAGGTTCGATTCCGTTTACGACGACTTCGGAGATTCGCGGTGGTCTTGGAATTCTGCTCTTTAATCTTCCGATTGAGGTATGGATAGTGTTTCTTTGATTGACATATAATGTGTGAATGCATCGTATTATAAGCAATTGACCAATTGTATAGTTGATTGATGATTGATCTGTACAAATTATTGTTAATTGTAAGTTGTAGGTACTAATTAGGATGCCTTGTGAAATTGTGTGAGTTTCCTGTTTGATTTATGTTATAGAACAGTATCATATTGGTAGTTTATGTGTTTTATTATTGATAAGTAAAGTATTGGAATATACATCAGATTAGAGTTTTTATTATTGAGCTTAGTATTGAGCTTACATCCCATTAGGTTTGCTCTATGTGAGCTCGTCTTTGATTGTCGGAGATGTTGCACTACTGATGTGACCATCGATGTAATCTAAACTTGAACCACTGGTGTGATCTATGCCATTATAATCTATCTAAACCGAATTTTAGTAGTTAATATCACGTATTATTACTTATAAGTATTTAGTGCATAATTAGGGTCTCACCTGTTGGTTTTTTATTTTTGTTTTACGTGTCAGCCAATCTACTAATCTACTGGAGGTTAGACGCGTGGACGGTTTAGTACAACTCATTGCAGTTTGTTTGTTGATAATGATTAGTTTTTGGGCTCATGTTTGCATTCTTTATAATCACATTTATCACTCTTGAGTAATTAAAGGATTTGGTGAACTATCTACCAGTTTAAAATTGAAATTTCAGGGTAGTAGGGTACGTATTAAGCTCAGGAGTTTTTTGGTAGAAATTGGGATTTCATTGTCAGTCTCTATTCTCGAACTAGCATAGGTTTGCAATGATCTTTGAACTTTAATGTATACTCAGGCTACATGAAAAGAATCTGCAGTTGGTGCATGCCAGCTTGTGCATTTCTTTGGTTCTTGTTGTTAAGGAATCGCTTTAGCTTTTAAATCATAGTGGAATGTGGATATTCATGTTTTCGATGAAAGTTTAGCTAGTTTGATTCATGCATATCTACTATTCTGTTCCATATTTAATCATTGATCATCATGAGGCAAATATTTGTTTCTAAGTATGTTACACAACTTCTTGTTGATGAACAGGCCAAGTTATCATGTGAGGTTGTCGTGAACGCGCACAATTCAACAATTGAACGACAAGATTGTTATCCCGCGGTAAAATGAAACCTTTTTTTCAACTTTCATCATATTAAATTCTCCTTTCAGCTTTGAACATAATCCTGAGCTTCCCCTTTGCAGTGAGCTAATGCTAGTCTTGTTTGTGATCAGTGATGCACCAGCAAAGACTATTGTGGCGGCAAAGAATCAGGCTATGTTATAAGCTAAGGTTTTTCGGTAAATGTTCGTTAAATTAGTCTCACATTTCTGCTTCTGTTCTTTGGTGATCATTGACTCACATCTGCTTCATATGATAACTGATGTAAATATAACATTACACACTCTGGTTTATATGCTGTTATTAGGTTTACACGGTACTGATTCCTAGTCGTCTTAATCATTCATATGTATTCCTGCATGATAAGATTTGTGAATATTGATCACACCGCCTGTTAGTGGATAGTGTAGTCGTGTTTAGGGTTTCAAACGGCTAGAACCGAGCTCGACAAGGCTCGACTACGCTTGAACTCAACATAATAGCTTGATGAACCGTTGTGATGCAAGTTTGGGCTTGTCTCGAGGAAGATTCAAGCTTGATTTGAGACTTCGAGTAGCTCGGATATTTTAGATATTGTAAGAGAAAACTATGCTCGCTTATGCAAGCTCGATATAAGCTCTATGTGAGAGCTTGATGTAGTTCGTTCCGAGTGAACTTGAACTTGAATAACTTGATAAAAATTCGACTTGTTTGCTGCTATAGTTTATAATAATTTTCATATAGCTAATTCCTGTATGTATAGGGTATATTTAAGTATTTGCATAGCACACAGCCACACAATGCTCGAAAAGGTTGATTAGAACTTGAGCGGAGTCTTATGACCTTGACCAAGGCTTGTCATGCTATCGAGCTCTTGTCGGTTATGGTGATGCTAAACCTATATACAAGAGCTTTTTTTTAAAGCCCGTCAACCAGAGTGCCGGCCAAGAGCCCCGTAATGTTTGGATCTATGCAGTTAATGCGGTAAAATATCGGATATCGGTCAAGGACCGATATTTGAAATATAGGTTATCTGGGTGAGATATCGGTAATTTTAATATAATGCAGAATTTATATATATAGCAATTTAACACCAATATCGGTCAAATATCGGTTATATATCGGTCAATATCGCCGATAATATCGGTACCGATATTTGACACCGATATTTTACTAAGGGACTGATATGACCGATATAACCGATATATCACCGATATTAACTGCATAGGTTTGGATCGTCTGCCTACATGTTTAATGCCCTAATGTATGTGTGGGTGAGTTGTTTAGAGTACCTAAAAACGAGAACATAATAAACTTATATTAAGAGCTCCCACTAAATTAATCTGTTAACACTAAAAGGAGATTTTATACATTTCTCTTTGCTTGTGGTTTCTTGCTGTGCGTCAGCAAACGAACACAACTAATAATCTTTAAGACTTGGGGAATCTGCCATCTGCAGACAGTTTTAAGTCGACAGACGTCTACGTTCGTACGTGTGAAGAAGCCCCAAGGATATCTCCCTTCTCTTTGGTCTATGGTTGTCCGTGTAGACTGACTTCTACCGTGAAACCGCACTGTTGTCACCTTTTTTCTCTCTGTCAGAGCCATACTGCCCACCACATCTCACAACAACCTTGGCCTGAGTTCTTAGAAAGTTAATAAGAAGATTATGATGGGAATTATTTACACGTCTCTTTGGTGCATTTGGATTGAACGGAATGGCAGAATTTTTAGACACGTACAGAGCTCAGTCGACAAAACGGTGGAAAACACTATCAGCTTTGTTTGAATGGATTAAGAATCGATCCAAAGACAGAGATTTGTGCTGGTCTCAATGTGTTAGCCATCCTCTCTGTTGTGTCTAAATCGTGAATGGGCTCTTTTGGTTTCTATTCCTTTTTGTTCTCCTGGTTTACTATACTATGATCCATCTATTCACTGGAAGGCTCTGCCCTTGTTTTAATATACAATCCTATTGCTGTTACATGCCCAATAATGACATCAAACAAATTACATTATCTACTTCCCCTTCTTGTCGCACAAACATTAAGGTAGTTGGTTGCAAAGCTTGTGTTAAAATCAGGCGTGTGAAAAAAGTCTTCTTCAGATTATGAGGTTTACAGTTTTGTTGAAATTCACAACCACGATTTTGTTTTCCCCGACATCCTCGATTTGACATGTAAAAGAAGGAAGCTATATTTCGCCAATTGCCGTAATGCTAAAATTGGCCCTAACAAAGCTCACAAACTTCATGTGGTTTTAAAGGGTAGGATCATAATGTCCGGGGTACGATAACAAACTAGAAGAATTGGGGTAAAGATATACGTGATTTTATCGGGGCTAGAGACGCTCTCTCGACCGAAGGGAACGATGCGTAGCGCCATAGGGAGAACCTAGCGTATGATAGTTGATAAATCACAACGCGGTCCAAGAATATCCAAGATTATACCATTGAATACCGAATAGCGGCCACTAAGCTTCGGTCTTTGTTTTGGGTGGATAATGTTTTGAAAACAAATTATCAGTCATTTGGTGATGTGTAGCCCTTGATGCTACATACCACACTAACATGTAAGTCTTTCAGTTATATTATGTGGTTCAATTCATTGTTATTTTGAACACATGGAGTTTTTAATTAATGTGTAGGTATGATATGATCTTTGTTTCTTTCATTGACGTTGATCATCACAAGTAGTGCACCATTTTTGTAGTTGGATTGTTGCATAATGAAACCTTTGGGTCATACACATGGCTTCTTCGGAAGTAAGGTCATGGAAAACAGCCCACTGGTTTTAACTGATTAGGATGGTGCTATAAACAAGTTGTGAATAGGTTGTGTATGTGGCAGATTATCAAAAAAAACTACCAGCAGAGGTATGTATTTCTAATGCTATATAGATTTGTATTTCTTCTAACCTATACAGTGGCGGAACCAGAACTTCTTTTTCAGGGGGTCATCATAAGACTCTCTTTTCTACCGGCTACAACTAGAGAGCCTAAAACATGTTTTTCCCTAGAAAAATCTCATATTGTACATATAAAAATCTTACAAATTCTATGTCCGGGGGGTCAGTGGACCCTCTTGACCCCCCACTGGTTCCGCCCCTGAACATATACAAATTGCATAAACATTACATATGTGTATAAGAAGAATAATTTTTCAGTTTAGATGTACACATATGTACACATTATTACATATGTGGAGGCCGGTTATCATACAAATCAACTAATCGTACATTATGTACGCTTCATCCACAACCGTCAGATCATCTCATTTAAACAGCGTGTTTTACTATTAAATTTATCAAATTAAAATTAATAAAAAGAAACCGCCAAGGTTAAAATCGTCAAATGCGAGATCAAAACCCCTGATAATCAGCAAACAAAACCTTAAAAATCATAACGTAAGATTCTAAATCAAAACCGTAATCGAAATTATAACAATTAATCAAAAATCGATCGATTCCTATTCACCAAATCCTTCTGTGAATTGAACTTCCGATGAATTTGGAAATTCAGAACTGAAACAAATCGATGGACCGACTATCGAAGAAGATGATGCAGGGTGTGATATAATGTGCGAATTCATGACAATGCAGATGCGATTTCAATAAAAAGAAGAATTCTTTGAAATTTCATATAGTGTGCGAATTCATGACAATGCACATGCGATTTTAGTAAAAAGTTAAGAATTCTTTGAAATTTCATATAGTGTGCGAATTCATGACAATGCACATGCGATTCAGTAAAAAGTTAAGAATTCTTTGAAATTTCATATAGTGTGCGAATTCATGCTTTTACACATGCGATATCAGAAAAAAAGATAATTATATTTAGGTTTCTTAAAGTTTGCGAATTTATTTTCGATTCAAATGCGATTTTGAATAAAAACACTGCAAAATACTTTAAAATTACTTTGTCCTAAAAATGCAAAAAAAAAAAAAAACAAAAAAAAAAACAAATTACGAATCTTAAAAACTAAAAATAGAAGTATTTTATATAAAAAAAACTTAATTTATTACCGATGTGACTGTAATTTGACATGTAATTATCAATTTTACAATAAATACTACTGAACTTACCACCCTACCTACATAATAAATTTACTATATTAATATAAAAAACCTAGATATAACTACCTTCCATATTAAGACATAGAAGACGAAAAAAACACACACAAAAACCAGACCAACAAAAATGGCATCTGAAGATTCAGAAAAAATCAAAAACATTGCAATCAAAGAGCTATTGTCAACTCGCACGTTGACAGAAATAAGCACTGATATCACCTCTTCTCATCTGGTTCTTGATGTGGAGGGCAAAATTCTTGAACAAATCAAGAAAAATCAAGATGTATGGGAAAAACTACTTCAAGAACCATCATCAAGCTTCAGAGACAGAGCTTTGGATCACATAAAGGAGTAATCTCGAGCTGATGACTTAGCCTTCTCTTTCCTGACAGATGCTCTGAACACTGTGAAGGAGAAGATGGAGTTCAGCTCTTCTGAACGTGACAAAATATTTGCTTCAAGTAACTAAAATCTCTTTTTAATCGTTTTGTAGTTGTGGCTGTGTTAGACAATAACAACTATTCTTATATTTTGGGTACATGTTTTGAACACATATTATGCTTGCTTATAATATTAAATCGCATGAATGATATAGCCATCATTGTCACAGAACAAAACAAGGTAACTCAAAAATCGCATGTAATAAAAGTGAAATCGCATGTAAGAATGATTATAAACCGAAGCTTATAAAATCGCATGTTTATATACTGAAATCGCATGTAAGAATGATATAAACAGATGAATATAAAAATCTCATGTGTTTCGTATAAATTCGCATGTTCATTTAGAAAAAAACTACTCATCCTCATCATCTTCCGAAACCTCCTCCCACTGATCTTCTTCTTCAGATCCATTATCACTACTGTAATCTTCAAACTCATCTTCCTCTTCGTCGTCTTCGACCTCATTGTCTTTGTCTCTGGCAACATTTTCGATCTGGACGCCCTTCGTCTTCTTTTTTTGTTGTTTACCTTGTTTGGCTTTCAGCTCCTCGCAAGTCCGAATGTTATGACCTTTTTCATTGCATACGCTACATGTCCTTGATCTTTTCCCTTTGCGGCTGATCATTTGTTCCTTCTTAGATTTAATCCTTTTATGCGAGCCGCGACCTTTGTTTCTTATACCAGCCGGCACACGGACAGTAGCAGGAGCATTAGTTACTGGATGTTGATAACCAATCAACTTTGAAAATCGGTCAAATTTTGGATCAAGTTGCTTGGTTATTCGACTCTGATCAACTCTCTCTTTAAGCTGCATCATTTGATCCCTCACTAAAACAAGTTGATCAAGGTCAGAAATCAAATTACTAACCAAATACTCCCCTGTGTGGATGATTTCATGAGCAATCCGTTTAGCCTTGTGTTGCACATCCTTGCCACCCACATTTAAATTGTACTTCACATTTAACTCATTCGGCACCACATCCTTCGTCCGTAACATATTTGTTTGGTATTTCTTTAACACCAAACATCTTGAAAAGAAAATAAATGTGTTTGCATAGCAGCCCATACTGCTCAAAACGCAAACAGCTACACTGTGCAGTTACATCATTTTCAAGATTCTTGAACCACACCTAGGAAAAACCAAATATATATATATATAATAAAAATTAAAATCGCATGTGTAACATAACAATTTCGCATGTCTAAAAAAATCATGCAAATGAATAAATTTTAAAATCGCATGAGAAAAAACCAAAATCGCATATTTCAAGATGATGATCTGAAAAAAAAAAAGAAATTCGCATGTATGTTATCAAAAATCGCATGTTTAAAATAAATATGCTATAATGCCTCCAATAAACCATCTCCATGGGCTTTAAAGTCCTTCAACATTATCATGATCTGTGGACCCTCTATTTTGGTGTCCATCAGCAGACATTCAGAAATTGTACCATAAATCTCTATTTGCTGATCAAAGAATATAGACCTGGTGAATCTCTTGGCAGCATCTTTTTCCAAAGTAGTTTCGCTCCAATCAGCAGGCTCAGTATATCTTGAAATATGATCGTTCTTTCTATGATTAAAACGTTGGACATCCATTGCACCATCAAAATGATTCATAAACTCTACGAGAGTGAGTTGTGAATTAGCCACCTGGCAGAAAAAATGGTTCTCACTCTCTGATCTTGAAGTTGTTCTCATAAGTCCCGACATTGGCTCGTGACGGTAAAAAGCCGGAATCCACATGGATCTCATCACAAACATATCATCAATCCATTTGTTTTCTGTGAGACCGAACTCAATCATCACCAACTTCCACTGTCTCTCGAATTCTTCGGGCTCAATCGAATCAGTCCATACAATGTCGCACATCCTCCTTTTAAACTCATCGTTATTGCACAACTCGTGTCCAACCTAAACAATAAATGTTTTTTATATCAGCCTATGACAAAAATATATAATATAAAAAAATAACGCTAACAGAAGACAATATAGCATGCTATACCTTATCTGCCACTTTTCTCATTATGTGCCACATGCACAATCTGTGTCTGCTGATAGGGAAAACCTCCTCAATAGCTTGTTTCATAGCAGGGTCTTGATCTGTCACTACAACCTTTGGCTGCTGACCAAATGACTTTAAGAATGAATTCAGAAGCCATTTATATGATTCAATGCTCTTCGATGCCAACAACCCAGCTCCAAGTGTTACATTTCGACAGTGATTATCCATGCCAGTGAACGGAACAAACACCATCTTGTACCTGAACAACACATGCGAAAACACGTTGAAAACATGCTAATTATAAAAAACCACATGCGAAAACAAAAAGTATAACATGCGATATATTCAACACCACTTCTACACATGCGATATTACAAGCTCATGAAGACATATAACATGCGAAAATAGTAAAAAAACATGTTTGTCTTGAAACACTAACCTGTTTGTCTTGAAAGTTGCATCGAACGATATCACATCCCCAAATTCCATATAGTTAAGCTTGCATAAACCATCAGCCCAGAACAAACCAGTTAACCGTTTGTCATCATCAACAGAATATTTAAACGAATAATCAGCTAAATACTGTTTTTTTGTCAGTCATCCTATTAATCACCATATCAGCATCATATTCTCCTATATAGCTGTTAATTCGCTTCCTAAAATGTTTGCAATCATCAACCGTGGCACCAACGTTCTCGAGACCACCATAACGTTTCATCGTTATATGAAAAGCTTTGACAGGACCAAGGTTTAAAGTGCCTAGTTCCCATACCATCTCCTCCTGGACATCTGACAATTGTCTGTAAGATGGCAGCATGTGAATATCATTTTGACATACAAACTTATGATTATGGCCATCAACAAATCTCTTTACTGTATATAATCTACCATCCACAGTGCAAATCATAAGTTGAGCTTTGCATCCAGTTCTAATAGTCCCCCTGTTCCTTGTTTTGAATTGCTTCTTTGACTTCGAATAACGATCGTCAATACACAGTGGCTTATGTCCCTCTTTAGAACAAACAAAATACTTAGTTTTGATTATACCACCACTGTGCACTTCACCACCTTTCCGAATAGAAAAACCAGCTAACTTAGCATATGATTGGTAAAACGCATATGCTTGTTCAATAGAGATAAATTGCATTCCAACAACAGGTGTAGCTGATGCTTGAACCTCCGGAGTGTAAACCCTTTCATCTAAATGAATCAAAACAGAAAAACATGCGAATTATCGGACTATTTACATGCGATATATTAATAACAAGATAATTTCATTTTAAAGAACGCCAACACATGCGAAATCTATGGGAAAAAATATGAAATTGATGATTTTGATAAATCTGTTTTATACATGCGAAATACTTAAAGAAAATAAAAATCAAATGCGAATTGAAAGACTCATAACATGCGAATTTGTACATGTTGCTTTCATGTGAAAAATATACTCAACATTCAAACTTCAAAAACAGTTACAACAATGTAAAATCAGTGGTACGATTAAACAAAAAACAAGTATACGAACAATTTAGAGATCTGAATTAACATAATTACAATTAGAACAATCGTTTACAACACTTGAACTTGCAATTGGATTTGGATTTGCAGGTCGCGGATTTAAAACATCCTCAATGGAAACTCTCTGATATGCAGATAATTGAGCATGATCACCGATCGGTCGACTTTCTTCAAAATCAACATTTGCTCGTCCAGTGCTGCTCTGTGGATCCATCGAAAAAAAAAAACAATTGAATGAAACCCTAACAGAAAAACGAAAACTGCAATTTGAGAATTATGAAAAATTTGAAACTGATTCGAATGATAATTACCAGGATATTAGTGTAACGAACTTCTCGCTCGTTGATTGAATGAAGAGACGAATTTGCCCTCAGTTGATTGAATTAATTGCCTGATTTAACCTTATATATGAAAAAACGAATCAGGACACGTGTATGGCTATTATCGCCGCGTATGTAATGTGCGATTAGGTAATTTGTACCATACTCTTTACCTACATATGTGTTTACATATTAGGTTTTTTTTTATTAGGTTTTTTTAATGCTATATAGATGTACACTAGTTTTACGTATTAGGTTTTTTTTTTTTTTTATCTCATAAATAACCTTCTCCTTATTTCTTAATACATACAACTAAATTGATTGAGACAAATTGAATAATACACACCTTTCTTGTGTGGAATGTTTATACAGAACCGTCTAGATTTGAAAAAAAAAAAGATGGAATTTATTGATGGCCGAATATGGTTTGGAAGCCGATGTATGTATGTTTGAAATGTATACAATCTGGAAATAGAGGATTCCTTGTTATTTCTGAGATTTATCTGTGTTGTTTAATGAAGACACCATCTAGGTGTGAGAGTGCCAACCATTTGTTTAAAGCGAATTCTAACGAGGCAAATGCGTTGGTATAAGTTGTTTATGTTAAGATACAACTATTGATGGAATACGGCACGAGCAACGTTTGCTCGAGCATTCAATAGCAACTACCAATCTGACATTAAAACTCCACTACCTATAGAATGTCACATGAATGAGATTTATATGAGGGCCATTTTTTATGTTCAAAAGGAGTTATACAAATCTACAACATTGTGTTATATTGCAGAACGAGGTGTATATATTCCATTGACAATACCTCGTTCTGCAATTTAACACAATGTTGTAAATATTGTCTTGGTATAAATCTTGTTCGCGTGATGCTCTATGGGTAATGTTGTTTTAAATGTCGGATTGGTAGTTGTTGAATGCTCGAGTAAATGTTGGTCGTGACGTATTCCTTCAATAAATGTAACATAACACAACATAAACTGTATCAATGTATTTGCCCCATTAGAATTTGCTTTAAACAAATGGTTGGCACTCTCACATCTAGATGTTGTCTTCATTAAACAACACATAGGTAAATTTTGAAAATGACAAGGAATCCACTGTCCCCGAATTGCATACACTTTAGACATCCATGCATGGTCTTCTAAACAATATTATGCCACCAATAAATTCCATCTTTTTTTTTCAAATCTTAGGGGTTGTTTGTTTACCTCTTAATGAGGCTCTTAATGGTTCCTCTTACTGGTTCAGCACTTAATGATTCAGACTGTTTGTTTCATGAACAAATGTCTGAATGGTTCAGGCATTTGCCTCTGAATGGTTAAGCATTATACAGAGTCTGAATGGTTAAGACCTATAATCTGAATTGGTCAGACATTTGCCTCTGAACGGTTAAGCATTATACAGGCTCTTAATGGTTCAGACCTCTTACTGGTTCAGCACTTAATGGTTCAGACCTTTTACTGGTTCAGCACTTAACCATTCAGATGTTGTCAAACAGCCCCTTAGTCGGTTCTATAAAAACATTCCACAAAAGCTTGTGGATCTTTTGACGAAGCTTTAGATTATTTAATTTGTCTCCCTCAATGTAGTTGTATGTATTGAGAAATGTAAAGAATGTTATTTTTAATATATAAACACATATGTAAATATTGACTGTACAAATGTGTACATTAGAAACTGAAGAATTATTCTCCTCACATATGTAACGTTGATGCAATTAATATATGTTTGAAGAAAATACAAATCTATTTAGCATTAGAAATACATACCTTTGTTAGTTTTTTTTTTCATAATGTGTCACATACACAATCTAGGAATTGACCTATCCATTACGTTATTCATAGCATGTTTCAGCTTCACATGAATTAGTTAAAACCAAAGTGAGTTGTTTTCCATCAGCTTCGAAAAACTTCTGAAGACGCCATGTGTATGGCTCAACGGTTTCATTATGCAACAACCCGACTCCAAAAATGGTGCACTTCTTGTGATGATCAACGCCGGTGAAAGAAACAAAGATCATTCGTACCTACACATTAATTAAAAACTTCATATGTGTTAAAAAATAACAACCAATTGGATCACATAATATGACTAAAATACTTGCATGTTAGTGTGGTATGTAGCATCAAAGGCCTAACACATCACCAAATGACTCTTAATTTGTTTTCGAAACCTTACCCACCCATAACAAATACTGAAGATCAGTGCTAGTGCCCACTATTCAGTATTCAAAGGTATAACCTTTCTTGGACCGCGGTGTGAATTTATCAACTTTCATCTGAGCGTCTCTATCCCGATAAAATCGTATATATCACTACCCCAATTCTTTTAGTCCTTTACCGTACCTTGGACATTATGATGCCATCCTTTAAAACCACATGAAGCTTGTGAGCTTTTGTAGAGTCAATGTTAGCATTGCGACAATTAGCAATAAACTCTCGTGTGGCGAAATCAAGCTTCCTTCTTTTAATTTCTTTATTTTTTTGTAATACCCACCGCGTACAAAATCCAGCTCTCTCAGCATACTCCTCGTACATGAAAATAACTTTGTCTAGTGAACAAAACTTGGCTCCAACGTGTGTTTTGAAATCAATAGGTACATTTCTTTGGCGTCTAATACTTAGTCCTATTAGGGCTTTCATAGACATTTGGCCTTAAAATATATGAAACCAGATAAAAAGTTAACGATGATGTTTATTCTTTTATTTACTCTTTTAAGTAACAATTGCGTAACGTCTCGACTTAACCATTATTGTGAATGCTCATGAGAATTCACAATTCTTTTATACGTAGTCATTAAAGTTTGAATTCATTTGTGTATTTATCCCCAGGGATTAAGTTATTCTATAAAGGCTCCTAATTGTAAGAAGTGTAAGAAGATTTATAGAATGACAAGTGTCCAATAACCTAAAATTAAACCCACTATATCACCACCCAAAACCTAAACACCCACCCCCACCACCACCCAAAAACCTAACCCCCCCCCCCCCCCCCAAAAAAAAAGGGCTTGGTTATTCACACATCCCCTTTGGTTATTTGCACATCCCTTGAACCCTATAGGAAGCGTATAGGGTAATACGGTTTCTCTGGGTCCAAGCGTATTGAGCAATACACTTCCTATATGTATACTTGAAGTACAAACTTTTCAGAAGATGGTCAGCTAATGATTAGGGGACCAGAGGAAGCATATAGGGCAATACGGTTCCTCTAGGTCCAAGCGTATTAAGCAATACACTTCATATATGTGTACCAAACTTTTCAAAAGATGGTCAGCTAAAAGGAATTGTACAGGGCCATACGCTCCCTTAATGATTTTTTTTTTTCAAAAGACAAGAGGAATTATATAGGGCCATACGTTCCCTGGAGGAATTTTATTTATTTATTTTTTTTTTTGCAAGAACAGCATATTGTTATTAGTATCTTTTTGAACTTTATTTTTTAAACATTAATTAAGTTGTGTTTTTGTTATAAAATGATGTTAGTTTTTTTGTTATAAATTTTATAAAAGACGTAGTGAAATTAAGCAATCCAAACAAATTAAACATATCCAAATTAAACAAATATTACAAATACTTAAAATTAAATTCAATTATTCATACAGTACTACATAATATGATAATAAAAACCACTATCATCATCAATACTCGTCAGACTCCTCGTCAGACTCAGCGAGCTCCTCCTCTGTAAAGTTCGGGCCACACCTAGTAGAGGGTGACGGGCTGTGCCGTCTATAGGACGTGCCTGGAGCCTATAAAAAATTCAAACAAAATACTCATTACATAACATTAAAATTGTTCGTAGAAAATGAAATAAAACAAAATAACATACCTGCATGGAAAGGTCGGACAGAGGAAAGAGCGGCATGGTCTGGCCGGACCGAGGAAAATGTGGCAAGGAAAGGTCTGGCTGAGTATAGGACGGGTCGTAAGGCTATAAGAATTTAAACAAAATACCCATTACATCTCAAATACCTGTCGAACAGTGTCCGCCACCCCGCATGTCTCTAACGAATCCCAATGTATCCCTCTCATGCACCCTACCTTCATCTCCCTAAGTTTATTGAACCGTTTCGCTTCATACGTTTGGGAAAGGTATATCATATATAGATATTGTGAACAATCGTCACCGGCCCATGGATCGAAATCTCCCGCGCGATCCATCTCATCATCTGACGCCATATCTGCAAATTTAAAATTAAAAGAATTTAAGTTATACAAATAATATATAAACGTTTTTTTGACACATTTTTATAAAAATGATTCAGATTAGGGGACCAGGGGAACCATATTGCCCCATACGCTTCCTATACATTGGCTCTAGGGGAATCATATTGCCCCATACGCTTCCTATACTTTGGGTCTAGGGGAACCATATTGCCCCATACGCTTCCTATACTTTGGGTCTAGGGGAACTATATTGCCCCATACGCTTCCTATTATACCAGTAGGAATCGTATTCCCAATACGCTTCCTATTGATTTAATGCGTTCACCAACCCAAGCCCTATGGGAAGTGTATTGCCCTATACGCTTCCTATTAAACTTATGGGAATCGTATTGGGCAATACGCTTCCTATTGGGTCATAGAACCGTATTGCCCAATACGCTTCCTATTGGTGTCCATTTAATGCTTCAAACCCTATAGGAAGCGTATTGGCCTATATGGTTGATTGGTTTCTATTGAGGGATGTACAAAAATTTTAGGGGATGTGTAGATACCATCACCCAAAAAAAAACCTAACCCCCCACCACCACCCAAAAACCTAACCCCCCCCCCCAAAAAAAAAAAAAAAAAAAAAAAAAACTAAAAAGAATCTAAAAAAAAAACTAAACACCCACCCTCACCCAAAAACCTAAACCCCCCACCCCCTCGGCAATTTTTTTTTTTTGGGGGGGGGGGGGGCGGTGATGGGGGAGGGGTGGGTGGGGGTGACGGTTTAGGTGTTTGGGTGGTGGTGGATGTTTAAGGTTTTTTTTTTTTTTTTTGTAGTGGGTTTTTTAGGAGCTTTTGTACCCTTCTTACAATTAGGATCCTTTGTATTTGATTCTAATCCCCAAGTTATGTACAGTAGAAACTCTATAAAATAATACACTTGGAACCACCAAAATTTATTAATTAAAAGAGTTATTAATTAATCGATAAATTAATAATTATTAATTTATATATTAATTAATATTTTATTAATTTATAGTAGAATACTTAGTTTACAAACACATTTCAAGCTTCCACTTAATTATTGTATACAATGCATGTATATCAAATGAACGACCCAATTTGAAAGAAACCTTCAATCTCCCACCTTATTATGCTTCTTGTGTTCAATGTATCACTTTATGGGCATTAAAAATATTTTCTATATAAATACAAGATCAAAATAGCTTAACACAAACAAATCATACACACAACATGGCTTCCCATCTTAAAGGTGTGAAAAAAACAACAATGACAGACGAGATTCGAAGAGCATTATGCAAGCACAACAAGGATAATCCAAGTCTCACTCAAAAGCAATTGCAAGAATGGGTTCATAGTAACTATGGTTTGCAGGTGAGTCAAGCGACAATATCGAATACAGTTAAGCGGTCTTTAGAGTATCTCTCACTTGCTCCCGAAAGAGGCGATGTTAAGCGGCACAAACCAGCAAAATTTCCTGACCTAGAAAAATCTCTTTATGAATGGATTCTTCAATATCAAGAACATGTGAATATGACAGGTGAACTAATCATCGAGAAGGCGAAAAAGTTCATGAAAGATATGTATCCAGTAGACACTCCAGACTTTACTTTTTTGCCACCAAACACAACTTCAAAAATTCAACCTTGTGACGCGGGGATCATGCGAGCTTTTAAGATGCATTATCGTCGTCGATTTTATAGAAGTCTTTTGGAGGGTTATGAATTAGGGGTTCCAAATCCAGCAAAAATAAATGTATTAGATGCAATGAATCTTGCAATTTCAGCATGGACTATGGATGTTCGTGCAAATACAATTGCTAACTGCTTTCGTCATTGTAAACTTCGATCAACAGATAACATGACTTTTGAGAACTCAGATGAAGGTGGTGAAAGCCCTCAAGAACTCCAGAATTTAATCAAAGAGTTGGGTTATCGCAATGCAATGGATGTCGAAGATGTTCTGACTCACCCAGAAGAAAATGTAGTTGCACAGTTGTTGACGACTGATGAAGAAATTATTGAAAGCGTTATTGGAATTAATAAAGATGATATCGATGAAGAAGATGATGAAAGTTCTACAATGGAGCCCCCTTCGCGAAACGAAGCTATTAAAGCGTCATCACATTGAACAATTTCTTGTTGAGCTATGAGAAAACAACACCAGAAGTTCTTACCATACTAAGGAAAATTAGAGACGAGATTCAAGGGGAAATTGATTTCAACAAAAAAACAAAAGACAATTGAGTCATTTTTCAAGAAACCTTCATAAGTCATTCATGTAATATGCTATATATAAGGAATTATTAATTTATATTTTATATGGGGTTTAAAGAAATTATCAAAAATGTATTATCTTATAATTTTAGCGAATTATTATTTAGCACCCTATCCCCGAGTCGGGATCGGCAAAAATATTATCTTAGAGAGTTTATTAAATAATCAAGTATTAATTTATCGAGTTTCTACTGTAGTTATGTGAATTGTGAACGTTAATACCTTTCCTTTAAAAAATGGAATACTTCTCTATGTATTCTTTAATCTTGATTATTTTTTCAATCGATGATAATATAGTTTAAAATTGATTTCGATTATATAAAGTTTAAAATTGATTTTACGTATTGTCATTTCATTTTATCTTATCTTTTATTATACGTAAAAGTTAAATATGTGATAAAAATATTAAATTGTATAACTGTGACTTTTTTACAGGAAACCAGTAGAACACTTGACTTTCTTTTGAAAAAGATGTAGATCGAGTAGTAGTCATCACGTGATAAGATTTGTGTTCTGAATATGTCATGTGCACAGCCACTTGGATGTCAAATTCAAAGTTACCATCTTAGTCAAACTCAATTTTTTTTAAAACTAAAATAAAGTGGTGGTATAAAGATTTAAAGCATGAATAAAAAAATAAATAAACAAACGTATCAGCTAGAACTCCGTTCAAAAAGTCAGGCCTAGATAGAGTTAAATACGAAGATAAAAGTAAACCATGTCTCTATTTAGAAAGATAGAGAAGTTGTTTTTAGATGAGACTATGAGTACATGATAAGATTTACTAAGCAATTGATGTAAATAAAAAGGTTGAATGGGCGGACCCAAGTGTTATGTTGGTTGGGCGGACGCACCCTTTGAAAACAAAATTAGTGTATTTTTTTGATAAAAAACTCTATCGCACCCCTTAAAAATATGGTTAAACCTCTCATCCGAAACCAATGGGTGGTGGTCCATTGGCAAAAGCAAAACCTTTAAACACTTTAGGAGAGGGGAAGGTCTTGAGTTTCAGTCTCACTGACAACAAGGAATAAAAGAAATTTACCGTTAAAAAAGAAACCCATCATCCGCACCGCAGCAAATAATTTATGGATCCGCCAATACGAGAAAAGAAAAATTAACGACTCATACATTATATTTTTTATTTGTATTAATTAAACTCTTATTCTAAGCCGCTTAATTATTATTGTTATTAAATAAAACATAATAAATTGCCAGAGAACCACACTCATTCCATGTTCCACTTATTGAATATGTCATGGCAAATAGTATTTCTATTTCGTTCTCCTAATGCTACTATCATGACATTTAATATACCTTTTAATTTTTGTTTTAAGTTTCGATATAACATGTCTATATTATATATTTCTTTGATCAAATAATTTAAATTAGGTTTAGCATGTCTAACATTATTTTTGTTATTGTCTTTCTTATCCTTTCAGTTTTTAATTGTTTTGTGTTTTTTCATTTTGTCTTTTACTTGTTAAGAATTATCATTATTATTAACACAAACAAAAACTAAATTTCAAATAAATTTACAAACAAAACATAAATAATTACAGATAATAAAATAATTTACATTACTTCTCTACTAGTCTAAAAAGTTCTATTTTAACTAAAACATCATGTTTTTGTCCCTTTTGCCTTTGACACATTTAGCTCCCTAGCGCCAGAGGCTATCCAATTTCTGACCAGGGTCCAACAGGTCATCCACAGCAATTGTTCAGCCTCAGGGGAGAGGGTTTTGTCTTTGGTAGATTAAGGTTTGCAATTCAGAAAGGGGTGACGACGCAACTTGTTGGCCGTCTACCTTCTGTTTTGATGTAACTTTGCAAGTATAATCAAGGTTCACAAGGTGTTTTTTAATCAAAAAAAAAAAAACTAAAGCATCATTTAGACTTATTAAGCTTGGAATAAGTATTTTATATTGTTATATATTATACCAGTTTGTCTATACAAGTATAAAACGTATTTGTACTTGTATAGACAAACTTGTCTATAAGACACTGCGTATTGTTCTCATGACTTGTCACAAAGTGGTTATTTTCTGTTTAATCTGTAAATATATATTTTAATTTAACTATCATTAAATTTGTTTCTTTGAATATAAAACAGATTTACATATTAAGAACTATTTCTTATTGAATTTTACAAAACATGTTGAATTATACTAATATTAAAACAATATTCAGGGTCTCTAATCTTTCAAGAAATAAACTCATTAAACACACTATAAAGAAGCAAGTTATATATGCATATATGTGTTGTAAGTTAGGCTTTGGGAGTTTTTCAAAAAAAAATGGAAAATTGCACAAAGTGGTTATTTTCTGTTTAATCTGTAAATATATATTTTAATTTAACTATCATTAAATTTGTTTCTTTGAATATAAAACAGATTTACATATTAAGAACTATTTCTTATTGAATTTTACAAAACATGTTGAATTATACTAATATTAAAACAATATTCAGGGTCTCTAATCTTTCAAGAAATAAACTCATTAAACACACTATAAAGAAGCAAGTTATATATGCATATATGTGTTGTAAGTTAGGCTTTGGGAGTTTTTCAAAAAAAAAGGAAAAATTTTCTTTTTAACCCTAAAGTTTTAATGTTTGACAATTTAAGTTTAAATTTCTAATTTTTGTTTTCTTTTAACCCTAAAGTTTTAATCTTTGACAATTTACCCTAAAGTTTTAATACTTGACAATTTAAGTTTAAAATTTTTAATCTTTGTTTCCTTTTTAACACTAAAGTTTTAATCTTTGACAATTTAACTTTAAAGTTTTAATTTTTGGTAAGTTAACCCCTTTGATTAATTTGATTTTTTACTTCTAATTCAAAAGTTTCCATCTTTTGCGATTTAACCACTTTGATTTTTTTTTTACTTATGTGTTGTAATCTTGACTTTGGAGGTTTTTTCAAAGAAAAAATGATTATACATATGGTTGTTGTAACCTTGGCTTTGGAGGTTTTTAAAAAAAATTGATTTTTTTACTTTTCACCCAAAAGTATTTCATAAATTACTTTTAACCCAAAACTATTTGTTTTTTTTTTTACTTTTAACACAAAACTTTTTATCTTTTGCAATCTATCCTCACAACTTTTTTTACTTTCAACTTTGGTCCTTTATAGTTTTCATTTTCCGCAAATTTTTCGCTATATGCTTCGTTGTAAATTTTGTGACTTAACACATCGCAACGTGCGTCTTTGGTTTAGCGTTTTTACGTTTCGTTCTAAATTTTGCGAGTTAACAAGACGCAACGTGCGTGTGTGGGTGAACATTTTTACATCATCTACGTTTTTCCCGTTTGACGGGTTCAACATAACGTACTTATCCTAAATCGATTTAGTTATAACTAAAGAATCTCCGCCGCATTGCGGCGGGTCGTAATTCTAGTTCGTATTTAAAACACACGTTAAGCTTTTAGTCTTAAAAATAATCAACTTTTAGTAGTTTACACCTTTTTAACCAAAGAAAAAGTAATTTAATTTGAGATCTGTAGTTAACCTTTTTTATACTTTATTTATTTATTTTCTATTTCTTAACGGTAAATTGTTCCCACATACAAGAAACAAATCATGCTTTTAGGTAATTTAGTTTTTTATATAGAAGTAATATAAAGTTTTATTTCCGTTTATTCTAGACAAGAAAATTTCTTCATATTATAAATAGAAAACTAGATCACCTTGTTAATTTGCATAAGAAACGTTCTCTAAAATAAAAAATCTTACATTAAAGTTTTATTAAAACCGATATTTTTATACCAAAAATTCAAAAACCAAATAACAACCTATATTAAAGCGATAATATATAAAAAATTCAAACTAATATATCAAGTCATTTCGTCTTCTCGTATGGATTTTCAATGTTTACAAAACATCAAGTCTGAAAGAAACAAGTATAAAAGCTAAGTAGTAAATAAATCAAAAAATAAGATGTTAAATAACAGAAAATAAAAATATTGAACTTCGTTCCAACACTCAATGACACTTCAAATGAACTCAACCGCAACCATTAGGCTGTACGGTGTGGTCCGACGCCCCTACCACAAGCTCAAACACCGCCCCACTAAACAAGGGCGCCAAGGTGGGATTCTGAATAGGTTAACGAGCGTTAAAGAAAGAGGAATGTGATTGACCGGCCAACTAACGAGAGCACACTGTTTGAGAGCACACCATACAGCCTAGCCGGTTTCTAGTCCAACCCACCAATCCGGTTCAATTATGAAAAGCATGATTATAACATAACACAATCTAAAGTATTAAATGTTATTTTTATTTTTAAGTAATATATATTTTTATTCAATACATAAAACGACATATAACGATAAACTTCACCCACACCAACTCCGTATAAAAGGCCACATGACCCACAACATGTTTTCCTCATAAACCACAAAAGTAAACAAGTTTGTTACTTCTTCTTAGTCCCCTACATCCCTCTTATACCACTTCTTCACCCCATTTCCACAATGGAAACCACCGTCAGCTGGTACAACTCCGGTAGCCTGAGCCGCTGTTGGAGCCGAAGACCCACCGACTACGACGAGCTCGTAACAATGACCGTTTCGACTTCCAAAGCACGTATTATTTGGAGAATTTTGTTAAGAAAAATTAAGAGAGCAAAGAAAAATATTTACAGATTTTCAGATTCGACGCGATTTCGCTATGAGGCTGGTGAGTATGCACAAAACTTTGATCACGGGTTAATGTCGCACGATTCGGATGATTTATCGAGGTCGTTTTCGGCCCGTTTTGCTGCTCCTAATTCTGCAATGTTTCACCGCAAGAGATGATTGATTTAAAGATTGGAAGGTTTAGAATTTATGGATTGTTTTTTGAACAAAATTAATTATGCAATTAAAATGTATCGTTTAGTTTTAATCATGTTTTGTAAGCGTATGGTTTATGAAAGATGTTGATATCGGTTTATCATTTCAGGCAAGTGAGTGAACATGTGTGAAGGCATGTGACATGTTTCGTGCGCTCATGGTGTGTACTAGATCAGTTTTCTTGTAAAAATATTATAATAAAATAGGTAGAATAAAAAATTTGAAATAATAAATAATATTCCTTTAATTATTGGGAGACTTGTAACGGTTTGAATATAGTTGGTGATTTGATTGATTAATCCTACCAATCTAGGATCGATTTTGAGGCAATCGAAATTTTTAAACATTGATTGGGAGTATATTTTATTATTTATATTTCTATATCTTTTGTTATTAATTTGTAAAAAAATATAATGCTTGGCATTATTGTACTTGCGGAAATGGGTTGAGTCTGTTGAGTTTTTCAAGACTGACTAGTTAGACTAAATGGTATGGGGGGCCGGCTTTGGCCCGGCGACGCACCCCGACACCGCCCCCCTTTGGAGCGTCCCGACTTCTCCGTCTCCCCAGCAACGAGCACGACGGGCCACCATTCTCTCTCTCTCTCTTCTTTCTCTCTCTAAAAAATCAAATCAATTATATTTTTTAATTGTTTTTATAAATAGTGTGGGGCCCCATCCTCCACCTCTTTGGTCCATCCCCTTTAGGGCCATCCTCACTCTCGATGACGTGACGGCCCATCCCCTTGGGGATGAGCCTAACCATACCGATTAGTCCAAACACACGCGCTTATGCCTAGTTTAGAAAAGAAGTGTAACATTTTTATTTAATGTAGCTGTATAAACATATTTATGATTACAACACAAATGATGAAATTATATATGTGTGTATATATAAAAAAAACTAGTATATGTATAAGAGGAAGGATCCATCGATTTTGCCTAAGTAGCCAAAGAAGGATTGTGATGATGACACGTGGCACTCCTAATAAGTAGAAATGAATGACATTTTGGTCATTATAAATAGAAGTGAAAATGACATGTGGCACCCCTTTTGTTTTTTAAAAATACAACAAAAGAAATCTAGTAGAAAAAAATCTAGTAAAAAATATAGCACAAAAATGTATTACAAAAAATATAGCACAAAAAAATCTAGTACAAAAAAATATAACACGAAAAAATTCAGCAAAAAAATGCAGTACAAAAAAATCCAACACAAAAAGTTGAGAAAAAAAAATTAAGACAAAAATTCAGCACAAAATATTTAGCACAAAAATATAGTAAAAAAATCCAGCACAAAAAATGTTATACAACATAGAAATACAACACATTTTAGTGGGTGTTTTTAGTCTTCATATTTTATATAGCAATATGGTACTCGAATTAAAGATAAAAACACGCTCGATTTTACGGTGAAATTTTTATGAAAAAATAATGTCGTATAAAAAGTTATGAACGTTTAAAAAATAGGGGTAGAATATGCATGTGCCTTGCATGTGGATAGAGAAAATCCATAAATAGGATTTTCCCAAGATACCCTTCAATTCTCCTTTCTCCTACACTTTCATCTTAACCGTTGATTTGAAAAATGAATAGCTAAGATTCCTTCTCATCATACTTAGGCAAAATAAACTTTTTATTGATAAATAGGAGATGATCAAATAGGAAGTTTGTTTTGGATAGAAAGCAATATGGTTATGACATGTGGCAAAATTTAAAATAAGACTAAATTACAAAAATTGTCCTTTAGTTATCTATCAAATTTCATCCTTTGTCCTTTGTCTTTAAAATGCACATGTAACACCCCGTGTTTTCCAAAGTCAAAGTCAAGATCAAGTGTTGACTGTTATTGGAATTAAAGATTAATAAAGATTAATTTCATTTTAGTTTCATTTTGATTTTCGTATTATTTGGAGTAAGTGTTGTATAATTAAACCAAATCGACCGATAATCGAACTGTGAATCAACGACCGATTGTGTGTGATAGGAAGTAACAACGCAATAAAGCTAGTCAATCAATAATCAAGCTAATCAAATCAATCATCAAACTCAAGTGTGGGGATTTTAGTACTTTTTATACGTGTGTGTGTGTGCCTTATGTGTTATTTGTGCATGTTTACTTTTATGTTAAAGTGTGTGGTGAATCAATCAAATCAATCAAGACTCGAAGGTGAATCAAACTCAATCGAGACCGACTTTGGAAACAAGTTGTAAGGATGCTTGTATGTTAGATATAGTAGTTAGGACTAAAAGTAATTTGATTAGGAATTCTATCATTCTCAAATTATCGTTCATCGAACTCGAAATATCGAAAATCGTCGCGAAACACTCAAAATCAGGCAAGCCGTTCGAACAGGGCAACCTGATCGAACAGGCTAGCCGATCGAACAGGGCAACCTGATCGAACAGGCTAGCCGATCGAACAGGACTGTTCGATCGGACAGCTGCTCGATCAGGAATGCTGCTCGATCAGCTGACCTTTCCTCTTTTGGAAGCCTATAAATAGGGCTGTCCTTGTCAAGCTTTCCACTTTTGGAAAAGCTCTGACCGACCAGCCACTTTTTCTCACTAAATCCAAGATTTCTCTCAAACCGGTAAGTATTTCACTCCAATCTCTGTACGTTTTTGTTCATTAATCGATTCTCCATCTTTCTATCTTTCAAAATCCGATTTTCATCCATGAAATCACCAAGATCTAGGTGTTCTTGAGTGATGTCATCATGGTGTTCTTGGTGTTCATCAAGAACTTCATGTTCTTGACTTCATTCAACCATGAATAAGCTAGATCTGACCGATTTCTACATCAATAACCTAAAATCTTCCATAGATCTTAACATTTCACGGTGGAAAAGGATTGGAAGATGGGTTTTCATCTATCTTTCAACTCTTTTACACTCAAGAAGGTGAAAACGAGACTTGAACCGATTTACAAATCAACCTAAACAAACACATGGTTCAAGATTCGAGTTCTACCAAGAGATATACCGATTCCGGGTTAAACTTAAACTTGGGTTCCAAACCGTCTCTGACCGAGTCTGGGTGATTCCTGCTCAAGTCAGTAGGCTAAATAGGGACTTCAGTTTTGTGATTCAACTCGTAGTCAAAATATCTCTAAAACACCAACAAACAACGGGAATAACCAAGTGTTAGGTGATAAGTTAACCAAATCGAGAAGCTGGCCGAACGGCTAGGCTGTTCGATCGAACAGCCCAACCGAACGACTATGCCAGCCGATCGACTAGGCTAACCGATCGACCAGCACTTAGACTCACCAACTCACAAAGTGTAGTATTGACGAGGTACTGTTCGATCGGCTACGCCATTCGATTGTAATCATTACTGCTCGGATCATGAGATACTATACTTTAAAAACACTTAGACTTTTCAAAGCATTGGAATGTCACCCGATCGAACATACCAACCGATCGAGTGACATACTTGAAAGCAGCAAAGTGCTAACCGATCGGTTGGGGTAACCGGTCGAACAGCAGTTCGATCGACCAACTTGAAAGGTAGTACAAACCATCATACACAAACACATCCTTCACATCAAAGGAAGAAACAATCCACTTGAAGGAACCAGCCGATCGAGCCAGCCAGCCGATCGAATGGATATTCGAACGGACTTTCAAACCAATCGAACAGCCCACTCGATCGAACTGCTGTCCGATCGATTGGCCTATCCGATCCAGTTTCCCTTTGTTTACTTTTTCCGCGTTACTCATCGTTGTGTTATCGAACTATTCAGGCTAACCTATTCTCAGTGCTCCCTTCAATCCACAATCAATCACTGTGAGTATACTCGATCCCTTTTTGCTTTTAGCACTTTTGGGTGTTACATACGTAAACTATCAAAATCACAATCAATACAACTATTTGAACGCTAACCTATTTGCATGTATTACTTGTCTAAATGATTGCTGTTTATTATGTTTACACGTGGAGTGCTATCTACCTGCTTTAGCAACATAGTACTATAGTTTGGACTCAGCACCCGTTCACACGGGGGTTGCTAAGGACAATTACTTGCATGGATTACGGTGGTAATCATGCATTGCGAACTGTCTCGGACAGTCAACCCGAAGTCGTTGGTATCGATGGTCCCATGTTGATAATTTACGTGCATCGTTTGCCCTTGTGTACGTGCTTGGTTATGCGTAAACTATCCGAACTTTATATGCTATATCAAACTTGTGTACTCACCTTTACATTATATGTATTGACTTTTATTTTAACGTATGTGACAGGTGTTTAAGCTACTAGCGTGCTAGGGAAGCGAGACCATAATAAACTTCTAGGAGTCTGTGTCCGTAGGACGGTGTCCACGTACCTGTTCCAGGGCCATAATTATCTGTAGATCTTGCACTGGCACTTGTAGTCAGTAAGATCCACAGTAGTCGTCTAGAGGTCTTAAAACAATATTTACATTTGGTCTGTAATAATTAAGTATCCGAGTGGTCGGAACAGTTCCCATATTGTTTAGTTGCTTTCTATGATAACTGGTTATTGTTTGGGACACGGTATGGGACGTGTTATATAACTGAATTGTATGATAGTTGTTGTGGAAACTTCTGAACAATCTGTTTCGCTCAGTGCCGCGCCCCGATGATTCCGCCATCGGTTGGGGTGTGACAGCACACTCCATGTCCTTTACGACTAAATTAAGCACACTCTATGTCCTTTAAGACTTAACCTCTGCCATGTGCCACTCATGTGAGAGGGCAAAAACGTCATTTTCAACCATTTCTTTTCCCACACTTCATTTATACACTGATTACCAATTTCACAATTAATACTCCACAAAAACCTAGTTCAACCATTCTGAGAGCTGGACGAAAATGGAGAGTCACACTCGTACAAACATTCAACAAGAAGAAGTTGATGAGTACTATGGTGAGTCACAAAAGGATTTCGAGGGATGTATTACTGCAGAAGAGAGGGAAGCACAAGAAGGTACAAATTTCTTTTCAGATTTCATGAATGAATTTGATCCTTTATTAGGTCATAAAACAAACATGATCAACAATGACAATGAAAACTTTGTTGAGTCAACTGTTATACATGATGAAGTTCAGAGTTCAGATGAAATGAATGATGAAGATGAAAGTGATAGTGACTTTGTAGGTGATGATACAGGGAAGGATGATGTAGAGGTAGACATTAGAGATTTTAGGCTTAACATTGATCAGGGAGTTGAGGACAATAACAATGTAGTTGTGGAAAACCATGATGAAGATGTGTTAGATAATGATAAATTAGATAGTAGAATGTACTTAGAGTTCAAGATGGTTGTGATGGATTGTTAACACCGTATGGTAACAAAAAGTTTGAAGAGATAAAACATCAAGCAAGTAGGTGTTCAGTCATCTGGAATGGAGAAGACCATTATCGGGTTAAAGGCCCAACTGGTTTTGGTGTTGTGGTGGATTTGAAAAGGAGATCTTGTACTTGCAGAAAATGGGAGATCACAGGGTTGCCATGTAAACATGTAGTTGCTGCTATATGGAACAAGAATATGTATGGTGGTAGAGGAATAGAACTGCCAGAGACATATGTTCATCCAGTTTACACAATGGAGAGGTGGAAGCAGGTGTATAGGTTCAAGATTTATCCAATCAATGGCAGGACATTGTGGCCTAAGACTAATATCCCAACCATTCTGACAGCACCCAAGTATCACAAGCCTATTGGTAGGCCCAAAAAGGCCAGAAAGAAGTCAACAATTGAGTTGGAAGAGGCAACAAAAGGTGGAAGACTTTCAAAGAGGGGGACTATAAAGACTTGTTCCAAGTGTGGCAAAGCAAGGCATAATAGCAGGACCTGCAAGGGACAAGAACAGTCTTAGGATGTTACTGCAGTTTGTATGGCTTAAAACTATCTTTTGGTTGGTTTAAACCATGTTTTGGATGTTACCGTAGTCTTTTAGTATGTCTTTCGGTTTAAAAACTTTTTCTATGTATGGCTTAAAACTGTCTTTTGGTTGGTTTAAACCATTTATCTGTGATGAGTTTATGCTGTTATATTATAACTTTAGCTTCTTAATTAACTGGTTGCATATTCCTCTTTACGATATGTGTTTCAGCAATTTTATGCTATTATATTATAACTTTAGCTTCTTAATTAACTGGTTGCATATTCCTATTTACGATATGTGTTTCAGCAATTTTATGCTATTATATTATAACTTTAGCTTCTTAATTAACTGGTTGCATATTCCTCTTTACGATATGTGTTTCAGCAATTTTATGCTATTATATTATAACTTTAGCTTCTTAATTAACTGGTTGCATATTCCTATTTACGATATGTGTTTCAGCAATTTTATGCTATTATATTATACATATTCCTATTTACGATATGTGTTTCAGTATATGTAAGTAATCATCATAGCAATTTGCAGCCAAAGTGCAGCCAAAGTGATGTATCAGATTCTGCGGCATGCTTAAAGAGTCTAATGTAACCGATATTTGCAGCCAAAGTGAAGCCAATACTGCATCAGATATTTGCAGCGAAAGTGCAGCCAAAGTGCAGCGAAAAGTGCAGCCAAAGTGCAGCGAAAAGTGCAGCGAAAATGCAGCGAAAAGTGCAGCGAAAGTGCAGCCAAAGTGCAGCGAAAGTGCAGCGAAAAGTGCAGCGAAAAGTGCAGCGAAAGTGCAGCGAAAAGTGCAGCGAAAGTGCAGCGAAAATGCAGCGAAAAGTGCAGCGAAAGTGCAGCGAAAAGTGCAGCGAAAAGTGCAGCGAAAGTGCAGCGAAAGTGCAGCGAAAAGTGCAGCGAAAGTGCAGCGAAAGTGCAGCGAAAAGTGCAGCGAAAGTGCAGCGAAAAGTGTAGCGAAATTGGTTAAAAATTGGTAATCAGTCTGTATAAATGAAGTTTGGGAAGATAAATAGTTGAAAATGACGTTTTTGCCCTCTCACATGAGTGGCACATGGCAGAGGTTAAGTCTTAAAGGACATGGAGTGTGCTTAATTTAGTCGTAAAGGACATGGAGTGTGCATTTTAAAGACAAAGGACAGAGGATGAAATTTGATTGATAACTAAAGGACAATTTGTGTAATTTTGTCTTAAAATAAAGAGGAAGAGTATTTTAGTCAATCATATTCAATCTTCTTCTTTCTTCTCCTCCAGTAACTTCAAAATCCTACATCTTCAACCTTTTCTTCACTTTCTATCTCAATAATCACTACAGTATAGTACGGTTTTCGTCACCAATCAATGATTCAAACACCCAATCAACGTGTTCTTCAGCCTTTTTTGAAGAAACCAAGTTTAACTTCATACAATATCTCATTTTTTCCAGTGATTTTGAAGCGAATCACTCGATCCGTTCGATTCGATGCTAATAAGTGTTTCTATCATTCAAATTTCTTCAATCGTTGAAGAAATCGGCTTCGATCCATGTAAGAAATTCTTAAATTGCATTTTTATGATCTGGGTTTTTGAATTGAGTCATTGCGTTCTACGGGGGTTCCAAGGGGGCAACGCCCCCTTGGCGGGGGTCGAGCTGCCTCATTTCATAGACAGAGAGAACACTTTCTGGCCATTGCGTTTTTAGAAAAAAACACATTTTTTAAGTGTTTTTAGTTATAGTGCATTGCGTTTTAGAGAAAACACTTTCTTTTGTGTTTTTAGGCCATTGCGTTTAAGAAATAAGACATTTTATGTGTTTTCTGGCCATTGCATTTTAGAAATACATATTTTTGAAGTGTTTTTAGTCCATTGTGTTTTAGGTAAAACACATTTTTATGTGTTTTCAGTCCATGGCGTTTTACAAAAAAAAAAGACATTTTTAAGTGTTTTCTGGCCATTGCGTTTTAGAAAGTACATTTTCTTTTGTGTTTTTAGGCCATTGCGTTTTAGAAAACAGACATTTTTAAGTGTTTTCTAGCCATTGAGTTTTAGAAATAAGACATTTCTTTGTGTTTTTGTGCATTGCGTTTTAGGTAAAACACACTTTATGTGTTTTCAGTCCATTACGTTTTAGAAAGTATACTTTCTTTTGTGTTTTTAGGCTATTGCGTTTTAGAAATAAGACATTTTCTTTGTGTTTTCTAGCCATTGCGTTTTAGAAATAAGACATTTCTTTGTGTTTTTTTGTGCATTGCGTTTTAGAAAAAAGTCAATTTTATGTTTTTTTTCCATTGCGTTTTACGCAACTGGGTTTTTTCCATTACGTTTTACGCAACTAAGTTTTCAAAAAAACTTCAAAAATATAGCAATAGTATACTCGTTTTAAAGATAAAAAACGCTCGTTTTTTGGTACAATTTTTATAAAAAAATAATATCGTATGAAAAAGTTATTAACGTTTCAAAAATGAAGGGGAATTGGAGGAGAGAAACTATTGTTCTGGATTGACTATAATGCCCTTACACTAATCCACACACCTCTTTTATTCTCTTCAATTTCACTCATTTAATCTTAGCCCTTGATTAAATCAATTGATGGTCAAGATTACTTACTAACGTTCCTAGCCAAAAAAACTTCCTATTATATCCCAACCCTTGTAACTGATTATTAAAGTGATTCGTAATTATCATGAGTGTTAATTTTGAGTATATTTAAAATACCGATTATCACCTACCTATAATTTAACAACTTTTCTCGCACTTACATGTTTACTATTCATGTTTTCTTGACTTTTTTTATTTTTTTATTTAACTTTTTTTTACTGTTAACCTCAAACTTTTCATATTTTACAAATTTGTCAAAAATTCTTTTTCATTTCTAACCTGAATATTTTTCTACTTTCAGCTTTGCTTCTCTGTACTTTTCATATCACAATGCATGGGTTCTATGTCGACTTGGTTATTCTTTTATACGTTTTACGTTTTTGTTTAACTTTGCAAGTTAACACAACGAAACTAAAGTGCGTGGTTCAACATTTTTACGTCTATTTTTTGGTCGGTTTAACGGTCTCGCCACAAAGCGCGAGTCCTAAATACTAATTAAACTTATTTCCTAACTAATTATGAATTGTTTTACAATAATGGAAAACTATTAAAGGTTCTAAATTTTCTAAATATAAGACAGACAATGTAAATTTTAGATTCTTTTTTCTAAATATAATACAGGTTGTGGTATTTCAGCGGGAGTGTGGCATGGGATTTCTAGATGGTGTCAAATCCGAGATATTTTTGCTTTTCATGTTAAAGATTTGGTGGATATGCACGAGTTAAGCGGCGTGTCGGGGAATAAGAAAATGGTGCTTCACAGGGTGATTATAATTGCGTGTTGGCGCTTGTGGAGGGCTAGGAACAACAAGGTTTTCTCGCGTAAGGAGCCAAATGTGGTGGACATCATTGCTGATATCAAGATCTTGGGATTTCTATGGTACAAGCTTAGGTTCAAACAAGGAGTGGTGGATTGGGATAGATGGTGTAATTTTGATGTAATGTAACTGTGAACGTTTGTTTTTTTGTGGTTTTCGGCTTGCTATTTCCGCCTTGGTGATAGCTTGTCTTGGTTTAGTGGTTTTAATGAAAGTTATTCTTCAAAAAAAAATTTATATGTTTTACAAAACGTGTCCATAATAGTTAGTTGTAATTGATTTGTAGTAATATCAAAATAAAATAATGTAAATATTATTAGCATTTAATCTTATGTGTAGTTAAAATCATGGTTGCAAAAGTCTCTAGGCGCTCCCTAGTCGGTCGACCGGGGAGTTAAGAGTACTCGGCTTAGGCAGAGACTACTCAGGGAGTACTCGGACATGTTAAATTATAAAGAAATTAGTTTTCAGAAAATAAATATATGTCAAATAACATAAATTTACTAATATTTATAAAAAATACGTGAAAATGATATCCATTCTTTAATGTGATAGACCTAGAAATTATGTTTTATTTTTTAAGCCAAACTCGGCCCTAGTTGACCTACTAGATTCGATTCTGGCAGAGGTTGACCGCGTTTGATCGATTCCAAGTAATTAGGCGGAGTTGAAGAAAGTCGCCTCAGTAGCCTACCTTGTAGCGACTACTCGGGGAGCACTCGGCCTTGGAGACCTTGTTTTACAACCATGGTTAAAATGTATGGAGTAAAACCTTATTAATTATGTAAGTATAAATGAAAGTTTTAAGTAATTACTTATAATATATATACACACACATATTAGGTTTTTTTTTTTTTTTGAATGGCTTAAATTATATTAAGGGGGTGTTTGGTGTTGCGTTTTTAAAATAGATTTTGCGTTTTCAAAACTGCGTTTTAAAAAAGCATGTATGTACACCCTTCTACAAAACTGCATTTTGGAGGCAGATAATCACTTTTTCATTCAAACACTTTTTTAGATTATTTATGTTTTACAAACGCAATAATCAAATAATCACTTCAAAACGTAATCCCAAACACCCTATAAATTTGTCTTTGATGGGGCTCAAACTCTTGATCTCAAGAGGAACAACACCATATTAAATGATTAATACCTTAACTTCAATGAGTTTTCCAATTAGACCCAATCCAATATATGTATATTTAGTTATTGAATAATATGTTGAGAGAGTATTATATAAGCATGCTAGTCCAAAGTTCATAGGATACTGAGCATTTGTGAACATGATTAAGATTCTAATCCAAATTCAAACATTAAATACTCAAAGGTTTTAGCAGAAACATGCAGTCGGCTGAAAATAATAGTACTTATTTATATTGATACATTTTACAAGTAAATTTTTTATGCATATCAATTATTTAATCAGGGGCGGAACTAATGTAGGTTGGGGCGTAGCACGGGCTACGGCTCAACTTTTTTCCGGTAGTGTAAAATTTTATTTTTTTTTTCGATTTTTATACTAAGGACACCCCTCAACAAATACTAGGACAACCCTGAAAAAAAAATTTACAAACTGAAATCAAGCCCAAATAATACTGATTATATTAGCCCAAAAAAACAAATGATAGCCCAATAGTAATTAGCCTAAATAACCAAATAATAACCCAATAGTGTATTAGATTGTTGTGCTAATTGTGATTGTGAGTTGTGAGTATTCTTTATTTCTTTTCTTCTTGAGTTCTTGAATTGTTTAATTTCGATCTAAAAATTAAAAATAAACCTAGCCCAATCTAATATCTAAAAACTTATTGCCAATATTAATTCATAAAGCCTAGCCCAAATGTGATATGCTCAATATTGATTCGTTAACCTAAATACTAATAACTTAAAAAAAAAACTAGTTTATAAAATTTAATTCGGTAAGGCCTAAGAGCCTTTTTTTGGCTCACCGAGGGCACTTGAATTTTCAAGATCGGCCCCGCCCCGTAATACAGGTAAAAAAAATTATGTTCTATAAATGTATCGTAAAAAAATTTGGGATACCCCTGAATATTTCTTCTAGTTCCGCCACTGTATTTAATAGTCAAGTAGTTAAGTGAATACTGAACAGGGTAGAGGGTATAGTAAAAAGAAATGACCTGTCAAGAAATAAACAATCAATAGTAAAGTCAATCCGATCTGCCCAAGAACACCCGTAGTGGGATCCTACCGACTGCGGCGAACAACACACAGGTAGTTACAGGGCCGTTCTAACGTTTTGGAGACCCTAAGCAAACTTCAAAGGTGGGGCCCTTTGAATGGGTATAAAGAAATCATCGATTCTGCTCTCTTCCTTCTAAGTATCAGTCGCAAGCACAACATCAAAATTCAAAGATTCAAAGTATCAATTAGGAATTTAGGGAGAACAATGATTAAGTGAATCGCATTATATAGAGATTACTACAAAAAAGTAATCATTAACCAACCTGGATTATCCTTGTGACACCATTAATTTCCCCTAATTTCTTCACGTCTAACCTTTCCCCAGTCGGCGACACCATTGAGCAAAATGAGCATGTACGACGTTACGGTAAGTGAGAATAACGATGGCGGCCTAAATTAAATACGAATTGCATAGTGGTTGGAGTTGGAATTGGACTCTTTTATTTAAAAATGAGTTATTATTTGAGCCTAATACATAATACACATGCTATATAAAGATTTTTAAAATATTTGGAGGCCCTATTTTTTGGAGACACTAGTTTGTTGCCTAAATTTAGAAGCCTCTAGGTACGGCCCTGGGTAGTTACTCGACGAGAGACCCATGAACGTCGTGTTGTGTAGTCACATCTGTGGGTATGGCATCCGTGTGGACGGTCATAACCGAAGAAACAATTCCAAATTTTTATCTTCTTTCCGTATTTTCAAAATTTTATTTTCTTTCCGTATTTTCATTTTTGGAGTGTCTTTTCTAGTAGAGTATGTATAAGGGATGCTTATTATAAAAAAGTGTGTATATATGATTTCTAAAAATTTATAAAATTTGTTAATTTTTTAAGAGTTCACAAAACAAGGGAACTTGTATAGACTTTGTAAAATATCTAAACAAGATTTATAGTTTTTGTTAGAAAGTGTAACTATTATTTTTTTTTTTTACAAAATTAATAATATTTTTTTAATTTAGAAATACAATATGCAAAGACGTGTGTGTGTATATAATATGAGAACTATGATGATGCTCCCTTGAATACTCCATCAAACGCAAAAGCTTTAAAAAACATTCATCAATTATCGATCATGCTTGATCAATAGTGTTAATTACTAAAGGGTTTGTAGTCTAGTAACATTAAGGTGTATCCCATTCGATGAAGTTGATGGTCCACGCCCACCCCATGATGTGCAATGATGTGAATTTATAAGTAGGATATGGGATGTGTGTTTATCGTTCTTCACATTAAATACTTAAATACCGGATAAAGCCATAAAGGTAAGAGTCTGATTAAAGCAAAGATTTTAAGTATTAAGCTAAGGGGAATATTTTTTATAAAGGAACGTCTATTGGCACACCGGGAGATCTATCCCCACACTTTACTTTTTCAATACGGATCGTATGTATAGCTCTATACGATCTGTATAGGGTTAACTTTTAGACATCACAAACTGACAGGGTGTGTCTTTGTCTGGCGGCAGGACTTATATGGATCGAATAGGGCTATACGATCCGTATTACGACCAAGTTTTTTTTTAAGTTTAAAGTTTGGTGTTTTGGGTGTGGTTGTTGATGTTTGTTTGTGGTTATATGTGTTTTATAATTAGTATTATATTTTTATCGTGACTTATGGTATGATATTGTATCGTATTGATCGTATCGTGACGTATCGTATTATATCATATCGTACTTGTATTGTATTGTATTGTATCGTATCTGTATTTTGTATTATATTTTATCGTGACGTATCGCAGTTGTATTTTGTATCGTATCATGATGTGTCATATCATATTATACATTATATATAACCAAACAACCAATCTAAACATTGTAAATAAACAATCACAAATATAAATAAACTAAAACTGTAAATTTAGCTATATAATAAGTTTGTATATACATGACATAATCGAAAATACGTAAACAGTCAAAATACAAAAAAAGTACAACCTATCCTAAACCGTCGGATCCGGATCCTGAGTGGTCCATGACGGCCTCGGATCCTGAAAGGTGCCAAGCGGCTGTGGATCATGTCCAGGTCGAGGCGACAACGTCGGCATCGATAAGGGGGTCTGACCACGCTCGATACACGCCTGGATGTCGCCTTGGATCGCCCGCATCATAAGGGCCTCAGTACGGGCGTGATCGCCCGCAAGCGTGACAGCCGATGGTAGCTTGTCGTACAAGATGTGCTGGGAGTACTGAGGCACCCTTTACGGTGGCGGTGGTGTAAGCTCTTGGTCTAGATGAGCGTCGCTTGGCTCGGCGCTATCATCATCGTCATAAGCATCACCACTTGCCGCGGCCAGCTACTCCTCGGGTAACTCGTCCGGGAGGGCGTTGGGAAAAAAAGTAGTCGTTGCAGTCGTGAAAGGGAAGACCGACACAAGCAAAGTCGTGTGTGATGTGCATGCCGATCAGTGTTTGGCCTGGTCGGCTCGGCTGTGCCCCTAGCGGTGAGCTTTGGGTCCTCATGAGGAACATGGCCAATAAGTGAATATTGGTACCAGTACTGTAACGATATAAACCGATCGATATCATTCGATTATCGGTGCGGTATCCGCGTTCGTTTTTATTGTTTTTGGTCGATGTGAAACAAACGTTGATTTCTATACCGAGTGCATGTATCTTACATGTAGTATAACAAATCGAACCAATATCGACTGAATGCTCGCGGTAATGTACCGCCGCAACGCGCGGAGAAATACTCTAGTTCTATATGATTGTGTTAGAAATAACTGGCAGTTATTGGTGTATAAAATTTCATATGAAAAAGCAAGCCTAGATTGATTAATTACGCGTCACCGGACACAAATTTTTTTATTTATTTTTAGACGATCCTTATTGTGCCATCCTACAGAATATTTTGTAATCATCACTCGAAGATGATTTAGTCTAAAGTTGGATTTTGACGTCAAAATACATGAGCTCACACTCTTGACCCATGGTTACGAGAGGCAAATCTAGAGCAAAGATCAAATCAAAGTAAATATGTACAATTATGACTCACCAAGTAAATAATTGATGATTTGGGTAAGAAAAAACTGCACGAGACATTTTGATCTTCAGGTCAATTTGCTAACTTATAACTGGTCCAAACAAACGAACACACCGACTACACAATGGTTGTAGCTGCCACCACCGTCAACGCAATCACTGCTACCATCACCACCTACCACCATCTCCATCTCCGTTATCACAACCGCCACCACCTTTGCATTCTTTAAATCTCGTTTCATCCCAAGATGTAAGAATATTTAGTGTGAATTTATTTGAACAACTCTTTTTCCTAACCCATTTCAACTTGAGACATTCAAATCCCGAGCCCATTTTGACCCAAACTAGTTTCAGCCCAACTCAATTTGCCAAGCTTAACCGAAAGACCCACCCGACCAATCATTGCAATCTACATGCAACACAGTTGTGAAATTATGCATGAAATGCAGCATCTCTACATAATCCAATAAATAAGTCGCAAACGTATACAAGAACACCTTCAAGTACAATAACAGACTTTTAAATCTCAAAGGCAAAGGGAAACTGTCTACTCATTTTTAACAAAATCTAACAAGACTTCCCCTTTTCGCCCACCAAAATCTATATTCGTGACGAGTATACAAATAGAATAAAGTACCTTCTCCTGCATAACGACACACAAGATATAAAAAGAAACAAAAATAAAAATAGCACTGGCCTTATTCAGCAGCCTCAGGCTTCTCCGTTTCCATAGCTGACGTTGAATCTGAATTCTCGACATTGTTATTGGTGTCGGGGTTCGTGCCATTCCCCGCCTCTTGAGAAGGCTGCTGCTCACCTGCCTGAGCCGGTGCAGGTGAGGATGGTGTCTCAGGTGCGGCCGCCTTTGGTGGGGCCGGCTTCGGTTTCGTCATTATCGGCCTGCAGAGCCTGTAAACACAAACATAAAACCAGAGTCTTAGGTTAGTATTCTCCTTCAAAGAAACATCAACACCAACGAGAATATACCTGTCGAGTGTCTCTGATTTTTTTCTTATATCAGATGATAGAAGAACGGGATCAGCATGCTTCGGAAGTGAGTCTTGAATTTGCTTTTTCTCCCTTAACCAATTTTCAACTTCCGAACACTCATTCAAGACCTGAGAAATGGTAGCGAGTTATAACCGAGAAGATGAATCATGCCAATTCCACATAAAAGATTAAATATTTGCAGTAGAGTGTAATGCCATTTTCGTCCCTGAGGTTTGTCCAGTTTTGCGACTTCCGTCCAAAGGTTTGTTTTTTCACATCTAGATCCAAAAGGTTTGAAACCTTGCCATTTTCATCTGGGCTGTTTAACTACATCCATTTTCTCCGTTATATCAAGGGTATGTTCATCTTGTTTGTTAACTTAAAGGGCAATTCGGTCTTTTTCACTTTATGTTACATTATGCTAAATGCTTGTACATATAGTGAAAAAAACCGAATTGCCCCTCAAGTTAACAAAAAAGACGGAAATACCCATGACTTAACGGAGAAAATGGATGGAGTTTAACGAGCCGGATGAAAATGACAAGATTTCAAACCTTTTGGATCCAAATGCTAAAAAACCAACCTTTGGACGAAAGTCGCAAAACTGGCCAAACCACAGGGACGAAAATGGCATTTTACTCTTTACAGTATTTACCTTCTGTTTGTCACTCATGTCGATGTGCTCATACTTGGGATCACTAGATGCTGCAGCTTGTTTGTACCAATTGACAAAATTAACCAATTGGTCAACATTGGATCCTCTTTCTGAGTGTTCCTTGTACCGTTGTTCTATGGGGTCACCTTGCTGAATTTGTTTTGCCAGGTGTCAGATGCAGAGTTAGAAGTAAAATATTATAAGCGAAAGATGAAGTGTGGAAAGTAAACCTTTTTGAGCTCGTCAAGTTTGGCGATATATACGCCTTTAGTTTCGTCTTCCCCGTCTTCATACAACCAATCTTCTGTTTCTTGAAGCTTAGCTATTAATGCTTCTCTATCTGAATCCGTAACAAACTCGTGCAGCTTATCATGAAGCTTGAAAAGAATGAAGATTGTGAGTCAGTATTTCCATAAGTACATACTTATTAATATAAGAGTTAATTACTGTTTTCGTCCCTGTGGTTTGTCAAAAATCACTATTTCAGTCCATTAGTTTAAAAATTACGATTTCAGTCCCTGTGGTTTCACTTTCGTAACCATTTCAGTCCGCCTCGTAACCATTTCAGACGTTGTACCTAACAGAATATGGATTGAAATTGTTACGAAAGTGAAACCACAGGGACTGAAATGGTTACGAAAGTGAAACCACAGGGACTGAAATCGCAATTTTTAAACTAATGGACTGAAATAGTGATTTTTGACAAACCACAGGGACGAAAACAGTAATTAACTCTTAATATAAATTAAGTGAGTAATAAAATATTAAAATACCTTGTTCCTCATGTCATAAACATAGGCTTCCACAGCATTCTTTTTGTCCTTTGTTTCTTCCATTACACGGTCTTGCAACGCCATTTCAAACTCCTTTTCTACTGCTTTCTGCACGTCAGCAGCTAGCATTGCCCCGTAAACCATCTCTGAAACGGTTATGTTTGACTTTTTGACTTTCTTCTTTGGAGCTTCAACCTGCACGCCAAAGTACCAAAACATAACTGTTTTACATTCTGATAAACCAAGATACCTAATCAGCTATGCAGTTAATATCGGTGATATATTGGTTATATCGGTCATATCGGTCCCTTAGTAAAATATCGGTGTCAAATATCGGTCAAAATACCGGTACCGATATTATCGGCGATATTGACCGATATAACCGATATATCGCCGATATTTGACCGATATAACCGATATATCACCGATATTTGACCGATATATCACTGATATATCACTGAATTATTGGTGTTAAATTGCTATATATATAAATTCTGCATTATATTAAAGTTACCAATATCCCACCGATATCTCACCGAGATAACCTATATTTCAAATATCGGTCCTTGACCGATATCCGATATTTTACCGCATTAACTGCATAGCTAATCAGTAACCTAATTCTAACAGCAAATCTACAATAACCACTAGTCCAATATTTAATAACTTCAACAGAGCCCACAACCATAAGGAACTTTTTGCAACCACAATTTTATATGCAGTGATATATATAGCATGTATTTCACTAACCTTTACATCGGTCTCCATCTGAACAGGATTATCTCCTGTAGCCGGAACGCCGTTCTCAGCCCCTGAGGCATCCTGCATGTTGACATCAGTTTCGGTGTTTGTAGCCGCATCAGCTGGAGTATTATCCACTTCCATCTTTGTTGGTTCTTTTGTCACCGGAACATCAATTTCTTCTTCTTCAATAAGCTACAGTGAAGGAAGTCAAAGAAATGTTTGTCATGATTTAAGCACAAATGAACAAGAAAACCAAAAACTTAATCGGCTAAAACTCCATCAAAGTATAAAACCCACCTGTGCAGATTCCACGGAGACAATTCCATGCAAATTCAAACGCGCTTTTACCTTGATCTTTGCACTGTTACCTTTTGTTGTTTGGAATGGACCAATCTGTGCAAATTACCATCCACAAAAAAAAATTGGCAATGAAAAATATTGGAAAAAAAAAACTCGTAAAAATTTGAGTCTTAAAGCAGCTTATTGTACCGTGTAAGTACTAATTTTTGGCGGTGCCTGCAATTCACTGACATCTGCGTATTGTAGGTCAACTGAAAATGTGCCAGTCCTGTAGAAAGTCAAAGCTTTCACGCTGGGAATTTGGTTTCCCTTTGGAAAAACGATAGTGCTTTGTTGATTCTCCACATTTCCATTCTGGGAATCTTGAGCAGATCCTTTCCATGTTAAAGCAATTGAGAAAGGAAAGCTTTCTTGGACCTTCAAAACAAAACACAATCCAAATTAGGTCCTTTATATATACAGACACAACTGATATGCATAAAAAGAAAAGCGGATTATACCTGGAACTCTCTAACTTTGAAGGTGGGACTAAGAATGGCGCATTCCAAGGCACAGCCTTTAGCAACACACTCACTTGCATTCATGGTACGCCTTGGCTCTTTCCCGAAGAATTCTGTCAGAATCTTGATTACAGCTGGAACCCTAGAGCCTGAACCAACAACCTCCACAGCATATATATTATCAACTGTGAGTTGAGCCTCCAAAAGAGCCTTCTCTAGAGGCTTCTTTACACGTTCCAATATCGAGGTGCTAATTTGTTCAAACTCGTCTCGTTTTATAAAACCTCTAACATCTTTGTCATCCAACAAGCATTCTATGTTCATCGGTGCCTCTGGATTTGCACTAAGTACCTTCTTCAGCTTTTCACATGCAGCACGAAGCCTGAGGCAAGCCCTTGCGTTTGTAAACACGTCAATTTTGTACTCTGTCTTGAATTTTTCAGCAAAGTATTGGAACAAAACCTCATCAAAATCCCTCCCACCGAGACAGCGATCGAACGAATGAGCCAATATCTTCAATTGGCCTTTCTTGAAGCCTGCTATGCAGACCTGCATGCTAGCATGCCCAATGTCGACAAAGGCTACATTTAGCTGCTCGTTCTCAGGCAAGTCGGTCTTGTATATTCCATACGCTAAAGCAGTTGCGGTTGTTTCATGCATTAACCGTAAAGGATGCAATCCAGCTATAGTAGCTGCATCCATGACAGCCCTTCTTTGAAGATCAGTGAAATAAACAGGTATCCCAATGCAGCAATCCACAACCGCTGCATTTAGATTCTTTTCTGCTATTGTCTTCATGTTTGAGAAAACCATACCCATAACCTGTGTTGGAGTAAACGTTTTCGTTTCCCCAAGGTACCGAGCATGGATCAATGGGAAACCATCGGGTCCCTCAGTAACAGAAAACGGCAATGCCTTAAGATCCTGTTGCAACTCAGGATCAGAGAAAGGCCGGCCGATCAACCGCTTGATCTGGGAGATAGTATTCTTCGGGTTCATCATGCTGGTTGCAGCACCAGCTGTTCCAAGGAACCGCTGTTTCTCACCGAAACATACAATAGCCGGGGTCTCACGCTTTGACTCGTCATTAAGAACAACGTCGATTCCCCTTTGTCTGGCGACTGCCACAACACAACTCTCGTTACCAAGATCGAATCCTACCACACTCATCTTTGCTTAGTAGTGTACCTTGTTTACGCAAAAATCAACCTAATCAACCTGAAACATATAAAATCTATGTAGTTAATGCGGTAAAAAAAATCGGATATTTGAGATATAGGTTATCGCGGTGGGATATCGGTAATTTTAATATCATGCAGAATTCATAAATATAGCAATTTAACACCAACAATTTAGAATATTCTCCTACCATTAACAAATTAACCTTTTACAACCTGCAAAACACTAACAATTGTAGCATGTAAGAACTGATTAAGACTTAAAACACTAACAACAGCAATAAGAAGAAAGACAAATGGTAGAACTAAGAAGAAAGGTACTGATATCAGGAAAATCGGTGATATATCGGTCAAATATTGGTAAAATATTGGTCAACATCGCCGATGATATCACCAGTATTAACTACATAGCATAAAATAAGTAAAAGTCATATGAACCTAGGTCCTGTGTATAAGCAAGCTATTCAAACTTGTCATAATGTGCCATTAGTCATCTACATAGCATATGCAAACACATGTAACGAAATTCGCACTTCCACTAATCAAGCAATTAATAATGCATAGTACACAATTTATTTTTGGTATCGATCGAAGTAACAAGCCTCTACATTACGAATTATTAAACGATAACATTCAACCTTGACCTTTCTTCTAAGCCGGTTACAGCTAAAAATAGCATGTAATACAAACGGTTCAACGTTTTACAAATTAACTCGCAGAATGAAGCTAAAATTACAAATATTAAAAAAATAAAAAATAAAAAAAAAATAACTGTAAGTTCTGTTGTGCTTCAATAATGAAGATCAAATTCCTTTAAAATAACATATGTTAAACAACAAATCAAGCAATCCTCTAGCAAATACATTGATCCAATTAGCTCTACAGGCGTAGCAACCTTCAAAAACTGAAAAACAAACATAGATCTCTGTTCGCAACAACACTCAAACCACCAAAACCTGCTAAATCTATACTATATCTAAATTCTTCAAAGCTCAAAATCACAAATAAGTTGCTAATGATACAACAGACTTAGATCGATGAAATCTACAAATATGATGCTAACAAATTAGGCATATACGAAATCAGATCTGGCAAATTGTACAGATCGTACCTTGTGACGACGACGTTGAGAGAAAAAGAGGTTCTGGTATGTTCCAACACTTTGGTAAAGGCGTGAAGTGGACTGGTAAACGGAGAAAGAGGGGTTTATGGAGAACTTTTAGAATTATGAGAAAGAAGCTAGATTCGTCCAGAGATAACCTTCTAGAATTATCTTTTGTGAAATGGCCCAATGTTTTTACCTACGATGGCCCAATAAATCAAACATCCGGGGCCGGCCCATCCAGCTCATTGAATTTGATCTAAATTAATTGAAAAGTGGATGCATCTATAAGTAGAGGTGGACAAACGGGTTAGTTTTAATAATTGGTCCGGTGAATCAGTTATAACGGTTAATTTGACTTTTGACTTTAACCGATTATTACTTTAACCAGTCACTTTTTAACTGGTCCGGTTAATAATTTTAACCAGTTCGTTTAATTAACCGGTTATTTTGCCTTTTTTAAAATTTTTCAGTATTTTTTTCGGTTAACCGGTCTATCGGTTAAAAAAAGCGGTTAATAATCGGTTCCTATACTAAATACGTATAACAGGTTACTAACCTAGAGTTAAAAATAACCACTAACCGGTTATTCCTAAATCAGTTATTAATCGGTTACGGTTACGGTTAATTAACCGGTTATTTTGTACAATCTATCTATAGGTGTGTAAAATGATGTTTCCCTTGTAAGCCTAAAGTTTAAGTTGGGTTTGAGTTTTGAGATGGACAGGATGGAGAATTTAAAATGGGAAATTAGTTGAGTGAAAATTATATGATAATTATATCATACTTATAGGTTATATTGCAAAAATACTAACGTTTTAATTCTGTAATTTACGTCACAAGGTATTTTTAATTTCTTTTATGTCGTAAACTAGGTTATAACCCCGTGTATTACACGGGTTGAATAAATAAATTTTATATACTAAATATTAAATTAATTTAGTGAACCGAAGATCTATTTCCCCTCTTATTTCACTCTCTATCATATTATATACCTATAAGGACACGTAGTTGAATCAATGAAATATTAAATAGATAGTAATAAGAAGAGAAATAAAAGGAATAGTTAAGAAATGAAATATTAAAACATATAAAGTATACTGGTTCTCTCTAAATACGGATTTAACCAGGTTTATAACCCAGGTTCAAACTCTAGATATATAATAAAACTAATTAAGTTATATCTTCATCAAACAAAAAAATATATATATTTCAAACTTTGTGGTTTTACATTATTTTCAAAAGTTATTTTAATAACTTATTATAAAAAAAAACACAAATTAACCTTATTAATTATTACTAAGGATGTTCACAATTCGATTTAAAACCATGAAAGCGATCAAAATGGTCATCAGTTTCATTTCACGGAGTTCTAACCTAGTTAATATTATAAATGAGAAGTATGCATTAAATTTAAAATAAATAATAATTATCTATAGTTAAGTAGAAGAGATTAAACAAAATAATATTTAGTATGAGAGTTATCTATAATTAATTAGAAGAGATTAAACTAAATAATATTTAGTAGGAGAGTATCTGTAATCAATAGAAGAGATTAAATTAATAGTAATTATCCATAAGATATTAAACTAAATAATATTTGAAAGAATGATTATCTATAATTAATTATTAATTAAAAAATTAAATTAAAATAATAATTATCTATAACAGAAGGCCTAATATGATGACAAGTGTCCCTAATATGGTTTCTTTTATTATATAGTATAGATAATAAGAAATTATGGGAAAATGAATTGTAATTTGGAAGTAGTTATCATCTCATCATTCAATAAAATAATATATACTTGTGTGTAACTGACAAAACGGTTATGGTGGGAGTTATGTATATGAGTATATCTGATTTTATAACACTCCCCCTCAGATATACATTACTATTCATTATACACAAATTAATAACAAGCGTCGGGATGATGTTAAATCGGTACTTCAGGACCTATGAGATAAACTGATACTGCTGGACCAGTTATGCTGCCTCGTTAAAAACCTTACTAAGAAAACCCAGTGGGACAAAACTTAGTCAAGGAAAAGAGTACAGTGTGTATAATGCTCCCCCTCAATTTAACTAACGTCTTTCAATCTTCAAAGCCCGATCCTTTGCGATAAATACTCAAAACTGCTTCTAGGTGGTGATTTTGTGAAAAGTTAAGCTAGGTTTTCACTTGACTTGATTTGACGAATATCAATTTCTCCTTCTTTTTGTAGGTCATATGTTGAGAAGAACTTTGGTGAGATGTGCTTTGTTCTATCGCCTTTGATATAGCCTTCTTTTATTTGAGCTATGCAAGTAGTACGTGTTGTCTTCATAGATAATCGTCGGGTCCTTCTTGATTTGTTCCAATCTGCATGCTTCTTGTATTTAATTAATTGATCACTGATCTCAACCACACGCATTCTCGACCAGCATCATATAATGCTATCAGTTCAGCATGATTTGATGATGTTGCTGTAAGTGTTTGCTTAGTCGATTTCCAAGAAAATGTTGTGCCACCGTATGTGAATACTTAACCTGTCTGAGATTTTGCTTTGTGAGGATCTGATAGATATCTGGCATCAGCATACCCAACAAGGTGGGACTTTTGATCCTTTTGATAGAAAAGACCTAAGTCTTGTGTCCCGCAAATATACCAGAATATATGTTTTACACCATTCCAGTGTCCACGTGTTGGATTCAAACTGTATCTCGCTAGTACATGAACTGCAAATGCAATGTCGGTCTTTTGTTATTTGCAAGATACATGAGAGCACCAATCACGCTTAAGTACGGTACTTCTGGACCAAGTACTAACATCTAGCGGTCGGACAACCATAGGTACGCTAAACGGATGTGCTTTATCCATATTGAAACGTACTAACATCTTCTGGATGTAGTTTGATCTTTCATTTCAAATTCATTCTTTAATAACTGAGCAGCTTTCTCTATCTCTTCAAGAGATCCGATGATGTTGATATCATCAACATAGAATGTTATTATAGTGAAACTTGAGAGTGATCTTTTTATAAAAACATATGGACTGATTACATCAGACTTGTATCCTTCTTTTTCGAGATATTCACTAAGTCGATTGTACCACATATGACCAGATTGTTTTAGACCATATAAAGATCCCTGGAGCTTTATTAAACACATATCTCGAGGTGCTGATTTTAATGCTTCAGGCAATTTTAATCCTTTAGGGATTTTCATATAGATGTCATTTTCAAGTGTCCCGTATAAGTATGCAGTGACGACATCCATTAGTCTCATATGAAGTCCTTCAGAGATTGTGAAGCCGATTAGGAACCTAAGGGTTGTCGCATCCACTACAGGGGAATACGTTTCCTCAAAATCAACTCCTGGGATTTGGGAAAACCCTTGCGCTACAAGTCGGGCCTTATATCTCACAATCTCATTCTTGTCATTTTTCTTTATTTCAAACACCCATTTATAACCTACTGGTCTGACGTCTATGTGACACCTGTGTCACCGCGACCATCAAACAAATACCAAGCCGATGAAATATTGTATTTCATACTTGGGATCTTGTATAAATATGTGTATGTTTTGCACATATCAATTATTGTTCAATTTCAAACTCTACATTGCTTTCTAGAGCATTATACGCAAACTGGTGCGTAAAGGTACTCAGTTTAATGCGACAAATACTCCGGAACATCAACATATACTCAACATACCTTAAATAACCTTTACATAACTTAGAAATAAGTTTTGAAGGCTTTGGTATAGCAAAAACAAGTTAATTCGCTTACAGGGACTAAACTTGACAAACTGCGAAAGTATGCCAATTTGAACTGTAACGAACATTCCGGAACATGTCCATAAGTTAAACATACCCTAAATATCCTTTACATAGCTTAGAAATAGGCTTTGAGGTGTTTGGTATGCTAAAACAAACTTTTGGATCATTCAGGGACTAAAAGTGTCAAAAAGTGCACAAGTTTGCACTTTCGCGCATAACTTACGTTCTGAATACATCCGGACATCCAAAAATTTATGTAAGCATCCTAATATTATGCCTTAGTGTTTGGCATGAGAAAAATCCATTCGTTGCGTCATTTGGATCGTTTTCCGCGCTTATGCGCATTCCGTCGTAATTAACCGAACATCGCGATCGTACGGCCAAACGAACCGACATCCGGAATATTTTTGAGAATATTTCATGTCCCCTATAGGCGAGCATGTCTTCGCGATACACTATGAGGATCTATTTGCTTTAATTCAGCCTTGGTGTTGTTTGTTTGCTTCATGATTCAAACAAATGACCATCAACCGTGATTATGGTCAGTGATTGTAACATCCTATTCTTACCCAATACCATTTTATTTGTTTCCTTTCATGTTTTTCCCCTTTTAGAATGCCTCCTCGACGCGAACACCAGATAGCAACTGCCGAGCTGGCAGAAATTATTGCGCAGCAGATGGCTGCTCAATTCCCAAATCTCTTTGCTCAATGGAACCAAGCCAACAACAACAACAATGGTACATGCAATTTCAAGAACTTTAACTCGGCTAAACCACTCAAGTTTAGTGGTTCTGAGGGAGCAACTGGGCTTCTCCAATGGTTCGAGAGCATCGAGAATACCTTTCGCCACGTGCAGTGTCCGGAAAATCGCAAGGTCGAGTTTTCTTTGAGTGTGTTTCAAAAAAGGGCTCTTACATGGTGGAACGGGGTAATGAGAGACCGTGGTGCAGATGTTGCTCTAGCACAAACATGGGCTCAACTGAGAGCTCTTATGATGAGAGAGTTTTGTCCTCGTCATGAACAACGAGCGTTGGAGAAGGAGTTTGCTGATTTGAAACAAGATAGTGGCGAACACAGGGCATATACTGATAGGTTTGAGGAGTTGAGTCTACTTTGCCCGACTATGGTCGCCCCACTCGACAAGGCTATCGAAAGGTACATCGACGGCCTGCCTGACTCGATACAAGACATTGTCACTGGTAGCAACCCTACCACACTCCGTCAGGCCATTGAGCTATCTGCAACCTTGACTGAATCGCAGATCAGAAAGCATAAACTTTTTCGAAAGGGTGACAAGAAGCCAATCGAGGAATCAAAGACCATGGATGAACAGACTGAATCTCCTAAGAAGTCAAAGAAGCGAAAGGCTTCTCAGAACTACGCCGTGGTCGCTCACAATGGTCAAGCCGTCCCCAACCAACCAGCTCAACCCCCTGCTAGAAAACCATACAATGGAACTGCACCTTTGTGCAACCAATGTGGTCTCCATCATCACGCCAATGTACAGTGCCGCAAATGCCAAACTTGTGGGCTTATAAGCCACACAGCAAGAGTCTGCCCAACTGCAGCTGCGCCAAACCAAGCTGGCAACAATCCTGCTCAAGGCCGTCTTCTACCAGGCTCTTGTTTCAACTGTGGCGAGATGGGTCATTTCCGAAGAAATTGCCCAAAGCTTGCTAATGCAAATCCAGCACAGGGATGAGCGTCTGACTAACTAGAAGACAACATCGTTTAGAAATAATCATGTCTTATGTATTAGTTTCTTTTGTTGTCAAGGAACAGTTGATATCATTGTTTATAAATAAATCTTTCATTTACATTACGATGTAATTGTGTGGTTACATATATAAACGACATATCCCTTACAATACCGACAATCAGGAAAACCGTATTCCTTGAAGAACAAACTACCCCCAAAATTCTCCCATTCTATGACCTCTTGCGTCTTCCACAAAATTCCTTAGTACCCGTTTATTCTAAAGGAAACGAAGAACAAAGCGCAAGTTACAACATGAGACGAATACCCAAAGTACCACTATAAATCCTTAATAGGGTACCTAAGGATTTCCCGTAAGTCTTTAATTGTTGTATACCTTAATTCGAATGTGGTGATTCCTTGTAATCAAAAATCAAATTTTAGGATATCTTTCTATCTTCTCAGATAGATCCCAGTGAACATTGAGACCCGTCGATTGGTTTCCATATCCGTATTCAATCAATAACAAGTTAATAACAAATTATAATCAAGTTAAACAATTATGTGACTTTGTGCTTATGTGTTCCCTTATGTGTTGTTGTGAGATCCAAATTATGTTATCTAAATCCTCGTAGAATCTTACATATCCTTGTACAAGAGATTCATAGTAGGATACCCAAAGGTATTACTTAAAATCCTCAATGGACTTCTATGTTATAGTTAAGTCCCTCGGATTATAAAGTCCTACATCATAATTAGACCCTTGAGTGGTCTAGTTAAACAGATTCATCCAAAAATCTGGATAAGGATATCATGTGATGATATAGCTGAAAGGACTCTTTGGTGGCCTAACTAAGAAGATCCCCTGTCGATCTAATTAAAAGGAACCGATGGAAGTCTAGTCACCCTCGTCACAAGTTTGATATCCTTCCCCAAAACATTACAAAACAAACTGTGCGGACTGTGCAAGGGATTACGTAATTATGGATGCATACATAATTATGGAATTTAGTGCACAGAAACCACAGCAAGTTCTGTCATGTGTCTAGAGTTAACTCTATTCATTTCCAACTCTGAGGAAGCAACCGTTGAAAATGACTCCGTTAGTTCACTTTCGTTTCTGAAGATTTATCCGTTGAGGAAATGAATATCCGTTGTGAAATCCTTCATTTCCAACTCTGAGGAAGCAACCGTTGAAAATGACTCCGTTAGTTCATTTTCGTTTCTGAAGATTTACCCGTTGAGGAAATGAATATCCGTTGTGTAAACCTTCATTTCCAACTCTGATGAAGCAACCGTTGAAAATGACTCCGTTAGTTCATTTTCGTTTCTGAAGATTTATCCGTTGGGGAAATGAATATCCGTTGTGTAATCCTTCATTTCCAATTCTGATGAAGCAACCGTTGAAAATGACTCCGTTAGTTCATTTTCGTTTCTAAAGATTTATCCGTTGGGGAAATGAATATCCGTTGTATAATCCTTCATTTCCAACTCTGAGGAAGCAACCGTTGAAAATGACTCCATTAGTTCATTTTCGTTTCTGAAGATTTACCCGTTGAGGAAATGAATATCCGTTGTGTAAACCTTCATTTCCAACTCTGATGAAGCAACCGTTGAAAATGACTCCGTTAGTTCATTTTCGTTTCTGAAGATTTATCCGTTGGGGAAATGAATATCCGTTGTGTAATCCTTCATTTCCAATTCTGATGAAGCAACCGTTGAAAATGACTCTGTTAGTTCATTTTCGTTTCTAAAGATTTATCCGTTGGGGAAATGAATATCCGTTGTATAATCCTTCATTTCCACTTCTGATGAAGCAACCATTGAAAATGACCCCGTCTGTTCATTTCGTTTCTGAAGAATGACCGTTAAGGAAATAACAGGACATTACTTTGCATATCGCTGATGGTTATTTGGCAGAGTCACAAATAGACTCCTACGAATAAATTTCGGGACGAAATTTCCTAAAGTAGGGGAGACTGTGACACCTGTGTCACCGCGACCATCAAACAAATACCAAGCCGATGAAATATTGTATTTCATACTTGGGATCTTGTATAAATATGTGTATGTTTTGCACATATCAATTATTGTTCAATTTCAAACTCTACATTGCTTTCTAGAGCATTATACGCAAACTGGTGCGTAAAGGTACTCAGTTTAATGCGACAAATACTCCGGAACATCAACATATACTCAACATACCTTAAATAACCTTTACATAACTTAGAAATAAGTTTTGAAGGCTTTGGTATAGCAAAAACAAGTTAATTCGCTTACAGGGACTAAACTTGACAAACTGCGAAAGTATGCCAATTTGAACTGTAACGAACATTCCGGAACATGTCCATAAGTTAAACATACCCTAAATATCCTTTACATAGCTTAGAAATAGGCTTTGAGGTGTTTGGTATGCTAAAACAAACTTTTGGATCATTCAGGGACTAAAAGTGTCAAAAAGTGCACAAGTTTGCACTTTCGCGCATAACTTACGTTCTGAATACATCCGGACATCCAAAAATTTATGTAAGCATCCTAATATTATGCCTTAGTGTTTGGCATGAGAAAAATCCATTCGTTGCGTCATTTGGATCGTTTTCCGCGCTTATGCGCATTCCGTCGTAATTAACCGAACATCGCGATCGTACGGCCAAACGAACCGACATCTGGAATATTTTTGAGAATATTTCATGTCCCCTACACTTTAACTTCATCTTAGAGCCTTGAAATGAGGTTAACGGGGCTTAAACGTGCCAAAAATGGGCCAAAATACGTGTTTCTGAAGTGCAGGGACCAAAATTGTAAATTCTGATATGGGAACCTTAGGCGGGGCGCGTAAGGATTTACCAAATCCTTACGCGGGGCGCGTGAGACTGTCAGACAGATTCAATGTATCTATTTAATGCAGTTGGCCTTTCGTTCGATCAAGAGGCAATGCCCTTTCACCTAATCAAGAGCCAAGGGGCAATTTCTGACTTACCACAAGAATTTGACAAGTGTACGCTCGAGATCGCGGCACGATATTCGATAAACGATCCTAACGGTTCCACTTTTCCTATAAATACCCCCCCCCTTTGTTCCAAAAACCCACAAAATCTGATCTTAAGGCTCTAAGTTGGAACCATTGTTCCATACCTGAGCTATTTGATCTAGATTAGCACTCGGGGACCTTCCGTAAGTCTTCTTTCGCTCTTTTATCGCTTTTCGAGTCCGAAAGTCAACGTTTTGTTGACTTTCTGCATTGACCAGCTTATGGTCGATGCGAAGTTCATGGAACTTCATAACGTGAGCGTGATCACGATGGTTATAGTCCGTAGTGACTATACCTACTGATCACCACGTTAACTAGGCTCAGTGACGGGTCGTAGTTTCGGCCAAAATGTGCATTCTTGCATATTTTGTAACCAAACTACTCGTGAGCATCAAAGCCGTTTGTTTTGATGTCAAACCTGTTTTCTAAACTTAGTTAAGCATGTTCTAACATGCTTAGCTCGTCACTTTTAGTTTAGTGCTTATATAGGGTCGTAAGGTAAGCGATCTAAACCATCGCTTATACTTTCGAACCCGACCCATTTGGTCGATCTTTAGGATCCGACCAAACACATTAGGTGACCATAGCTATAACCTTCCGAGGTTATACCTTGTGGTCACGATGTTAGGCGTTCCGAACGCGTTCTACGCGAACGACGCGTTAGGGTAGCATAAGCTACCTAAACGGGTCGTAATGGGTCGCAAGCACTTAGGTTAGGTTTCATTTTAGTATGTAGGCTTTGTTAAACCATATTACACGAGTCTCCATACTCGTTTGGTTTACGAACCCGCGTACTATCCGATCCTTCCGATTTGGTCCGGTATATTAACATAGCTACCTATTAGGTGCCGTTTGATATTCCGTGATCTAGCATTTGTTTGGTTATTATACAAGAACTCAAAGCAATCTCAGGTGAGTACATTGAACCCCTCTTTTACTGTTTTCCAAACTGTTTTGGGGTGAAACACATGTGCCTATCTGTTACTTTCATGCTTTCCTGTTTTCACATCATATACTTGCTATGTTCGATAGTACATATATAGTACATGATTTCATTGTGTTTATGCTATGTATGCCCATTGTGTGCGTACTTAGTACATTGCTTTACATCACATTTCATGCTACGTACGCCCATTGTGTGCATACGTAGTACATTGTTTCACATTGCATATCTGTTGCATATGCTCATCCAGCATATGAACACATTATTCTACATTTTGAACCGTTGTACTCTACAATACATTTCATGCTACGTACGCCCATTGTGTGCATACGTAGTACATTGTTTCACATTGCATTACTGTTGCATATGCTCATCCAGCATATGAACACATTACACTACATTTTGAACCGTTGTACTCTACAATACATTTCATGCTACGTACGCCCATTGTGTGCATACGTAGTACATTGTTTCACATTGCATTACTGTTGCATATGCTCATCCAGCATATGAACACATTACACTACATTTTGAACCGTTGTACTCTACAATACATTTCATGCTACGTACGCCCATTGTGTGCATACGTAGTACATTGTTTCACATTGCATTTCTGTTGCATATGCTCATCCAGCATATGAACACATTATACTACATTTTGAACCGTTGTAACCATTTGACTATACATAAACATTTCTACCGTTGTTAAACATTTCATCTTGATGGTTTGGTTTGAGTAAGTGATTTAAGTAACGAGGCATGTGTAATATGATACAAGCATGGTGGATACGCCGCTGGTACTTCCTATATATAAGTGTTTGTATGGTATTACATATCGTAGCGTTATTTGAATCATTTCAATTTGAGACATAGGACATTTTACACAAATAACACGCTTTTCACAAGACATTGATTTACAAACAACAAATCTTATACAAACTCTTTTTACATGGTTATTCAGTTAACCATGCATTGTTCTCTTATTTATACATATCATTTGATCTTACCGTTTTTCAAATGATTTACAAGACAAAGCAAGATACGAGGTTCATGACTAAACATTTTCTCAAACTCAAGTCATGAATTCCTTTTTCACAAAACCAATGTATCTCACAGGCATTTTTATGCTGACGTACCTATTTTCACATGTGTTTTCAGGAGATGACGCATAGGACTTATCAAGACATACTTAGGCGGACCTGTGCCTTAGTGACTTAAAACGAGACAAGAACTAGTTAATTTATGTTATGTACACTTTGATTCTTGTTCAGACAATGTAAATTTTCATGTTTGATTTATAAAACGAAACTTCATTTGCCATGGATTTGAAACAATTGATTCTGTTACAACACTCCCCGACGTTTCCGCCACGTTTTGTATGTTCTACGTGGTCGGGGTGTGACAGTCTATGGGTGTTCGGACTATAGGTCCGAAAACATGTCGCTTTTCGAGCGAATTTAATTCGGCTTTTATGGCTTCTTGCCATCTTGGCCAATCCTTCTAAAGTTTTAGGTATGTAATTGTTTTCATTGATTACATCCGTTGCTATAGCATATGCGAATATATCATCAACACGTGTTTTATTCCGGTTCCACATAGTACTATCTTGTACATAATTAATAGAGATCTCATTTTTGTTTGGTACCGGTGTTTCTTCTGAAACTTCATTTTCCTCTGGAATCATAGTTGTCTCTTCTGGGACATTTACCTCTATCGGGGTTTCATTTATAATCTTTTGTGAGTTTTCACCAACTGCGTTACTTTGCTCTTTTCGTTTCCGTGGGTTTTTGTCTTTGGAACCGATTGGTCTCCCACACTTTCGTTGTATAGTTATCGCTTTTGGGATTACTTCAATTCGAGCAAGTGCATTTGATGCTGGTACATGTGACTTTGTCACTCTATTTGTGTCTGTGAATGCATCTGGTAATTCATTCGCTATTCTTTACAAATGTATGATCTTTTGGACTTCATATTCACATTGACCACTTCGGGGGTCGAGATTTGATAGTGATGATGCATTCCACGTTATTTCTTGTGTTACCAGTTCATATTCACATTTACCACTTCGGGGGTCGAGATTTGATAGCGATGATGCATTCCACGTTATTTCTTGTGTTACCAGTCTTTCTTTGTCCTTATCTCCCCCTAAGACTGGGAACATTATTTCATCAAAATGACAGTCAGCATACCGTGCTGTAAACATGTCTCCCGTCATTGGTTCTAAATATTTAATTATGGATGGGGAGTTAAAACCAGTAAAGATACCCAATCTTCTTTGGGGTCCCATTGTAGTACGTTGTGGTGGCGGTATTGGTACATATACCGCGCAACCAAAAATTCTAAGGTGGGACAAACTTGGTTCTCGTCCGGAGACCAGTTGCAATGGGGAGTATTCGTGATCAGCAGCTGGATTTGAATTGATTAGATAGTCACTAACACACGAATTCCATATCAACTACATCTGTCTCTCACTACATTTCACATTGTGCCCAACAATGGTCTCTACAACTGCATTGTCAACAAGCAGCGTTAAACCATGTCAAAATACAACATTCCATATTGTCGGACGAATCTCATCTTGACCATAGACACCTCTTACCATACTTCACATTGTGCCAAACAATGGTCCAAACAACTACTTGTTAAAGAGCAGTGTTAAAACCATATCAAAGAACAACGTTCCATATAGGTAGTTGAAAAACTCACATTAAATCATATATGGATGCATATAACAGAGATTGTTTGTAAAAGCTTGTTTTCGAAGGGCAAAAATATGGATTTGTTAGGAAAGCTTATTCCATATATAACAAGTGTTTTGGTAGTGATGCTTCTAGACTGCTTAGGGGTGCTAGTTAGCACTTTTGAATATTTAGCACATTATGATATCTTACAGATGACCAACATGGTCATCTCGTATGGTAGATACATATCTTTCTAGTAATTTCTGGTTACTCACCATAGTTGATTTAAGGTAATCTGCTTTGTACAATATATTCTCGTGGGCAAAACCTTTTGGTTATCTAATATGGTCTTCTGGCCATATTTGTCGTATGGAATATTTTAGATATATGGTATCATTTCTAGGTATCATTTCTAGCCAGAGTTTCAAAATTATAACCGTAAAGAAACTTAGTAATTTTCTTAAGAATTTACTAGCATATGATACATTATTGATTATAAAACTTTGCTAGACATTTCTTACCCAAATTTGATATAGCTCTACGGGAGCTTTTGACATGCATAGGTATAATGTATGCATTCATGTGAGTTTTATAACATATTATTGTATTAATGGTTGGTCAATCCCCAGTTGTAGCGGGTGTTTAATTCCCTTTATGTACCTCCCTTTAAGTAACTAATGAGTAGATTTGAGGTTATAACATATATGACCTCTACTTATCGAATAATTCTTTTCTTTGCTTTTCTTTTTTTTTTACCCCTCCATCGACATTAAAAGATATTTGCATTCGCTTCAGGGAATGGGCAAGTATGGATTGATTAGAATTTATGATACAAGTATGGGCTAGTTACCTTTGCTATTTAGAAGATGTGATACGACCTTAACGTATTATGTGAAAACAGATTATTTGTATTGTTGCAAGAGAGTATGTTATGAGTGTGAGACAAGAGAAGATGTCTTGTTGAACACATCATCATTGGTGTTTTCTCCACCTTTTCAATTTGGAGGTAATCCAGGAAAAAAAAACTTTTGGGAGGAGGACCAACTTCTGATGGTCAAACCTATTTTTAAAGGTCTTCTATAGCGAGACATTCCATCTTTAGGTTTTCATAAATAATCATCTTTCTCTAGATTATTCTCTCATAGGGAAATTTGCTAGGACCGAGGGGAGGTAGAGTGCGACAAAACTCTAGTTTGGTAAGATTTGACATCGTGTCTATAATGAAAGATATATTGGGATTTAGAATTTTCTTTTTTGTATACATTTGTTAGAACTTCCGGTTCTCGTTAAGTAGAACTATACGTTCTCTTATTAATATATTCTTTTCTTTCCATTAGGATGATAAAAAAAATCAAGGGAAACAATCATTTACATCAAAAGAAGAAAATAATTGGTATATATATATGCCCATCTATATGTATATTATTTGCATTTCAAATGTCCGTTTGGGGTTTAAATCATGTGATCCGTTCATGTGAATCTTTGATTGTTTCTAACTTTTAAGTTGCTAAACCTAAGTGTAAATGGTTTCATATTCAACAGGATTCTGGTGCGAGCTTGGTACATGCTAATATTGTCCAGATCCTTAAAGAACAAACTAGATACCCTAGTTTACAATTGTCTTTCTATACTCTTAATACAAAATGCATAGTAAAACTAATTACAACTTTTGCATAAGTTGGTCATAGGAATGCAACAACTAATTACAGTTACGCGTTGTGTCCATTTTGTAATTTGTAAGTAGTGAAAGGAGCGTGCATGCAATTTGAAAATTAATAAAGTATAGCAAGTGCCCAACTTATGTAGACTGCCCAAAATGGGTCATTAGTGGAGCAAAAAAAAAAACAGACATCTCTACCACAAGAAATATATATATCTCAGTTGTAAAAGGAACTTCAAATAAGCTTAAAATCAAATATTACTAGAAACTAGAAAGGAGGAAATTCTATTTTCGTTATCTCGGTAAAGCCACTAAAGAATATATATTCTATATACCTATTACTCTTTATAATAATCCCAGCTTCACAATATATTATATCTCATATTTTATTATGTGAAGAGATATATATTCGAATGAGAAAGGTAAATTAAAAGAAAAAAGAAAAATATATAATTCAACAATAATTATGAAATAAATTCTATTGTTGATTTTTTTAATGGTTTTCGGTTTACTCTAAAACTCAATAATTTGTGAAAAACAGTTTCTACCACTTTTAAATCCAAAAATCACTATTGTAGGTTAATTACATTGTAAGAGCACAAACGTTTATGTTTTTGAGAATTTAACCTTGGGTTTTCCTATTTTTAATAATTTAAATCAGTTATAGCCCTAGATACATAGCAAAAAAATATATAAAATTTTCCTACTGTAAAAATATGATTTGTAATAAGGTTGGATCTAAAATAATGCATTTATGATCCGGTTTTTCGGTTTTAACTTTTGGATTTATGGTTATGTTACGCGAAAATAGTCCGTTTTCAACCGTCTATGGTGTGTGTGCGAATTTGTGAAGTTTCGTATGTTATTTTACAGATTCTAAGGTTTACATGTTCTGGAAAATAAGTATACTTATCATTATATATGCATATAAGATATCATTGGTGACTAACCCTAATTATTTTCGGGGTAAATTACACTTTTCGTCCTTTATGTTTGTATCGGATTGCAATGGATGACCTTTAACTTCAATAATTACAGTCACAATCCTTTATTTGTAAAACTCGTTACACCTTAGGTCCTTTGACCCTAACCTGGTTAAATTTTCTGGTTAAATATGGCATGTACCTTACACATAAGGGTAGATTAGTAATTTTAATAATATATTTAAATTAAACAAATAGACAAAACACCTATTTATTTTTTTTCCAGCTCTCTCCCCTCTCAATCTCTCCCTAACCATTCCCCATCCCCACCATCATTGTGAGAGCTATCCCCACCACCATTTCCGGCAAGGTTCACCACCACAACCACTACTGTGTTACGTATCTTATTTATTTTAGTTTTATTACTATTGTTAAGTCAAGGGATTAGGATGTTATTTGGTTTAGTTTGGGGGTGTATGTAAGTTTCTTATCTATTTATTTGGATGTTACGTATGGAATGGAATGAAGCATAATTTGAGTCAAATATCTCTCTATCTCTTAGTTTTCTTCTTCCCCAAGGTTTTAACCCTATCAAGGGTATCAGAGCCGTTCTAATCTCCGGTCGGAATTACTTTCGATTACCATGACTAACACTCGCAATCAAGAAATTGACAGCACTCTCAAGGAACTTGGCAAGGCAATCTCAAATCTCCAAGAAACCCTAGCCACGATGTTGAAACAACAAGAACAGTCGATGAAACAACAAGAAGAGATCTTACGAGCACTCAAGGAGCATTCAAGCGGTGGCAGTTTTAGCGGCGGCGGAGGCGGCTTCAGCGGCGGCGGAGGCGGCCCTGATAAGGGCCTGTTTAGCGATGAATCGCGGACGGGTACTCGGCCTATGCGGGTCGGGAAGGTTGAGTTTCCTCGGTTTTCAGGTGAAGATGTGGAGGATGGGCTGCAACCCGAAGATGTCAAAATAACACCTTCGGTTAACGCTTCAAAACTTCCGTTGCTTCCAGATCCAACAGGAGTCCCTGGGCCACCAGCTTATAAACCAGCAACTATTAACGCGAAGCGCTTGTCAGGTGAGGAACTAGAGTTAAAAAAGTCAAAAGGAGAATGCTTTTGGTGCACTGAAAAGTTCGTTCCAGGACACAAGTGCAAAAAGAAACAACTTTTTGTGATTAACGTGGAAGGCGATGAGGAAACTGAACAAGACGACAAGGGTTAAGGATTGAATTGAAGAGCTTACTTTTTGAGGGCAAAAAGTAGGTTAAGGGGGGAGTATTGTTACGTATCTTATTTATTTTAGTTTTATTACTATTGTTAAGTCTAGGGATTAGGATTTTTTTTGGTTTAGTTTGGGGGTGTCTTATGTAAGTTTCTTATCTATTTATTTGGATGTTACGTATGGAATGGAATGAAGCATAATTTGAGTCAAATATCTCTCTATCTCTTAGTTTTCTTCTTCCCCAAGGTTTTAACCCTATCATACTGTGCACCACTGCCACCGAACCCCATCTATTGGCGGAGCTAGATCGGCGACCTCACCGCCTACAAGATCTTCAACGCCGCCGTCGTACCTCCACCGGAAAACCTCTCACTTACATTCCGAACAACAAAACAGACTCGTCGTCGTAAAGATCTTCACAGTCGTCGCATAAATCGATAACTTCCGCTGCTGCTCGAAGATGAAGAAGGCGTTAGGTCTCCGATCTAGCCCCGACACAAGTTCTAATGGCGGATCTGGTGGAAAAGTGAAGAAGAAAGGGAGATGGGTTCGTTTTGGTGGTGGATACTTTATAAAAGACCAAAGTCTTTCTCATCCCAACCATATTCTGCTTAGAGTAAATAGCTTTATCCCTTCCAGTTGCCTTCCAAAATCCAGGTACGGTAGCTCTATTTGTGCGAGAACCCGTTGGATGCTTCTTATCTTTGTGACTAAAGAAATACCAATCATTTTGCTCTTTAGTGCCTAGCCTGCAAGGCTCTGTTTAAGTTCACAAATTAGCATCATCGTTCACTAAAAACCATTTGTGATATGGGTTTTAATTAATATATTAATTAAGTGGTTAACAAAATTTATTGTGTAGTTGGTATACCTTGAAGATCCCATGGCTCAATTAAAATCCACAACTCTGATGACATATAGTTCAATTGCTATCGAGTTAATCTTTTTCCTAAGGTGAAGAAGAAAGGGAGATGGGGTTCTGTGACAGTGGTGGTGCACGGTAGTGGTTGTGGTGGTGAACCTTGCCGGAAACGGTGGTGGTGGTAGCTCTTACAGTGATGGTGGGGTGGGGATTGGTTGGGGAGAAATAGAAAGGGGAGAGAGAGATCTGAACAAAGAGATATGTTTTGTTTATTTGTTTAATTTAAATATATTAGTAAATTACTAATCTATCCTCATGTGCAAGTCACATGTCATATTTAACTAAAAAATTTAACCAGGTTAGGGTCAAAGGACCTAAGGTGTAACAAGTTTTACAAATAAAGGATTGTGACTGTAATTATTGAAGTTAAAGGCTATCCATTGCAATTCGATACAAACATAAAGGACAAAAAGTGTAATTTACCCTTATTTTCGTGAAATAAACGAAGATAACAATTGGGAGTTCTAACCTTTGACAAAGGGGATGATGTTCAAGATTGAAAGTGTGTGTTGTAACCGATCCATGGGTGCTTCAAGTTCTTTAGAGAGTGATCTTGCATGTTTGAATGGTGTGAATTATATAGGGGTTTTTGGATCTTTTTGCATGAACGTGATACAAACTGAAGTTCCCCCGATTGTGATGAACGGAAAATTATCTGAATCCAAAAGTGGTGTTAATGAACTCCTGATGTTGAAGATCGCTGGTAATTTTTCTATGAAGAGTCAATTTGTGTTGATAACGTAATAAGAAATTATGGGAAAATGAATTGTAATTTGGAAGTAGTTATCATCTCATCATTCAATACAATAATATATACTTATGTGTAACTGACAAAACGGTTATGGTGGGAGTTATGTATATGAGTATATCTGATTTTATAACAGTAAAAAGCTTTTTAATTCATTTTTAAATACTAGACGATGGTAATATTTAAGGGTTGGGTAAATTACACTTTTGGTTCTTTATGTTTGTACCGAATTGCAACGGATAGCCTTTAACTTCAATAATTACAGTCACAGTCCTTTATTTGCAAAACCCGTTACACTCTACGTCCTTTAGTACTAACCGGATTAAAATTTTCACTTAACTTTATTCACTTAAGGGTATTTTGGTCAATTCATGTTTTTATCTAAATGTTTAATAAATAAAACCAAAAAAATTGCATATACACTTTCTATCTTTTCCAATTTCCTAACCCTAAAACCCTAACCACCACATCTTGTCACTGCCACCTCAATGCCTCATCACGCCGCCACCACCACCACCTAGTCCTGCCGCCACCACTTTCCACACCCACCGCCCCTAACCCAGATCTGCAACCCAATTATACTCCGTGTGACTATAAACTCCGGCAGAACCTCCGTCATTGTCCGCTCATCTTCGCCACCGTGAAACCCTAATCTACACCATTACATCTCAATCACACTTCACAAATATGAAATAATACCACTCAGTTCAATTAATCCTCAACATCAACCTACAGTTTTTTCAAATTTTCAGATCAATTTCAGATTCAAACAAATTAATGATGGAGTTCGAGAATCAAGGCTTTAAAGAAGCTGAAATAGATGCATCTCACGGAGTAATGGAGTCCCTGGTTCTAAACGATGACGATACAAAATTTAGCGTACTTGATTACGTCATGGATGAACTTACCGGAGTATAACGGTACAAAGTTTAGCGTCATGGACGAACTTACCAGAGGAAACAGAAGGAGCAATATCTGAACAATTCGCTTGTTCCTGGAGGAAACAATTTTGTGACGTACTTGATTACGTCATGGACGAACTGGGTTGCAGATCTGGGTGTGGCCGGAGTGGTGGTGGAAACAATTTGCTTCAAGAGTAATAGCTTAGCAACGGTCACCATTTTCGTTGTTCGAAGCTTTCTTCTTTGTTCGATTTATCATCGGTGTGTTACAGGAACTTGTTGGTGTTATAGGGTTGGGGAATTAAGAAACGGGGAAGATGATGCTATGTTATTTTTTGGTTTTATTTATTTAGAAACTTTTCAAATTAAAGTGTGAAATGACCATAAAACCCTTAAGTAAACAAACTTAACTGAAAAATTTAAGTAAAAAGTGAAAGTGCACTAATTTTAACGTTATTTTACTAATTTCAATAATGTTAAAAGAAGGGGATGGTTAATTATGCATCATGTGGTGGCGTTGATAGCCGAAAGACATGGGAGTACATACACTAATTGGCCTTTGTCTTAATTGTCGAGTGTTATGTGCCTTATGTCCAAGGTTTGATGCAAAACTACCATCAAGCCGAGGGTCTCACTAGAAGCAGACTCTCTATTCCTACGGGGTAGAGGTAAGGTTGTCTACATCTTACCCTCCTTATACCATACCTTACCTTTGCTATTGGTGAGATTTACTGAGTAAGATGATGAATACTTATATCCAAAACCCACAAAATGTTTACTATTAAACTACGAATCCTGAAGTCTTGAACACGTTGCATATTAAACTTTTAGATATGAATATAAACTATTGGGTTACACTCACGCTTCGCGGCAGTGCGACTGAATTTTTAATAAATTTTAAATGGAATCATAAACGCAATGGTAATGGTGGGAATCCAGTCGATATTACTTGGGTTCATTACGGTGTTGATATGGTACCAACACTCTTAATACAACAATGGAAAAGACAACTTAACATTTAAAGTCGACATAAGTCCAAAAGGATGTTGATACGTGTTTTACATCGATTGAAAACCAATGTAAACGAATATTAGTAATGGCTCTGATAGTGCCAATACCGGTACTGATCTTTTTTTATGGTTACCTGCTCAATATGTTTCATAGAAATATATATATATATATATATTGTTTTGTAAAAAAAAACTAACAAATGAAAGTTATAAGTGAAAATTAATCATTGGGTTAAAGGTGTATATCATTATAGTGCAAGGGGTGAATTTAAAATTTTTAAAAGTAAAAAAAAAGTTAAAACTTGAAAGAGTAAGTTTTGAACACGATGTACCAATCAAAAGTATTTGCTGTTAACAAAAGTTGCATTTACTCGTTCAAAACCCCTCAAGTTAAGGCTGAACGGCATGGCCCGTCCTCAGCCCTGACGCCGGCGTCAAACCATCCCCCCCCTCCCCCCCGGTCTTGATCCAGTCATCGTCCTCTCTGTCGGAATTTCGACGTTCAGGACGGAGCAAAACATATGGGCCCCCCTCTTTCTTCTCGGTGCCGCTCCGTCGCCCCATCCCGCCACCCCCGTCTTCTTTCTTCCCTCCATCACCATACCGTACAGCCTAAGCTCTACTTGATTTGAACACTGTTTGATCAAATCTGTACCCATAAAATTCATGTAATAGTGTGTTTTGGATATATTTATTATTACATTTTATCATGTCAAAAATATATTAAAAAACGACTATCATTATCAGTTTTATTAAAATGCGTGCTTTATCTTTAAAAAATATTACGACCACGTCAGCTAGTATTTACTTTAACACCTGTCCTTTAAAAAGATCAACATTTTTCCAACAGTTGCCCTTTTATATAACCTTCACCATTTGAAGATTTTGATCTCAATCAACCGTAGATTCGTAAACATCTCCGTATATTCAAGTAAGAATCTTTTATCTTAACCCTTGATTTTAGTTTTTTCGGTTTTGTTTGATTTCGATTTTAGGTTTCGAAAACGAAGGAATGAAGTCCCATTATTAGCGTGATGATTCTCGATTTAGGGCTTCGTTTTTATTCGAGATTCTTTATTTTGTGTTTATTTTGTTTGATTTCTGATATAAGGGTTCCAATTTGAAGATTTTGAAACTAGATGAAATACTGTTATACAGTTATACTTCCAGTGTTTGTTTATGGATACTGTTTATTATTATATTGAATTGTTAGTTGGATTATGTTTTGTAATCTTCTCAGCAATAGATTTTCATTTGCTTGTTGTCTGTATATTAATTAAACTGATTAGTTTTGAAATTAGTATGGACTTCACAGTTCACAATCTCACTAGGCCCTTTCATTTTATCTTAAGAGGCCCCTTAATTAAAGCCCTTACCAAATTCGACTAGCAAACTAGGGCGCTTGATCGATTGATTGCGTATTGTTCCTCGGAATAAGTTCACCAGAATTACATGGTATAGACGTAGGTTCTTGAAATCGTGGACTTGGGTTGGGTTAGTTTCTTGAAGTCACAGAAGGGTGAATGCTGGTTGATTGCTTTAATCGCTTCGCTTCTTCTTCATTCTAGGACAAGCCTGTGTTCACAAGGCTCTATTCATCGGATCAGTATCGCTGGACTTAGGCACTGTTGATTCTTTTTATGGCATAGTTTCAAGTGATTATTTGCCTTTGTTGATGTTTGTAGTTTGTACAGTCTGTAAGGGTTAAAACTGGATTTGTGCTTGTAGAAGCCTATGTTGTCAAAGGCGCAAGGCGCACTTAAGGCGCATATGTCTCGCTCGGAGCATAGGCGCAAGGCGCTAAAAAAGCGAGGGCTTTTTTTAAGTGAGGCGCAGAGTATAAAAATACTAGTTTTAGGGGGTTTAGACTTGTTTAGGGCTAGTTTAATAATAAGCCTTAACAATTATTACATTAATACTATTTTACAAATACAATAAAAATCTAATTATTATTATATATAATTCATATAAGAAAAATAAAAGCTGTTATAAATAAGAAAATAAGATATAAACAAGTCAAAATATAAAAAAGTTGATAGTAGTAAACTATAGCAAAACAAATATTGAAAGGTTAATTGAAAGATTTATGGCACAATAAAAGAAGGAACGTGAGAAGAACGAAGACACAGAAGGTGATTGCGGCACTTAAATCGGTTTGTCACTCCTTTATCTTCTTCATTGCGCCTCACATGTTTAAAGCCCGCCTCTTCTCACCTGCGCCTAGCTCTGGGTGCTCGCCTGAGCAGCGTTTTTTACAGAAAAAACCCATATTCTCGCCTGAGCCACCACCAGGCCGCGCCTCACGCGCTTTTGACAACATAGCCAGCAATGAGACTCCAATTGGAGAAGAAAAATTTGCGAGTTCATCTCACAGCCCTATAGTTCCGTTCTTAGAACAGAAATAGCCTTCTGACCAAAATGACCCGGCAATGACCTGACCACCATAGCACGTTTGTTTTTTATATGCGAAGACGCTCGGACTGCTTTAATACACCCCCACAGTTGTTGCGGCTACTACCAAGTCTAGAACCATCATATAGATTCCTACAATGACCCATTAGGTAAACCAGCTTGCCGACTAGCAGTAACAACACTCCTCATATAATTGCAAAATGGGGATTTCAATCTTTGTAAGCAACAAATCTCGAAGAAAGTTGGTGCCTGGTGAAGTTTTTATCTTCTCCACTTTGACTACAGCTGACTTCACACACGCCAAAAATCTCATCTTTCACTTTGGCAGAAATGCAGTCGCCCATGTTAACATCATCAACTGTTTGATTACATATGTTCATATTCAGAAATAAAAAAAAAGTCAAAATCTGGTAAAATCCAGTTCATGTAAATTAAATTTAGCTAAAATCAAGAATACGTACAAACTCTAATGTCATAAAACAAAATTTAGACACCAAAAGATCAAACTGAGCCATCAAAACTGAAATTAAAAGTAAAAAAAAAAAAACACTTGAAATTTTAAAAATTTTCGATAATGCTTGTTTGGTTGTAATGAATTTGGATAGAAATTGGAGAAATTTGCAATTTAGTCATCAAAATTCAAGAAACAATAGAAACTTTATAAAAAGCAAGCCAGCCAATTCAATTCTCTTTTTTTTTTAAACCTCTAATAAACCTGTGATTTTCACAAGAATTCACCAAACAATTTCTTCAATATCCCGATTTCTTGAAAGAGTTAAACTGTGGAGACTCTAGAGAGAACTGAGAAGGTTGGTTGAGAGAGAACTTTAGATTTTCCAAGTGAGAACTGAGAAGATGTCGATGTTCAGTCAAGAGAGAACCAACTAGAAGCTAGAGGCTTGCAACCCAATTAGTAACATCCACTCACTGGTTCATAGGTAGTGTTTGGTATGCAGGAATGAGAGGTGGGATGGAATGGACTATTACGAGGGAATGAAGAAAATGGTGTTTGGTTGGTCAATGGAATGAAATCACCCATTACGTAACGCATTCCATTCCCTCAAAATCATTCCATCCTCCCCCTATGTTTTTTTTTTCATTCCATCTCATCTTGCACCCTTCATTAACAACACCATAACCCACCACTCTCGCCACCACCACCGACCACCGATGCCCACCCGTAACCCGCCGCTGTTGGCACCCACCGCCACGACCAACCATGACTACCACCGCCACCACCACCACCACTCGCCACCGCCACGCACCACCTTCGTTGCTGCCACCACCAGCCACTGCTGCCACCAACCACCAATGACGCCCGCCGCCGTTACCACACTAGTGCAGCCACCCGTCATCACCTCCGCCACCGCCGCCGCAACCCACCCGCCATCTCCTCTACCGCCACCAACCACCACTCACCATCGATTTTATTCCTTCGTCTTTTTTTGTCTACCAAACAATACACAATAATAATTCATTCTATTCCCGAAGGTAACCAAACAAAACATGGAATGGTAATGATCCATTGCATTCCCTCGCCCATTCCATTACCTCGTCTATTCCATTCTCTCGTCCATTCCATTACCCCATACCAAACAGACCCATAGGGTTAGTAGTCTCTATGCAAGGTTTTCCTGGAAATGGTTAAAATCCCAATCAGTTTGAACTTACTATTGTAAGGATTCTTTATAAGCTGACAGACGTTAAATTCCGATCAATGGATACAAGAAACTAGCTTCAATGACCGGTGGTAGGGGGATTTTCCGCTTTCTTGGGGCAGATTATTTCGTTCTTATTTGACTGTGGTCATTATTATTTTTGCATTTTCTTCACTGGGTTTTACATGCACCATTTGCTTTAATTATATACTTATTCAATTTTATCAGTAAAATTGTGTGTGATTTTTAGTGACGTTCTTTCTTCTTTTCCTACTACTATTTAATTTAATGGATTTATTTTGACTCATTTACTCCCCCTTCTGCTGAAATTTCAAGATTTTGCTACTGATGTTAAGTCTAAATAAGCAGATTCATAGTTAACCCATTGGTTAATCTAATTTATTGTTTCAGAGTACTTATGAAACACATTTAATTCATTAATTGTTTCATGTGCTAGGGTTACAACTTTTAAAAATTCACAAATGGAAACTACAGGGGAAGCAAAACTCGTTGGCTTGTTGGATAAAATCCAGCCGCCACGTCTTGAAGACGCAGGCCTGGAGGAATGTGCTCTTCCGCCCGACTCCATACAAGAAGCCTTCCTCAAGGCTGCTAGTGCTGTGCGGTCACGCATCTTCTCCACCTCAGATGATGAATCAGAAGGAGAATGCGTTAATGACCCGTTGCCGGACAATGGATATGCGGGCGATAAACTTGTCGGAATCACAGCGGAGGGTGATCCTTCGGGCAGTTGTGTACCGAAGAAAGGTGGTGAGTTACCTGCAGTGAACGGAGATGATGTGATCGTTGGCGGCAGGGAGGGAATGCCGGATAAGGTGGTGGAACCGGAGGTGCCAGATGAGGCGGAGAAATCGTGTGTTGATGGATTACAAGGGTTAAAAATCCGAGAGAAAAAGGTTGATGGAGAAATTAAAGGTAAGAAATCTGAATCGAATGAGGATGATGATGAAGAAGATGAGAAAATACCAGTGTTGACTGAAGTTTGTATATGATTAGAAGTAACTTGTTTACCTTGTGCTTGTAGGAGTTGTAATGTCTGTATTAGTTTTCTGCAATGGATCTTTTGAAATCTTGTTCTGATTAGTACCGTGATACATTACAAATCATAAAACCTGCCAAGCCGTTGAAGTTTGTATTATACTATTATTATGCAACTTTATACAAGTTTGGTGGTTAAATGATGAGTTGCAAAATTATATATTTCTTTTGGTTTATTTAACAAACCCAATTCTTAAACCGGTCGGTTCTACCCAGTGGCGAAGCTTGAAAAAAAAGTTCGGGGGTCGAAAGGCACCGGACCTAAAAAAAACTTTCTATGTTCGGGTCGGACGTCTGTGATCTGATTCGGGCCGGGTCAAAAATTTTCCACATTCCGAGTCGCTTAGCGGGATCTCTTTCTAGACTAATAACATCCACTTCATTTGAAAAAACAAGTTATGATTTTATTCTTACCCATAGCATAATCTAATAACACAAGTTAACAAAACAAATCACCCTAAATTTCACAAGATTCAACAAGTTTTAACAAGTTTAGGGCAAAAAATCGGACAAATTTCACCAACACCAAGTAGCCCAGCCGTTCACTCCTGCGCCCCTAGTTTTATCGGTTGAACTGTCCGATACACCTGGTTAAACCGTTTTTTAGTCAAATCCGGTACGGTATAAAAATTGGATTTTAAAACATTGCTTGTAATGATTTGAACCTAGAACCTCATATTTGTAAGGAGTTCACACCATATCACCAGAGTGTTCTGTCTTTGATGAGATTTTTATTTTAGGTTAACTTTGTACAATAGTAACCAAGTTTCAAGAGTGTTCTAATTAGGTCACTCATAATTTTTTTTGTTCCAATTGGGTCATTCAAGTTTCATTTGATGTTTCAATACTAGATATTTTACCTAAATAGAAGGTCATCCATCATACATGGCATTTATTTAGGTTTTTTATTTAAAAAATTTGTTGAGATGTCACATAAATGCCAAATAGGTTTAAAAATTTTTTAAAAAAATTGTAAAAAAGTTAAAAAAATGCGAAAAAATTAAAAAAAAAAGTGATTTTTTTTTTTCAAAATCACTAAAAAGTTATTAAATTTTTTTTAAAATCATAAAAAATAGTTTGGAAAAAAATAGTGCTTTTGCAAATAATGTTTTCTCACTATCATGATAAATAATGCTCAAACCCGATTTGAGTGCATGTCTTTTTACTCACATATCCTTAAGAAAATATTCTATTTAGCCTCACGGATCATTTATGTAAATCATATTTGGAAAACAGTACATAAGTAAATCTACATTGTAAATTATTTATCTCATAATTTTTGGGTGTTTATCTCATATTATATTTGCGTGATATAGATTGTTTTGGATTTAGATTTTGTGTTGATTTATTATATTTTCTTTTATTTACGTCCATGTGATCATGTTTTTTAATAAAAAAAATGTTAAATAAATGTCATGTAGGATTATGACCTGCTATTCAGGTAAAATATCTAGTACTAGAACACCAAAATAAAGTAGAATAATCTAATTGGAACAATAAATTTTATCAGTGATCTAATTGAAACACTCCTAAAACTTCATTACCATTCTGTGGTATATTCCCTTTTATTTTTTGAGGTCAAGAATTTTCGACTGGAGGAATATTGTTATTAAGATATTACATTAGTGGTGTAGGGTTTAATTTGTAGAGTTTTTTTGCAGGAATAGGTGGTTTGACCATAAAAAGATCACCTCTAGGTGGGCTTGTATTAAAAGAGTGAAAGTAGGTATATAGTTATTTATGGTGATATTCAGGGTGTTTCTGACACAAATCTGGGACTTTATTTAATATCGCTATATCATATACATATATACATCAATATCGCTATTTGATATGCATATATACATCAATATCGCCAACTCAAACACCTATATATATGAATATCGCTATATGGAACCTATATATATATATATATATATATGAATATCGCCAACTCAAACACCTATATATATGAATATCGCTATATAGAAAATATATATATATGAATATCGCTATATGGAACATATATATATATATATATATATATATATATATATATATATATATGAATATCGCTATATCGAACATATATATAAAAGAATATCGCTATGTCGAACCTATATATATACCAATATCGCCATTTGAAATATATATATTAATATTATATTAATTGGATTTATTGGATGTATATCTCTTTGTCATAGGCTCAGTATTAATAGGTGGGAATATTAAGAGGTCTAGTTTGAATAGTTGTGTTTCAGAAGCATGCATTGGATTGCAGTGCACAACTTTTCATAGAGTGTATAGAGTGTATTGTATTGCAGAATGGCAAGTCTTATCAAATTAAAAGATGATGATGATATAAACCATCGATCAACTCCCATATCTCATACTCATCTTCATACTCATCTTCTGTATACTAAATTTTTAAACGGTTTAAACATGAGTTATCAGATTCACCCCGGTCCCCTTTACAGTACAGTGTTGTTTTTGGCAAATGAACATCGTGCGAGGGAGGTTTTCAAGTGCCCCAAGGACTATCGGGACCCAATGAGTATAAAACGTGACGATCGTTCATTTTGGTCGCTTATAAAGGATAATCCGATAGGACCACGCGTCCAAAGTATAATTTGTCAAGCGGGCTTCGACGGTATCCTCGATAGTGGGTATCGGTACATTGACCACGCGTTAATAAACGCGTTGGTTGAGCGTTGGAGGCTCGAAACCCACACTTTTCACCTCCCCTTCGGTGAAACCACAGTGACTCTACAAGACATTAATGTTTTGTGGGGTCTACCAATAAATGGGGAGGTATTTTCCGGTATGGAAACGCCGATTACATTGACCAACGACGTTATAATGTGTCAAAATTTGTTGGGGTTTACCCCTGAAAAAAATCATTTTTGGGGGAAAAGAATAAGTTCAATCCGTATTTTACAGGAGATAATAGCACCGTTAAATGAAGAAACGGCAACGGACGAAGCGTGCATTATACGTGCTCGTTTAGTAATTTTTTATTTACTAGGATGTACATTATTTCCTGTTAATTCGAATAATTGGATAGCTCTTCATTATCTGCCTTTCCTAGAAGATTTGGGGCAATGTTCTCAGATCAGTTGGGGAAGTGCTGATTTAGGCTATTTGTACAGAAATCTTTGTAACGCCACAACTCCGGATGCTCTAGGTCTTACCGGTCCTGTGTCTATTTTACAAGTATGGGCATGGGAGAGGATTCGGTGTCTTGCACCGGAGCCTAACGCGATCTTCAACTACCGCGCCCCGATAGCTGCTCGGTATGTAAAACATTTCAAAATATATATTTTATAATCTTGAAATAATATTATGAAAACTATATATTTTTTTTGAAGGTGGAAGGGGAGTCTAAACGCCGTTGATGTTCCGACACATTGCCTCAGAACCTATCGATCTCAGCTTCAGTCGTTGAAAGAGGCAATGGTATGTTATTTAGTGAGGGTAATATATGTTTTTAGTGAGCGTAACATTGCTTATTGTTATTGATTTTTTTTAGTTTATGTGGCAACCGTATGATGCCGTGGTGGACAGCCTCCCGGAGATCTGCACCAGTAGGAGGAATAGTTGGAGGTGTGCCTGCCCGTTGATTTGCTGGGATGTTGTGGAGCATCACTATCCGCAACGGGTTATGCGGCAGTTTGGCATGGTTCAATATATACCTTCACCAATAAATATTGAGGTCGGTGAGCATGAGCGGCTCTATTCTTTAGTCCGGAATGGTAAGACTGGGTGGGACTGGAAAAGTCATCATGAACCGTATGTTAACGCTTGGAACCATCGTGAGCATAATGTTGTAAACGGACAACAAATCGAGACTTATTCCGTGGCCAACGATTATATGACGTGGTACTTAGAACATACGGTCGTGTATTTGACCAACCCACGACAACCGCTAGAACCCATGGCAGGATTTCAGGATGACGGTGCCACGGTACAAATGATGGTATGTTAAATTTATTTATTTTTCTTTGTGGTTTTATTCGACTTAATGTAACTAATTTTTATTCAGGCTGACTCTTTGGGTGTAATACACCGAAGCCAAGATATGGAGACGATGCAACAGACAACATACCGGGCTTTGAACATGTCAAATTTAGCGGAATATACCCAACATCCAACCAATTTGACAAATGACCCGGTGGACCTGTCATCCTATCCTGGTAGTCAGAGGATGCGTAGGCGACGTCGTCGCGGCCGTGGTGCGGCAAACGTTCAAGACACCGGCGCTGGTCAATGGGGAAGGAATTATGAAGAAGGGGGTGCATCCGGTGTTAATCACGAACAAAACAACGAGCCCCTCTGAATGACCCGAAATGCTTTCCGCCGACCAAACGCCCCTGGTCCCCGGACAAATTTACCCCTCCTTATAAGTTAGAGACAAACGAACCCGGTGGTGGGAGCCACACGGGTGAGGAAACGGCCACGGAAAAGGCCACGTTGGACGTTTTTTGACAAGACAAAAAAATGAGTTTTAACGACTTTCGGGCCCCTCTAAATGACCCGAAATGCTTTCCGCCGACCAGACGCCCCTGGTACCCGGACAAATTTACCCCTCCTTATAAGTTAGAGACAAACGAACCCGGTGGTGGGAGCCACACGGGTGAGGAAACGGCCACGTCATTTTTCACAATCTTTTACATTGACCATCACAATAATATAAACATCAAAGAACATTACGCGGTTTATTTTAATTTAGGAGAATTCACGAACACAAAATACATCTACCAATACAGGAACCCTTAAGTCATGCTCTGGAATCAAAAGGATGAATCAGAATCGCTGTCAGTCTTGTGATATTGTTCCCATGGATCATCACTAACGACGGCATCATCTGATAACGCATTAGAGTCACGATCACTGTCGTATTGGTGATAGCACAAGCTATGGTAGATGCATCCAAACCTACATATCGGGGGGTATGGTTGTAAAACACTTGACGATGCAGGGTTAGGGTTCTGCACAATCCAAGGACGTTGAGGTCGTTGCATAAAGGAGGTAGGATTTCGATTTTGATATTCAACATATGGTGGTGGGTGAGGATGTTGGTCGAGGGGTGAAGCGCCAGGACGGTTCGCCTGGTGTCCAGCGAAGAGCAAAGCACTATTGTCATTGGGAAGAGGATCACCGGAGTAACGGAGGGATTGTGGGGGGAGTGAATTATTGTTGGGTTGTGGTACAACAGAGTTACGGTTAGGTTGTGGGTAAACATTAGCGGGGTTTGCTTCCGATTCGTGTATGTGCGCATGAAAGTGAAGGTGGAGTTCATTATCACGGTTTGCCATCAGCACAATGTTGGAGAATAAGATGATGTGCAAAAACACTTGTGAAGTGAAGGTATGCAAATCTATGGGTGTGATGGGGGGTATTTATGGTGTTATTATGAGTTATTTTAAAGTTTTTACAACCTGGCCCTATCTGGTACAAGCTCCATTCAATACACACTCCATTCACAAGTTGGTTTTAAGACATTTATTGTTAACACCTAATACCACCACTATAAATACGGACACAAAAACCTATTTTATTTTACACCAAACTACCCAAATAGACATCTACCACATTTAATGGGGGACCCCGAAGACTACTTACTAGAGTTTGAGGAAGTTCCCGACACTCCCCCAGAAAGGATCCCCAAAAAGAGTCGCCGATATTATCACCCAACCGAAGAGTCAAAGCACTGGTCAAAAAATGTAATGGACTTCTATGTAAACGGGGATTCTTCATTCTGTTTTTGTGGATTTCTCGGAAGAAAACAACTCGGTTCAGAATTTTGGGGTGCACTACTAGGCTATGAAAACCACGGTTACTTGTCGGCACTAGTAAGTAGTTTGACTGTTATCTTTGAAACATATTCGTTTTAATTCATAAAGTATATAACTATCCACACTGCAGCATGTCGATGGTTGGGTTACCAGAATGATGAGGTTCCGATGGATTCTAATCAAAAAGTCAAAAAAACCAGAACAGTTGTATCCATGGTCCATTCTACCACCGCATTTCCTGACCCTTTTGGAGGAGAATCCAAACCACGGTGCCTTACCTTTTGCCATTGGATTGAAGGAACACTACCCTCCGTTTTGGGACGTTGATACGGTAACACCATAACATTCATTTTTTGGGGGAAGGTGTGCGTATATATTTAAATTAATAACTTTTTATCTTAGGTTTATATTCCAATATGTGTTGACCTACGAGACTGGTTCATGGTTCGTGTTGATATGCGGACACTTCACCTTACTTTGTACTTCACTGGATCATCTGGTTCAACAACTTCCGATGGATCAAGTTTGATTCAAGTTAGGGTTTACCCAACCCTAGTAAAATTTGAATCATTATTCAAATCGTTTTTGGACCAAATTTCTTACTGGGAACATTCGGGACGGCCATTTGTAGATAAAATAATGGTCACACATACTGAAGTTTGCCAGCATGCTAAAGAAAACCCGGCAGCTAATTCAGGGGTTTTAGTTTGTATGTTAATCGCAAACCTATTTAATGACGAGCCAGTGAACGTTAATGGAGACCTTGAAGAGGCATGTGCTAAGTATAGACGATATATGGCGGATGAGTTTTATGTAGCTCGTTTTACACCAGCTAATGTGTAATATAACTTTATTTGTTTCCCATCATATATGTAAAACAGGCCTCTATGCTATGGCCGTGATTTATAGTTAGTAGTGTAATTTTTTATATACTATTCAATTAGTTCGCGGTTTCATTATAACAAACAATATAACAAACATATAATATAACAAACATATATGTTAACTCATTCAACATTATTACACAACATTACAATAGGATCTGCCAAAAAAACTACTTCCCGTGCAAAAGCCCGTCCCTGAAAAGGACTCTTCAAGGGGTACTGTGATATGAAACATTTGTTCCCCCCATTCTTTGACGACTCTGCAGATACCGTGATGTTAGGTGATTTGAGAAATGTTGGATACGTGTGAGAAAACAGGCAACCGAACGTTCCCCTCTAGGGTCTCACGATTAAACAGATACGGGATCAGTTTTGTGATTGGGAAAGGGTTGGATACGCGTGAGAGGTTACGCGTTACAAAAACCAGGTACCTGCCTGCAACATCACCCAACATTACTATAGGATCTACTTAAAACACTGTAGCTTCCAGATTACATGCGTTGGCCTGAAAGCTCAAATGTCTTATGATCCTATACAAACTTTAAAACTGAGAAAAACATCTTGTTCAAACAACTCCCCGGTAATTCTCCAGCATGCAATGGGGACCGGGGTCAATCTGATAACTCATGTTTAAACCATTTAAAAATTTAGTATGAGAGGTGGTATACAGAAGATGAGTATGAAGATGAGTATGAGATATGGGAGCTGATCGATGGTTTATATCATCATCATCTTTTAATTTGATAAGACTTGCCATTCTGCAAGTTTTATTGTGTATGAATTGAATTACTGAGCCTATGCATGTGAAACAATAACTATTCAAACTATTCGACCTATTAATATTCCCACCTACAACATATAATATATATATAGGCAACTTTAATACTGAGCCTATGCATGTGAAACAATATATGACAAAGAGATGTATATGAATCCAATAATATTCATATATGTAGGTTTGAGATAACGATACTGGTATGTAACAACATCGAACAACGATATTCATATATATATATATATATATATGTTTGAGTTGGCGATATTAAAGTATATGTATACATGGGATAGCGATATTCTTATATATATATATGTTTTAGTTGGCGATATTGATGTATATATGTATATGATATAGCGATAGGGTAGGGATATGGTAAAAAGTGTATAAAATGTGAGAAAGGTAAGAAGTGTTTTAAACCATTGGATATTTGATCTAATAGTTGAGATCAATAGGGTATAAAAATGTAAATTGTGTTTTAATTAGAGGGACCTTATGTAAAATTGAAGGGCAATAGTGTCTTTTTCAATGTTTCAAATATGGTAACCGTATTCTACACAACCAAAAACACCTACATTCACTCCTTTTTCCTTAATTATCGGAATTAATTACCAAGATCTAAATCGGAAGCCTCTTTGTTTTATATAGGATTCAATGCGTGGTGTTTTACGTTTAGAAGAATTGTAATCAGATTCATGGCGTAGTGTTTTATCTGGAGACATTGTTCATGGCGTGGTGTTTTATCTGGAGACATTATTCATGGCGTGGTGTTTTATCTGGAGACATTGTTCATGGTGTGGTGTTTTATCTGGAGACACTGTTCATGGCGTGGTGTTTTAAACATCTGGAGACATTGTTCATAGCGTGGTGTTTTATCTGGAGACATTGTTCATGGTGTGGTGTTTTATCTGGAGACATTATTCATGGCGTGGTGTTTTATCTGGAGACATTGTTCATGGCATGGTGTTTTGTCTCCAGATGTTTAAAACACCACGCCATGAACAATGTCTCCAGATAAAACACCATGCCATGATTCAAGTCATGGTGTTTTATCTGGAATCCCAAGCAACCTTCTATGAATATAACACCATACAACTTAATAGAACCCGTTTCATACCAAACATTATATAAAACAAACCTAATCAAATAACTCATGATTTTTCATGAAAAAAAATATAGATGAACTCCATGAAAACACAGTAAGTTTTATTGTATATTTTTCCTCAACGCAATCTGTATATAAACGACACCATACAAACAATTGTTTTATGCAATAAAACACCACACATGAACCTGTATCGCTTTCTTCCATTTGTGATTTTCGTAATGAAAAAATTGCTCCAAAATTGGAGAGAAAAAAAATACTTTTGAACCTGAATTAATGAACGAAGATGATATAATACTAGTTAATGATTGATTCTGATGATATAATCTCCTAAATTAACTCCAAAACAGTTACACACAATTAATTGATAAGAAAAGGTAAATTACTAATGTACCCTTTTGAATTAATTAAGATAAAGGACACTTGTCATCGCCAAATTATTTCTCACACTTCTTACAAAAGTAGGACTTTGTACAGGATCCTTTACCTATAGCGATATTCATATATATTGTGACAACCCTCACTAAACCAGGTATCCGTACGATTTAATTAATTATTAATTACTGCCTGATTACTGTGCTTAACTGAAATTGCTGATGAACTGCTACTTGACCTTATTACTTGAACATATCTGCATCATACTTTACGTACCGTCACTACATTATTTTACATGCTGAACCTTAGTGACAAACATGATGCACAAAAGCACAGTAGCATTAGAACGGATAACCTATTGAACATGCTGATAAAGCCAGCATCAGGCGGACACTGCCCCTAAGGCCTGTATGAGCCAGAAATATTTTACTACACCCATAGTGAGTGTAGGGATACAAGGGTTATAGAACTGTGTCTCTAAGAATAAGATATAATGACTGGATGTGCCTAAAACGTACTCTAAGCACAAGCCACAGCACTTTAATTAACATACCAGCTTCTGGCTAACTAATAAAGTGCCAAAACATGAGGAAAATATTCTTGACACTTTGAGAAATAAGTTGTGTCACTAAAAATGTTATTTACGACACTTAAAAGCTTACTTAAGCACTTTAACGGATTACTATCCAACCGAACAACCGGACTTTACCCCGAACATAAAAATATTGACAGTAACAATATTGGTCTTTTTCTGAGCCAGTTAGGGTCCCTGAATACCCTAACACCCGCATTAGAACACATCACACCACTAACCAAGTTAATCACTTAACTACCTTATCTAACCAAACTAAACCCTAACTATCTAGTTGAGATCGAACCAAGACCCCCCCCCCCTTGTAACCGGCCCCATAACTAGGGGGACACACATGTCCTATTGTTGATTATTTAATTAAACATGTCTAGTATCAACTAGACACAACATCCAAGGGTTAATCACTTTCATTTTGTCTATAAGTAACTTGTCTAAACACATGAGATTATCACAACACACATCACAACCAAACTACTCTCTCTTGCTCTCCCTCAAGCTACGGCCGAACCCCCCTCACCCCCACTCATCCATTTTTGATTTTGTTCTTCACATTCCAATCATCTACAAGCTTCAAGGGTCACGCATAAGGAGTCTTGGAGCTAACGGAAGGCGAAGGACCTCGTTATCTTGCTTTTATCCACCACTTCTTCGCATAGATTCTTCCCAAGCCTCGAGCTAGAGGTATAATGCTTAAAACTCATACTCGAACTAATCTAAGGTGGTTAATAAGATTTGTAACGGTTAAAACTCGGAAACTTGCATTTTGAAGCTTTAAAGTCTACTAAAAACATGAATATTGATGGTTAAAGGCATAATAGTTGTGTAAAAGTTGTAGTACTTGAAAGTTGTGATTATTTATGCCCGATCTACGTTGTGGTAGCTCGGATCACCATTTAACCCGGTTTGGTTAAGATCATGGATCTTGACATAAGCTTCTTTCGGACGGTACAAGGGTTAAAAGGTGAAACTCTACCACACGAGAAACATGAACTTGTGTAATGGTATTTTTACTTGTAAAATAGTGTTTAAAACTAGCGGATCTACGTATCTGCAAGTGGTATTTTCAAAGGACCAAGTGTCGAGAAAATCATGTTTTCTAAAAGTCGGATGACACACTAACAAGTATGATTTTTACAAACCACAAGTGTATAAACACTTGTGAAACGAAAAGTTTCGACAAAATAACAATCTTTGTGAAAGATGACGGGAAGTTGTAAAGATAGATTTATTCTAAAAACGAGGTTTTTACGAGATTAAACTATTTTATACAAAGATCCACAAAATATAACGGGATCTACACTATAGTTTTCGGAAAAACTACAAGTTCATGCGATTATGCAATTTACATACTTGTCGACTAGTTTGATGTGTCAGAAATTGTTTGATTGAATCAAGAAGTTGTTGAAATGATTTTTGTAAAAGAAAATGATACGCTTGAAAGCGTGGCCACCTCCAGTTACAGGGGAAACTCTGGCGAAATTTTCCTAAAAACCTAACACTTAGAATTATTTACAAGTGTTAGAATTATTTTTGAAATGTTTTCAAAATATATTTCGCCACGACTTTATTTACAAATATTCGGAGGTGGGATTTTCACAAAACTAAACGTGATAAATATATATTTGGTAAATATATTTTTCACAACACTGTTTATGATTGTTTTGTGAAAATACACAAATATTATTTTTAGAGTAAAAATAATATTTACAAACGTTGACGAATCCAAAATAATACAAATGCTTTCACGATAAACATATAAGTTACAACGGTAATTATTATTACCACACGATTACTAAAACGTAACTTACACATTATACGAAAATAATTATGAACGAATATTTTATCAACGTATTATTTTTTGGGAAAAATTATGTGAAATGGAAATATAATATTTTTGAGAAAAATATTTATATTTGGAATTAGAAATGAAAATATATTAAGTGAGACTTAATATTATAAATTGAACACACATGTATTAAATCCCCCATCCTTGGGAAGGAGATTAACTACCAAGTACGTGCAAAATATAAACACGAAATAGTTGTCTAACTATTTCCCAAAAACCTAAACTATAAAGCTAAGGCACGGCCATCCGTCTAATAGAATTAGTACATGTAGGTCGTCGCACAGCTGACATTCGGAGTACTTGGTAGAGACGCACTGACTGTGAGTTCATGTCCCCCTTTTCTCTTAACTGTTTTCAGTTTTTTAAACTGCGGGGGTGAAATACATGTTACTATTTACGAGTACTTTATACATGGTACGGTTAGCGTAAGGAGGGTTACTACTTAGATCATGTGAATGGGTAGGCGCAACTTGAGGCCATTAATCCTCATTGTAGGACCGAGGGACAGTAGCGGTAGATCTATCTGGGTGTAGCGAGCCCAGCCCCAGGCCCAGCATAACGGACCTCGGGGTGACTTTGTGCCCAACGCAAAATCCGCTAGGTTTGAGTCTTCCTACTTGCACTTCACACATATCAATGGCCTTGCAAACCATTGGTGATCTCTTTTTCCTTATTTGCTACCTACCAGGATTTTTGATAAATACAAAGGTTTATTTACTCACTTACACATGAACTCGCTCAACATTATTGTTGATTTTTCAACTTACATGTATTTCAGGGAATTAAAGATTTGGCACGGTATGGCACGTTTTCCCGCTGCACTAGTTTCCAAGGTCATCCGGGGTTTAGGGAATGTGACTCTTTCCTGGACAAGTCACAGTCCTTAAACTGTGTTTATGTTATGTTTAACTTGTAAGGTTTGTTGAACAAGGTTATGGTTGTTAGGGCGTGTTCCCGTTAAAACAATGGTACTGTATTTGGTTTTTAAAACTTAATGGATGATTCTTGCATGTTTTTAATTCATATAGCTTTGTTATGATTAAGCTATGGTATTAAGAAGTCACACCAAATTAACCACGCTTCCGCAAAGCCAGGGTGTGACAGCTTGGTATCAGAGCTCTGATCATAGCGAACTAGGATTCCTTCTCGAGTCTAGACTATGATCACTAGGGCTCTCACGAAAACATTTTTACTGCATACCACTTAAGTCCAGATCCAAAACCTTTTTATAAACAAATGTTGAGCGCATTTTATTTATTATTTTTAGGCTAGGTCTGGGAGGCTGAGGCTCGGTCTGGGAGGCCGAGGCTCGATCCAATGGATCGAGGTAGTTGTCTAGTGGGACTAGGGAGTCAGTCTGGGAGGCTGGGAGAATTGGCTAGTGGGACTAGGAAGAGCAGTCTGGGAGGCTGGGAGGCTAGTGGGACTAGGAGAATTATGTGATATCTTACTTGGTGACTTATGTGATTATTTGATTGTATGACTGATTATTTGTGCATACTTGTGTCTATGTTACAGACTCATGGACTCAGCCGGTACTGGTGATTCGGACACCACTGGACCCCGACCTATCGTATCCGATGACCTCACGTCCTCCGAGCACGAGGTGCACACTTCTGATTCTACCAGCACGGACGAGGATGATTTCCAGCCCTTCGCACTACCCGAGGGTGCTGATGAGCCTGCAGATGGCCCTCCTGCTGAGTACCTACCTCTAGTAGTGATTCCGGCTCCTATACCTTTAGCCGTTTATCCAGCATATGACTTACTTCTTAACGCCGAGGCTGACGGCGATATCGATCTGTTTGAGGATGAGCCTATCGAGGATGAGATCCCGGACGCAGCCCTACTTCCTGCTGGCGATCTTCTGATGATCGCTGATGCTCCTGCCGAGGACTCACCCGCACATTCACCGGTCCCAGACTCCTTTGAGTCTGTGGCATCCGCACCATTTCACGAGGTGAGCGCACAGCACTTTGCACACGATTCGGATCCTGACCAGGCATCCTCTGCCGCACCTATTCCCAGCTTTGCATTTGACCATGATGACATAGAGGATTCTGTTCCCATCTTTCCTCCGGGATTCGACCCGGATCATGATATTGAGTTTATCCCGATGGACCAGCCCATGGAGGATCCCGCTGATCCAGTTGATCCTATTGATCCCGAGTTCGATTTCGAGATGGCTTTTGATGACCATGAGCCTGCCTTGGCTCCTGAGCAGACAGCTGCTCTAGATCCTATGCCCGAGCATGACCCCGTACATGCTGGCATCCCAGTTGAGCCTATTCTAGCTGACCCACCTGTTGGTGATCTTCCTGTGGATGTTCCTTTGTTAGAGGGTGATCAGGTCATTGCTGTCGATCATGTTGATCCACCTTTTGTTGCTGATATACCGATTGACCATCCTGTTGATCACATTGCACCAGTTGATCCTGTTGTTGCTCCCCCATTTGATCTCGTTCCACTTGAGCCTGAGCACGCACTGTTTGCAGACCACATGGATCCACCGGATGAGCATGCACAGCACGGTTGGATACCTGCTGATGAGGATGTTCCACCTTTGCCCCCTCAGATCCCTGTTACACGACATGTTGATTTTTCTTTTCAGGTTCCTCAGTTTGTACCTCCAGCGAGGCCTGGAGAGGGTTCTTCAGCCCATCCTTTTGGGCACGTACCGATGTCTAGCCCCTTCATGCCCCAGATGTCATCTGTTCCACCCTCTACTTCACCGTTTCATGTGGCACCGTTTGACCCCACCAGTGAGCCTTTGCTTTGGTCGACACCACCAGTCATGCCACCTACTGACCCTTACCATCCATTTCATGTGGGACACACTATAGAGGACGTTTTGATGTCCTTCGTTTATCAGCACGAGTCACACACGCAGCGTCTCCAGGAGCTTGAGAGAGCTCAGCTGCCACCTTGTTCATGCCATGGTCAGACACACTCTCCTCTTCAGCCATGTCGATCATTACCCGCAGATTATGCTGCTCGCCTCTTTACACTAGAGCAGCAGGTTGCTTCTGTCATCCGTACTCAGCGAGCTATGGAGGAGGACTGGCTCCAGTTACGTCGCTTGCTTTACACTCACCGCCATCTGTATAGAGCTCATCAGTACTGCTTGTGTAGACGTTGGTGAGAGGACCGCGATTGCTTTTGATTGCACAGCATTTTGGAGACTACATGATGATTTTGACTTTTGACATATACTTGATGTATTTGATGTATTTGACACTGACTTGATATAGCTTTTGGACAGGGGTGATGTAGCCTCTAGTTGATTGATGATTGTATGACACAATGATGTACTGATACACTTACGTTGTGGTCTCGATATATATGGCAATCGCAGTATTCTCATCATATTTGATTCGTTTGATTACTTATTTATATTTTTATGACATGGGATGTTGTGTGTATAATATTTGTGACATGGGATGTTGTGTGATTAGTATTTGTGAAGTATTGATAACATGAGATGTTATGTGCTATTACTATTACTATATACGTACGCTTTACTATGGCCTGACCGACGTAAACACATCTTTAGAAGATGCCGCCAAGACGTCAACAACAGCAAATGCCTACGACACAGGCCGAACTACAGCAAGTCATTGCTGCTGCTATTGCTCAATATGCTGCCTCTCAAGGAGGAATGAGTGGAAGCAACTCTGGCAACGCTGGCAACAACAACAATCCACCTCATGGTAACCAAGACATACCATGACCTAAATGGATTTCCTTAGCAAGAATGCTAATGCCTATCATATGTTATAATGTATGTGCAGGGTGCACTTACAAACAGTTCTTGGACTGCAAGCCCGTAAACTTTGATGGCACAGGAGGTGCTGTCGCCTTTGTCCGCTGGGCTGAGAAAACTGAATCAGTTCTTCGCATGAGCAAATGCGCACCGGATCAGCAAGTCACCTATATCTCTGGGCTATTTTTGGATGGAGCCCTATCCTGGTGGAACTTGCAAGTACAGACACTTGGCGAAGCTGCTGCTTACGCGCTGACCTGGACCGAATTGAAGGAACTCATGCGCAAAAAGTACTGTTCCCACGCTGAAATCCAGAGATTGGAGACCGAGTTCTGGCATTTGAAAATGGAAGGCCCAAAGATAGTGGAATATGTTCAGAGATTCCACGACTTGTCGCATGTGGTACCCTACATGGTCACTCCTGAGTTCAAGAGAATTGAACGTTTCATTTGGGGACTAGCTCCTCAAATCATAAGTATGGTGACCTCCTCCAAACCTGCGACTATCACTGAAGCCATTGATTTGAGCGTGGCTCTCACAGAGGAGGCAATTCGTTTGAACAAGTTTGATGAAGTTGAGCCTAAGAAGAAAGAGACTCATGTGGAGTCGTCAGGAGGTAACAAGCGGAAGTTTTCAAACTTCAAGCAGGGCACCGGGGTGGTGGTTAAGAAAGGAGAGCAAAACGCACCAGCACAGGATACAGCTGGTAGTAGGAGGAAAGGTAAGGGATATATGGGTACACATCCCAAGTGTAACTCATGCCAAAGACATCACTCTGGTCGTTGCGGGCTGAAAGTATGTGAAGCTTGTGGAAAGACTGGTCATTCAAAGGATTCTTGTTGGGCTAATGCTGGCCGGGGAGGCCAAGGAGGATTTGGGAACAGGAATAATCGTGGTGGTATTGGGAATCGGCCACAAGGAAACAATGGAGGTGATGGGAATCGGGTCCATCATGCCAACCAAGCGGGCGCCATGAATCGTAATCAGAGAAACAATCAAGCTGGAAACGATGGTGGAAACGGGCAGAGGCCCGGATGTTTCAATTGTGGTGATCTTGGGCATTACAAAAGAAATTGCCCGGAGTTGAACCAAGCCCGCGGAAGGGTTTTCAACATAGAAGCAAGGGAAGCGCGCCAGGATCCCAATGTTGTCACTGGTACGTTCCCTGTAAACCAACGCTATGCATCCGTTTTATTTGATACTGGCGCCGATTATAGCTTCGTATCATTAGAATTTAAGAACATGCTTGGTTTAGCCGCTAGTAAGTTAGATACTCCGTACTCGATCGAATTAGCGAATGGGAAGTTAGTAGAGGCTAATGAAGTGATTCGAGGCTGCGTAATCGAATTGGGAGAGCGTGAGTTCGCTCTAGATCTACTACCAGTCCAGTTGGGAAGCTTCGACGTGGTAGTAGGAATGGATTGGTTATCGAGTAACAAGGCAGAGATAGTTTGTCATGAGAAGGTCGTTCGTATTCCGAATGAAGATGGTGAGACCATTGTGGTTCACGGAGAGAAGCGTGAGACGCCGTTGAGGATTATCAGCTGCTTGAAGGCAAGAAGGAGTTTGCAGAAAGGATGTGTTGCTTTTCTGGCACACATTGTGGATAAGAAGGCTGCTGAGCCAAAGATCGAAGACATCCCTGTCGTGAGGGAATATCCAGAAGTCTTCCCAGAGGACTTGCCTGGGTTGCCGCCTCAGAGACAAGTGGAATTTCGCATTGACTTAGTTCCAGGCGCCGCGCCGGTGGCTAAGGCACCCTACAGACTTGCTCCGTCTGAGATGCAAGAACTGTCGACACAACTTCAAGAGTTGTTAGACAAGGGATTTATCCGACCAAGCTTCTCGCCTTGGGGAGCTCCAGTTTTGTTTGTCAAAAAAAAGGACGGAAGTTTCCGTATGTGCATTGACTACAGAGAGTTGAACAAGCTGACGATCAAGAATAGGTATCCCCTGCCAAGAATCGATGATCTGTTTGACCAACTACAAGGTTCAAGCTTTTATTCAAAGATCGATCTTCGATCTGGATACCATCAGCTACGGATACAGGAGGAGAGTATCCCAAAGACAGCCTTCAGAACTCGATATGGACACTACGAGTTCCTCGTTATGCCGTTTGGGTTGACAAACGCACCTGCAGTGTTCATGGATTTGATGAATCGAGTTTGTAAGCCGTACTTGGATAAGTTCGTGATTGTATTCATCGATGATATTTTGATTTATTCAAAGACGAAGGCTGAGCACGAGCAGCACTTAAGAGCCATTCTGGAGCTGCTAAAGAAGGAACAGTTGTACGCCAAGTTCTCTAAGTGCGAGTTTTGGCTAAGAGAAGTGCAATTCCTTGGGCACGTGGTGAATGGAGATGGAATACATGTTGATCCCACAAAGATCGAGGCGATCAAGGATTGGGAAACGCCAAAGACGCCAACCGAGATTCGGCAATTCTTGGGTTTGGCTGGCTATTACCGCAGATTCATTGAGGATTTTTCAAAGATCGCTCAACCATTGACGCTCCTCACTCAGAAGGACAAGAAGTTTGATTGGGGAATCAAACAGGAAGAAGCGTTCCAGATATTGAAAAGTAAACTTTGCAACGCGCCAATCTTAGCCCTACCAGAGGGTACAGATGATTTTGTGGTATACTGCGACGCATCGCGTCAAGGATTGAGTTGTGTGTTGATGCAACGCCAAAAGGTTATTGCCTATGCGTCACGCCAACTGAAGGTACATGAAAAGAACTATACCACACATGATTTGGAGCTAGGCGCCGTAATTTTTGCATTAAAGATCTGGAGACACTACCTTTATGGTACGAAGTGCACAATCTTTACAGATCACAAGAGCCTCCAGCATATATTCAACCAGAAGGAGTAGAATATGAGGCAAAGGCGATGGGTAGAACTGTTGAATGACTACGACTGCGAGATAAAGTATCATCCAGGGAAGGCGAATGTGGTCGCCGATGCCCTAAGTCGAAAGGAGAGAATTAAGCCCATAAGGGTTAGGGCTTTGGAGATGGTTATTCGAACCGACTTTCCTCTGCGCATTCGTGCCGCGCAGAAGGAAGCTCTCAAAGAAAGAAACCTTGAAGAAGAGTATCTCCGTGGGATGGAGAAGTTATTGGTACCAAACAGGGAAGGAACGTTGTGTTTTGAGAAAAGGATTTGGGTTCCTCTGTTTGGTGGTTTAAGGAAGGTTATTTTCGATGAAGCTCACAAGTCGCGGTACTCTATCCATCCTGGAGCGGATAAGATGTACCAGGATCTTAAAGATTACTATTGGTGGCCTAGGATGAAAGGCGATGTTGCTATTTATGTGAGCCAATGTTTAACATGCGCCAAGGTTAAGGCAGAATACCAGAAGCCTTCGGGACTTCTGCAGCAACCAGAGATTCCCAAGTGGAAATGGGAACAAATCTCTATGGATTTTATTACGAAGTTGCCAAGAACGCCAAGAGGCCATGACACCATTTGGGTAATAGTGGACCGCTTAACGAAGTCAGCACACTTCCTACCTATCCGAGAGAAGGATAATACGAGCAAACTGGCCGAAATTTACATGAGAGAGATTGTTACACGCCATGGAGTACCTCTCTCAATCATCTTCGATAGAGACGGAAGGTTCGTATCGAGGATATGGCAATCCTTCCAGGAAGCTTTTTGCTCAAAGTTGAATCTGAGCACTGCTTTTCACCCGCGACCGACGGCCAAAGTGAGCGGACGATACAGACGCTAGAAGACATGCTGAGAGCATGTGTGATGGATTTGGGCGGTAGCTGGGATAAACATTTGCCTCTGGTTGAGTTTTCATACAACAACAGCTACCACACCAGTATTGGTGCCGCGCCATTCGAAGCTTTATATGGGCGCAAGTGCAGATCACCGCTCTGTTGGTCTGACGCAGGTGATAGACAGTTGGTTGGTCCTGACATGGTTCAGGAAACCACATATAAGATCGCACAGATACGAGATCACATCAGTGCGGCTCGTGACCGGCAGAAAGCCTACGCAGATCGAAGCAGGAAACCTCTAGAGTTTGAGGTTGGTGATATGGTTTTGTTGAAGGTATCACCCTGGAAGGGTGTGGCACGCTTTGGGAAGCGTGGGAAGTTGAATCCAAGGTATATTGGACCGTTCAAGATCTTGGAAAGAATCGGGTTAGTAGCATACAAGTTGGATTTACCTGCTGAACTAAATGGTGTTCACGATACATTCCATGTATCCAATCTGAAGAAGAGTCCAACACAAGTTACCGTTGCCATTCCCACCGACGAAATTCATGTTGACGACACGCTCCATTTCGTTGAAGAACCTGTTGAGGTCACGGATTGGAAAGTAAACAAGACCCGCCGGAGCAGTGTCAAGCTCGTCAAAGTTCGTTGGAATGCTAGACATGGTCCTGAATTCACCTGGGAGCGTGAGGACCGAATGAAAGAGAAATACCCCCACCTATTTCCTGAGAACCCTGCTTCTACAAGCAGAACTTAAAATTTCGGGACGAAATTTTTCTAACGGGGGGAGAATGTGACAACCCTCACTAAACCAGGTATCCGTACGATTTAATTAATTATTAATTACTGCCTGATTACTGTGCTTAACTGAAATTGCTGATGAACTGCTACTTGACCTTATTACTTGAACATATCTGCATCATACTTTACGTACCGTCACTACATTATTTTACATACTGAACCTTAGTGACAAACATGATGCACAAAAGCACAGTAGCATTAGAACGGATAACCTATTGAACATGCTGATAAAGCCAGCATCAGGCGGACACTGCCCCTAAGGCCTGTATGAGCCAGAAATATTTTACTACACCCATAGTGAGTGTAGGGATACAAGGGTTATAGAACTGCGTCTCTAAGAATAAGATATAATGACTGGATGTGCCTAAAACGTACTCTAAGCACAAGCCACAGCACTTTAATTAACATACCAGCTTCTGGCTAACTAATAAAGTGCCAAAACATGAGGAAAATATTCCTGACACTTTGAGAAATAAGTTGTGTCACTAAAAATGTTATTTACGACACTTAAAAGCTTACTTAAGCACTTTAACGGATTACTATCCAACCGAACAACAGGACTTTACCCGGAACATAAAAATATTGACAGTAACAATATTGGTCTTTTTCTGAGCCAGTTAGGGTCCCTGAATACCCTAACACCCGCATTAGAACACATCACACCACTAACCAAGTTAATCACTTAACTACCTTATCTAACCAAACTAAACCCTAACTATCTAGTTGAGATCGAACCAAGACCCCACCCCCCCTTGTAACCGGCCCCATAACTAGGGGGACACACATGTCCTATTGTTGATTATTTAATTAAACATGTCTAGTATCAACTAGACACAAAATCCAAGGGTTAATCACTTTCATTTTGTCTATAAGTAACTTGTCTAAACACATGAGATTATCACAACACACATCACAACCAAACTACTCTCTCTTGCTCTCCCTCAAGCTACGGCCGAACCCCCCTCACCCCCACTCATCCATTTTCGATTTTGTTCTTCACATTCCAATCATCTACAAGCTTCAAGGGTCACGCATAAGGAGTCTTGGAGCTAACGGAAGGCGAAGGACCTCGTTATCTTGCTTTTATCCACCACTTCTTCGCATAGATTCTTCCCTAGCCTCGAGCTAGAGGTATAATGCTTAAAACTCATACTCGAACTAATCTAAGGTGGTTAATAAGATTTGTAACGGTTAAAACTCGGAAACTTGCATTTTGAAGCTTTAAAGTCTACTAAAAACATGAATATTGATGGTTGAAGGCATAATAGTTGTGTAAAAGTTGTAGTACTTGAAAGTTGTGATTATTTAAGCCCGATCTACGTTGTGGTAGCTCGGATCACCATTTAACCCGGTTTGGTTAAGATCATGGATCTTGACATAAGCTTGTTTCGGACGGTACAAGGGTTAAAAGGTGAAACTCTACCACACGAGAAACATGAACTTGTGTAAAGGTATTTTTACTTGTAAAATAGTGTTTAAAACTAGCGGATCTACGTATCTGCAAGTGGTATTTTCAAAGGACCAAGTGTCGAGAAAATCATGTTTTCTAAAAGTCGGATGACACACTAACAAGTATGATTTTTACAAACCACAAGTGTATAAACACTTGTGAAACGAAAAGTTTCAAAGGACCAAGTGTCGAGAAAATCATGTTAGGGCGTGTTCCCGTTAAAACAATGGTACTGTATTTGGTTTTTAAAACTTAATGGATGATTCTTGCATGTTTTTAATTCATATAGCTTTGTTATGATTAAGCTATGGTATTAAGAAGTCACACCAAATTAACCACGCTTCCCCAAAGCCAGGGTGTAACAGCTATCTGTCACACTTGGATCCAAGTGTCACTCTAAAAACCTACTATGAAGAAGCAATGAATATCGCAAGCTTCAAGTGAATGAACGATACCACCACAAGTGTCACATCCTAACGGTCCTTTCAACATCGATCGAATGTTTTGCGATATTCATTGCTTCTTCATCTTCGATCGAGAACATTATTTCTTTGATGTTTCACTTTCGATTGAAAATTCTATGATGTCATTTGAAACAAACTTTCAGATTCACTTTATTACGCTTCCATCTGATTTCAAACACGGTGAATTTGTTTGATCACCGCTATTATTGAATTATCTGAATCACTACGACACCTTGTGGTGTCAGTATAAACTTGTAGCTTGGGCTAATCATGATTGAGCGTTTCATGCAAAACACAGGTGATACTTGTTCGATCACCCCCATTATTGAATTGTTTCATTCATTGCGACACCTTGTGGCGTCAGTATAACTTGCAGCTTGTGCTGATCACGATCGAGCGTTTCGTGCAAACTAGTATATTTAAGGTTGTTGATTCTAAGTTCATCTAGTGGATGTTATTGCGTCTAGAACTCATTTACATGTTATAAACATTCATATGGAATTCGATTGGTCGAAGTTCCTGTTCATTGTTGGATCCTTATTAACTTAGTCGCACTGATCATTACGTCTTGTTTCCTTTGACATCAACTTTTGAAACACAATTCTGAAGAGATAACATATCAATGCGTTTGTTCAGTGCATAGCGTTGGTTTACAGGGAACGTACCAGTGACAACATTGGGATCCTGGCGCGCTTCCCTTGCTTCTATGTTGAAAACCCTTCCGCGGGCTTGGTTCAACTCCGGGCAATTTCTTTTGTAATGCCCAAGATCACCACAATTGAAACATCCGGGCCTCTGCCCGTTTCCACCATCGTTTCCAGCTTGATTGTTTCTCTGATTACGATTCATGGCGCCCGCTTGGTTGGCATGATGGACCCGATTCCCATCACCTCCATTGTTTCCTTGTGGCCGATTCCCAATACCACCACGATTATTCCTGTTCCCAAATCCTCCTTGGCCTCCCCGGCCAGCATTAGCCCAACAAGAATCCTTTGAATGACCAGTCTTTCCACAAGCTTCACATACTTTCAGCCCGCAACGACCAGAGTGATGTCTTTGGCATGAGTTACACTTGGGATGTGTACCCATATATCCCTTACCTTTCCTCCTACTACCAGCTGTATCCTGTGCTGGTGCGTTTTGCTCTCCTTTCTTAACCACCACCCCGGTGCCCTGCTTGAAGTTTGAAAACTTCCGCTTGTTACCTCCTGACGACTCCACATGAGTCTCTTTCTTCTTAGGCTCAACTTCATCAAACTTGTTCAAACGAATTGCCTCCTCTGTGAGAGCCACGCTCAAATCAATGGCTTCAGTGATAGTCGCAGGTTTGGAGGAGGTCACCATACTTATGATTTGAGGAGCTAGTCCCCAAATGAAACGTTCAATTCTCTTGAACTCAGGAGTGACCATGTAGGGTACCACATGCGACAAGTCGTGGAATCTCTGAACATATTCCACTATCTTTGGGCCTTCCATTTTCAAATGCCAGAACTCGGTCTCCAATCTCTGGATTTCAGCGTGGGAACAGTACTTTTTGCGCATGAGTTCCTTCAATTCGGTCCAGGTCAGCGCGTAAGCAGCAGCTTCGCCAAGTGTCTGTACTTGCAAGTTCCACCAGGATAGGGCTCCATCCAAAAATAGCCCAGAGATATAGGTGACTTGCTGATCCGGTGCGCATTTGCTCATGCGAAGAACTGATTCAGTTTTCTCAGCCCAGCGGACAAAGGCGACAGCACCTCCTGTGCCATCAAAGTTTACGGGCTTGCAGTCCAAGAACTGTTTGTAAGTGCACCCTGCACATACATTATAACATATGATAGGCATTAGCATTCTTGCTAAGGAAATCCATTTAGGTCATGGTATGTCTTGGTTACCATGAGGTGGATTGTTGTTGTTGCCAGCGTTGCCAGAGTTGCTTCCACTCATTCCTCCTTGAGAGGCAGCATATTGAGCAATAGCAGCAGCAATGACTTGCTGTAGTTCGGCCTGTGTCGTAGGCATTTGCTGTTGTTGACGTCTTGGCGGCATCTTCTAAAGATGTGTTTACGTCGGTCAGGCCATAGTAAAGCGTACGTATATAGTAATAGTAATAGCACATAACATCTCATGTTATCAATACTTCACAAATACTAATCACACAACATCCCATGTCACAAATATTATACACACAACATCCCATGTCATAAAAATATAAATAAGTAATCAAACGAATCAAATATGATGAGAATACTGCGATTGCCATATATATCGAGACCACAACGTAAGTGTATCAGTACATCATTGTGTCATACAATCATCAATCAACTAGAGGCTACATCACCCCTGTCCAAAAGCTATATCAAGTCAGTGTCAAATACATCAAATACATCAAGTATATGTCAAAAGTCAGAATCATCATGTAGTCTCCAAAATGCTGTGCAATCAAAAGCAATCGCGGTCCTCTCACCAACGTCTACACAAGCAGTACTGATGAGCTCTATACAGATGGCGGTGGAGGAGGGGGAAAGTAAGTGTAAAGCAAGCGACGTAACTGGAGCCAGTCCTCCTCCATAGCTCGCTGAGTACGGATGACAGAAGCAACCTGCTGCTCTAGTGTAAAGAGGCGAGCAGCATAATCTGCGGGTAATGATCGACATGGCTGAAGAGGAGAGTGTGTCTGACCATGGCATGAACAAGGTGGCAGCTGAGCTCTCTCAAGCTCCTGGAGACGCTGCGTGTGTGACTCGTGCTGATAAACGAAGGACATCAAAACGTCCTCTATAGTGTGTCCCACATGAAATGGATGGTAAGGGTCAGTAGGTGGCATGACTGGTGGTGTCGACCAAAGCAAAGGCTCACTGGTGGGGTCAAACGGTGCCACATGAAACGGTGAAGTAGAGGGTGGAACAGATGACATCTGGGGCATGAAGGGGCTAGACATCGGTACGTGCCCAAAAGGATGGGCTGAAGAACCCTCTCCAGGCCTCGCTGGAGGTACAAACTGAGGAACCTGAAAAGAAAAATCAACATGTCGTGTAACAGGGATCTGAGGGGGCAAAGGTGGAACATCCTCATCAGCAGGTATCCAACCGTGCTGTGCATGCTCATCCGGTGGATCCATGTGGTCTGCAAACAGTGCGTGCTCAGGCTCAAGTGGAACGAGATCAAATGGGGGAGCAACAACAGGATCAACTGGTGCAATGTGATCAACAGGATGGTCAATCGGTATATCAGCAACAAAAGGTGGATCAACATGATCGACAGCAATGACCTGATCACCCTCTAACAAAGGAACATCCACAGGAAGATCACCAACAGGTGGGTCAGCTAGAATAGGCTCAACTGGGATGCCAGCATGTACGGGGTCATGCTCGGGCATAGGATCTAGAGCAGCTGTCTGCTCAGGAGCCAAGGCAGGCTCATGGTCATCAAAAGCCATCTCGAAATCGAACTCGGGATCAATAGGATCAACTGGATCAGCGGGATCCTCCATGGGCTGGTCCATCGGGATAAACTCAATATCATGATCCGGGTCGAATCCCGGAGGAAAGATGGGAACAGAATCCTCTATGTCATCATGGTCAAATGCAAAGCTGGGAATAGGTGCGGCAGAGGATGCCTGGTCAGGATCCGAATCGTGTGCAAAGTGCTGTGCGCTCACCTCGTGAAATGGTGCGGATGCCACAGACTCAAAGGAGTCTGGGACCGGTGAATGTGCGGGTGAGTCCTCGGCAGGAGCATCAGCGATCATCAGAAGATCGCCAGCAGGAAGTAGGGCTGCGTCCGGGATCTCATCCTCGATAGGCTCATCCTCAAACAGATCGATATCGCCGTCAGCCTCGGCGTTAAGAAGTAAGTCATATGCTGGATAAACGGCTAAAGGTATAGGAGCCGGAATCACTACTAGAGGTAGGTACTCAGCAGGAGGGCCATCTGCAGGCTCATCAGCACCCTCGGGTAGTGCGAAGGGCTGGAAATCATCCTCGTCCGTGCTGGTAGAATCAGAAGTGTGCACCTCGTGCTCGGAGGACGTGAGGTCATCAGATACGATAGGTCGGGGTCCAGTGGTGTCCGAATCACCAGTACCGGCTGAGTCCATGAGTCTGTAACATAGACACAAGTATGCACAAATAATCAGTCATACAATCAAATAATCACATAAGTCACCAAGTAAGATATCACATAATTCTCCTAGTCCCACTAGCCTCCCAGCCTCCCAGACTGCTCTTCCTAGTCCCACTAGCCAATTCTCCCAGCCTCCCAGACTGACTCCCTAGTCCCACTAGACAACTACCTCGATCCATTGGATCGAGCCTCGGCCTCCCAGACCGAGCCTCAGCCTCCCAGACCTAGCCTAAAAATAATAAATAAAATGCGCTCAACATTTGTTTATAAAAAGGTTTTGGATCTGGACTTAAGTGGTATGCAGTAAAAATGTTTTCGTGAGAGCCCTAGTGATCATAGTCTAGACTCGAGAAGGAATCCTAGTTCGCTATGATCAGAGCTCTGATACCAAGCTGTCACACCCTGGCTTTGCGGAAGCGTGGTTAATTTGGTGTGACTTCTTAATACCATAGCTTAATCATAACAAAGCTATATGAATTAAAAACATGCAAGAATCATCCATTAAGTTTTAAAAACCAAATACAGTACCATTGTTTTAACGGGAACACGCCCTAACAACCATAACCTTGTTCAACAAACCTTACAAGTTAAACATAACATAAACACAGTTTAAGGACTGTGACTTGTCCAGGAAAGAGTCACATTCCCTAAACCCCGGATGACCTTGGAAACTAGTGCAGCGGGAAAACGTGCCATACCGTGCCAAATCTTTAATTCCCTGAAATACATGTAAGTTGAAAAATCAACAATAATGTTGAGCGAGTTCATGTGTAAGTGAGTAAATAAACCTTTGTATTTATCAAAAATCCTGGTATGTAGCAAATAAGGAAAAAGAGATCACCAATGGTTTGCAAGGCCATTGATATGTGTGAAGTGCAAGTAGGAAGACTCAAACCTAGCGGATTTTGCGTTGGGCACAAAGTCACCCCGAGGTCCGTTATGCTGGGCCTGGGGCTGGGCTCGCTACACCCAGATAGATCTACCGCTACTGTCCCTCGGTCCTACAATGAGGATTAATGGCCTCAAGTTGCGCCTACCCATTCACATGATCTAAGTAGTAACCCTCCTTACGCTAACCGTACCATGTATAAAGTACTCGTAAATAGTAACATGTATTTCACCCCCGCAGTTTAAAAAACTGAAAACAGTTAAGAGAAAAGGGGGACATGAACTCACAGTCAGTGCGTCTCTACCAAGTACTCCGAATGTCAGCTGTGCGACGACCTACATGTACTAATTCTATTAGACGGATGGCCGTGCCTTAGCTTTATAGTTTAGGTTTTTGGGAAATAGTTAGACAACTATTTCGTGTTTATATTTTGCACGTACTTGGTAGTTAATCTCCTTCCCAAGGATGGGGGATTTAATACATGTGTGTTCAATTTATAATATTAAGTCTCACTTAATATATTTTCATTTCTAATTCCAAATATAAATATTTTTCTCAAAAATATTATATTTCCATTTCACATAATTTTTCCCAAAAAATAATACGTTGATAAAATATTCGTTCATAATTATTTTCGTATAATGTGTAAGTTACGTTTTAGTAATCGTGTGGTAATAATAATTACCGTTGTAACTTATATGTTTATCGTGAAAGCGTTTGTATTATTTTGGATTCGTCAACGTTTGTAAATATTATTTTTACTCTAAAAATAATATTTGTGTATTTTCACAAAACAATCATAAACAGTTGTTTGAAAAATATATTTACCAAATATATATTTATCACGTTTAGTTTTGTGAAAATCCCACCTCCGAATATTTGTAAATAAAGTCGTGGCGAAATATATTTTGAAAACATTTCAAAAATAATTCTAACACTTGTAAATAATTCTAAGTGTTAGGTTTTTAAGAAAATTTCGCCAGAGTTTCCCCTGTAACTGGAGGTGGCCACACTTTCAAGCGTATCATTTTCTTTTAAAAAATCATTTCAACAACTTCTTGATTCAATCAAACAATTTCTGACACATCAAACTAGTCGACAAGTATGTAAATTGCATAATCGCATGAACTTGTAGTTTTTCCGAAAACTATAGTGTAGATCCCGTTATATTTTGTGGATATTTGTATAAAATAGTTTAATCTCGTAAAAACCTCGTTTTTAGAATAAACCTATCTTTACAACTTCCTGTCATCTTTCACAAAGATTGTTATTTTGTCGAAACTTTTCGTTTCACAAGTGTTTATACACTTGTGGTTTGTAAAAATCAAACTTGTTAGTGTGTCATCCGACTTTTAGAAAACATGATTTTCTCGACACTTGGTCCTTTGAAAATACCACTTGCAGATACGTAGATCCGCTAGTTTTAAACACTATTTTACAAGTAAAAATACCTTTACACAAGTTCATGTTTCTCGTGTGGTAGAGTTTCACCTTTTAACCCTTGTACCGTCCGAAACAAGCTTATGTCAAGATCCATGATCTTAACCAAACCGGGTTAAATGGTGATCCGAGCTACCACAACGTAGATCGGGCTTAAATAATCACAACTTTCAAGTACTACAACTTTTACACAACTATTATGCCTTTAACCATCAATATTCATGTTTTTAGTAGACTTTAAAGCTTCAAAATGCAAGTTTCCGAGTTTTAACCGTTACAAATCTTATTAACCACCTTAGATTAGTTCGAGTATGAGTTTTAAACATTATACCTCTAGCTCGAGGCTAGGGAAGAATCTATGCGAAGAAGTGGTGGATAAAAGCAAGATAACGAGGTCCTTCGCCTTCCGTTAGCTCCAAGACTCCTTATGCGTGACCCTTGAAGCTTGTAGATGATTGGAATGTGAAGAACAAAATCGAAAATGGATGAGTGGGGGTGAGGGGGGTTCGGCCGTAGCTTGAGGGAGAGCAAGAGAGAGTAGTTTGGTTGTGATGTGTGTTGTGATAATCTCATGTGTTTAGACAAGTTACTTATAGACAAAATGAAAGTGATTAACCCTTGGATTTTGTGTCTAGTTGATACTAGACATGTTTAATTAAATAATCAACAATAGGACATGTGTGTCCCCCTAGTTATGGGGCCGGTTACAAGGGGGGGGGGGTCTTGGTTCGATCTCAACTAGATAGTTAGGGTTTAGTTTGGTTAGATAAGGTAGTTAAGTGATTAACTTGGTTAGTGGTGTGATGTGTTCTAATGCGGGTGTTAGGGTATTCAGGGACCCTAACTGGCTCAGAAAAAGACCAATATTGTTACTGTCAATATTTTTATGTTCCGGGTAAAGTCCGGTTGTTCGGTTGGATAGTAATCCGTTAAAGTGCTTAAGTAAGCTTTTAAGTGTCGTAAATAACATTTTTAGTGACACAACTTATTTCTCAAAGTGTCAGGAATATTTTCCTCATGTTTTGGCACTTTATTAGTTAGCCAGAAGCTGGTATGTTAATTAAAGTGCTGTGGCTTGTGCTTAGAGTACGTTTTAGGCACATCCAGTCATTATATCTTATTCTTAGAGACGCAGTTCTATAACCCTTGTATCCCTACACTCACTATGGGTGTAGTAAAATATTTCTGGCTCATACAGGCCTTAGAGGCAGTGTCCGCCTGATGCTGGCTTTATCAGCATGTTCAATAGGTTATCCGTTCTAATGCTACTGTGCTTTTGTGCATCATGTTTGTCACTAAGGTTCAGCATGTAAAATAATGTAGTGACGGTACGTAAAGTATGATGCAGATATGTTCAAGTAATAAGGTCAAGTAGCAGTTCATCAGCAATTTCAGTTAAGCACAGTAATCAGGCAGTAGTTAATAATTAATTAAATCGTACGGATACCTGGTTTAGTGAGGGTTGTCACATTAGAACGTGGTGAATGAGAAGGAACATACCAATCTCTGATACGGACCCTAGAGATTGTAGTCTAGACTCGAGAAGGAATCCTAGTTCGCTGTCACACCCTGGCTTTGCGGAAGCGTGGTTAATTTGGTGTGACTTCTTAATACCATAGCTTAATCATAACAAAGCTATATGAATTTAAAAATATGCAAGATCATCCATTAAGTTTAAAACCGAAAATACCATAACATTGTTTTAACGGGAAACACCCTAACAACCATAATCTTGTTCAACAGACAATACAAACTCAAACATATCATAAACACAGTTTAAGGACTGTGACTTGTCCAGGAAAGAGTCACATTCCCTAAACCCCGGATGACCTTGGAAACTAGTGCAGCGGGAAAACGCGCCATACCGTTCCAGATCTTTTAATTCCCTGAAATACATGTAAGTTGAAAAATCAACAATAATGTTGAGCTAGTTCATGTGTAAGTGAGTAAATAAACCTTTGTATTTATCAAAAATCCTGGTATGTAGCAAATAAGGAAAAAGAGATCACCAATGGTTTGCAAGGCCATTGATATGTGTGAAGTGCAAGTAGGAAGACTCAAACCTAGCGGATTTTGCGTTGGGCACAAAGTCACCCCGAGGTCCGTTATGCTGGGCCTGGGGCTGGGCTCGCTACACCCAGATAGATCTACCGCTACTGTCCCTCGGTCCTACAATGAGGATTAATGGCCTCAAGTTGCGCCTACCCATTCACATGATCTAAGTAGTAACCCTCCTTACGCTAACCATACCATGTATAAAGTACTCGTAAATAGTAACATGTATTTCACCCCCGCAGTTCAGAAAACTGAAAACAGTTAAGAGAAAAGGGGGACATGAACTCACAGTCAGTGCGTCTCTACCAAGTACTCCGAATGTCAGCTGTGCGACGACCTACATGTACTAATTCTATTAGACGGATGGCCGTGCCTTAGCTTTATAGTTTAGGTTTTTGGGAAATAGTAGACAACTATTTCTTGTTTATATGTTGCATGTACTTGGTAGTTAATCTCCTTCCCAAGGATGGGGGATTTAATACATGTGCGTTCAATTTATAATATTAAGTCCCACTTATATATTTTCACTTCTAATTCCAAATATAAATATTTTTCTCAAAAATATTATATTTCCATTTCACATAATTTTTCCCAAAAAATAATACGTTGATAAAATATTCGTTCATAATCATTTTCGTATAATGCGTAAGTTACGTTTTAGTAATCGTGTGGTAATAATAATTACCGTTGTAACTTATATGTTTATCGTGAAAGCGTTTGTATTATTTTGGATTCGTCAACGTTCGTAAATATTATTTTTACTCTAAAAATAATATTTGTGTATTTTTCTCAAAATAATCATAAACAGTGTTGTGAAAAATATATTTACCAAATATATATTTATCACGTTTAGTTTTGTGAAAATCCCACCTCCGAATATTTGTAAATAAAGTCATGGCGAAATATATTTTGAAAACATTTCAAAAATAATTCTAACACTTGTAAATAATTCTAAGTGTTATGTTTTTAGAAAAATTTCGCCAGAGTTTCCTCTGTAACTGGAGGTGGCCACGCTTTCAAGCGTATCATTTTCTTTTACAAAAATCATTTCAACAACTTCTTGATTCAATCAAACAATTTATAACACATCACACCACTAACCGAGTTAACCCCTAATCTAACCTAGTTAACCAAACTAAACCCTAACTAAACTTGTTGGAATCGAACCAAGACCCCCCCTTGTAACCGGCCCCATAACTAGGGGGACACACATGTCCTATTGTTGATTATTTAATTAAACATGTCTAGTATCAACTAGACACAAAATCCAAGGGTTAATCACTTTCATTTTGTCTATAAGTAACTTGTCTAAACACATGAGATTATCACAACACACATCACAACCAAACTACTCTCTCTTGCTCTCCCTCAAGCTACGGCCGAACCCCCCTCCCCTTCTACATCCATTTTCGAGTTCCATCCTCTCATTCCAAGGTTATACAAGCTTCAAGGGTCACGCATAAGGAGTCTTGGAGCTAACGGAAGGCGAAGGACCTCGTTATCTTGCTTTTATCCACCACTTCTTCGCATAGATTCTTCCCTAGCCTCGAGCTAGAGGTATAATGCTTAAAACTCATACTCGAACTAATCTAAGGTGGTTAATAAGATTTGTAACGGTTAAAACTCGGAAACTTGCATTTTGAAGCTTTAAAGTCTACTAAAAACATGAATATTGATGGTTAAAGGCATAATAGTTGTGTAAAAGTTGTAGTACTTGAAAGTTGTGATTATTTAAGCCCGATCTACGTTGTGGTAGCTCGGATCACCATTTAACCCGGTTTGGTTAAGATCATGGATCTTGACATAAGCTTGTTTCGGACGGTACAAGGGTTAAAAGGTGAAACTCTACCACACGAGAAACATGAACTTGTGTAAAGGTATTTTTACTTGTAAAATAGTGTTTAAAACTAGCGGATCTATGTATCTGCAAGTGGTATTTTCAAAGGACCAAGTGTCGAGAAAATCATGTTTTCTAAAAGTCTGATGACACACTAACAAGTATGATTTTTTCAAACCACAAGTGTATAAACACTTGTGAAACGAAAAGTTTCGACAAAATAACAATCTTTGTGAAAGATGACGGGAAGTTGTAAAGATAGATTTCAAGCTACATGTAATGACAGCTATCTGTCACCTTGGGGTGTGACAGCTATCTGTTTGGGACTGGATCCAAGTGTCACTCTAAAAATAATATTTGTGTATTTTCACTAGAGTTTCGGACTTTTGATTCGTTTTCTCAATACTATTTTAGCACATCCTTTGAGTCTGTGGCATCCTCATATACCTTGCAAACTGAGTTCATGTCCCCCTTGTCAGTGGGGGCCATCTTATGTTTCTGAAAATCAACGCTAGCTAATTACGCCAGTTCTACTCGAGAAGGAATCCTACTATTTTACATCTTTACACGAATATTTTATGCTCATGGAGTTTGGGTCGCGAAATGGAGTTTGGGTCGCGAAATTGGGTCTCGTAGAAATTACGGGCCGCTTACACATAAGATGGGCTTGTGGGCCCTAGGCCCAAGCCCAAAACACACAAGCCTAAACCTACAACTAATGTATTAGATCTGATCAAGATCTCTACAAGATATGAAAATCTTGCAAGATCCATACAAAATCTTATAAAATCCCTATAGATCCTACAAAACCTCTTTAAGATCTCCTAAATCTCTTTCTCTACAAGATTTCCTCAAAAATCTTGCTTGTAAATCTGTCCAAAATATTTACATACAAGATTTCCTCAAAAATCTTGCTTGTAAATCTGTCCAAAATATTCACAAGATATCTCTACAAGAGATCTTGTCATCTAAAGTGAAACATAACTCTATAAATAAGGGTGTTGTACCTAATTTTATTTCATTCTTAACAATTAAAACACACCAAGCCTTCCATCTTTTTCTATCTCTACACATACAAGAGAAAACACAGAGAAGCAATTGAGGGCCTGGTCCCTTTTTACACCCCCACACTCTCGATACAACAACAGACAAACAAGACACTTTTGAATGTTTTGAAAACCCTCAACTCACAAAAACTTCTACACACATAAAGAATAGGCAGTCAACACCTCAAAACCCTGCCCTCTTCTCCCTCTCGTTCTCTAACCGGCGGCCGGAGTAAATCCGACCGGTGCCGGCTGTGTTCTGGCTAACCACCACACACACCTCCATCACTCCCTCATTCCCTCTCCCACCTCCTTTTCTCTGGCGATAAACCGACCACCACCACCTTCGGGTGGTGGCGCGTGGCGGCAACGAGCAGAAAGAAAGAGAGAGACGGCGGAGGAGCCGTTTTCCGGTGGGTTGCAGACAACGGCGATGGTGATATGTTCTCTCCGACAACTTTAATGGTAACCCCTCTCAATTTTCCTTCATCTTGTTTCTTTTTTTAAGATCTGTTGATAAAGCTGATGATGATATTGTCACTAATGTTGACGATGGTGATTGTCGGCCGGTGCCGGCGACTTGACGACGGAGGTGGTGGGTTCGGATGATAATGGTTCGAGCGATGGCAGGGACTTTCGGCAGCGGTCCGGTGACATTTAGAATCGGGTGGTGGTCTCGTTGTCGGCTCAGACACGGTGGAGCGTCGGCTCAGATTTTGTGCTCATTTTCTCGAGTTTGGTTCGAGTCAAGATTGGTATCAGAGCTATAGGTTACAGCGAATTAGGTTTCTGTTGTGATACCTGGGCTCTAACCTCACCTTTCCCCCTGGGGACTTAGATCATTGAGACATTGAACACATACAGAACGCCTAGTACTCGAATATGGTCTCCAACCGTTGCCGAAAAACAAACAGTCAGAATATTATTTTTAAACATACGCTATTATGGTATTTCATGCACGGTGCATAAAACAATTACATACAGTACACAACACTCTGAGAGTATAGGAAACATGCATTTAAGACCTTCGGAAAAGGAGATTCAGTCTGAGAGGCTGGGAGGATAGTCTAGTGGGACTAGAAGATTCAGTCTGAGAGGCTGGGAGGATAGTCTAGTGGGACTAGGAGATTCAGTCTGAGAGAGTGGAAGGATAGTCTAGTGGGACTAGGAGATTCAGTCTGAGAGGATGGAAGGATAGTCTAGTGGGACTAGGAGATTCAGTCTGAGAGGCTGGGAGGATAGTCTAGTGGGACTAGAAAGTTCAGTCTGAGAGGCTGGGAGGATAGACTAGTGGGACTAGGGGAATTACTTGATTGCTTATTGGTGACTAACATGCTTATTTGATTATATGATCGATTATTTGTGCATGGTCATCACGTAGGAACCGCGAATATTAACTCGGGTACACACTATTATCCATATTGTCTATGACATTTTAACGTCCCGAGCAGGCAGCCTACGCATAACAAAACGCTAGCGCACGAGAATACATGGAACTCAATTTTTACAACGAATGTCGGGGTACATCACCTTCTACGTGGCACACGACGCTAGTGCACAGGTATACGTGAAACTTAAGCTTACATCAACGGAGGTTGAAGTACGTCACATACGACTATCGAGGCGAGGCCTTTGAAAAGACGCGATGGCGCAATTCAACGACGACGCTAGACTCCTGTCAACAGGAGAACTAACGGCCAGGAAACGGCAACTTGTCACGCGATTCCGCAACGACACGAATCACTCCAAGGGAAAGACGTATGTCTCCACATCCCCCTATTTCGGTTAACGATGAATACGATATGTTCGACATTCCATGGTAATGCCACCTAACAATTGGTCGTCACACGAAACCCCAGGTAAAGTCCTCAAATTTCTTTTGTTGAAATTTCGACTTTCACACTTACTGGGTAGATTTTCGTATCTCTACTCCTCTTAATGGTCATTGTGTCACGATCATTTCTTTCAGTAAAGCAAACACTAATTGCTTCATTTCTTGGAAAATTTATATGTTACACATGTATCGTTTGTTAGGCATGTGGTTTCATTTCAAATAAGCGTTTCATTAAAGTTCAAATATTGGCTTCGCTAAAATTAATTATCGATTTGTGATTCGAATGACCCGCGTTATTGTAAATGTTGGCTCTTTTGTTATCGAGTCAACACATTTCCTTGAAATTTCTTGACTTTTCGAGTTACATACATGGTTTTGCGACCATGCCAAAAGTTTTATTGTTGATACATGTACTTATTGCCGGCTTGCGCCGAAACCAATTTCGATTGTTTGAACTTCTTCATTACACACATTTTATTCAAGATACCATATGATGTATAGAAGACATCATATTCAAATTCGTTTTAACAAGTGTTTCGTTTGTTCCGAGTCGAAATAAACTTGTTTGACATCCGACTCCACTAAATTGTTTGTTGATCTCAACACCTTGTGGTGGTATCGTTCATTCACTTGAAGCTTGCGCTAAGCTCGTTTAGGCATCTCAGGCACGGATTTAAATATTTATTTATTGATTACTTTAAATCCGCTTTGATTTATCATAACTAAAACAGTCTTAACACAATCATGTGATAAGACAAGGGTACACAAAATTCATTTCATATTCCGGTGTACCTCCTAACGGTCCTTTCAACATCGATCGAATGTTTTGCGATATTCATTGCTTCTTCATCTTCGATCGAGAACATTATTTCTTTGATGTTTCACTTTCGATTGAAAATTCTATGATGTCATTTGAAACAAACTTTCAGATTCACTTTATTACGCTTCCATCTGATTTCAAACACGGTGAATTTGTTTGATCACCGCTATTATTGAATTATCTGAATCACTACGACACCTTGTGGTGTCAGTATAAACTTGTAGCTTGGGCTAATCATGATTGAGCGTTTCATGCAAAACACAGGTGATACTTGTTCGATCACCCCCATTATTGAATTGTTTCATTCATTGCGACACCTTGTGGCGTCAGTATAACTTGCAGCTTGTGCTGATCACGATCGAGCGTTTCGTGCAAACTAGTATATTTAAGGTTGTTGATTCTAAGTTCATCTAGTGGATGTTATTGCGTCTAGAACTCATTTACATGTTATAAACATTCATATGGAATTCGATTGGTCGAAGTTCCTGTTCATTGTTGGATCCTTATTAACTTAGTCGCACTGATGACTGTATCATTACGTCTTGTTTCCTTTGACATCAACTTTTGAAACACAATTCTGAAGAGATAACATAGTCTAAATTTCGAGGACGAAATTTCTGTAACAGGGGGAGAATGTGACAACCGGTGATTTACGGATCTTAATTACGTGATTAACATATAATCAACGCGTCAATAAATTGTGTTTTCAACACGAATAAACTTAAGTAGGCCTTAGAAGTGCTAAGGAACGCCTGACCACCCTTACAGTATACGCATGACGGTCCACAGAGAACCTGCTAAACGATAAACGATAACGATCTGAAACCGTACGAAATACTGACGACACCGACATATACGAACATTTTGGGCTTATGAAGTTGGGTTGCAATATCAGGTCTCGCAAGAATTACGGGCCGCTTACACATAAAATGGCTTGTGGGCCCTGGGCCCAAGCCCAAAACCCACAAGCCTAAACCCGTGCATAATACACAAGATCTACAAAATCTTATCAAATATTCTAAATCTTACAAAATCTTTATTAGATATTCAAAATCTTTATAAATCTCTCCAAAAGATTTTGATTTAAAGGGTAAGACATATGACCTGAATGTAACAAAAATGCACAAAAGAAACCATAACCCTCCAACTTCTATATAAAGGACCACTATTTTCATTTGTCTGCATACACACACAAACCCAAATCAAACACAGAGAATAGTGGCTTCTCTTCTCCTTCAATTTTCTAACACCTGCTAAACACCCCCTACTTCTCGGTCATCTTCACAAAACAACACACATACATACTGTCAATCTCTCTCCCCTCTCTCGAATACACATTCAGGCAACAAGTAGACACCTCCACTCCCTCTATTTCAAGTTCAGCAAACACAGGAGCCGACAAGCAACGGCGGCCGGCGAGCTTCTCCGGCGTCCCAATTCCCGGCGACACCCCCCCCCCTCCGATTTCTGATCGACGACAGCCACCACCAGATGGTGGTGGCATATGGCGGCGACGGTACGGAAAGAGAGAGAGAGACTGAGAGAGAAGAGACAGAAAGGGGCGATGAGGGAGAGAGAGAGAAGCACCGAGAGAGAGAAAGAGACTGAAAGAGAGCGGTCCGATTGATTATCCGGCGGTCCGATGGTCGGCGTGATTTTTCGACGGGTTTCAAACTCCGGTCAGGTTCGAGGGTTCAGATTCACTCCGGTCGGTTCTGTTATCCGGAGGTCGAATCAATTACCCGAAGGTCTTCGTATTTGTCCGACAAATTCTCCGGTAACCCCTCTCCGATTTCTTTCTTTTTTTTTGGTTTTATTTCTTGTTAATCTAATGTCCGAAGATGATGGTGATGTTATCCGGTTGGTTTCACGTTTGGCTCGGACTTTAACTTCAGGTTTGAAGACGGTTCAGCTTCGAGTCCCTCGGTTTCGGGTTTCCGATTCAGTTTCGGTTTCGGTTGACTCGGTCAACCGAGTCAACTCAGACGACTCGGGTCAGGCGGTTCGGGTCGGATGATTCGAAGCAGCTTATGAAGCGGATAGGGTCGACTCAGTCAAACTGAGTCAACCCAGTCAACTCAGCAAGTCAACTCGGTCAACCCGGTTGACTCGTCAACAACTCGACGCAAGGATTGGTAAAGGTTTTACGGCGCGATTTATTTCGTTATTTTTATAATTTATGTCACGTGAAAACGAGCTCGAACCTACAGGACGATGAGTTATTCGTAATATTAACTTGGTTTTAGTTATTACTTCGTTTATATAAATTGGCTATGCGTAAAGATTATTGAATCATTGGTTGAATCTTGGTAAAAACAACGACAACTTGGTTGTCGGGGGCGTCCAAAAACAGAGGAAACTCTGCCCGTTTTTTTTCGAGAAAATCCGTAAATAGAAACGCGTTTTATTATAAAACAAACATCGGATTCAAATGATATTTTGGAAAGACGAATACAAGCATAAAGTACTTTCGATAACACTTTACAACTTACAAAAAAAGACGAGTCGGAAATTTATTTACAACAAATAAATATAATTATTATATTTATTATAAACTTCGGGATTTCGACAACTCCTCTATAAAGTCAATATAATTATTTATATTGTTTCAAACGCCGAACGCACATTCGTTTATAAAAATAAATATAGTTTATATTTATTTCAAATACCAAACGACACGACAATTGTTTTGCTAAAATAAATATAGTTTATATATTTATTTGAAGTAATAAACGACACAAATTCTTTTATAAAATAGATATAGTTTATCTATTTATTTCGAACTTCAAACAAACTCGATAATACTTTCGCAAAATAAATATAACTTTTTATATTTATTACAAACGCCGAAACGGCGTATACGTATATTATGGCAAATATACACAAGACGTGATGTATATATTATTTTCATACGAAGCGCGATACGAGTTTGTTATATGATATTTTCATAGAAATATTCTTTTTATACACGTACGACTACTCGAGACGTCTAGCGCGATGATAACGATATATTTATATATTTTTATATAAATATTTATTTATTTATTTTAAGTCTCTCGGAAACTAAGTCTTTTTCAAGACTTATTAAATTGCTGCTAACATTAAACGAGACTTAACACGTATAACTTAATCTTTTCCATTAAGTTAACAACATACCGTTAAATCGTTCGATTAACGATTCGGTAGAGCTCGGTAACACGTAGTTACCGTTTTTGCTTAGAAACTTATTAGATATTCCATGTTAGGAATATTGTAGAATGCACGCTAGCAAGCCACGTCTTGGAAACGACATCATCGAAGTCGTAATTAGCTAGCTTTGCACAGGAATATTCAGGCGAGTTCATAACCCCCACTTTTTACTGTTTTACATTCTTTTTGTAAATGTTTTCGGGGTGGAAAGACATGCACGATTTTCAGAAACATACAAAGTTTTGAACAAACGTAAAACTCGTATTTCTAAATCATATCACGAATGGATTTCGAGGAACTCAAATGATTTACGAAAGATTTATACTAAACCTACCGGTTTTTACAAAACAAGTGCTTATTTTCGAAATATGAATGATTTTTCATAACTAAGGAGTCAGCCTTAGTGGCTGGGGAAGTTCAGTCAGGGTGGCTGGGGAAGTTCAGTCAGGGTGGCTGGGAAGGTTCAGTCAGGGTGGCTGGGAAGGTTCAGCCAGGGTGGCTGGGGAGGTTCAGTCAGGGTGGCTGGGGAGGTTCAGCCAGGGTGGCTGGGGTGGAATATATGTTACAGTAATTACGAATATTTTTTACATGGTATGGTTAGCGTAAGGAGGTTTGCTACTTAGATCATGTGAGTGGGTAGGCGGGAACTGGAGGCCATTAATCCTCATTGTAGGACCGAGGGACGTAAGCGGTAGATCTATCTGGGTGTAGCGAGCCCAACCCCAGGCCCAGCAGAACGGACCTTGGGGTGACTTTGTGTCCAACGCAAAATCCGCTAGGTTTGAGTCTTCCTACTTGCACTTCACACATATCAATGGCCTTGCAAACCATTGGTGATCTCTTTTTCCTTATTTGCTACATACCAGGGATTTTATACTTACGAAAAATACTTGTTCATACAAATTAAATACCATGTTTTATACAAAATTCAAAGCATAAGATTATGCGGGTAAGAAGTCAAAGTCAGGGTGGGCAGTGACGGTTATACGAACATTACAAATACAAGACTTTATAAATACATGGTTTTTATGAACATACTGTGTTACAAACACAACGTTTCCATATAAGTTGACAAGAAAATGACTTTTGATTCGTTTTCTCAATACTATTTCGAAAACCGGTTATTCCAAAGATTTAATTCAATCTTTCACAACTCAAAAGATTTATTTCAAATCTTTTACAAACAAACTATGAACTCGCTCAACTTTATGTTGACTTTTTTCGCATGTTCTTTCTCAGGTTACTTTTCTAAGACAAGGCACGGTTGGAATAGGAGAACCATGTGGAGACGAGTACTTAGTGGGCGTTCATTTTCTAAAAAAACTTAGCTTATTTGCTTCCCCTGTGCAATGAAGATACCAGTCCGGTCACGCCAGCGGAAGCTTTGTTCTATTTTTGAGAAATAGAAGATCCAGTCCAGTCATAACGGTCGATATCGCCGTGCGAAATGGAAAAAAGGGGGACATGAACTCACAGCTTGGGCGTCTCTACCAAGTACTCGGAATGTCAGCTGTGCGACGACCTACATGTACTAATTCTATTAGACGGATGGTCGTGCCTTAGCTTTATAGTTTAGGTTTTTGGGAAATAGTTAGACAACTATTTCGTGTTTATATTTTGCATGTACTTGGTAGTTAATCTCCTTCCCAAGGATGGGGGATTTAATACATGTGTGTTCAATTTATAATATTAAGTCTCACTTAATATATTTTCATTTCTAATTCCAAATTTTTCTCAAAAATATTATATTTCCATTTCACATAATTTTTCCCAAAAAATAATACGTTGATGAAATATTCGTTCATAATCATTTTCGTATAATGTGTAAGTTACGTTTTAGTAATCGTGTGGTAATAATAATTACCGTTGTAACTTATATGTTTATCGTGAAAGCGTTTGTATTATTTTGGATTCGTCAACGTTTGTAAATATTATTTTTACTCTAAAAATAATATTTGTGTATTTTCACAAAACAATCATAAACAGTGTTGTGAAAAATATATTTACCAAATATATATTTATCACGTTTAGTTTTGTGAAAATCCCACCTCCGAATATTTGTAAATAAAGTCGTGGCGAAATATATTTTGAAAACATTTCAAAAATAATTCTAACACTTGTAAATAATTCTAAGTGTTAGGTTTTTAGGAAAATTTCGCCAGAGTTTCCCCTGTAACTGGAGGTGGCCACGCTTTCAAGCGTATCATTTTCTTTTACAAAAATCATTTCAACAACTTCTTGATTCAATCAAACAATTTCTGACACATCAAACTAGTCGACAAGTATGTAAATTGCATAATCGCATGAACTTGTAGTTTTTCCGAAAACTATAGTGTAGATCCCGTTATATTTTGTGGATCTTTGTATAAAATAGTTTAATCTCGTAAAATAGTAGTTTTTACGAGTGACAATAGTAACTTTGACAACAGATAGCTGGGGATTGAGAACAAGTGTCACTATAGGACCGAGGGACGTAAGCGGTAGATCTATCTGTTGTAGGATTGAGAACAAGTGTCACTATAGGATTGACAATAGTAGGATTGAGAACAAGTGTCACTATAGTAGCTTTCATGTCCCAACACTCAAACAGCACTCAAAGTCACCCCAAGGTCCGTTCTGCTGGGCCTGGGGTTGGGCTCGCTACACCCAGATAGATCTACCGCTTACGTCCCTCGGTCCTACAATGAGGATTAATGGCCTCAAGTTGCGCCTACCCATTCACATGATCTAAGTAGTAACCCTCCTTACGCTAACCATACCATGTATAAAGTACTCGTAAATAGTAACATGTATTTCACCCCCGCAGTTTAGAAAACTGAAAACAGCTAAGAGAAAAGGGGGACATGAACTCACCTGAGTGTTCCTTGTGCAAAGCTAGCTAATTACGACTTTGATGATGTCGTTTCCAAGACGTGGCTTGCTAGCGTGCATTCTACAATATCCCTAACACGGAATATCTAATAAGTTTCTAATTAATGCGGTAACAAATCTACGTGTTACCGAGCTCTATCGAATCATTAGTCGAACGATTTGACGGTACGTTGTTAACTTAATGAAAACGATTAAGTTAAACTTTATTGCCCCGAGAAGTTTTACGTGTATATAAAGAAATGTTCGTATGAAAGTAATATATAATACACTTGTATTATGTATATGTTTGCCGAAGTATACGTATATGCCATTTCGGCGTTTGAAATAAATATAAAAAGTTATATTTATTTTATAGAAGTATCATCGAGTCGTTCAATGTTGAAATAAATAGATACTCTATTTTTGTAAAACGAATTCATGTTGTTTAACATTTGAAATATATGTATAAACTATATTCGTTTTATAAATCGAATCCGTGTTGTACGATATCTGAAATAAATATAAAAACTATATTTATTTTATAAGACGAAATCGTGTCGCGTGATATTTGAAATAAATAAATATATATACTATATTTATTTATAAAAGGATTCGAGTTCGTTTGAAATAAATATAATAAATACTATATATTTTTTTGTCGAAATAATTTCCGTATCATTGTTCTCGTAAGTTGTAAGTTGTTGTCGAAAGTTATACTCTTGTTTTTACTTTTGTAAAAAGCGTTTGTAGTTGATCGCTATTTTTTGATATTAAAATGCGAATCGTTGTTATATAATAAAACGCGATTTGTTTTTACGGATTTTCTCGAAAAATGGGCAGAGTTTCCTCTGTTTTTGGACACCCCCGACAACCACGTGTCGATATATTTTGTCAAACTCAACAATATTCTCAATATCAATATGTATAATTTTCGTAAAACCGACAAAATGTAAATTAAGCACTAGTTTGTATCGGTTCGAGCTCGTTCACGAAATAAATAAGATTATAAGAATAATGAAATGTATTGCGTCGTAAAACCTTTACCATCTTCTCGTGTCGAAAGCCGAGCTGACCGAGTCAACTCACTGAGTTGACTGAGTTTGACCGAGTTTGACCGGGTCAACTGAACCGCTTCCTAATCTGACCCGAACCGACCAAACCGAGTGGACTTGTCTTGTCCCGAATCGACTCGCAGACTGAGTTAACCGAACCGCCTGCCCGAGCCGCCTGACCGAACCGAATCTGTCCCGAACATCTCTGTTGACTGAGTTGACTCGGTTGACCGAGTCAAACCGAGTTGAGCTAAACACTCAACCGAACTCCAAATCTGTTGACTTGTTGACCGACCGAACCTGACCCAAAGCCATCTATGACCCGGAACCCCAAAATGTCCCGAAATGTGAACCGAACATCATCAGCATAATCATCTTCAAGTTTTTGCAAGAATTAATGAGAAACGGGGGTGTTTTACCGGAAAGACCTGTCATCGAAGCTCCGCAGCCGTCTCCTCCGTCGCCGCCGCTGACCTAACGGCTCCGCCGTTTCCCCTTCTCTCTGAATCGTCTCTCTATACTTCTGCCTCTCTCTCTCTTTCGCCGTCGCTCAGCACCGTCGCCCCGCCACAGACAGCGGCGCCGTCTGCCACCGTCGCCATCCTTCTCCGGTCTCTCTTCCCTCTGGCTTCTCTCACTTCTCGGTCCAACGTCACTCACCACCACCCGATGGTGGTGGTCAGCTCTACATGTAACAGGGGGTGTCGTGCGGTTGGTGTGCACCTCGCCGGAGAAATCGGGATGCCGGCTTCGTCGGTTGCCTCACTGGAGTAGAATCAAGAGTGTGAGTGTGAGATGGATCAGATTATTCATTTGTTTATGTTTGGAGAAGCCAAGTTTCTCTGTGTTTGTTGCCTGGGAAAATAATCGAGAGAGAGAGAGAGAGAGAGAGAGGAGCTCAGAGTGTTATTTGTGTGTGGTGAGAACTAATAGACCACAAGGTCTTATAAGAAGTCTTGTGGGTGAAAGATAAAAATCTTTTGATTGGATTTGGTAAAGATTTCTATAAATCTTCATAGATTTTGTAATATTTTGTAGAGATTTGATCTAGATTTGTAGAGATTTTGCAAAGATTTATAAGAAAAGGGATCTAATATCTTATGTGTAGGTTTAGGCTTGTGGGTTTTGGGCTTGGGCCCAGGGCCCACAAGCCCATCTCTTGCGTAAGTGGCCTGTAATTCCTACGAGACCCGTTTTTAAAACCGAAACCACCATAGCCTAGTAAAATAATATTTCAGAGTTAAAAATGTGTAAAAATAATGTCGGTATCCGTCGTAGCCGCGTTCGCGCGTTGATAACGGTAATAATCGCGAAAAATTATATCGTTGCCGTCTTTTACCCGTTTTTTCGATCTGATTTCGGATATGGTGGTTGAAATTTAATTACGAACTAAATAAATCGTAAAAATTTAATATTTTTCGGCGTTGTCAGAATTTTGTACGGTTTCAATCCGTTGCCGTTTAACGTTTCGCAGGTGTCTCTGTAAACCATCGTTCGCGCTTTGTTAAGACGGATAGGCGTTCCCAGGCACTCCAAAGGCCTAATTACATTAATTTGCTTTGTAAACACTAATTATTATTGCGTTAATCCTCTGTTAATCACGTAATTAAGATCCGTAAATTACCGGTTGTGACATTCTCCCCCTGTTACAGAAATTTCGTCCTCGAAATTTAGACTATGTTATCTCTTCAGAATTGTGTTTCAAAAGTTGATGTCAAGGGAAACAAGATGTATAGTTACAGTCACTAGTGTGACTAAGTTAACAGGATCCAACAATGAACAGGAACTTCGACCAATCGAATTCCATATGGACGTTTATAACATGTAAACGAGTTCTAGAAGCAATAACATCCACTGAATGAACTTAGAATCAACAATCTCAAATATAATAGTTTGCATGAAACGCTCGATCGTGATCAGCACAAGCTGCAAGTTATACTGACGCCTCAAGGTGTCGTAATGAATGGAACAATTCAATAATATCGGTGATCGAACAAGTATCACCTGTGTTTTGCATGAAACGATCGATCATGATTAGCCCAAGCTACAAGTTTATACTGACACCACAAGGTGTCGTAGTGATTCAGATAATTCAATAATAGCGGTGATTAAACAAATTCACCGTGTTTGAAATCAGATGGAAGCGTAATAAAGTGAATCTGAAAGTTTGTTTCAAATGACATCATAGAATTTTCAATCGAAAGTGAAACATCAAAGAAATAATGTTCTCGATCGAAGATGAAGAAGCAATGAATATCGCAAAACATTCGATCGATGTTGAAAGGACCGTTAGGAGGTACACCGGAATATGAAATGAATTTTGTGTACCCTTGTCTTATCACATGATTGTGTTAAGACTGTTTTAGTTATGATAAATCAAAGCGGATTTAAAGTAATCAATAAATAAATATTTAAATCCGTGCCTGAGATGCCTAAACGAGTTTAGCGCAAGCTTCAAGTGAATGAACGATACCACCACAAGGTGTCGAGATCAACAAACAATTTAGTGGAGTCGGAACCCCCACATGAAAACAATTGCGATGTGTCAGAAATAATTGTCACTCGCGATGTTTCGCACATCCTACCAGAAACAATTGTCGTGATTAACCCTTGTGCACAGTAGCATTAAAACTCAAAGTGCTGTGGCTTGTCACCGGTTGTCATTAAGATCCGTAAATCACCGGTTGTCATATAGCTTTGTTTCATATGACCTACTATAGGAGATTCAGGGACACACATACATACCAATCTTGTAGTGAACCAGGATTCCTTCTCGAGTCTAGACTACAATCTCTAGGATCCTATCACGAAAACAAATTTTCAAAGAGTTTTCATTGCATAAAACGTCCCGCGACATCTACTGCCTGAAACTGTTTACATGAGTCTAGAAAGGACACTACGAGACTTAGGGTGCAGGAGTAGCACTTGTCTTAACTGAGAAATTACTTGCAATTATGTGTGATAATTAGCATGTACTAGAAGTAGGATGTCACAAGTATATGTGACTTTACTTGAAAGCAATGGCCCATCCGAAGGAAGAAATACGAGGATGAAACGAACTGTGCGGACTGTGCAAGGAGTTACGTAATTATGGATGCATACATAATTATGGAATTCAGTGCACAGAAACCACAGCAAGTCTCGTCACGTATAGATTCCCTCAGTGCAAGCACTTGAAACGAACTCTGGATCCATTGCGCTCACCTCGGTTGTCACTACCCGAGGGTGCTGAGGAGCCTGCAGATGGCCCTCCTGCTGAGTACCTACCTCTAGTAGTGATTCCGGCTCCTATACCTTTAGCCGTTTATCCAGCATATGACTTACTTCTTGACGCCGAGGCTGACAGCGATATCGATCTGTTTGAGGATGAGCCTATCGAGGATGAGATCCCGGACGCAGCCCTACTTCCTGCTGGCGATCTTCTGATGATCGCTGATGCTCCTGCCGAGGACTCACCCGCACATTCACCGGTCCCAGACTCCTTTGAGTCTGTGGCATCCGCACCTTCTCACGAGGTGAGCGCACAGCACTTTGCACACGATTCGGATCCTGACCAGGCATCCTCTGCCGCACCTATTCCTAGCTTTGCATTTGACCATGATGACATAGAGGATTCTGATCCTATCTTTCCTCCGGGATTCGACCCGGATCATGATATTGAGTTTATCCCGATGGACCAGCCCATGGAGGATCCCGCTGATCCAGTTGATCCTATTGATCCCGAGTTTGATTTCGAGATGGCTTTTGATGACCCTGAGCCTGCCTTGGCTCCTGAGCAGGCAGCTGCTCTAGACCCTATGCCTGAGCATGACCCCGTGCATACCGGCATCCCTGTTCTAGCTGACCCACCTGTTGGTGATCTTCCTGTGGATGTTCCTTTGTTAGAGGGTGATCAGGTCATTGCTGCCGATCATGTTGATCCACCTTTTGTTGCTGATATACCGGTTGACCATCCTGTTGATCACATTGCACCAGTTGATCCTGTTGTTGCTCCCCCATTTGATCCCGTTCCACTTGAGCCTGAGCACGCACTGTTTGCAGACCACATGGATCCACCGGATGAGTATGCACAGCACGGTTGGATACCTGCTGATGAGGATGTTCCACCTTTGCCCCTTCAGATCCCTGTTACACGACATGTTGATTTTTCTTTTCAGTTTCCTCAGATTGTACCTCCAGCGAGGCCTGGAGAGGGTTCTTCAGCCCATCCTTTTGGGCACGTACCGATGTCTATCCCCTTCATGCCCCAGATGTCATCTGTTCCACCCTCTACTTCACCGTTTCATGTGGCACCGTTTGACCTCACCAGTGAGCCTTTGCTTTGGTCGACACCACCAGTCATGCCACCTACTGACCCTTACCATCCGTTCCATGTGGGACACACTATAGAGGATGTTTTGATATCCTTCGTTTATCAGCACGAGTCACACACGCAGCGTCTCCAGGAGCTTGAGAGAGCTCAGCTGCCACCATGTTCATGCCATGGTCAGACACACTCTCCTCTTCAGCCATGTCGATCATTACCCCCAGATTATGCTGCTCGCCTCTTTACACTAGAGCAGCAGGTTGCTTCTGTTATCCGTACTCAGCGAGCTATGGAGGAGGACTGGCTCCAGTTACGTCGCTTGCTTTACACTTACCTTCCCCCTCCTCCACCGCCATCTGTATAGAGCTCATCAGTACTGCTTGTGTAGACGTTGGTGAGAGGACCGCGATTGCTTTTGATTGCACAACATTTTGGAGACTACATGATGATTCTGACTTTTGACATATACTTGATGTATTTGATGTATTTGACACTGACTTGATATAGCTTTTGGACAGGGGTGATGTAGCCTCTAGTTGATTGATGATTGTATGACACAATGATGTACTGATACACTTACGTTGTGGTCTCGATATATATGGCAATCGCAGTATTCTCATCATATTTGATTCGTTTGATTACTTATTTATATTTTTATGACATGGGATGTTGTGTGTATAATATTTGTGACATGGGATGTTGTGTGATTAGTATTTGTGAAGTATTGATAACATGAGATGTGTAACAACTCTCACCAAAATCAATACTTAGGATGTTAATTAGCTATTAAGGAAACCCTAATTAAGAAACCCAAGTAATTCTGAACTAAAATTTCCAGAACAATCAGAATCAGGATCAGGGCCCCTAAAACTCAGGGGGGGCAAAACCCTAGCCAACGATTATCTTCATAACTTTCAATCAAAATCGAATTTGATAAAACTGTCAACACAGCTAAGTTACTTAGACACGAAGCTACCCTATGAAAATAGGTGACCACTCGCGTAGCGCGACACCTATAGGGGGTACCCCTCGCGCTACGCGACGGTGTCAAATTTCATGTATAAATAGAGGAGTCTGGGACTTGAAATTTGGCACTTGAACGACGGAAAAACTCGCTGTATACGCTGAGTTATAGCAGAATTCGTTCATAACACACACAATTATCGAAACGCTGCCGCAATCAGGGTAATAACTCGATCGCTATTACGATTCAACGTCCGATCGATTGTAACTATCCAACGATAGTCCAGGTGCTGCTCAATTGGGCTTGTACTTTGATTATTCGTCGTGATTTCGACTTGAATATTAGAGTGCTGTTCGAATCCGGACTATGCTCTGTTATTCGTTGTGAATCCGATTGAATTATCGAGTATTGCACTGATTAATCATTGTGAAGGTTTAATCTCGTGAATTGTCGTAATTGCTGTATTAGTTACAACCTCGTTTGTGTGAATTAGGCTAATCAGTAGACTAGACTGCCCAAATTGAATCAGCAGTATATCAAGGCTTATCTGTAGACTAAACTTTGCCCATAGAAATCTGCAATGTGAGTTCATTTCTCTTTTCTCACCGTTTGTGAGTCCATACTCTTTTATCACAGTTTTATCACCTTTTTGTGAAACAATTATATTACAAAATGCTTTCTAAAACCCTAAATGGTTACCAGTTATACTTACAGTAATTAAGTTATTATATTTTACTGGTATGGGAGGTATTATACATTATTTGATTCTCATTGCTATTACCCAGAAAGTTAGCATAACCATAATTATTATATATAAATCTAAATGGCAGATACCATAACAAAGTCAAGTATACTGTATTCTATTTGTAGTCAAGTTATTATATCATAATATTACAATTAGTGAATTAGCATATTTTGATAAGTTATAATAATTGACATAAAATGTCATTATTCTGAATTGCATGATTTGGTGCTAGAAATAATATAATTGACAAAGTAATAAGACATCATTATGTCCAAAGTCACTAGCTGAAAGAATGATCAGCAGTGATATGTCCAAAGACACTAGTTGAAAGAATGATCAACAGTGTTATAATTAGAATCACTAGTTGAAAGAATGATCAACAGTGATAATGACCAGAAGCACTAGTTGAAAGAATGATCAACAGTGCCATGAATAGAATCGCTAGTTGAAAGAATGATCAGCAGTGATATGTCCAAAGACACTAGTTGAAAGAATGATCAACAGTGTTATAATTAGAATCACTAGTTGAAAGAATGATCAACAGTGATATGGTCAGAGTCATTAGTTGAAAGAATGATCAACAGTGATATGACCCAGTCATAGGAATTGCCTAATGATAAATAAATTGAATAAACAGTAAAGTATAGTTATTTGATTAATTCACTATTGGATGAAAGTAAACCAATGAGTGATATTATTGCTGTTATATTGGAATTGCTATTATGTGACAAAATACTGATTGAGTAAGGTAAATGCAAATAAATATAAAACCTTAATACTGTAAGGTATAACAATGTATTTGTATAAAAAATGGAATGAATTCACTCAGCATTCCCGCTGACAAAACCTTTTTCCAACATGTTTCAGGTAATTACCATAGATTGGAATAAAGGCTGGATACGGCACTGAAAGGCATCAAGAAATGGCTTGTTTTAATCAAATTAAAGAAATATTGTTTTATTAAATAAAATCTATCTTTATTAAAGCTACCATTTTAAAATAGGGAATTATCCCATCTATTTAAATCAAATCCGGTGTTTTCTAAACTCTGATATTTTTCCTAACTCACGGTCCTGATGAAAATTCCGCTGCAATGTTTTTCAGAAATAATCACCGGTACCACGGGACTGCTCACGACACCCGATTCCGTCCAGGGTGGGTCGGGGGTCGTGACAGAAGGTGGTATCAGAGCTAAGCCATTACTTTGATCCTATAAGTGTTGTGATAATAATATTTAAACTTAAATAAAAGAGTTAGGAGATTGCTATTAACTGGTAGCACATCTGATAACATTCAAAGGTTGAATAAGAAAAGATGCTTTAGTATAAGTTAAGCCGCTTGTTTAAGCTAATTAGGTGTTCTTTAATACTTAAACAATAAAGTTAGAAAACTAATACAAATTAACTTATGTGTTATACATGAATATGTATATGTCAATATGCACATATAATATCCTGGAGGTATTATTTTGTTTTAATTATTTTGTGATAGTAATAAGTGAAAATATTTGCAATCCAGATGACGAATGAAGTATCACATAATCCAGAAGTTCATGCTAATAATGAAAATCCTTTGGATAAAAATGCTATAGAAAATCTAATAGCTCAAGGAATAGCTAATGCTTTACCTTTAATAATTAAAGCTGTTAAAAATCCCATAAAACCCATCAAAGCTATGAGCAGTAAGCATACCCGTGACGATAGTTTTAACCATAGTGTCAATAGTGATAATAATAATATTACCAAAACCCCATTTCCTAAGAAGAAGAAGAAGGCGATGACTCTCGGGTGTACCTACAAAGAATTTCTAGCCTGTAAACCAACCGAGTTCGCGGGCAGTGAAGGTGCCACGGCTGCTCTGCGATGGTTGGAAAAGACAGAGGCTGTTCTTACGATCAGCAAATGTGCTAAAGAAGATAAGGTGATGTATGCATCTAATCTCTTTAAGGAAGAAGCCTTAGAATGGTGGAATACTATTCTTCAGGCAAAAGGAAGGACCATGGCTTATGCCATAAACTGGGAAGAATTCAAGGAAGTAGTAGAAAGAAAATTTTGTCCTTCTTATGAAAAAGAACGAATAACTAACAAGTTCCTAAATCATAAAATGATAGATGTGAATTCTCGTGAATATACGACAACATTCTTCGAATATGCAAGAATGGTACCAACTCTGGCTTCGCCAGAACCTGTACTAATTTCTCGTTATATTTGGGGATTAGTTAGCGAAATCCGAGACATAGTCAAGGCCGTTAGACCCCAGACTATTGAGGAAGCAGTTGAACTAGCTAACATGCTGACAGATGGACTAATCCGCACAAGAGAAGAAAACAAGAAGAAAGAATTAGCCCAGAAAATTTCCCAAGAACTCAAGAAGAAAGAAACTGAACCGTCATTAGAGCAACCTATCTGCAGAAATAGTAACAAAACGCATTCAGGACGATGTCGTTTTAGGAACACACCCTACTGTGACTTCTGCAAGATGACCGGGCACACAGAGGAAGAGTGCAGAAGGAAAACTAACATCTGTTACAATTGCGGGGAAACCGGACACATCAAACCGTATTGCCCAAAACTAACCAAAACATCTAACACCAAGGCTAGAACAATAGACGGAGCTAAGACGAACGCGCGAGCATACGTACTTACTACACAAGAAGTAGAGATGATTCCAGACGTAGTCACTGATATATATCTAAGTTAAGTTATCATTTGACCCTAGTACAAATAAAAGTTCATAAATAAATATATTCCGTCAAATATTTCCTCTATTTCAGATCCATACCAAACTTGTTTGGTTTTCACTTTCGTTGAATCATTTATTTGGTCACGATCACCTTGTGGTGACGTTTTCACAAATTTGAAGCTTGTGCTAATCTCGTTACATCTCTTACATACGGGTTTAATTATTCATTCATATTAAATCCGCTTTGATTTATCCTATCAAAACAATCTTAAACACAATCATGTGCTAAGATAATGATACACAAATTCATTTCATATTTCCGTGTATCTATCGAGCGCTTCGCAATTATCATCTTTGATCATTTCCATTTCAATCCAAAATCCTGATGTATTTATTGAAACATTCGGATTTACTTCATTTGATTTACATCATGGTGAAACTCGTTTCATTCACCACTACTATGACACCTTGTGGCGTCATAATAAATTTGTAGCTTGAGCTATTTTCACTCCTAATATACGAATTTTAATTTTTGGGTTCATATTCTTAACCAATCTTAATACAACTATGTGTTAAGATGAAAGTACACAAATTCGTATCATATTCCGGTGTACTTCTTAAATGTTTTTTCTATCATCGAAAATTTTATAATATTTCATTTTGTCTTTTCATCATCAATTGAAACTCCTATTTGAAATGAGTATCCAAAGTTTTCTTCATTTAAACTTTCAGTTGATTATACGGTGAAATTGTTCGAGCACCGTAATTATTGAAATTATTCCAATCATTACGACACCTTGCGGAGTCGTTACAAACTTGTAGCTTGGGCTAATCCTAATCATACGAACCATTCAAAACCACGTATGCCTTCCGTTTGACTCATCATTTGAAAATAGTCTTGATACAATTGTGTATTAAGACAATGATACACTAAACTTTATTGCATTCTAGTGTATCCTTGCAATGTCAACACACTGATTTTTCTCTTGATATGATTCGATAATTAACAATCATCTCCGTGCTATTATTTCATTCTGACCTTATTGATTCTGAGTCTTCCCCAGTTGACAATCAAAGTAAGTTTTCTTTTGACCATGAATTTTAAAAAGTCATTTCACTAAACAAATATCTATTTGATCATATATCTGTTGACTTGAACCTAGTCCTATTCGAAACTATATCATTTCATCTCATTCAGTTGTCATCAATTTCTTGAACTATTTCAGTTGAATTTTTTTTTAAAAACCCTACTGATACAACTAGTATTCACAAAATTTGACTCTGTGTCATTTACCTTAAAAGAATCCAGTTTCATTGACTAAATTATGACATAAATCTAACAGAAATATCATAACCCAAATCTCGAGGACGAGATTTTTATTAAGGTGGGGAGAATGTAACAACTCTCACCAAAATCAATACTTAGGATGTTAATTAGCTATTAAGGAAACCCTAATTAAGAAACCCAAGTAATTCTGAACTAAAATTTCCAGAACAATCAGAATCAGGATCAGGGCCCCTAAAACTCAGGGGGGGCAAAACCCTAGCCAACGATTATCTTCATAACTTTCAATCAAAATCGAATTTGATAAAACTGTCAACACAGCTAAGTTACTTAGACACGAAGCTACCCTATGAAAATAGGTGACCACTCGCGTAGCGCGACACCTATAGGGGGTACCCCTCGCGCTACGCGACGGTGTCAAATTTCATGTATAAATAGAGGAGTCTGGGACTTGAAATTTGGCACTTGAACGACGGAAAAACTCGCTGTATACGCTGAGTTATAGCAGAATTCGTTCATAACACACACAATTATCGAAACGCTGCCGCAATCAGGGTAATAACTCGATCGCTATTACGATTCAACGTCCGATCGATTGTAACTATCCAACGATAGTCCAGGTGCTGCTCAATTGAGCTTGTACTTTGATTATTCGTCGTGATTTCGACTTGAATATTAGAGTGCTGTTCGAATCCGGACTATGCTCTGTTATTCGTTGTGAATCCGATTGAATTATCGAGTATTGCACTGATTAATCATTGTGAAGGTTTAATCTCGTGAATTGTCGTAATTGCTGTATTAGTTACAACCTCGTTTGTGTGAATTAGGCTAATCAGTAGACTAGACTGCCCAAATTGAATCAGCAGTATATCAAGGCTTATCTGTAGACTAAACTTTGCCCATAGAAATCTGCAATGTGAGTTCATTTCTCTTTTCTCACCGTTTGTGAGTCCATACTCTTTTATCACAGTTTTATCACCTTTTTGTGAAACAATTATATTACAAAATGCTTTCTAAAACCCTAAATGGTTACCAGTTATACTTACAGTAATTAAGTTATTATATTTTACTGGTATGGGAGGTATTATACATTATTTGATTCTCATTGCTATTACCCAGAAAGTTAGCATAACCATAATTATTATATATAAATCTAAATGGCAGATACCATAACAAAGTCAAGTATACTGTATTCTATTTGTAGTCAAGTTATTATATCATAATATTACAATTAGTGAATTAGCATATTTTGATAAGTTATAATAATTGACATAAAATGTCATTATTCTGAATTGCATGATTTGGTGCTAGAAATAATATAATTGACAAAGTAATAAGACATCATTATGTCCAAAGTCACTAGCTGAAAGAATGATCAGCAGTGATATGTCCAAAGACACTAGTTGAAAGAATGATCAACAGTGTTATAATTAGAATCACTAGTTGAAAGAATGATCAACAGTGATAATGACCAGAAGCACTAGTTGAAAGAATGATCAACAGTGCCATGAATAGAATCGCTAGTTGAAAGAATGATCAGCAGTGATATGTCCAAAGACACTAGTTGAAAGAATGATCAACAGTGTTATAATTAGAATCACTAGTTGAAAGAATGATCAACAGTGATATGGTCAGAGTCATTAGTTGAAAGAATGATCAACAGTGATATGACCCAGTCATAGGAATTGCCTAATGATAAATAAATTGAATAAACAGTAAAGTATAGTTATTTGATTAATTCACTATTGGATGAAAGTAAACCAATGAGTGATATTATTGCTGTTATATTGGAATTGCTATTATGTGACAAAATACTGATTGAGTAAGGTAAATGCAAATAAATATAAAACCTTAATACTGTAAGGTATAACAATGTATTTGTATAAAAAATGGAATGAATTCACTCAGCATTCCCGCTGACAAAACCTTTTTCCAACATGTTTCAGGTAATTACCATAGATTGGAATAAAGGCTGGATACGGCACTGAAAGGCATCAAGAAATGGCTTGTTTTAATCAAATTAAAGAAATATTGTTTTATTAAATAAAATCTATCTTTATTAAAGCTACCATTTTAAAATAGGGAATTATCCCATCTATTTAAATCAAATCCGGTGTTTTCTAAACTCTGATATTTTTCCTAACTCACGGTCCTGATGAAAATTCCGCTGCAATGTTTTTCAGAAATAATCACCGGTACCACCGGACTGCTCACGACACCCGATTCCGTCCAGGGTGGGTCGGGGGTCGTGACAAGATGTTATGTGCTATTACTATTACTATATACGTACGCTTTACTATGGCCTGACCGACGTAAACACATCTTTAGAAGATGCCGCCAAGACGTCAACAACAGCAAATGCCTACGACACAGGCCGAACTACAGCAAGTCATTGCTGCTGCTATTGCTCAATATGCTGCCTCTCAAGGAGGAATGAGTGGAAGCAACTCTGGCAACACTGGCAACAACAACAATCCACCTCATGGTAACCAAGACATACCATGACCTAAATGGATTTCCTTAGCAAGAATGCTAATGCCTATCATATGTTATAATGTATGTGCAGGGTGCACTTACAAACAGTTCTTGGACTGCAAGCCCGTAAACTTTGATGGCACAGGAGGTGCTGTCGCCTTTGTCCGCTGGGCTGAGAAAACTGAATCACTTCTTCGCATGAGCAAATGCGCACCGGATCAGCAAGTCACCTATATCTCTGGGCTATTTTTGGATGGAGCCTTATCCTGGTGGAACTTGCAAGTACAGACACTTGGCGAAGCTGCTGCTTACGCGCTGACATTGACTGAATTGAAGGAACTCATGCGCAAAAAGTACTGTTCCCGCGCTGAAATCCAGAGGTTGGAGACCGAGTTCTGGCATTTGAAGATGGAAGGCCCAAAGATAGCGGAATATGTTCAGAGATTCCACGACTTGTCGCATGTGGTACCCTACATGGTCACTCCTGAGTTCAAGAGAATTGAACGTTTCATTTGGGGACTAGCTCCTCAAATCATAAGTATGGTGACCTCCTCCAAACCTGCGACTATCACTGAAGCCATTGATTTAAGCGTGGCTCTCACCGAGGAGGCAATTCGTTTGAACAAGTTTGATGAAGCGGAGCCAAAGAAGAAGGAGACTCATGTGGAGTCATCTGGAAGAAACAAGAGGAAGTTTTCAAACTTCAAGCAGGGCACCGGGGTGGTGGTTAAGAAAGGGGAATCAAATGCGCCAGCACAGGATACAGCTGGTAGTAGGAGGAAAGGTAAGGGATATATGGGTACACATCCCAAGTGCAACTCATGCCAACGACATCACTCTGGTCGTTGGGGGCTAAAAGTATGTGAAGCTTGTGGAAAGACTGGCCATTCGAAGGATTCTTGTTGGGCTAATACTGGCCGGGGAGGCCAAGGAGGATTTGGGAACAGGAATAATCGTGGTGGTATTGGGAATCGGCCACAAGGAAACAATGGAGGTGATGGAAACCGGGTCAATAACGCAAACCAAGCGGGCGCCATGAATCGTAATCAGAGAAACAATCAAGCTAGAAACGGTGGTGGAAACGGGCAGAGGCCCGGATGTTTCAATTGTGGTGATCTTGGGCATTACAAAAGGAATTGCCCGGAGTTGAACCAAGCCCGCGGAAGGGTTTTCAACATAGAAGCAAGGGAAGCGCGCCAGGATCCCAATGTTGTCACTGGTACGTTCCCTGTAAACCAACGCTATGCATCCGTTTTATTTGATACTGGCACCGATTATAGCTTCGTGTCGTTAGAATTTAAGAATATGCTTGGTTTAGCCGCTAGTAAGTTAGATATTCCGTACTCGATTGAATTGGCGAATGGGAAGTTAGTAGAAGCTAATGAGGTGATTCGAGGTTGCGTAATCGAATTGGGAGAGCGTGAGTTCGCTCTAGATCTACTACCAGTCCAGTTGGGAAGCTTCGACGTGGTAGTAGGAATGGATTGGTTATCGAGTAACAAGGCCGAGATAGTTTGTCATGAGAAGGTCGTTCGTATTCCGAATGAAGATGGTGAGACCATTGTTGTTCACGGAGAGAAGCGTGAGACGCCGTTGAGGATTATCAGCTGCTTGAAAGCACGAAAATGTTTACAGAAAGGATGTGCTGCCTTCCTGGCACACATTGTAGATAAGAAGGCTGCTGAGCCAAAGATCGAAGACATCCCTGTCGTGAGGGAATACCCAGAAGTCTTCCCAGAAGATTTGCCTGGCTTGCCGCCTCAAAGGCAAGTGGAGTTCCGCATTGACTTAGTTCCAGGCGCCGCGCCTGTGGCTAAGGCACCTTACAGACTTGCTCCGTCTGAAATGCAGGAACTGTCGACACAACTTCAAGAGTTGTTAGACAAGGGATTTATCCGACCGAGCTTCTCGCCTTGTGGAGCTCCAGTTTTGTTTGTCAAGAAGAAGGACGGTAGTTTCCGCATGTGCATTGACTACAGAGAGTTGAATAAGCTGACGATCAAGAATAGGTATCCCCTGCCAAGAATCGATGATCTGTTTGACCAACTACAAGGTTCAAGCTTTTATTCAAAGATCGATCTTCGATCTGGATACCATCAGTTAAGGATACAGGAGGAGAGTATCCCGAAGACAGCCTTCAGAACTCGATATGGACACTACGAGTTTCTCGTTATGCCATTTGGTTTGACAAACGCACCTGCATTGTTCATGGATTTGATGAATCGAGTTTGTAAGCCGTACTTGGATAAGTTCGTGATTGTATTCATCGATGACATTTTGATTTATTCAAAGACGAAGGCTGAGCACGAGCAGCATTTAAGAGCCATTCTGGAGCTGCTAAAGAAAGAACAGTTGTATGCCAAATTCTCTAAGTGCGAGTTTTGGCTAAGAGAAGTGCAATTCCTTGGGCACGTGGTAAACGGAGATGGAATCCACGTGGATCCAACCAAGATCGAGGCGATCAAGGATTGGGAAACGCCAAAGACGCCAACCGAGATTCGGCAATTCTTGGGTTTGGCTGGCTATTACCGAAGATTCATTGAGAATTTTTCAAAGATCGCTCAACCATTGACGCTCCTCACGCAGAAAGACAAGAAGTTTGATTGGGGAATCAAACAGGAAGAAGCGTTTCGGGTATTGAAAGATAAGCTTTGCAACGCGCCAATCTGAGCCCTACCAGAGGGTACAGATGATTTTGTGGTATACTGCGACGCATCGCGTCAAGGATTGGGTTGTGTGTTGATGCAACGCCAAAAGGTTATTGCATACGCATCATGCCAACTGAAGATACATGAAAAGAACTATACCACACACGATTTGGAACTCGGCGCAGTAGTTTTTGCTTTAAAGATCTGGAGACACTACCTTTATGGTACGAAGTGCACAATCTTTACAGATCACAAGAGCCTCCAGCATATATTCAACCAGAAGGAGTTGAATATGAGGCAAAGGCGATGGGTAGAACTGTTGAATGACTACGACTGCGAGATAAAGTATCATCCAGGGAAGGCGAATGTGGTCGCCGATGCCCTAAGTCGAAAGGAGAGAATCAAGCCCATAAGGGTTAGGGCTTTGGAGATGGTTATTCGAACCGACTTTCCTCTGCGCATTCGTGTCGCGCAGAAGGAAGCTCTCAAAGAAAGAAACCTTGAAGAAGAGTATCTCCGTGGGATGGAGAAGTTATTGGTACCAAACAGGGAAGGAACGTTGTGTTTTGAGAAAAGGATTTGGGTTCCTCTGTTTGGTGGTTTAAGGAAGGTTATTTTCGATGAAGCTCACAAGTCGCGGTACTCTATCCATCCTGGAGCGGATAAGATGTACCAGGATCTTAAAGATTACTATTGGTGGCCTAGGATGAAAGGCGATGCTGCTATTTATGTGAGCCAATGTTTAACTTGCGCTAAGGTTAAGGCGGAATACCAGAAGCCTTCGGGACTTCTGCAGCAACCAGAGATTCCCAAGTGGAAATGGGAACAAATCTCAATGGATTTTATTACGAAGTTGCCAAGAACGCCAAGAGGCCATGACACTATTTGGGTAATAGTGGACCGCTTAACGAAGTCAGCACACTTCCTACCTATCCGAGAGAAGGATAATACAAGCAAATTGGCTGAAATCTACATGAAAGAGATTGTTACACGCCATGGAGTACCTCACTCAATCATCTCCGATAGAGACGGAAGGTTCGTATCGAGGATATGGCAATCCTTCCAGGAAGCTTTTGGCTCAAAGTTGAATCTGAGCACTGCTTTTCACCCGCAGACCGACGGCCAAAGTGAGCGGACGATACATACGCTAGAAGACATGCTGAGAGCATGTGTGATGGATTTGGGCGGTAGCTGGGATAAACATTTGCCTCTGGTTGAGTTTTCATACAACAACAGCTATCACACCAGTATTGGTGCCGCGCCATTCGAAGCTTTATATGGGCGCAAATGCAGATCACCGCTCTGTTGGTCTGACGCAGGTGATAGACAGTTGGTTGGTCCTGACATGGTACAGGAAACCACAGATAAGATCGCACAGATACGAGATCGCATCAGTGCGGCTCGTGACCGGCAGAAAGCCTACGCAGATCGAAGCAGGAAACCTCTAGAGTTTGAGGTTGGTGATATGGTTTTGTTGAAGGTATCACCCTGGAAGGGTGTGGCACGCTTTGGGAAGCGTGGGAAGTTGAATCCAAGGTATATTGGACCGTTCAAGATCTTGGAAAGAATCGGGTTAGTAGCATACAAGTTGGATTTACCTGCTGAACTAAATGGTGTTCACGATACATTCCATGTATCTGTAAGACCCAGCTTATAAAACCAGATTTATATACATAAAAACCTTGCATTTAATGTCAAAATATTGACTTAACAAAAACTTACATCATTTTAATCCAAACTAGACACCACAAACATGTACAATTCTTACAAAATCATAACCAAGACATTAACTACAATAGTTTACATGATTTTTAGAACAAAAGATTATATGCGGAAGCGTTTGCTAAAGTGTTCGGTTCGAATTGTCATGCTTGATCTTCATCCTTCACTTGGGTTCCTGAAAGCTAATGTGTTTAACAAGCATTAGAGTTATTAACTATGATAGAACACGTAATTGGATTAGATTCGAAAACTTATTCAAAACAAGAAATAAATTTTCTTCAACAAGGCTCCACCGTAATTTACGGTATCACCGTAAATTACGGTGGCTTCTGAACGTTTGGGGGTCTACCGTAACTCAGTAGGTATCCACCGTAACAGATTTGCAGGTCACCGTAAATTACGGTACCACCGTAATTTACGGTAGACTCCGCACATGACTCCTTTGTTTAAAATGCAGGATTTTGCTGGTTCATTATGTGACGAAACAGCATACTTTCGCATAAATTGTTAAATGGCTGGTCTAGTTCTTCATATCTGTATTTCGGTTATCACATTGCTCATTTATAACTTAATTGGGCATGTAACGGAAATTAACAATCACGCTAAATTACAAGATTTCTAATAGATCTTTTGTACGATGATCATGCATTCAAACCAAAACGTAGCGTCTAAAAATAAGAACAAGGTTTATAAGTTTGTCTTATGGTATTCGCTACGCGGCCTACTCCTCATGTATTATTTGCACATTATAATAAAGTCATGCTTCATGTTTATTCTCAAAACTTGTTTGACCCGTTTAGGTGCGTAGTGTAAGCACCTTACGGACACTAGACATCATGTTTATAACATGTTTAGGGCAATAGCCAATTTCATGACATAATGGTAATTCTCGGTCATCATGCTTTTATTCCTCTTTAACCAACTCATAAAGCTATCGATATGTATAATGTAATGAAACGATAAATTTCATACCTTTAAAGCGCGCCTTTTCCCCGTGAATTCTCTCCGGCTTGTCCGCTTGATGATCCGGACTCTTTGCCTAATAAATTCAGTTTTTAACTTGTTTAGAATTCTTTTCACGACCATAATCACATCATTTATAAGACATGGTCAAATTCTGCGTTTTCATCAAATTTAGCATAAAAACCCTCACTTAGGCATTTCAACAAACACCTAACGGGTCAGATTTTCCTACCATCATTTCCAAGTTCATGACTTGCAATTAAACCTCAAATTTCACTTTAATTAGTAAACCTTGCACACATCTTAGCATCAATTTCACAGGAATTACTTCCTATAATGAAGTTTATACTAGAATTATCATTCAAATCCTAGTGTTCATCATCATCTTATAAAACCCATAACCTAGCTTCCATGGATTCATGAAATTTCCTGAATTTGGGCATAAATTCACATGTAGTTGTCTAGGTTTTACTCCTAGACACTATATCATCATTAATCTAACTAATTTACTATCATGCATCAACAAATTTCAAATTTGCTTAGATCCATGAGAATTCCAAGTAGTGAATTCTCACAAAATTTTACATACCTCTTAATCCTCTTGCGATGAGGAACACAATTTTAAGCTTGGATTTCGTTTTGGTTATGATTTGAGCCTCCAATTGCAAGAAATTGTGACTTTAGGGTTTTGGAACAATGGGGGTCGCCCCTTGCCTTGCTTCTGTCGACCAGACACACTAATTTGGTGTGTTTGGTTTAATTTTGTTACAATTAACAATTAACTTTTGATTCTTGGCAAGATTAGTCCCTTAACTACCATTTCTTTTTAAATACTAGAGTTTTAACTAGGTGTAAGTTATTTTCAAGACTTGTAAACTTTAACTAGGTTAAAGTTTCTACATGTTTATTTCTTGTTTATGAAATCCTTATATTCTTATATAAAGGTTTATATTTTCGGGGTGTTACAAGTCCACCCCCCTTAAAAAGGGTTTCGTCCCCGAAACCGAATTACGTACCAAATAATGTCGGGTGTAGACGTCGCATTTCCTCTTCGGATTCCCATGTAGTGTCTGACCCTTTTCTGTGCTCCCACTTGACCTTGACTTGGGTTATCACTTTGTTCCTCAAACTTTTCTCCTTACGATCTAAAATCGCAATTGGCTTTACTGCATAGTTGAGGCTGTTATCCACTTCGATATCGTCGTAGTGGATATGAGCAGTTTCGTCGGCCAAACATTTTCGAAGATATGATACGTGGAATGTGCTATGAATTCCACTCAACTCTTCGGGTAATTTAAGTCGATAAGCTACCTTACCAACCCGTTCAATGATTCTAAATGGCCCAATGAATCTCGGGCTTAACTTTCCCCTTTTTCTGAATCTAATTATACCCTTCCATGGGGAAACCTTTAGCATGACCATATCACCAACCTGAAACTCGATTGGCCTATTTCTTTTGTCTGCGTATGCCTTTTATCGGTCTTGAGCCGCTTTCAAATGTGTCCAAACTATGTCAATTTTCGCGTTTGTAGCTCGGATTATATCAGTTGGTGCTAGCCCTCGCGGGCCCACCTCTCCCCAACATACCGGAGTCCGACACTTTCTGCCATATAATAGCTCATACGGGGCCATTTTAATGCTCGCGTGATAGCTATTGTTATATGCGAATTCGACCAAGGGTAAATGGACATCCCAACTGCCCCCAAAGTCAATAATGCAAGCCCGTAGCATATCACCCAATGTTTGTATTGTTCTTTCGCTCTGCCCATCCGTTTGTGGATGATAAGCAGTGCTAAGGAACAATTTAGTTCCCATCTGTTCTTGGAATTCACGCCAGAATTTCGAGGTAAACCGAGTATCTCTGTCTGATACAATGGATATCGGTACCCCATGCCTTGCTATGATTTCATTGGTGTATACCTCCGACATTTTCTCAGATGTATAAGTTTCACGAATCGGAATAAAGTGGGCGCTTTTAGTTAACCTATCCACGACCACCCAAATAGCATCAAAACCACGACTTGTTTTAGGTAGTTTAGTCAATAGGTCCATCGTGATTTGCTCCCATTTCCAAACCGGAATTTCTAACGGTTGGAGTTTACCATACGGCTTTTGGTGTTCCGCCTTGACTTGTAGGCATGTCAAGCATTTTTCCACGTATTTCACAGTGTCTCGCTTCATTCCGGGCCACCAATAGTTTTGCTTCAAGTCATGATACATTTTGGTCGCCCCCGGGTGAATGGAATAACGGGATTTATGAGCTTCATCAAGTAGAAGCTTCTTAACACCACATGTGTTAGGAACCCAGATTCTATTAAAACGAGTTCTTAGGCCGTGACTGCCCACTTCAAGGTCTTTAACTTGACCAATAATTCTTTCCTTTTTCCAGTTTTCCGCCTTTACAGCTTCATCTTGTGCTTCTCGAATTCGTTCTAGTAAACTTGAAGTCACAACCAGTTGCATTGATCGTACCCGTATCGGGGCATAATCTGTTTTGCGACTCAGCGCATCGGCAACTACATTGGCCTTACCGGGGTGGTAATGTATTTCGCAATCAAAGTCCTTGACGGTTTCTAACCACCGCCTTTGCCGCATGTTTAATTCCTTCTGGTCGAAGAAATATTTCAAGCTTTTATGGTCGGTAAAGATTGTAAACTTTACTCCGTACAAGTAATGTCTCCATATCTTTAAGGCAAACACCACCGCTGCCAATTCTAAGTCGTGAACCGGATATTTATTTTCATGAATCTTCAATTGCCTCGAGGCGTAGGCGATGACCTTGCCTCGTTGCATTAACACGCATCCGAGCCCCAATTGAGAAGCGTCCGAGTAAACCACCATGTCTTCAGTCCCTTCCGGTAAGGTCAGTACCGGAGCGTGGGTCAACTTTTCCTTGAGCGTTTGGAAAGCTTCCTCTTGCTTAATGCCCCACACGAACTTTTCCTCCTTACGAGTTAATTTGGTCAAGGGTAAGGCAATTTTGGAGAAATCCTGTATGAATCTCCGATAATATCCCGCAAGCCCTAAAAAGCTTCGGATTTCCGAGGGATTTCTTGGAGGGTTCCATTTCGTCACAGCTTCTATCTTTGACGGATCTACTAGTACTCCATCAGCACTAATAAGATGCCCAAGAAACTGTACTTCCCGTAACCAGAAAGCACACTTCGTGAATTTTGCATATAGCTTCTCTCGTCTAAGTGTGTCTAATATTTCCCGCAAATGACACACGTGCTCGGCTTCACTCTTTGAATATACCAGAATGTCGTCGATAAATACAATTACCGACTTATCTAGCATGGGTTTGCAAACCCGGTTCATGAGGTCCATGAAAGCCGCGGGCGCATTGGTCAATCCGAAAGGCATTACAAGGAATTCATAATGCCCGTACCTCGTACGGAAAGCCGTTTTGGGTACGTCCTCCTCCTTGACTTTCAATTGGTGATAACCGGATCGGAGATCAATTTTGGAAAACCAACTTGCTCCTTGTAGTTGGTCGAATAAATCATCAATTCTTGGAAGTGGGTATCGATTCTTCACCGTGAGTTTGTTTAACTCCCGGTAATCGATACACATGCGCATACTGCCATCTTTCTTTTTCACGAATAAGACTGGTGCGCCCCACGGAGACACACTCGGTCGGTTAAATCCCTTGTCAAGAAATTCCTGAATTTGAGACATCAATTCTTGTAACTCCGACGGTGCAAGTCGGTATGGCGCCTTGGCCACGGGTTTCGCGCCCGGAATCAACTCGATTCCGAACTCTACCTCCCGTTCTGGCGGTATCCCCGGTAGTTCTTCCGGAAACACGTCTTCATAATCTCGCACGACTGGTACATCCCCAATTTTGAGGAGTTCCTTTTCCGTTTCGCTCGCATATACCATAAAGGCCTTGCATCCATGTTTCATGAGTTTGCGAGCTTCTAGCATTGTGCATATCACCGGGTTACCTCCCTTTTCTCCATATATCGTAACTTGCTTTCCGCTAGGAGACGTTAGTTTTATTTCTTTTCGGAAACAAACCACTTTTGCGTGGTAACGGGATAGCCAATCCATTCCCACTACCACTTGGAATTCTCCCATCGACATCGGGATCAAGTCTATTGCATATTCCTCGTCATCAATATTCGTCGTGCAGTTTTCACATACATCACAGACAATAAAGCTTTTATTATTACCTATCTCTACCTCTAAAGGCATAGGTAATTTTGTTAGAACAAATGAAGGGTGTCGAATAAACCCATATGAAACAAAGGATTTATTCGCACCAGTATCAAATAACACACGTGCGGGAATTGAATTTATAGTGAATATACCTGAGACCACGTCAGGTTCGACCTTTGCTTCAGCAGCGGTCAATTGAAAGGATCTTGCTTTGGCTTTTGCGGCTTCACCTTTTGAGTCTTGCCCTTCTTTCTTTCCCGCCAATTCTGGGCACTCCGATCTTTTATGACCCGTTCGGTAACAGTTGTAACAAACGGTCACTTTTTCCGGGCATGATATAGCCATATGTCCCGTTTTTCGACATATAGGACATGGCTTATCCTTGAAGCGACATTCACTTTTATGATTCTTGCCGCAGATTTTGCAACTTGGTGTACCGCTCTTTGCGTCTGATTTCTTTGTCGTTTCATTCGTCCTTGCTTTCTTGGTAGGGCTTGGATTTATATCCTGTGCCCTTCGTTCACCCCGCTCTATACTCTTCTTCAACTCAATCTCCCTTTCCCGAGCAGCATTGACAATCTCGGTAAGGGTCTCATACTTTGAAGGGGTTATGAACTCCCTATATTCTGCGCTCAGCATGTTATGGTAGTAATAGACTTTTTGTTCTTCGTTCGTGATCAGATCGTCACAGAACTTCATTTTGTCCATAAACACCCCCGTGATCTTGTCTATGGATTCACCCTTGTGTCTGAGTTGCATGAACTCTTCCTTGATCTTGTTTATAACCGCTTTGGGGCTATGGTGTTTAAGAAACGGCGTCTTAAACTCCTCCCACGTCATGGCCTTAGCCGCTTCGTTTCCAATCTCTTTCTTCTTATTATCCCACCAATCCTTCGCTTGACCTCTTAACTGACCCGTACCATAAGCTACGTAGTCATTTTCATCACAATGTGTTCTCTCGAACACTCCCTCGATATCGCCTATCCATCGCTGACACACGATTGGATCAACTTCCCCATTATATATAGGCGGTTTACAAGCTATGAATTCCTTGTATGAACAAGGTTTTCGTTCCCCGGATTTTTCCTTTGCTAGATTTGAATTATCTTCTAGCTTCTTGATTCTCTCTTCTACCACTGATAAAACCGTATTTTGGATTTTATCAATGAAGTTCGACAAGCTGTTTTCGATCGCCTTTCCAACGTCTTCGGCAATCACTATTCTCATCTGTTTGGTGACTCTTGGCACCGCATCACCGTCACCTCCGCTTGCCATCTTTGATACTGAAATGTTTACATATATTGTTAAACATTTCATTTGTAATACATGTTTTACTTGTTTTGATTTGATCAAGTTCGCAACTTGACTCAATCATTCTTGTTTCATGCTTTTCTCGTGTTTGAGTGTGCTTACACACTCTTGATTCTATTATTCTTGTTTCATGCTTTTCTTGTGTTTGAGTGTGTTTACACACTCTTTTCCATGTATATTCGTTCGTGAATTATTTCTATACTTCTAAATTTTACTTAAGCAATAACTCTTACCGGATGTTGATCAAGCTTGAACAGAACACTTATTGGCAACCTTAAGCTCTGATTACCAACTTGTAAGACCCAGCTTATAAAACCAGATTTATATACATAAAAACCTTGCATTTAATGTCAAAATATTGACTTAACAAAAACTTACATCATTTTAATCCAAACTAGACACCACAAACATGTACAATTCTTACAAAATCATAACCAAGACATTAACTACAATAGTTTACATGATTTTTAGAACAAAAGATTATATGCGGAAGCGTTTGCTAAGGTGTTCGGTTCGAATTGTCATGCTTGATCTTCATCCTTCACTTGGGTTCCTGAAAGCTAATGTGTTTAACAAGCATTAGAGTTATTAACTATGATAGAACACGTAATTGGATTAGATTCGAAAACTTATTCAAAACAAGAAATAAATTTTCTTCAACAAGGCTCCACCGTAATTTACGGTATCACCGTAAATTACGGTGGCTTCTGAACGTTTGGGGGTCTACCGTAACTCAGTAGGTATCCACCGTAACAGATTTGCAGGTCACCGTAAATTACGGTACCACCGTAATTTACGGTAGACTCCGCACATGACTCCTTTGTTTAAAATGCAGGATTTTGCTGGTTCATTATGTGACGAAACAGCATACTTTCGCATAAATTGTTAAATGGCTGGTCTAGTTCTTCATATCTGTATTTCGGTTATCACATTGCTCATTTATAACTTAATTGGGCATGTAACGGAAATTAACAATCACGCTAAATTACAAGATTTCTAATAGATCTTTTGTACGATGATCATGCATTCAAACCAAAACGTAGCGTCTAAAAATAAGAACAAGGTTTATAAGTTTGTCTTATGGTATTCGCTACGCGGCCTACACCTCATGTATTATTTGCACATTATAATAAAGTCATGCTTCATGTTTATTCTCAAAACTTGTTTGACCCGTTTAGGTGCATAGTGTAAGCACCTTACGGACACTAGACATCATGTTTATAACATGTTTAGGGCAATAGCCAATTTCATGACATAATGGTAATTCTCGGTCATCATGCTTTTATTCCTCTTTAACCAACTCATAAAGCTATCGATATGTATAATGTAATGAAACGATAAATTTCATACCTTTAAAGCGCGCCTTTTCCCCGTGAATTCTCTCCGGCTTGTCCGCTTGATGATCCGGACTCTTTGCCTAATAAATTCAGTTTTTAACTTGTTTAGAATTCTTTTCACGACCATAATCACATCATTTATAAGACATGGTCAAATTCTGCGTTTTCATCAAATTTAGCATAAAAACCCTCACTTAGGCATTTCAACAAACACCTAACGGGTCAGATTTTCCTACCATCATTTCCAAGTTCATGACTTGCAATTAAACCTCAAATTTCACTTTAATTAGTAAACCTTGCACACATCTTAGCATCAATTTCACAGGAATTACTTCCTATAATGAAGTTTATACTAGAATTATCATTCAAATCCTAGTGTTCATCATCATCTTATAAAACCCATAACCTAGCTTCCATGGATTCATGAAATTTCCTGAATTTGGGCATAAATTCACATGTAGTTGTCTAGGTTTTACTCCTAGACACTATATCATCATTAATCTAACTAATTTACTATCATGCATCAACAAATTTCAAATTTGCTTAGATCCATGAGAATTCCAAGTAGTGAATTCTCACAAAAGTTTACATACCTCTTAATCCTCTTGCGATGAGGAACACAATTTTAAGCTTGGATTTTGTTTTGGTTATGATTTGAGCCTCCAATTGCAAGAAATTGTGACTTTAGGGTTTTGGAACAATGGGGGTCGCCCCTTGCCTTGCTTCTGTCGACCAGACACACTAATTTGGTGTGTTTGGTTTAATTTTGTTACAATTAACAATTAACTTTTGATTCTTGGCAAGATTAGTCCCTTAACTACCATTTCTTTTTAAATACTAGAGTTTTAACTAGGTGTAAGTTATTTTCAAGACTTGTAAACTTTAACTAGGTTAAAGTTTCTACATGTTTATTTCTTGTTTATGAAATCCTTATATTCTTATATAAAGGTTTATATTTTCGGGGTGTTACAGTATCCAATCTGAAGAAGAGTCCAACACAAGTTACCGTTGCCATTCCCACCAACGAAATTCATGTTGACGACACGCTCCATTTCGTTGAAGAACCTGTTGAGGTCACGGATTGGAAAGTAAACAAGACCCGCCGGAGCAGTGTCAAGCTCGTCAAAGTTCGTTGGAATGCTAGACATGGTCCTGAATTCACCTGGGAGCGTGAGGACCGAATGAAAGAGAAATACCCCCACCTATTTCCTGAGAACCCTGCTTCTACAAGCAGAGTTCTCAAAATTTCGGGACGAAATTTCTTTAACGGGGGGAGAATGTGACAACCCTCACTAAACCAGGTATCCATACGATTTAATTAATAATTAATTGCTGCTTAATTACTGTGCTTAACTAAAATTGCTGATGAACTGCTACTTGACTTTATTACTTGAAACATACCTGCATCATACTTTACATACCGTCACTACATTATTTTACATGCTGAACCTTAGTGACATACATGATGCACAAAAGCACAGTAGCATTAGAACGGATAACCTATTGAACATGCTGATAAAGCCAGCATCAGGCAGACACTGCCTCTAAGGCCTGTATGAGCCAGAAATATTTTACTACACCCATAGTGAGTGTAGGGATACAAGGGTTGTAGAACTGCGTCTCTAGGAATAAGATATAATGACTGGATGTGCCTAAAACGTACCCTAAGCACAAGACACCGCATTTTAATTAACATACCAGCTTCTGGCTAACTAATAAAGTGCCAAAACATGAGGAAAATATTCCTGACACTTTGGGGAATAAGTTGTGTCACTAAAAATGATATTTACGACACTTAAAAGCTTACTTAAGCACTTTAACAGATTGCTATCCAACCGAACAACCGGACTTTACCCGGAACATGAAAATATTGACAGTAACAATATTGGTCTTTTTCTGAGCCAGTTAGGGTCCCTGAATACCCTAACACCCGCATTATAACACATCACACCACTAACCGAGTTAACCCCTAATCTAACCTAGTTAACCAAACTAAACCCTAACTAAACTTGTTGGAATCGAACCAAGACCCCCCCCCCCTTGTAACCGGCCCCATAACTAGGGGACACACATGTCCTATTGTTGGTTATTTAATTAAACATGTCTAGTATCAACTAGACACAAAATCCAAGGGTTAATCACTTTCATTTTGTCTATAAGTAACTTGTCTAAACACATGAGATTATCACAACACACATCACAACCAAACTACTCTCTCTTGCTCTCCCTCAAGCTACGGCCGAACCCCCCTCCCCTTCTACATCCATTTTCGAGTTCCATCCTCTCATTCCAAGGTTATACAAGCTTCAAGGGTCACGCATAAGGAGTCTTGGAGCTAACGGAAGGCGAAGGACCTCGTTATCTTGCTTTTATCCACCACTTCTTCGCATAGATTCTTCCCTAGCCTCGAGCTAGAGGTATAATGCTTAAAACTCATACTCGAACTAATCTAAGGTGGTTAATAAGATTTATAACGGTTAAAACTCGGAAACTTGCATTTTGAAGCTTTAAAGTCTACTAAAAACATGAATATTGATGGTTAAAAGCATAATAGTTGTGTAAAAGTTGTAGTATTTGAAAGTTGTGAATATTTAAGCCCGATCTACGTTGTGGTAGCTCGGATCACCATTTAACCCGGTTTGGTTAAGATCATGGATCTTGACATAAGCTTGTTTCGGACGGTACAAGGGTTAAAAGGTGAAACTCTACCACACGAGAAACATCAACTTGTGTAAAAGTATTTTTACTTGTAAAATAGTGTTTAAAACTAGCGGATCTACGTATCTGCAAGTGGTATTTTCAAAGGACCAAGTGTCGAGAAAATCATGTTTTCTAAAAGTCGGATAACACACTAACAAGCATGATTTTTACAAACCACAAGTGTATAAACACTTGTGAAATGAAAAGTTTCGACAAAATAACAATCTTTGTGAAAGATGACGGGAAGTTGTAAAGATAGATTTATTCTAAAAACGAGGTTTTTACGAGATTAAGCTACTCTATATAAAGGTCCACCAAATATAACGGGATCTACACTATAGTTTTCGGAAAAACTACAAGTTCATGTGATCATGCGATTTACATACTTGTCGACTAGTTTGATGTGTCAGAAATTGTTTGATTGAATCAAGAAGTTGTTGAAATGATTTTTGTAAAAGAAAATGATACGCTTGAAAGCGTGGCCACCTCCAGTTACAGGGGAAACTCTGGCGAAATTTTTCTAAAAACATAACACTTAGAATTATTTACAAGTGTTAGAATTATTTTTGATATGTTTTCAAAATATATTTCGCCATGACTTTATTTACAAATATTCGGAGGTGGGATTTTCACAAAACTAAACGTGATAAATATATATTTGGTAAATATATTTTTCACAACACTGTTTATGATTATTTTGAGAAAAATACACAAATATTATTTTTAGAGTAAAAATAATATTTACGAACGTTGACGAATCCAAAATAATACAAACGCTTTCACGATAAACATATAAGTTACAACGGTAATTATTATTACCACACGATTACTAAAACGTAACTTACGCATTATACGAAAATGATTATGAACGAATATTTTATCAACGTATTATTTTTTGGGAAAAATTATGTGAAATGGAAATATAATATTTTTGAGAAAAATATTTATATTTGGAATTAGAAGTGAAAATATATTAAGTGAGACTTAATATTATAAATTGAACGCACATGTATTAAATCCCCCATCCTTGGGAAGGAGATTAACTACCAAGTACATGCAAAATATAAACACGAAATAGTTGTCTACTATTTCCCAAAAACCTAAACTATAAAGCTAAGGCACGGCCATCCGTCTAATAGAATTAGTACATGTAGGTCGTCGCACAGCTGACATTCGGAGTACTTGGTAGAGACGCACTGACTGTGAGTTCATGTCCCCCTTTTCTCTTAACTGTTTTCAGTTTTCTAAACTGCGGGGGTGAAATACATGTTACTATTTACGAGTACTTTATACATGGTATGGTTAGCGTAAGGAGGGTTACTACTTAGATCATGTGAATGGGTAGGCGCAACTTGAGGCCATTAATCCTCATTGTAGGACCGAGGGACAGTAGCGGTAGATCTATCTGGGTGTAGCGAGCCCAGCCCCAGGCCCAGCATAACGGACCTCGGGGTGACTTTGTGCCCAACGCAAAATCCGCTAGGTTTGAGTCTTCCTACTTGCACTTCACACATATCAATGGCCTTGCAAACCATTGGTGATCTCTTTTTCCTTATTTGCTACATACCAGGATTTTTGATAAATACAAAGGTTTATTTACTCACTTACACATGAACTCGCTCAACATTATTGTTGATTTTTCAACTTACATGTATTTCAGGGAATTAAAAGATCTGGCACGGTATGGCGCGTTTTCCCGCTGCACTAGTTTCCAAGGTCATCCGGGGTTTAGGGAATGTGACTCTTTCCTGGACAAGTCACAGTCCTTAAACTGTGTTTATGATATGTTTGAGTTTGTATTGTCTGTTGAACAAGATTATGGTTGTTAGGGTGTTTCCCGTTAAAACAATGTTATGGTATTTTTGGTTTTAAACTTAATGGATGATCTTGCATATTTTTAAATTCATATAGCTTTGTTATGATTAAGCTATGGTATTAAGAAGTCACACCAAATTAACCACGCTTCAGTAAAATATTTCTGGCTCATACAGGCCTTAGAGGCAGTGTCCGCCTGATGCTGGCTTTGTCATATGAAACAAAGTCACACCAAGCTGTCACACCCTGGCTTTGCGGAAGCGTGGTTAATTTGGTGTGACTTATATATATATATATATAGGTTCCATATAGCGATATTCATATATATAGGTGTTTGAGTTGGCGATATTGATGTATATATGCATATCAAATAGCGATATTGATGTATATATGTATATGATATAGCGATATTAAATAAAGTGCCAGATTTGTGTCAGAAACACCCTGAATATCGCCATATCAAATAACTATATACCTACTTTCACTCTTTTAATACAAGCCCACCTAGAGGTGATCTTTTGGTGGTCAAACCACCTATTCCTACAAAAAATTCTAAAGAGTAAAATGCACAGATAGTCCCTGTGGTTTTGTAAAATAACACCTATAGTCCCCAATTTTTGGAAATTACACCAGTGCTCCCTGTGGTTTGATAGATTATTACTCGGATAGTCCCTGAAGTAAATGTCCGTTAGTTTTCTCCGTTAAATATGTGTAAAAGGACCAACATGCCCTTGGTATTAAATTAAAACATTAAAATAGATATATTAAAATTAAAGGTGGGACCCTCCACCCCTATCTTCTTTTCAAACCAACCCCTGCAACGAGCCTTCTTTGCAAACAGATCAGATGATAATTTGAAAGTGCTTACACACAAATAACATATATTACTTCATGTGGATTGATGAAATACTTAAAACAATCCATACCTGCATACGTTTATCAATCGGAATAACGTCGAAGTTTTTGAGTCTTTTCAGATTCCGACAATCGATCGTTAGCGGTGGTTTCATCTAATTGCCATCTGAACGACAGGGTGAACGACATCTGAATCGATGACAGTTGCAGATTCCTTTGAATAATTGTATTCAACGTCTGAATCGGTATTCATAAAGTGAAAAGGACTTTCAACAAACACTTGGTGTGTATCGAACCAAGAAACTCAAGAACAACATTCGAAGTCGAAACCGATTCAAAGTTCCACTTAGCTGTAACCATAAGTATCCGATTTCGGCTTCTATTGCAGTTCTGAAGCGTAACGAGCATCGATTTTGGGGGTTTCGTTGAGGCGTTTGGGGATGAGTAATAAGGATTTGTTTAGATCGCCTCTTAAAACGATTTTCCGACGGTGCAGTTGTGGTGGTCACAGGTGGTTCTTAAGAGGGTTTTAAATTGTAGGGTGGTTTAGTGACGGAGAAGATGAAGTGGTGGACCCACTTTAATTCTTAAATATTATTTATATTTCTTTTACCTTTTTAATTATTATATATATTAATAGTAAGGGTATTTTTGTCATATCACCCCATTTAACTGAGAAAACTAACTGTCATCTAGCGTAGGGACTATCCAAGTAACAATTTGTCAAACCACAGGGAGCAAGAGTGTAATTTTAGAAAGTTGGGGACTAATGATGAAATTTTGGCAAACCACAAGGACTATCCGGGCATTTTACTCAAATTCTAAATTTGTAGGTCGTTAAAGGATTTCTTTTAATGCTACAACTTAGATCCTTAATATTTTTTACGGCAAATTTGGATTATTGACGGTCAGCACGAAAATCACCCGATCACCAATATATACGGGGAAAAACTCCATCTAGTTCAAGCCTTCTCTCACTCACAAATGCCACATAGGCTATAAGCATTAGTCTTATTCGTCCCTGTATCTGCCCTAACAATGGAAGCCATGGGAGTCCTAATGACATACCCCATGTCCTCATACCTCGAACAACGACTCCAAAACCGCTTCACTCTCTTCCGCCTATGGAACCTCCCCAACAAAACCCACTTCTTCAACCACAACGCTCATAACATCCAAGCCGTCGTCGGGAGCACGCACATCGGTGCCGACCGAGAACTGATCGACTCGTTACCGGCTCTCGAGATCGTATCGAGTTTCAGCGTCGGATTAGATAAGGTTGATTTGGCGTATTGTAAGGAGAAGGGGATTAGGGTTACGAATACACCTGATGTGTTAACTGATGATGTGGCTGATACGGCGATTGGGTTGATTTTAGCTACGTTGAGAAGGATTTGTGAGGGTGATCGGTTTGTTAGAAGTGGGTTGTGGAAGAAAGATGAGTTCAAATTAAGCGTGAAGGTTTGATTTCGTTATTTTCTTGTGTTGAATATCAGTATGTATATTCAATTAATTGATGTGGTTTTGATACTGTAATAGGGTGTTTATAAACTGTCGAAACTGACAGAATGTTTAAATCGAAGAAAGGCTGGTTTGAAACATATACTGTTTGGTTTGGTTTTCATATCCTTTATGGTTACTTTGAAACTTGAAACTGGCTTTTTAACATGTTTTATTTTAGAAATACAAAGTTATCTGTATATATTATAGAGTTAAATGTCATTTTAGTCCACGTGGTTTGGGTCATTTTGTCAATTTAGTCCAAAGGTTTTATTTTTTGTCTGTGGGTCTAAAAAGGTTACCGTTGCCATTTAGTTCACTGGGTTAACTTCATCCAGTTTTTCTGTTAACGAGAAGGGCAATTCGGTCATTTTTCATGTAATTTTGTTAACTAGAAGGGCAATTCAGCCATATAAAATGACTGAATTGCTCTTCTCGTTAAGACCATGGGGTATGGTGGGGCTTGGGTTGGGGCATTGGTTGACACGTGGAAATTCAGAACTCAAGTCTTCAACCCACTTTGAAGGGGTATGGTGGGGCTTGGGTTGGGGCTTGGGTTCAGTTTTTTTTTTTTTTAAATATATATATATATATATATATATATATATATATATATATATATATATATATATATATATATATAGGGGAAAGATAAATCGAAAACCCATGTGAGTTGAGAAAACCCAAATAAACCCTATGTAACATTTTTATTTTTTTCTAAAAAAAATAGGGAATGTAATATAAATGTACACGGACCTATTTATGAAAAAAATGTAAAAAACGCTTACTATTTTTTTAAAAAAAAAATGTTGAAAATTTGTATGTTACATTTTTTTTGGACATATGTATTATGTAGCCTGAAATTTTGTAACATTTTTTTAAAAAAAAACTACTTGGTGTTTTTTGTGTTTCTTTTTTAAAAATGTTCAAATATATGTATATTACATTTCCTGTTTTTTTTAGAAATGTTTCTTGAGTTTACATTGTTTTTTTACAAAGGTTTTCTGAGTTTTCTCAACTCAAGTGGGTTTTCGATTTATCCTTCCCCTATATATATATATATATATATATATATATATATATATATATATATATATATATATATATTTATAACCATTCACAACCCGCCATGTCAGTTGCTCCCCCGCCCCACGCCCGGCTTGAAAGCCAAGCCCCAAGGGGCCACGCCCCAACCCAAGCCCACCCGGGGTGGTGCCTTGGGCGTTTTCCCCCAACCCACGCCCAAACTCCCGCCCCATACCCCATGGCCTAATAGAAAAAATGGATGAAGTTAACCCACTGGACTAAAATGGCAACGGTGAAACCTTTTTGAACCCACAGGGGAAAAATGAAACCTTTGTACTAAACTGGCAAAACAGCCTAAACCACAGGGACTAAAATGACATTTAACTCTATATTATAATTATTGTGTAAAAATCAAATATAAATGGGTTTTAACATAAAAAAATGCCCTTAACTTAAGAAGCGAATGAAGCTTTTTTTTTCTGAATTTTTTTCCATGTTCGTTAAGAATGATGTTTAATTGTAAAATGTGAAAAAAATCTTGATTTTACGGTAGGACAGTAATTATTGTGCGGTAATTATTCGAATTCTTTGATTTACTGATTTCACAGTGCTGATTCATCCAACAATCAATGCAGTTCAGTGGCAAAAAAGTTGGAATCTTAGGTTTAGGAAGAATAGGCACAGCAATTGCTAAAAGAGCTGAATCATTCAACTGCTCAATCAGCTACCATTCCAGATTAGAGAAACCAGAATCGAAATACAAGTACTATCCTAGTGTCATTAAACTGGCTTCAAATTGCGACATTCTGGTGGTGGCATGCGCGCTAACAGAACAAACACGACACATAATTAACCGTGAAGTCATCGATGCGCTTGGTCCCAAAGGGGTTCTGGTTAATATCGGCAGGGGGGCGCACGTTGATGAACGTGAGTTGGTGTCTGCTCTTGTTGAAGGGCGGCTAGCTGGTGCGGGTCTTGATGTGTTTGAGCATGAGCCGCAGGTGCCTGAGGAGCTGTTTGGTCTTGATAATGTGGTGGTGTTGCCTCATGTTGCGAGTAGCACTGTGGAAACCGAGATGGCAATGGCGGATCTTGTTGTTGGGAACCTAGAGGCTCACTTTTTAAAGAATCCCTTGTTAACTCCGGTGGTTTAACAAGAAATATCGTCGTGTATCTACTTTTAATCGTGTATCTGACTTAATTCTCCTTAGCATTCTCAGTTTTGATCAAAACCATGTGCCTAACCACCAACTACGAATGGTTTGGTGGTTTTAACCAATTTTTCTTCAAAATCATTGGTTGATATTATTATTATCATCATGATCATCATACTCAATATATTCCACCAATAGCAAAGTTAAAGTATGGTCTGAGGCGTGTAAAATGTAGACAGTCTTACCTCTACCCCGTAGGAATAAAGAGGATGCTTCCGGTAAGACCCTCGGCTCCATCATTGGTTTATATTAAAACTTAGAAATTGACAAAGATGATGACGCATGATTATCACAAAATATACATAAACACAAGAACGAAATTTACGTATACATATATATCGGAATATACAAAATAGTGATCCGTCAACTTACCCGATTACCTCGAGCAATACATAGAAATGTATAATAAGATTATCACAGTTCTCAACGTATTATTAGTTCTTAAAAGAACACCCCTCTAGAAGTATAAAATAAAAATTAAACGATCAGTTTAGTAACCTAAGCGAACTGTTAAAACATTTTAGCCGTCAAACCAAACCGTTCGTCTCTCAAACCAATCTACTTGCTTGGTTTGTTTTAGACGATTTAATCAATCACTTTCTTAACACTTTATTAACACCTCTAGAGCCAGTGGCGGATTCCCCTCAGTTTGGAAAAAAATGAAAAAAAAAATAGTGTAAATTTTGTATGAATTAGAAAAAAAAAGTGAAAATTATTAAGAATCTAGCAAAAGCAACCTCTGGAAGAAAAATTCCTGGTTTCGCCACTGTCGAGAGCCGAACATAGCAACATGTATAGTGTATAGTTTAAAAAAGATTAGATTTCAATTTCCTTTTTTACATACGTATGGCATATATTTACTTTTTAAAAAATCAACTACCATTCCATCCATCTTGGGAGCTAACATTCATTTCCATTTTCATATCAACACAATCTCCTGATCTTAATTGCAGAAATCAATCCAAACATAAAACCGATTTGAATTGCGTATCTCTCCCTCTTTTCTGTCATCCAATCCAGAAAAGAATAACAAGAAACCGTTCAATCTCTTCATCGGTTTCTCTTCATTTCATCGTTTAACCCTCGCTGCTCGAATTCAAAATGGTTCGAGCAGCGGAGGAAGATCAAAATGTGAATCCTGGATCAGGTGATGAAAGCACCACCACCAACAACGATGACAAAAACTCGGGTGATTGATTAACTCTCATTTTTAACAAACTTTGTTACCATTTCATTTTTCGGTTATTTGGTTAAAACAAGTGAGAATTGTGGTGCATTTTCAGATATGGAAATGATGAAAGAAAAGTTTGCGAAATTGTTGTTAGGTGAGGATATGTCCGGGGGAGGAAAGGGAGTTTCGTCGGCTTTAGCTTTGTCAAACGCCATTACAAATCTAGCAGGTGGTACATACGTTTAATGTTTAACCGGCTTTTTCACATGTGAAACTGTGTTTTAAATTTTTTATCATGGATTTAATGAATTCAGCGTCGGTTTTTGGGGAACAATCGAGATTAGAACCCATGCCACCGGAAAGACAGACAAGGTGGCGGAAAGAGATGGATTGGCTATTGTCGGTTACAGATCATATCGTTGAATTTGTGGCTACAAAACAAAACACTAATGGTGTAAACATGGAGGTAAGGTATTATCTTATTCTTAGTTTGGGACAATTTAGAATTGATAAGTTGTAGAATGTGAATAGGTTATGGTTACAAGGCAACGGAGCGACTTGCACATGAACATTCCTGCGTTAAGGAAGCTCGACGCCATGCTCATTGTAAGAACTTAAACATGATAATAAATATGCTTTATTATCAACCGATCAACTTTGATAAAAATATAAAAATTAGCTAAAAAGAAAACAGGTCAGATGACTCGTACGTGTCACATTGTCCAAAAGTCATTACAATCTACTAATTCGTTTTATTTAAAAAATTCGATAACCTGACAATTTGTCGGCTCTATGATATTGATTACGTTTTTGTGTGTTGATATGTAATATGTAGGAATGCCTAGATAACTTTAAAGGTGACCATGAGTTTACTTACGCGTCGAAAAATGACAACGAAGCAAAAAGCATGAAAAAGAGGGAAGAGGATAAATGGTGGTTACCGACTCCAAAGGTTCCCCCGGATGGTTTATCAGACGCCACAAGGAAATGGTTGCAGTTTCAAAAAGACTCGGTTCACCAAGTGCTCAAAGCAGCCCTAGCCATTAACGCGCAAATTCTTATGGAGATGGAGGTTCCCGATAGCTATACGGAAACCCTTCCAAAGGTATTTTATTACACATTCCCCTTTTAGTTATTTTCTATTTGACGCGCTTCAATATTGATGATTGTCGTGGCAGAATGGACGGGCAAGCTTGGGAGACTTTATCTATAAAAGTATTACCGTTGACCACTTTGACCCGGATCACTTTCTTTCATCTATGGATTTAACTACAGATCATAAAATTGTTGACCTCAAAAACAGAATCGAGGCGTCTGTGGTGATATGGAAACGGAAGATGTCTGCAAAAGATGGACGGTCAGGATGGGGTTCAGGCGTGAGTTTGGGGAAGAGAGAACAGTTTGAAGATAGAGCAGAAACGATCTTACTAATACTTAAACAACGTTACCCTGGGATCCCTCAATCTACACTAGAAATCAGCAAAATTGAAAACAATCGAGTAAGAAATTTTCTATATGTTTAAATGTTACCAATCATCATCATCATACTCAGTATATCCCACCAATAACAAAGCTAAGGTAGGGCCTGAGGAGGGTGAGATGTAGACAGTCTTACCTCTACCCCGTAGGAATAGAGAGGTTGCTGCCAATGAGACCCCTGGCTCGATAGTTTAAATGTTACCAAAAGGATCCTAAAAATCCTTGCTTTTGTTGTTTTCTTGACTATGTAGAATGTTGGACATGCAATTCTTGAGAGCTATTCAAGAATACTAGAAAGTTTGGCGCATAAAGTGTTGTCGCGTATAGAAGATGTACAACACGCGGATGCTCTTACACAAAATCCATCGTCACAAAGTTTAAAGCTTAACTCGCTTAAAGATTCATTGAAGATAGATGCATCAGGTAAACACTCATTAACACATGAATTCATACTTGATTTACACATCAATGATACATTCAACACATATGAAATTGTCTGTTGGTTGTTGATGAATGATCAGATTAGATTTTGCCACGTGGACCAAGCTTTGGTGGAAGTTGTGGGCCCTTCACGATCGGCAACACGTCTCCTGTGGCGGTGGAGCTGAAGTAAGCAAGGGTGGAACCACCTCCCAATATCAAGAACTTGAGTAGCAATCCTCTCTTGGTAAAGGGTGCGGCGAATGTCTCAAAGAACTTGCTCTGCAATCAAATTATCAAAATTGTACAATTATAACTACTCATATATAAACTGTACAGCACACAACCAGTAAAGAATGGTTATACAATTTTTGTCAATTGTGGAAAGTCTACTCAAAAGTGCAACATTTTCAATTTATACCCGATTACCCGACCCTAAACCCGTCCAAAATGTGTCGGGTTTTGGGTTTACCCATCGGGTTCGACTACCATCCCTACCAATAGCCTCCCGATTCAAAGGGAAGCGGTTAAAATAGGCCCGGTTCTGAAAACACAGGCTAATTCACTGAGGCATTTGATCGAATACCTGGAGGGGGTTGTAGGGTGAAGGAGCATCTGAACCATACACATCCCATTCACCAGTGGTGTTACCCAAATCCTCCAAATCAAAGTACACACTTTTGTCACCATATTTAGCTACCACAGCTCCAGCTCTACATCATCCAAAACAAACCCAAATCAATCGACTCATTCATTCCCTATGTAAACTAAAGCCGAAATTGTGTGTAATCATACCTGTAAGAAGTGGGTTTGAGACTCTGACGAGCAGGCCTCAGGTTAAGCTTGGTTCCGGTAATGGAACTGCCAGCAAGGCCCTTGATGGTGGTGGTGGTGGGTGTGAAGGTTGCAAGAGACGCCATTGCTCCAACAGAATTAGAAGGTTGATGACGTGTGGTTGTAGTGAATCAATTTGATGGATGTGAGTGTATATGGGAATGAGGATGAAGAAACAGAGGAGAGGATGGTGTGGTGGGGTCGTTTTGCATGGATCTGAGGTTGCCACGTGGATATTGTGTTAGTGGGAGTTTCGGATTGGTTGAGGATGGATAAGCCTATCTTCTATCATGATTTTCGTTACAATATCTTTTTTTTATTTTGTTGATGATACCACTGATAAATTTAATATTACCTATATTCTTAAAGACAAAGGTCGGTGGTTTTTGCCACCGACCTAAATACATCCCTAAACTTTGAAAAGTAATCACTTTCACCCCTTAATATTCTACCTTATTTGCTCATCAGTGTTATTTCCTTTTTGACCCCTTATATTTTGTAACACATTTTCTTTTTGGCCCCTTCTTGTATTATATGATTTAAAAAGGTGGGTTATTTGAATATTTTTTAATACATCTAAAATTAAAAACTAACTAGCATGATTTGTCCAGGTGATGTCATGGGAAGTCGGTTGGTATTGATTTGATTCATTACTCGGTTGGTATCAGTTCCATTCGTTATGGTATTTACACCCGGTTTAAATTCATTGTCCAAAAGAATATGTTTTATATTCAAAACCATAAAAATGAATACTGGTGCCAGTTCTGGTAATAACTATATTGGTACTGACGTCGGTATCGGTTCAGTTCGTCGCGCACTATTTTGAATAAAACTCTTTTTTCAACAAAAGTTTATATGGGAACGGTGAGAAAATATATTAAGCATAATCGCGTATATAGCTCAATAAAAAAGGCAATGAACACAAGTTATCGGGGAAATCAAATTAAATAAAAACTAAACGGGTTAAAAGCATATATATTTTAAAGTATAAACCGATGTCTTCAGATAATTTTGATATCGGTATAGATGTTGTTAAGTTGTTTAATGGTTTCGGTCATCATGGTACTATTATGAAACCGACACTTGATCTAGCATACGATACTAAAAAGGACCATTTCAAACACAACCGCGTTTTCAATAAAATTTATAAAATCATACATAGTTATGATTCATGAAATAAAAAAAAATATTGATGTTCTCCCTTATGTAAAAGTTGTCCATAAATAATCAAGAAGCTTATTTTTTATAACTAAAAGGCATAGGTGATCAAACTCTTTTTTGTTGTAACTTAGTTATTTCTAATGTGCATTTCAATTGCTTACAACATTCACAATTGATTTTTTTTTACCCTCATATAAAGGAATAGAAATTGTTATATTTGGAAGGAGTTAGATTCCTTTGGAATGCTCCATTCTATTACCACATGATAACCAAACACACTTGTTTTCATTCCATCAAAATAATCCATTCTATTCCATATTTTATTCTTTCGTACCAAACACTACCTAAATGTTTATCTTAGTAATACATTGTAAAGTACTAGTCCATATTCTATTCTCAAATCATTTGAACCAGATTTTACGTCCTCTATAAAGAGTTTAACTTAAATGTTTAACTCACTAAGGGGTTGGTTACGGTACAAACCATACTTATCCTACAAACCATACTTATCCTACAAACCGTGAGAACAAATTATAGCACTTAAAAAAAACTTAAATTAGCACATACTAAAACAATACATACATAAAAGTAGCACTTTTGAATCATATTAGCACATGGAAATTAATCAAGATAATTGATTTTAGCACATATGTGAATGATATCGGCATTTTTCTTTATAAATAATTATATCAGCACATTGAAATCAAAAGAAATATCTAAATAAAGAATTAAGGGGTAACTTCGTATAATAGTAACCAAGTTTCAAAAGTGTTCCAATTAGGTCATTCAAGTTTCAAAAGTGTTCCAATCAGGTCACTCAACATTCATTCTTCATTAAAATTAAGGGTTTTTTCATCCATTGGTGATGTGGATTTTTGTTTTTTTTTTATTTTTCTATTTTATTTGATGCTAACGTCCTTTTATTTGATGCTAACGTCGAGTGATGACGTGGATTGTAACTTGTTTTTTTTTTTAATTTTAATGTAATTAAATGGTTTTTTATTTTTAATAATTATAATTTCATATATTAAAATAATTCTATCCCAGCATCTTATGCTCCATTTTTTTCTTGACACGTGGAAAAAAAGACATGGATCGATTTGAATGTTAAGTTATCTAATTGTGACAAAAACAACACTAGTGACCTAATTAGAACAGTTTTAAAACTTGGTTACTATTTTGTGAAATTTTCCCAAGAATTAATTGCTTGTTAGCATAATTATAAGGAATTCAATATAATTAATATTATTTAGGTTATTATTTTACCATTTTCTATAATTGGTTGGATGACACATAACACTTTTTAATTGGTTCTCACAATTTGTATACGAAATGTGGTTTGTATTTGATCTTACTCCAACTCACTAATACCTGGTAAAGTCCTAATTCGTTTGAATAGATTGGTACACATAGTCCATATTCTATTCTCAAATCATTTGAACCAAATTTTACGTCCTCTGTACGAGTTTAACTTAAATGTTTAACTCACTAATACCTGGTAAAGTGCTTGTTGGTCAGAACCCTTGATGAACAATGATAAACACAATGATAAAACAATAGAATTCTTAAAAAACGATTAATATTGAATTGTTATGAATATATTATTTATTAGTGACTATCCACATTACCAACTCCCATATCACATTTATGTTTGTATTAATGTCATAGTGTCTATATATAATGGCATTTGTAAATGATGTATATCTCAATGAATAATAGTTCTTTATTCTATCTTTCTCTATGTGTTCCTTTGATTATGTTCATATACTAGTCGCTAGTAGACCGTTGTTTTACAACACGTTATCAGCACGACCGTCTCGATCGTAATTGATATCTCTTATATTAGTTGGAGTCACCGCTGACGATATTGCACTGCTACGAGCCACCACCGTATCACCGGATAATGGAGTTTGTCGATGTCGAGATCGAGATTCGGTGATAAACTCCTCCAACCATCCAACTTCTTTATCGCTGGTATGTTTCTTTTTACTCAACGATGATGAAGGTAATAATTTATGGCTTTTTCCAAACTGAATATGTTCCGTATAAGTATGCTAAACATGAAATTTATATAATTAGAAGCAAATAAGTTAATTTACGTATTTATAATTCCTAGATAGTATAAAGGTTATAATTCTTTTTGCTAGTTTTATTTGTTCTGAATTATGTGACTTCACCGGAGATTCCGTATAACCTACCCTTAATCGGTAAAAGAAAAGAAAGAAAAAAGAACCGGACAACAGCAAAATATTGTAAAGTTTTCATTTAATTTTAATTTACAATTTGAAAATTGTGAAGCTTTGATTTACCTGGTTTTCCTAATGGACTGATTGGACTCATATATATGTATAAATAATTGAGAACTAGTAGCAAGTATTTGTGATAAGTTTTAAAATCAATTTTCAGTATACGATTAAGAGTAGTAGGATTTTGAATTAACAGTAGTAGGATTTTGAGCCCAACCCACCACAACATATATTTTGTTAACATATAGTTTTAAAACCAAATTATTAATAGTTTGGCTGTTTCGCGATGCCAACGAAAACGAGAGAAATTTATGAATATCTATTTTGATGTAATGTAATGATTGGAGCTATTAATATATTCTGAATTAGTATTATTGTAATGATTTCCAGTTTCAATTCTTCCAATAATGGCATTGAAGATATATAGTCGATTTATTTGGTTTTTCTTTTTGTCGGTTACAACAGATTGAAACTTTCTGATAGTTACAGCAATGAATAAAGTGATTAATTCAAAATTTCATATTACACCTTTAGGGGCATTTTAGGGATTTCGGCACCATTGTAACCTATATAATTAAGATGACATATGAAAAGTCTAAATTAATTGTTATTCTAAATATTTGAAAACTTTAAAAATAATATAAACGATTGATATGGTACGCCTGGGATCTTGATATGGTGTGGAATCATATATGAATCCTATATAAAAGAATAGTATAGTTATAAAACAAAAAATATGAAATAGATGGTTTATTTTAATCCCCTGGTTATAATTTTAGACAAACTATATCTTATTTATAATTGTCACGGCCCCCGACCCGGTTTGACCTGTTTCAGGAGCCGCGGGACAGAAATCCTGCGGTATTTAATTTAGGCGACAGCGGAAGTCTTTTTAAAACAGGATCCTTCAATAATTTAAACTGCTCGTTTTATAACTGAGGGATAAAATCCCATAATTTACAATAATATGATTTCTCCGGAAAATCATTTATTTTCAAACATGTTTCTTTTATTTATTTACACTGAGCCACTTTTCTAAGCTGGGAGTGCTTCACGGCACTTTTCTTTCTTTGCTCACATCATATCACCTGAAACATGTTTGAAAAAAGTTTTGTCAGCGGGGAAATACTGAGTGAATCATTCATTTTACTAAAACGACACATTAGTTATAATTCACAGTATTAAGAGCGATCACAATGTTTCTGATTATCAAACCAACTACCCACGGTACTTTACCACTCGACCCACTGGCCCACCTGTCCAGTGGTGTCTGTGATTATGGTCATATCACCCATTGGCTGCCCCAATGTTGAAGATTATCAAGTAATGTATACAAAACCCCACATACCGGCTGTAATATGGTGATTACAAAGACTTAATCCCTGTAATTATAACTTTGAAAATAACTTGGAGTTTTGTAAAACAGTTGATAAAAAGAGAATGACTCACATTGCAGATTTACGAGCAGAGTATAAGCTTTACTGATTAGCCTGCTAACCTAATTTAAATAACAATGCACACACAAACGGGATTGGTAACTAATTCAGCAGTTACGTCAATTCACGAGATTAAACCCTCACAACTATTATCAAGTGCGATACTTAATAATCCAATGGATTCACAACAAATGACAGAGCATAGTCCGAATTCGAACAGCACTCAAACATTCAAGTTGAAATCACAATGAATAACAAAGTACAAGCTCAATTTGAGCAGCACTCGGACAATTGTTGGATAGTTATAATCGATCGGATGTTGAATCGTAATAGCGATCGAGTTATTACCCTGATTGCGGCAGCACCTCGTGATCGTGTGTGTGTTTAATTGTAGTGTAACAGCTATAACTCGACGTACAGACGGAATCTGTGCGACGTTTGAACAACAGAAGCTAAGTGCCAATGTTGGCTATTTATAGTGATCTTTGAGACTCGCTTACGGACCGTATGCCTAACCCCCTTACGGTCCGTTAGCTAAGCAGTCTAATTCATAGGTTGCCTAGCTCAGGTATAGCTTAGGTGACTCAAAAATCCAGCCAATCAGAACATAGCTACGTTTTATTTTAGATAATTATCAACTAGGGTTTGCCCCCCTCGAGTTTTAGGGGTCCTGATCCTAATTCCGACCATTCTGAAAATTTTAGGGCTAGTGCAGAATTAATTGGGTGTCTCAATTAGGTTTTCTTATTGACTAATTATCGTCCTAATTATTGATTTTAGTGGCAGTTGTTACATCCTCCCCACCTTGAGAAAAATCTCGTCCTCGAGATTTACTGAAATAGATGAGGGTACTTTCGCTTCATCTCTGATTCCAGTTCCCAAGTATACTCTGGTCCTCTCCTAGATTCCCATTTGACTTTTACTAGCACTAGTCGTTTGTGTTTGAGGAATTTGATCTTCCGGTCTTCTATTTGTAAGGGTTTCTCTACGAATTTCAGCTTTTCATTTACCTCTATATCTTGAAGAGGTACTACCAGGGATTCATCTGATAAACATTTCTTGAGATTGGATACATGAAACACATCATGTACTCCAGTTAATTCTTCTGGTAGTTGTAACCGATAAGCTACTGGTCCGATTCGTTGGATCACTGGGAATGGTCCAACATATCTTGGACTCAGTTTTCCTTTCTTACCAAATCGTACTACTCCTTTCCAAGGAGATACTTTTAATAGTACTTTGTCTCCGACTTGGAATTCTAATGGCTTGCGACGATTATCTGCATAGCTCTTCTGACGATCTCTAGCTGTCTTCAATCTTTCCTTGATTTGCGATATCTTGTCAGTAGTTTCCTGCACAATCTCTGGTCCTGATAATTGACTTTCTCCTATTTCCGCCCAACAAACGGGAGTTCTGCACTTGCGTCCATACAGTGCTTCGAATGGAGCAGCTTCGATGCTCGAATGATAACTATTGTTATAGGAGAATTCAATTAATGGCAAATGGCTATCCCAATTACCACCAAAATCAATTACACATGCTCGGAGCATGTCTTCCATTGTTTGTATCGTCCTTTCACTTTGTCCGTCCGTTTGAGGATGATATGCAGTACTTAAATTAAGTCGAGTTCCCATTGCCTCCTGGAAACTTGTCCAGAAACGGGAAGTGAAACGACCATCTCTATCCGATACAATGGAGAGTGGGACTCCATGTAAGGATACTACTTCATCTACATACAACTTGGCTAACCTTTCCATGCTAAAGGTTTCCTTCATTGATAGAAAATGAGCTGATTTGGTTAATCGATCCATAATTACCCAAATAGCATCATTACCTTTTCTGGTTTTGGGTAACTTAGTAACAAAATCCATTGTTATGAGTTCCCATTTCCATACAGGCATTTCTAACTGTTGTAGTAGTCCTGAAGGTTTCTGATGTTCGGATTTAACTTGTGAACAGGTTAGACACTTAGATACGTATTCGGCTATATCCTTTTTCATTCCTATCCACCAAAAATTATTTCTTAAATCTTGGTACATCTTATTATTTCCTGGATGTACAGTATACCTAGATTTATGGGATTCTTCTAAAATCTTATTTCTTAATTCTCCTTGCTTAGGTACCCAAATTCGTTTCTTGTGGAATCTCCAAATTCCATCTTTTCCTTGTTCTAATTCCTTTAGGTAACCTTTCATTCCTTCGGCATTGTCCTTGATTGTCGTTCCTTGAACTTCCTTTATTTGTTCCATTAATTCTAATTGTAGATGTAACCTAAGAGCACGGACTCGCTTTTGTTTTTCATGATACTTACGACTTAAGGCGTCTGCGACTACGTTTGCCTTTCCTTCGTGATATTAAATATCACAGTCGTAATCACTTAGGATTTCCATCCACCTTCTTTGCCTCATGTTTAACTCTTTTTGCCCAAATATATACCTTAAACTCTTATGGTCGTATAGATAGTAAACTTACTTCCATACAGATAATGTCTCCAAATTTTAAGGGCAAAAATTATGGCTCCTAACTCTAGGTCATGAGTTGTGCAATTCTCTTCGTGCTTTTTCAATTGCCTAGAGGCATACGCAATTACCTTTTTGCGTTGCATCAACACACATCCATATCCTAATTTTGAAGCATCACAGTATACTTCAAAATCCTCGGTTCCTTCGGGTAAAGCTAAAATTGGAGCATTTGTCAATTTGTACTTTAGACTCCTAAAAGCTTCCTCTTGTCTAGATCCCCATTCAAACTTAACGGCTTTACAGGTTAGTTTAGTTAAAGGTACAGCTATCTTAGAGAAATCTTTAATAAATCGTCTATAGTATCCGGCTAAGCCTAGAAAACTTCTAACTTCCATAACAGTTTGCGGAACCTTCCAATTTGTGATTGCTTCTATTTTAGAAGGATCTACGTGAATTCCTTCGCGATTCACCATATGACCTAAAAATTGCACTTCTTGTAGCCAGAATTCACACTTCGAGAATTTGGCATAAAGCTTTTCCTTTCTTAACAAAGTTAAGAGTGCATGTAAGTGCTCGCAATGTTCTTCCTGACTTTCGGAATAAATAAGTATATCGTCAATGAAAACGATCACAAATTTATCCAAGTAGGGTTTACAGATCCTATTCATCATGTCCATAAATGCGGCTGGAGCATTTGTTAATCCAAAGGGCATGACTGTAAACTCATAATAACCATACCTAGTTCTGAAAGCAGTTTTAGGTATGTCCTCTTCTTGCACTTTCAGCTGGTGATATCCTGATCTTAAGTCTATCTTAGAGAAATACCTAGCTCCTTGCAATTGATCAAAAAGATCATCAATCCTAGGTAATGGGTATCGGTTCTTAATTGTAACTTTATTCAATTCCCTATAATCGATACACATTCTCATTGATCCATCTTTCTTTTTCACAAACAACACTGGTGCACCCCAAGGGGATGAACTAGGTTGTATAAATCCTTTGCTTAGTAATTCATCTAACTGCTTTTTCAATTCTAGCATTTCGGTAGGTGCTAATCGATAAGGTGTCTTAGCTATTGGTGTAGTACCTGGAATTAAATGAATTCTAAACTCTACTTCCCTATCAGGTGGTAAACCAGGTAATTCTTCAGGAAAAACATCTGGGTATTCTGAAACTATAGGGATGTCATGGAGTTCCTTACTTTTAGTGTTGATGATTACAGAAATCATATACACCATTTCTTGTTTCCTTGAATAACTAGCCAATTTCATTACTGAAATGAATTTCAGTGGCTTCCGAGGTCTATTTCCTGAAATTGATATTACTTCTCCTGTGGGGGTCCCGAATTTCTACGGAATTCTTATCACACAGGATTCGAGCATGGTTGGTGACTAACCAATCCATTCCTAATACTACATCGAATCCGGCTAAATTCATAGGTAACAGGTTTGCAGAAAACTTATGGCCTAATAGTTCTATTTTTCCTTCTTGCAATACCTTATCTATGTTGACAGAATTTCCATCTGCCGTTTCGACTGTAAAAATCTGCCTAAGGGTAGTTAAAGGTAATTTAAGAGCTTGGCAGAATGCAGTATTAATGAAACTTTGGTTTGCACCAGAGTCAAATAATACTTTTGCATAGACGTTATGTACTAAGAACGTACCCGCTATCACGTCTGGAATAAGTTCGGCTTCTTGAGTGGTCAATTGGAATGCACGTGCATTTTTCTTAGTTGCCCCTTCAGCTTGCTGGCCTTTATTATCTGTGGTTTTAACCAATTTAGGGCATTCTGTTTTGTAATGTCCGGTTTCTCCACAGTTATAGCAGACTATGGCTTTCTTTTTCCAGTTATTTTCACTATGTCCTACTGATTTGCAAAAATTGCAGGTTATATAACATCTTCCAAAATGCTTTCTTTTGCAATTTCTGCAGAATGGCGGGGTTGAGGATTGCCCTGTTCCTCTTCTTTTAAAGCGGTTATTATTACCCGTACGAAATCCTTGGGTAATCTTCTGAGCCAATTCCTTCTTACGGTCTTCTTCTCTTGTGCGGACTAGTTCATCGGTTAAGGTATTAGCTAATTCCACAACATCGTCTGTCACACCCCGATTTCCACGTGTCACCGGTGGGCCCGGTGTGGGGTACAGTGACGTAGTTGGCATCGTCATAGACAATCAACACAATATAAAAATGCACAGGGGAAGCAGAATAGAAACATTTCAACTTTTAAACAAAGTGTAATAATAAATATCACAGTAGTTGAAATGGATCCACAGGCGGATCAAATAAAAATAGAAATAAATAGTTCAACAGATAAATGTCGTCCGAGTTTGCGAGACTATTGTGGACGCTCTCTAGGAAACAGCCAGCCTATTTCCGTATAGTACCTGCACTTAATCTTTTGGGAAAAATACGTCAGTTTACACTGGTAAATACAAATCGACTGACTCATTTTGAAAATGATTGAAAATTGATTTAAATGCACAAGGCATAAATATTTTTATTAACTAGGGATAATTATATAATATAAACTTGTGAACGAATTACATGCACTTATATCTCTGGTGGCCCGGGATCTACTGTCCGGGCTAGAGATTTAATTGACACACCACATCAAAGAGTTATACACGACGGGTGTACGCCTACACCCCGTGCTCTGGTCGTGGCCATCTCGTAAGAAAATGCCAAGGATATCCGGGACACGGTCAACAACCCCCCAAAGCCTTTTAAGTAAGACAAAACTGTTTAAACGAAGTCGCACAAGCTATTCAAGACTGAACACCTATAAGGAGCAGGACTTGTGCGCCCGATCAAGCGGTATTTTAAATACCGTACCCCAAGCCCGTATAGGGAAAATAAGTCAAAATGTATTTACCTGAGCAAGTATAAGTCACAAATGATAAGTGTTGATAGCTTTTACCGGGCTTCCTAATCTGGAACAAGGTTTATAATCAACCTATTAGATTCCTAAAGGCCTTCTATTTAAGCTTAAGCTTTGACCGGTTAGTTTTAGGAATGATGCGGTTTACGCACGATTAAGCGAAAGACCGGATAGAAGGTGATTTAGACCCGACAAGTTTGAATACTCGTATAATATGGGTATACTAAATACATTCTGGATTTTGAAATAAAAATGATATCGTTTGACCCGTTTTGGTCAATTTACGCAAACTAGTTACGTAAACCGAACCGAACGCGAAAAGGGCGATACGGGTAGGCCAATGATTCAAATGCAAGTTCCCTGATGTAATATGCTTAAAATATGGTATTATATCAGTAAGTTATGTTCTACATTTGCCCGGGATAATTTTAAACTCAAATTATGCCTTAGAAGGGCATTTTGGTCATTTAAAAGATAATAAAAGGGTAAAATTAGAAATCTGAGTTTCGGGTCAAAAGGATGTGTAAAACTCATTTTATGGCTAAAACGGTCAAAACCGACATAAGCCGAAATGACTAGGAGAACTAGGATCCGTTCAGCCAAAAATTAATTAAAAATCATCAAAATTCCCAGAATATTATATTACTTCTGTTGGTAAAAAGTTTTGTACCAAAACGTGGCCAGAAACGGGTTCTATGCGAAAAGGACCGTTTATGTAAATTTATAATATAGTTTTACGCTAATGGCCATAACTCACAATCTGGACCACCAACTGATCCGAAACTTTCGGTGCAAGTTTATATAATAAAAATAAAGATTTCTATCCTTTCACTTTTCCAAAAATCCCGTTTTAAATCAAAAAGGGCAAAATAGTCAACTTTATGCATAAACCGGAAACATACATTCGAATAGGCTAAACATAGACTCAATCAAAGAAAATTCCAGAAAGTTTAACTAAAATAAAAATAGTCAAAAATACTTTCCAATACAGATCTCGAACATGCATGTATGAATCCGAATCGATAGTCTACGAAATAATCGTTTTTACAAGACTTTCGGTTCCGATTCGTGGCTATACTATAGATTGTCGAGTTGATGATGATTAAAACACATTCTTATATATATTACAAGTTATTTTCAATGATCAATCAGGTTGCATGTCATCTATATCATTAATCATGTCATTTTTCACAAAAATCACTTCTGTTGACTTTTTAGAAATAGGTTTGACTCGACATTAAGCATGCATGTAGTGGGAATCAGTTAGTAACCTTTAGAGGGTTTGTTTCCCACATAAATACCAATCTATAACAAGTTTCAATTCGAGAAATTACTGAAAGAAATCCGTTTAATCAGAAAGTCAAAGGTTATGAACACCCAGTTTGACTTTTAGCAATAATCACTATAAACACGGATTAAAGAACGAATTGAAGGCTTACAATGGTCCTAAAGATGTTTAGTGGACACTAGAAGTCGGCCTTGATGATCAGATTTCCTCCAGAAAGCTTGCTTGAAATTCTTGACTATTGAGAGCACTTGGTTACAATGAAAAATGATCAAGAAATGATCAATAATTTGATTTAAAGCCAAGATTTCGAGGTTCCTGTAGTAGTAGGCATGCATGGCATGCTATTGGTGCAAGAGGAGGCGAAAATGAGCTGTATAACACTTGAATTCGGACCCAAATAACCCAAAAATCGAATTTCTGTCGCTGGCAGTCCCACGCGGCCCGCCTGGGCATGTCCAGGCGGGTCGCCTGACCCTCCTGATCAGCCAACAAGTTTCAATCTTTGGCAGAAATGGTCCCTGAGCTTGTACGTGATGTTTCGGCTATTTTTCTCGACCCGTAAACCCCCAAACTTGGTTTTTAAGAACCTTAGGACTTTTACCAACATGGTAATGCTCTCGGATAACTTTGCGCTCAACCGAAAAGCCCTGAAATTCGACGTTGACGCTTCTAGTCCCTTAAGTACGGTTTTGGCCATAACTTTCTCATACGTTGACGAAACTTCATGAAATTTTTACCACATATTCTAGTGAGTATATTTTAGCTATACAAAGCTTCGGGTCTGCCAAAAGTTCACTCAGAGGTATAAATTAAACATGTTGACACTTTTGGCCCCTATAGTTTACAATACTTCACTTTTGTGCAATTTCCGCGTCGTATGATCCATGAACCATCCGTTAAAGGTTATAAACATTATGTGGGGTTATCATAGAGCCTATTTATCCATTGTTGACACTTTGGACCCTAACGTTCCATAGTTTTCACTGTTTGTCACTTTTAGTCCCTCTAAAGTATGTTTTCACATAACGGAACCTTATGACACGTGTCAAGACATTATTGGACGAAATTTTTCGAGGTGTTACATCCTCACCCCCTTAAAAGAAATCTCGACCCCGAGATTTATTCAAACAAATGGGGATATTTCTCTTGCATCGTGGATTCCACTTCCCACGTGTATTCGGGTCCTCTACGGGCATCCCATTTGACCTTTACAATAGGCACATGCTTCCTTCGAAGCTTCTTTACCTGTCGATCCTCAATCGACAAAGGTTTTTCAACAAACTTTAGACTTTCGTCTATGTATATATCTGTATGCGGTATAACCAGTGATTCGTCAGCGAAACACTTCTTCAAATTACAGATATGGAACACATTATGAATAGCACTAAGCTCTTCAGGCAAGTTTAACTTATAAGCGACTGCCCCGACACGTTCGATTATCTCGAAAGGTCCTATGTATCTCGGGCTTAGCTTGCCTTTCTTTCCAAATCGCATTACACCTTTCCAAGGTGATACCTTAAGCAACACTTTTTCACCCACATCAAAGTGAAAATCCTTGCGCTTAGGATCCGCATAACTTTTCTGCCTATCCCTGGCAGCTTTCAAACGATCACGGATCTGAACGATCTTGTCTGTCGTCTCAAAGACGATATCTGGTCCAGACAACTGGACATCTCCAACTTCTGCCCAACAAATGGGCGATCTACACTTTCTACCGTATAGGGCCTCAAAAGGCGCAGCCTTTATGCTGGAATGGTAGCTATTGTTGTAGGAGAATTCAATCAGTGGTAGGTGCTTATCCCAACTACCACCTAAGTCGATCGCACATGCACGAAGCATGTCTTCCAAAGTTTGAATAGTACGCTCACTCTGACCATCAGTCTGAGGATGGTAAGCCGTACTAAAATTCAAACGAGTGCCCAACGACTGTTGGAAACTCTTCCAAAAATGCGACGTATATCTAGTATCTCTATCAGAGATAATAGATATAGGTATACCATGTAGCGCTACTATCTTATCGACGTATAACTGTGCTAACATATCTGAGCTATACGTCTCTTTGATGGGTAGAAAATGAGCTGACTTAGTCAGTCTGTCAACTATGACCCATATGGTATCATTTCCCTTTTTCGTCTTCGGCAACTTGGTGATAAAATCCATTGTCACCATTTCCCATTTCCATTTGGGAATTTCAGGTTGTTGAAGCAAACCTGACGGCTTCTGATGCTCAGCCTTGACTTGCGCACAAGTCAAACATTTGGCCACATACTCGGCCACGGACTTTTTCAAACCAATCCACCAGTAGTTTGATTTCAAATCCTGGTACATCTTATCTGCTCCAGGATGAACTGAGTATTTAGAGCTGTGGGCTTCCCGGAGGATAACATCCCGAAGTCCTCCATATACCGGAACCCATATTCGTCCGTTTAGGCGTAGCATTCCATCTTTGTCGTGGGATAACTGCTCCTCAGTTACTCCCAACTTTTCTGCAGGATAGTTAGCTTCCAGCACAGCTTCCCTCTGTGCAGCTAACACCCTTTCATTCAAGTTATTTCTTATCTCAATGCGCTTGGCATTGATTCTGATCGGTTTAATCCTTTCTTTTCTGCTTAAGGCGTCGGCAACCACATTTGCCTTGCCTGGATGGTATCTTATCTCACAGTCATAATCATTGAGAGTTTCCATCCATCGCCTTTGACGCATGTTCAATTCCTTCTGATTGAACAGATGCTGAAGACTCTTGTGATCCGAATAAATGATACACTTGGTTCCATACAAGTAGTGTCTCCATAGCTTCAAAGCAAATACAACCGCACCCAATTCCAAATCGTGGGTGGTGTAGTTCTTCTCGTGCACCTTGAGCTGTCGAGAAGCGTAGGCAATGACTTTGCCTTTCTGCATGAGTACACAGCCCATGCCAGTATGTGACGCGTCACAGTACACCACAAATTCATCTATACCATCGGGCAATGTCAATACTGGCGCATTGCTCAGCTTCTTCTTCAAGATATCAAAGGATTCCTGCTGCTTAGGGCCCCAATCAAACTTAATCTTCTTACGGGTTAATGAGGTTAGGGGCGCAGCAATCCTTGAGAAGTTCTCGATGAATCTCCTATAATATCCTACCAATCCGAGGAAACTGCGAATCTCGGTAGGAGTCTTCGGCTCCTGCCAGTTCATGACTGCTTCTACTTTAGCGGGATCTACTTGGATACCACGCTCGCTTACTACATGTCCAAGGAATTGGACTTCTCGAAGCCAAAATTCACACTTCGAGAATTTGGCATAAAGCTTCTCTTGATACAGAAGTTTGAGAATACAACGAAGGTGTTTCTCATGGTCAGCTTGGCTCTTCGAGTAGATAAGAATGTCGTCAATAAAGACTATGACGAACTTATCTAAATAAGGTTTACAGACGCGATTCATGAGATCCATGAACGCGGCTGGTGCGTTAGTGAGTCCAAATGGCATCACCAGGAACTCGTAATGTCCATAACGAGTCCTAAACGCGGTCTTGTGTACATCTTCCTCCTTGACCTTCAACTGATGATAACCTGACCTGAGGTCAATCTTGGAGAAGTAACTTGCTCCTTGCAACTGATCGAACAGATCGTCGATCCTGGGCAACGGATACCGATTCTTGATAGTGACCTTATTAAGCTCACGGTAATCGATGCACAGACGCATCGAACCATCCTTTTTCTTAACGAACAAGATTGGCGCTCCCCAAGGAGATGAGCTAGGTCTAATAAAACCTTTGGCTAGAAGCTCATCCAACTGCGTCCTCAACTCCTTCATCTCCGTTGGTGCCAATCTGTATGGTGCTCTTGCTACAGGTGCTGCACCTGGTATGATATCTATCCGAAACTCTACTTGCCTATCCGGTGGCAAACCGGGTAGTTCTTCAGGGAATACTTCAGGATATTCCGAGATAACAGGAATATCTTCAATCTTCGGCTTCGGCTCATCAATGGTAACTTGTGCCATATAAATGACACATCCCTTCTGCATGCATCTGGATGCCTTGAGCATGGACACTTGCTCCGGCAATCCATGCTGGGTATCTCCTTGAATAGTAAGTGACTCACCAGACGGAGTCTTCACTATCACCTGCTTTCTATTGCACAGAATCTGGGCTTGGTTACTCGACAACCAATCCATGCCTATCACTATGTCGAATCCAGCTAGCTTAAAGGGAAGCAAGGATAGCGGGAAGGAATGATTCCTAATGGATATAACACATCCATCTAGAACAGTCGAGGCGGTTTCTATGGTTCCATCGGCTAATTCCACCTCATATTTCACGCTTAAGGTTTTAACAGGAAGGTTTAACAGTTTGCAAAACTTATCATCTACAAACGACTTATCGGCTCCTGAATCAAACAAGACTCTAGCAAAAACATCGTTTACAAGAAACGTACCGGTAATGACGTTATCATCAAGGACTGCTTCCTTTGCGTCCATCATGAAGACTCTCGCATTAGTCTTCTTCCCTTCCTCGGCCTTCTTTGCAAACTTCGGGCAGTTGGGCCGAATATGACCTTTTTCGTTGCAACCAAAACACGTTGCATCCTTCATCTTCTTGCAATCCACAGCTTTATGATCCGTGGACTTGCAGATTCCACATCGTTTCTCCGAAGACTGGGATTTTGTTTCAAACCGACACCTCCCAAAGTGGTGTCTCCTACAAATCTTGCATCTGGGTTTCTCACCCGACTGATGATCACTTTTCCTAGACCCCGACCCTTTCCTGTGGTCGTTGTTCCCTCTATGTCGCTTTTCAGATCTTCGTGAGGTGTCATCCTCACGTTTCCGTTTGTTCTCCTCAGAGCTCTTCATGGCTCTCAATCTAACCACGTCTTGAGTGAGGGAGAGGGATAGATCCGCTACGGATCTAAATGTAGTAGGTCTTGAAGCTTTGACGCTGGCCTTAATCTCCGGTGCCAGACCCCCAATGAATCGAGCAATCCTACGCGGCTCCGGGGTCACCAAGTAAGGCACTAAACGAGACAGCGTGTTGAACGTAGTAAGATACGCTTGACAATCGAGGTTCTTCATGACTAAGGATACAAAATCCGATTCGATTCGCTCGACCTCGTGCTGCGGACAGAAGTTCTCTTTGATCAGGGCCACAAACTGTTCCCATGACAAACCGTACAGTGTGGCCTTACCGGCAGCTTGTAGAAGTGACTTCCACCACGCTAACGCATCTCCTTTGAATGACTGGGACACGTACTTCACGACGTCCCTATCAGCACACCCGCTGATATCAACTACAGTGTCCATCTCGTCAATCCACGTCATGCAGTCGACGGCTCCTTTTTCCCCAGTGAAATCCCTGGGCTTGCAAGACACAAAATACTTGTACGTACAGGACCTGCCGTACGTGTCACGTTTCAGCTCAATCTCCTGCTTTGGGATGCTGCTGTGGTTGGAGGAGTGATTATCATCCTCAACTTTCTTTGGCTCACTCTTTTTAGATGGCGGCTTACTATGAGCCCCAGAATGAGTCTTAGCCTTGACATGCGTCACTGAGCGGGTTCTACTCTGAGTACCGCTAGATTCTTTGAACTGCCTATCCATAGCCTTGGCGACAGCATTATCTATCAGTGCTTGCAATTCTGCACCAGTAACGTGAATCTTTACATTATCTGAGCGTTCCCCAGAATGACTGTTGGTTTCTTCCGATTTGGCCATCGTAGCTTTAAGCTACAATAAAGGACAAGGTCTTATTTAGAACCTAACAGTATTATCGTTCTAGACGATTTATTAACCATGGTATCAAGAACCTTAGCAGTTAATTTAATAAATTTCATTCAGGCTCTTATTAGCAATCAAGGAATGAAAATATATATATTGGCACCATAGGCCTAGTCACATGGACAATTACTAAATTACAATTTAGATTTTTATAGGACTATAAATTGTATAATTAAACAAATAATCCTTTACTAGACAGAGAGTCATAAACCACAACTGTCATTATATAACATAGTTATAACCCGTAGGTATCAAGCCATTAACAGACTTGTGTACAGATAAATCTGTAGATATTTCTTTACTAGGCAGGGAGTTATAAACCACAACTGCCATTATATAACATAGTTATAACCCGTAGGTATCAAGCCATTAATAGACTTGTGTACAGATAAAATCTGTAGATAATTCTTTACTAGGCAGGGAGTCATAGACCACAACTGCCACTATATGACATAGTCATAACCCGAAGGTATCAAGTCATTAATAGACTTGTATACAGATAAAAATCTGTAGATAATTTATTAAAAAGGGTGACATGTGTGATTTTACGAATCACGCTTAGTCAAGAATGTTAACATGTTCTCAGATGTTAACAGGGAGTTGAATCTTTTCAACCAGGTTTTACCATCAGGGCCAGGCCTGTTAATAAGGCATTCAGGCTAGGTTATACCTTACTAAGATTCTTATAAAATGGCAAATCAAATAAAAATTGATATTTTCCATTATTTTAATGTTATTCATGCATATAAATAAAATGATAAATTCAAATTAACCATTTAAATTTCTAATAAAATACCAGTACATATTTGCCCTAAACGGGACTTTGAAATAACAGGGATAACATGAATAACAGGCCCGCGCAGGGGCTAAACAAGTACAACAATAACAAAATAAAATAAAACAAACCCACGCAGGGGTTAACAGGATAACATACCCACGCAGGGGTAGAATAAGATAGATATACCCACGCAGGGGTAGAGTACTGGAATAAATGTCCACGCAGGGACATGAGTACATGAAATGATAATCGAAGGATTCAACGATCCTTCTTGCTCTTACCCTTGAGCAAATCGAATACCTTCTGGAACATGCCACGGTTGTGACGGCGATCATTTTGCATCTCCCGTCGCATGCTATCAATCCCATGCAGGATCTCCTGAACCTGCGGCGGCGACATCATAGGCGCCGGTGGTGGTGGCTGGTAGTGCTGCGGCTGCGGCGGCTGGTAAGGCTGCGGCTGCGGTGGCTGCTGGTAACCCGGAGGGTAACCAAAAGTAGACTGCCCAGCAGTCCAAGTGTCTCCCAATGGACCGCTAGGAGGGAGTGAGCTGTAGTTCACAGCTTGCCAATAAGGGTCTCCCGTGTAATCATAACCCTGAGGGAATACATGCTCGAACGGGTTGAACTGAGCGGCACTAGCATAAGCCGGAATCGGCTCTCCAAAATTCTGCGGCGGCAGAGGCGGGATCGGTATAGAGGTAACCTCCGATACGGGATGCTGAGACTCCCCTGTCTCGGACTCCCCGGGTAGAGACGTGTAGCGGCTGCTACTAACACGTGGAGGGGTGCCTATGCGAATCCCTCCGCGCGTAGACATGCGCGCATTCCTCCTCGGCCTCTGAGGTGGAGGAGGTAAAACTGGCGGCGGCGGTGGTGACAGAGTGATCACGTCACGCCACAGGGCCTCAGATAGGTCCTGCGGTAGAGGCGGCTGCTGCTGAAGCTGCTGCGAGTGGTGCTGCGAGTGCACCGGCGAACCATGGAGCGATTGAAGCATCGGAGTACCATGGAGTGATTGAAGCATAGGAGAGTTGTGGCTAGGGGTGAAGTACCAATCATGCTGCTTAAACCTCTCCTGAAAGCTGTCCCCACCATTATAGGGTGATCCCCTAAATGGCGACCCATCCGATATCTCAATCGGATGGTTAGGCGTACCTGATGGTGGTAGCGAGGGGTCCGTATCCTCGTCGACGTCCATCTCGTGACCACCAGAAAAGTGGTCCTCCGGTCCAAGTGGGTTATGACCCACCGGCTCGTCCACGAAAGCATCAGGGTTATACAAACCCTGGTAGGCTGGCGCTGGATACTGGTGCAGTGACTGGTGCAATGGTATGTACGATCCATGCGAACCATGGGGCCCGTTCTCCGAATGGGGCCCAAACGAGTGGGGTAATGACGGAGAAGTGCTGGCGGAAACCGAATGCCTAGCAGGCTCGGCAAAAGACCTCCAAAGGTCGTTGGCGACTGTGTTGTGTGTGGCGGATGGTGCTCGCCTATGTGAGGGCCCTGCCTCATGGTCGTGGGTAGTAGCAAATCCTCCTCGACCTCTCATTCTTGGCGGCATAGTGATCCTGTCAAAAATCAAACAAGTTGCACAACAATATATATAAGACAATGCAATAATAAATAAAATGAAATTAAACGAATTGTTGAACATTTCCTAAGTTCTTTGTCTAGACTCGAAAATCGAGGAATGTGCAATTGTGTAACTGAGATTAAACACATTAGGATAGTGTTTAATTCACTCAGCATTGGCTCTGATACCAACCTGTCACACCCCGATTTCCACGTGTCACCGGTGGGCCCGGTGTGGGGTACAGTGACGTAGTTGGCATCGTCATAGACAATCAACACAATATAAAAATGCACAGCGGAAGCAGAATAGAAACATTTCAACTTTTAAACAAAGTGTAATAATAAATATCACAGTAGTTGAAATGGATCCACAGGCGGATCAAATAAAAATAGAAATAAATAGTTCAACAGATAAATGTCGTCCGAGTTTGCGAGACTATTGTGGACGCTCTCTAGGAAACAGCCAGCCTATTTCCGTATAGTACCTGCACTTAATCTTTTGGGAAAAATACGTCAGTTTACACTGGTAAATACAAATCGACTGACTCATTTTGAAAATGATTGAAAATTGATTTAAATGCACAAGGCATAAATATTTTTATTAACTTGGGATAATTATATAATATAAACTTGTGAACGAATTACATGCACTTATATCTCTGGTGGCCCGGGATCTACTGTCCGGGCTAGAGATTTAATTGACACACCACATCAAAGAGTTATACACGACGGGTGTACGCCTACACCCCGTGCTCTGGTCGTGGCCATCTCGTAAGAAAATGCCAAGGATATCCGGGACACGGTCAACAACCCCCCAAAGCCTTTTAAGTAAGACAAAACTGTTTAAACGAAGTCGCACAAGCTATTCAAGACTGAACACCTATAAGGAGCAGGACTTGTGCGCCCGATCAAGCGGTATTTTAAATACCGTACCCCAAGCCCGTATAGGGAAAATAAGTCAAAATGTATTTACCTGAGCAAGTATAAGTCACAAATGATAAGTGTTGATAGCTTTTACCGGGCTTCCTAATCTGGAACAAGGTTTATAATCAACCTATTAGATTCCTAACGGCCTTCTATTTAAGCTTAAGCTTTGACCGGTTAGTTTTAGGAATGATGCGGTTTACGCACGATTAAGCGAAAGACCGGATAGAAGGTGATTTAGACCCGACAAGTTTGAATACTCGTATAATATGGGTATACTAAATACATTCTGGATTTTGAAATAAAAATGATATCGTTTGACCCGTTTTGGTCAATTTACGCAAACTAGTTACGTAAACCGAACCGAACGCGAAAAGGGCGATACGGGTAGGCCAATGATTCAAATGCAAGTTCCCTGATGTAATATGCTTAAAATATGGTATTATATCAGTAAGTTATGTTCTACATTTGCCCGGGATAATTTTAAACTCAAATTATGCCTTAGAAGGGCATTTTGGTCATTTAAAAGATAATAAAAGGGTAAAATTAGAAATCTGAGTTTCGGGTCAAAAGGATGTGTAAAACTCATTTTATGGCTAAAACGGTCAAAACCGACATAAGCCGAAATGACTAGGAGAACTAGGATCCGTTCAGCCAAAAATTAATTAAAAATCATCAAAATTCCCAGAATATTATATTACTTCTGTTGGTAAAAAGTTTTGTACCAAAACGTGGCCAGAAACGGGTTCTATGCGAAAAGGACCGTTTATGTAAATTTATAATATAGTTTTACGCTAATGGCCATAACTCACAATCTGGACCACCAACTGATCCGAAACTTTCGGTGCAAGTTTATATAATAAAAATAAAGATTTCTATCCTTTCACTTTTCCAAAAATCCCGTTTTAAATCAAAAAGGGCAAAATAGTCAACTTTATGCATAAACCGGAAACATACATTCGAATAGGCTAAACATAGACTCAATCAAAGAAAATTCCAGAAAGTTTAACTAAAATAAAAATAGTCAAAAATACTTTCCAATACAGATCTCGAACATGCATGTATGAATCCGAATCGATAGTCTACGAAATAATCGTTTTTACAAGACTTTCGGTTCCGATTCGTGGCTATACTATAGATTGTCGAGTTGATGATGATTAAAACACATTCTTATATATATTACAAGTTATTTTCAATGATCAATCAGGTTGCATGTCATCTATATCATTAATCATGTCATTTTTCACAAAAATCACTTCTGTTGACTTTTTAGAAATAGGTTTGACTCGACATTAAGCATGCATGTAGTGGGAATCAGTTAGTAACCTTTAGAGGGTTTGTTTCCCACATAAATACCAATCTATAACAAGTTTCAATTCGAGAAATTACTGAAAGAAATCCGTTTAATCAGAAAGTCAAAGGTTATGAACACCCAGTTTGACTTTTAGCAATAATCACTATAAACACGGATTAAAGAACGAATTGAAGGCTTACAATGGTCCTAAAGATGTTTAGTGGACACTAGAAGTCGGCCTTGATGATCAGATTTCCTCCAGAAAGCTTGCTTGAAGTTCTTGACTATTGAGAGCACTTGGTTACAATGAAAAATGATCAAGAAATGATCAATAATTTGATTTAAAGCCAAGATTTCGAGGTTCCTGTAGTAGTAGGCATGCATGGCATGCTATTGGTGCAAGAGGAGGCGAAAATGAGCTGTATAACACTTGAATTCGGACCCAAATAACCCAAAAATCGAATTTCTGTCGCTGGCAGTCCCACGCGGCCCGCCTGGGCATGTCCAGGCGGGTCGCCTGACCCTCCTGATCAGCCAACAAGTTTCAATCTTTGGCAGAAATGGTCCCTGAGCTTGTACGTGATGTTTCGGCTATTTTTCTCGACCCGTAAACCCCCAAACTTGGTTTTTAAGAACCTTAGGACTTTTACCAACATGGTAATGCTCTCGGATAACTTTGCGCTCAACCGAAAAGCCCTGAAATTCGACGTTGACGCTTCTAGTCCCTTAAGTACGGTTTTGGCCATAACTTTCTCATACGTTGACGAAACTTCATGAAATTTTTACCACATATTCTAGTGAGTATATTTTAGCTATACAAAGCTTCGGGTCTGCCAAAAGTTCACTCAGAGGTATAAATTAAACATGTTGACACTTTTGGCCCCTATAGTTTACAATACTTCACTTTTGTGCAATTTCCGCGTCGTATGATCCATGAACCATCCGTTAAAGGTTATAAACATTATGTGGGGTTATCATAGAGCCTATTTATCCATTGTTGACACTTTGGACCCTAACGTTCCATAGTTTTCACTGTTTGTCACTTTTAGTCCCTCTAAAGTATGTTTTCACATAACGGAACCTTATGACACGTGTCAAGACATTATTGGACGAAATTTTTCGAGGTGTTACATCGTCAATCATGCGTGGTCTCGCAGCTTTAACGATGTTACGGATTTCTCCGATTAATCCCCAAATATAACGAGAAATGAGTACCGGTTCTGGCGAAGCCAGGTTAGGTACCACTCTCGCATATTCGAAGAATGTCGAAGTATACCCTCGACAGTATACTCCTATCATACGATGGCTCAGGAACTTGTTTGCCATTTGTTCCTTCTCGTATTCGGGACAGAATTTTCTCTCGACAAGACTCTTAAATTCTTCCCAATTCATCGCATAGGCCACCCTTCTTCCTTTTGCTTGTAACACCGTGTTCCACCATTCTAGCGCCCCTTCTTTGAACAAGTTTGACGCATACATCACTTGATCTTCTTCAGTACATTTGCTTATTGCAATTACTGCTTCGGTTTTCTCTAACCAACGCAGTGTTGCAGTTGCCCCTTCATTACCTGCAAATTCTGCGGGTTTACAGGCAAGAAATTCTTTGTAAGTGCAACCAGGTGTTGCAGCTTTCATTCTCTTAGGGAGTGGGGCCTGTTGCGGATCATGATCGTCATGATTGCCGCCTCCATTTATGCTGTTACTGTCGTTATCTTCCGGAGTACGTTTACTAGGAATTAATTGTGGTTCGGCAGGTTTCTGAACAGCAGCCACAATTTCTGGAATAGCATTGGCTATCCCTTGAGCAATAAAGTGCTCAACATCTTGTCTAGTTATATATTGATCTTCCTGATTTTACTCAGACTGATTTACTTCATTAACTGGTTCACTATTAGCGTTTTCCATCTGCTAATTAGTATTAATAGAAATTATTAGTGTCTTAAGTATTGATAACAAAATTACAGATAAACACATAGATCAGTATAACATGCAAGCATAGCCAAAATTGTCGATGCCTCGACTTCTGTTTTGTTTTATATATTATGCCTGCTTCAATACACACTGGTTATCTTACATTGTTTTATTGCCCATTTTACAAAGTCAGTTTTACTATATTAGTTATAATACAAACAAACTTCTCCAAACCCATCCTATCTTTTGGTTCACTGGCAGTTTCAGTAACGACGCTCCCTCTCGTCGTATTTCCAAGAGATCTGCTCCCCCATTTCCCGGATCCTATTCCCGGTGCCTATCAGTTCTTCACCAAACTGACGCAGTTCAGCTAAATTTTCATAGCTCATTGGCGGATTAGGGATATGTTCTGGATCAAACTGTGGGAGAAAATTATAGGGACTATTGACTATATTTTGGAATTGCCAGTCATTGGTCCACCATTCCTCCATTTGGCCTAATGGTCGGGTGTGAACTAGTGGGTCTGGAATAGCTGGTCCTAGGTTTATTGGGAATTGGGCTGTAGCAGGATAAGAGAAGAGATTATCGTTGATAGGCTCTAGTATATCACAATTATCTAGTAGGCGGTCTATTTCGTCCTGGAATGTGATTTCCTCAGGCTGTTTAGAGCTTTCTCCGATCTCTATTCCCTTTTGCTTTAGGTCTATCCCTATTTCTGCTGGTTTGGAACTTTCTCCGGTTTCTATTTCTTTTCCCTTGCTCACACTCACAGGATTTTCTATTTTAGGGAGTCTCCTAGGTTTCCTTCTGCGCACCTTTCGCCACCCTACATATCTTCTCCTCTTTTTAGGTTTTGCTTTTTCCAGCGGTGGAGCTTGGAATTCCAGAGGTTCCTCTATGTCAGCAATGTAACCAGTGAAGTTGTGGGAGACTTCAATTGGCACAGGATAGAGGTTGAGGTTCTGAAACGCCTCGGATAGCTCACTCATGCTGTGTAGCATATATGCAAAATGCACAAAATGTCAAGTTAAAACTTTGGAACAAAGTTTAACAAATAAACATTTTTATTGCACACCAATTTGTACAACATAACAGCAAACGGAATACACTCAGATTTATTTATTTATTTATTTACTGGGAAGTACTTATTCCTAGATTTAGAGTTTAAAGATTTGCTTTTTCTGCTACAGTAGCGAGCAGATACAGATTTGCCCATTATTCTTCTAAGTTATTTTCCCCTGGTGGATTACTGTTAATTTCCTGAATTTCCGGGTTAAATCTCATTCTCTTGGTTCGGGGTTTCTTTTTCTCTTGACCCTTCCTAATAATCAAATTCCTTTTCTCTGGTGTAAGTGGGTTTTCATAATTTGCCTTACGGACAAAGATTCATTCCTCTAACTTGACAGGAGATTTGGAGGAAGAGGTTCCCGGTTCTTTGGGTGTATTATCTAATTTACGGTAGATAGCAGAAATCTTTTGTTTACCCATACTGTAATTTTAATAATTAGTCAGTTAATAAGCATATATTCACAGATTGACAAATAAAATTTTCCTAATTGTTTTTCAATAGTCTTAAATTAATTAGAACAGTGAGCTTAATCAGTAAGCTTAAAACAGTGGCTCTGATACCACCTTATTTCTGTCACGACCCCCGACCCAGTTTGACCCGTTTCAGGAGCCGCGGGACAGAAATCCTGCGGTATTTAATTTAGGCAACAGCGGAAGTCTTTTTAAAACAGGATCCTTCAATAATTTAAACTGCTCGTTTTATAACTGAGGGATAAAATCCCATAATTTACAATAATATGATTTCTCCGGGAAATCATTTATTTTCAAAACATGTTTCTTTTATTTATTTACACTGAGCCACTTTTCTAAGCTGGGAGTGCTTCACGGCACTTTTCTTTCTTTGCTCACATCATATCACCTGAAACATGTTTGAAAAAGGTTTTGTCAGCGGGGAAATACTGAGTGAATCATTCATTTTACTAAAACGACACATTAGTTATAATTCACAGTATTAAGAGCGATCACAATGTTTCTGATTATCAAACCAACTACCCACGGTACTTTACCACTCGACCCACTGGCCCACCTGTCCAGTGGTGTCTGTGATTATGGTCATATCACCCATTGGCTGCCCCAATGTTGAAGATTATCAAGTAATGTATACAAAACCCCACATACCGGCTATAATATGGTGATTACAAAGACTTAATCCCTGTAATTATAACTTTGAAAATAACTTGGAGTTTTGTAAAACAGTTGATAAAAAGAGAATGACTCACATTGCAGATTTACGAGCAGAGTATAAGCTTTACTGATTAGCCTGCTAACCTAATTTAAATAACAATGCACACACAAACGGGATTGGTAACTAATTCAGCAGTTACGTCAATTCACGAGATTAAACCCTCACAACTATTATCAAGTGCGATACTTAATAATCCAATGGATTCACAACAAATGACAGAGCATAGTCCGAATTCGAACAGCACTCAAACATTCAAGTTGAAATCACAATGAATAACAAAGTACAAGCTCAATTTGAGCAGCACTCGGACAATTGTTGGATAGTTATAATCGATCGGATGTTGAATCGTAATAGCGATCGAGTTATTACCCTGATTGCGGCAGCACCTCGTGATCGTGTGTGTGTTTAATTGTAGTGTAACAGCTATAACTCGACGTACAGACGGAATCTGTGCGACGTTTGAACAACAGAAGCTAAGTGCCAATGTTGGCTATTTATAGTGATCTTTGAGACTCGCTTACGGACCGTATGCCTAACCCCCTTACGGTCCGTTAGCTAAGCAGTCTAATTCATAGGTTGCCTAGCTCAGGTATAGCTTAGGTGACTCAAAAATCCAGCCAATCAGAACATAGCTACGTTTTATTTTAGATAATTATCAACTAGGGTTTGCCCCCCTCGAGTTTTAGGGGTCCTGATCCTAATTCCGATCATTCTGAAAATTTTAGGGCTAGTGCAGAATTAATTGGGTGTCTCAATTAGGGTTTTCTTATTGACTAATTATCGTCCTAATTATTGATTTTAGTGGCAGTTGTTACAATAATTTGGTAAATTTCATATTTAATGTTACGTATATATTTCACAATTATGATACTGACTTATCATCTTTTAAAAGTTTGGATTACTATAATTATATTTATAAAAGAAAATACGTATATTATAATTCGTTACTTTTATAATATATAAAAGATATTTTTATTGGACTAGAGAAGTATATTGAGTTCCAAATAGATGAGTATTTTTTTCTCTTCAAAGTTATGCATCTCGATTCCCATGTGGTTCAAATTTGATTATTTTTGGGGCACACTTATTTTTGTTGTTAAAGTTTTCCCTATATAAATATATTTAATTTAGTTACTACCATATGAAAATTGATTATTATATACTACTTTATGCAATTTGACTACTGCATGAAAGTTGTTTTAATCTGTTCGTTGAATGATTAAACTAACATAACATATTCTATGTTAATATGCACTTTATTAACACAAAGTGCATTATTTAAAATTGTTGATTCATGAACCCAACACTATTTTGTAATATGTGTATTATAAATACACTATATAATATAGCAATCTCATATAAGATATGCATGTGATTGGGTATACCATGATAGATTGATACATAAGTTATATATTTGCTTGTAAGTAAATAAAATGGACATTTTATAATGTTTTAATACAACCTGATTTATGTGACGACATATTATAATGTCATATACTATATAAATCTGGCTTTATGGTATATTGTGTATGTTATATTAGTATAACCTATTTATTTGGTGACATGTTATATAGTAATGCATTGTATAATCTAATGTATATATTATGTCCCATATGTTATATATTTGGAAGGGGACATCAAAGTAACCAGGGTTGTTGTATATGATCACAAGCTTTAAAAACGATTGAATTGTGGTCAAGGTTTATATAAAAAGACACCTGGAGTGTCCAACTTCTCAAAGCTTATTACGAGTTTATCAAATCTTGTAAGATTTTAAACCGATAAGTATAAATGTCTCGGTTATATAACTACATCTCGATTTATATCATGTGATGAGAAAAATCTATATCATAATCCATTGAACAAAACAATTTCCATCGTCAAATATCATATAAGCTATTAAAGTACCAAGATTGTTAAAGAATATATATAAAGATTGAAACAACAAGCATGAAAGTTCTGTGGTTGTAATCCATTTCCTGATGTGAATGTGATGATATAATGATCAATTCAAAGGTTATGATCATATAAATAACTAAGAAAATTGTAATGATATAATGATCAATTCAAAGGTTATGATCATATAAATCACTAAACGTCTACTATTGGTTACAAAGCCAATGATCATGTGAGGAGCAAAAGTTCATTTAAGTACATGTAATTTTATATATAGTACCATCAATTCACATCAAGCCAATAAGTTATAGTTCTCCCCCATACAGTTGGTTTTTGGTCAGGAACCAAAGATGTCTCATCAAAGATTTTGGTTGTGCAACATATATTGAAACTCATCCACCACACCGCACAAAGATGGGACTTCTAAAAAGTTTGAGAATATGTTGGATATAAATAATCGTCTATGATTGAATACTTAAAGCCATTAGTGAGAAATTTGTTTATGCCTCATTGGTTTTCACTTTAGTGAATGAATGTTCCCAACATTAGGAAGAGATAACAAGCAGTTGGAAAGTGAAAAGTGAAATGAATTATCATGCCATCTTGATCCTCAGACTATAAACTATGAACTAGAAGTTCAAAGGATAATTCATTTACCAGTATTAAAGAACAAATTACCAGAAAAGTTCACTGACCTAAATTGAGTGACTAAGTAAGTCACATAATCAACTGCTTATGCTCCAGTTATCGTTGTGTCCCAAGAGGACAACCACATATTTTTGTAATGAATCTATTGCACGCCTATAGCGTGGTAGACTAGTTGATTCCAACAATAAAATTCCTCGAAAATTGGAGAAAGTAATTAAGATGGTCAAGTCGAGGTTACAGTAATAAGATCCCCTGAAGGGACAATAGACATGATGGTTCAAGAAGAACCTCAGGTACCTGAAAATAAAGAGATCTCGATAAGCTGTATCATGTCTAAGATATGTATGGAATCGAAACAAAAATCGACGTCGTTATAATTTTGTATATAATATAGCGCTTGAAATGATGTAATGACGAGGATCAAGATTTAAGATCTGCCTATGAATGAAAATACATAAATGATTGGCCAAAATGGAAAGACGCAAAGTATGGCAGATTTAAATTCTCTAATGAAATGGAAAGTTTTCGGACCAACAGTCCATACAACTGAATTTGTAAAGTATGTTGGATATTAATGGGGCTTTTATGCGAATCATGTGAAAATCAAATTAAACGAGATAAGGCAAATATGGTGCACAAGGATTTTCACAAATACCCATGATTGATTATAATGAGACACATTCTCTAGTGGTGGATGTAATGACTTTCCAATATTTTATTAGTCTGGTAATATAAAGAGAGAATTGATATGCGTCTTATGAATGTTATGTATCACTTGATACTAAAAGTTTACATGAAAGTCCCTCAAGGATTTGAATTATCAAAAAATCATGTAAAATGAGTTCTCGAGAACGATATGATCGTTATATACAATTTCATATTTGAATACGTTGAATATAATTGGAACTCCTTATGAGTATCGTAAAGCATTTAAGTGCTTATAAGGTTAGTTGAAACATCTTAATGATGTAATTCTTGTGCACCAATAACTATACATAGGAATCTTGTGCCTGGTTATTATGGCATCTTAATGTAGAATGTATAAGCATGGTACAATATGGATTAAATATTCAAGACATCCTTGCATATGATATAGAAATCAATGAGGAGGAATATATAATAGAACTCCTAAAGAGTGAATGCACATACATTGTTTTTTCAAAGTTGAAAGAAGTATGTATATGATTGCCAATGCCTACAACATTGATTTCAAGTCCTCAAGAATGTATCTTTATAAAGTTAAAGATAGTATGAACTAAAATAGTCATGTTGAGTGTTGTACAACTCATGATATATTCTGATAAAGAGCAATATAAGTTTGATAATATTATCCATCTTTATCAAATGTTCTTTCTTAAAAGTTCACTATAATCGCAATTTACAGTGACGATGCCTGAGCATCATCAAGAGAAACCGGTGAGCTTTTAGAATGGGAATTTTTTTAATGACCCTAGCACAGTTTAATTATTACTCGACTTGCAGTTCGAATATATTTGTTATATACTTTTATTCATCTATCAAACTACATCTAGAAGATTTTGGTGGGACATTTTAGTATGTAGAGAGCTCAACCTTATAGTATGTTAAAGGTTGTTTAGACACTTTTTATAAGAAATAATTATTATCATCTCCTACCAAAGTAGAGATTCTCATTTCAAAAGTACTATGGCTAAAGTGCAATTGTGCATTGACTTAATTTTCTAGCTATGTATGATAATATATATTTTTTATTAATCAACATGATATAGTACATGTCCAATGAGGAGACATTTGAATGGTAAAGCAGATATGTCGATACCCTAAAGGTAAGAATGATATGTCTAAATTTTTACTAACCCATGAAAGCTAGTTTTGTTAGTCATGTAGATATAAAGAATGTAACACAAATAGTCTTGGATCTTATGGTATTTGTTCGCAAGAGGAAGCACTAGAAGTCTCACAAGAAGATTTTACAACATTACTCAATATAAAGGATTGCATTTCAAGGCATCAAACGACAAATAATTCTACAAAAGTTTTGAGCAACTTTCGAGGATTGTGGACACACTTTACTTAAAGGATACATATTATAATGAGGGGGATATTTATTCAAGTTGCACTCTTTTTCCCTTAACTAAGTTTTATCCCAATGAGTTTTCTTAGTAAGGTTTTTAATGAGGCAACATACCTGATCCAGAAGTATCAGGGGGAGACAATACGCGCTGCACTCTTTTTCCCTTAGTCGAGGTTTTGTCCCACTGGGTTTTCCTGGCAAGGTTTTTAACGAGGCAGCATATCCAAGCATTTTAAAAGAATAATGTACCCCTTGCTTTTATCATATGTGGATAGTCAAGGGGTAGTGTTATGAATATATTACTTATTAGTGACTATCCACATTACCAACTCCCATATCACATTTATGTTTGTATTAATGTCATAGTGCCTATATATAATGGCATTTGTAAATGATGTATATCTCAATGAATGATAGTTCTCTATTCTATCTTTCTCTATGTGTTCCTTTGATTATGTTCATATACTAGTCGCTAGTAGACCGTTGTTTTACAACATGAATATGATTGTGATAATACAAGTGACTCTGATGATTACAAATGAAACATACAAACCCTATTTATACTAAACGAACATGTGCGATTGTAGAGACGTGTCTCTTCACGAACGGTTGTGACTCTTGAACTTGTGGATGTAATCAATCTTGAAGAGGTGTGTCTCTTGATCCTGCCTTGATACTGTCGCACATGAAGGGCTGCGACTCTAGGGATGTGTCGACAGTGGCGGACCCAGGATTTTTGGACAATGAGGTCCAAAAAAAAATACAAAAAAAACAGAGAAACAGGTATCGAACCCATGACCTTTTGTGTGCAAACAAGGGGTTTTACCACTGCACTAGGCTGACTTTCATTGTTATGGGGTCCAACTAAATTATTTTATGGGGTCCATAGACAATTTTATATACCGTTTCTACTACTTTTTAAAAAAAGATTGGGGTCCGGGGACCCCGTTCCTTGTGGTCCGCCCCTGTGTGTCGATCCCTTAAGGGGTTGGTTATACATTTTCATCTTTCTATCTTTGGCCCTTGTACTTCATAACTTATCTAACTCTAATATAAACTAACTATTAACTAATTATAGATGAGATTATATTGGTATGGTTATTATTGTCTGTGCCATTCTTATGTAGTTTTCCTATGATTATTATTGTCTGTGCCATTCTTATGTAGTTTTCCTATGATTAATGAAAATGAAAGTAAAAATTTAAATATTGAATACCTGATGAGTTGAAGATTCATGTTTTTGTGATGACTAGTTAGACTATCCGCATCAGTGAAAGGCTATCATTTCTACAAACAGCCTAATCACCATGCCACATCAGCTTTTCACTTATTCTTCCCACAAACACTTTTTACCCACAACAATAACATATATATCCTTCCCACAAACAACCTTATTATAATTATTTTATTAAATTTAAACTAATAAAAAAAAGAAAGGATCCACCATTCCCCCATTCTTCACCATTCTTCCCCAAGAATCCTTAAGAATGAACACCCTCCATGTCATTCTCTACAACACCCACTAATCCATCCCTCTCACAAATGCCCTCCACATAGGCCAAGATTCACCTACAAACATCCTTGATGTGGGTAGTCTTAGCACCGACGAGTACGAGGGTTCAAAAATATTTTATTTTCTTAATTCTTAATAACTTTATAAATAATATTTTTGAGGGTTTATGCTTAATCATAAACAAACCACTTTCACTTTTCGAGGTAATTTTTTCGTAAACCTTTTCCAGATCTTCAAATCGCGTAAATCTTCCTCAATTTCAACTTCTTTTTTCTTTTTTCCCGCACCGACCGCAATACGTTCACTGTTCGACTAATTTAATACTCAAAACGTTATTTATTCATCAAATATTAATCCTGTAGTTGCACAATCCCCAAAATCCTCCGGTACCGGAACTCAAAATCCTCCGGTACCGGAACTCAAAATCCTCCGGCTTCCGGTGCCGCCGACAACCGTTTATTTCGCACTTAATTTCCGCTAAACAATCACTGTTAACTTTATCTCATCTGACACATCAAATCAGTCAGATTCATTGCGAATCCACATATGCTAAATCAAGTACGTATCCGAATCCGTAGCTCACAATCTAAGTTCCTAAATTAGTAAAAAACCCTAGATCCGTGTAATGTTTTTCTTTTTGTTTTGCCGTGTGGTATTCAACTATTCATGTTACAAATATTGGTTTAACTTGTAGGGTTGCTGATCTATATTGATTCAAGAATTGCGGAGATATAAGTTATAGATTAGCAGATGGATTGGTTTAGTGGGAAGGTTTCATTAGGGAACTTTCCTGATCTAACAGAAGCTGTTAACAAGATCAGTGCAGGTGTTAAAACTATCGAAAAGAATTTCGATAATGCCCTTGGGTTGGAAGACAACCCTGACAGTGCTTCTTCTACTTCTGAAGGTATTCGTTTCCCCTTTACCTAAATCTTGTTCAATTTTCTTGGTTTTGTCATTCGTGGTGAATACTGGAACACGTTCAGATTGAATATTTTGCTGGAAATTCAATTGTATATTAGAATTAGAAATCAAGAACGAGTGAGAATTTTGTATGAATTCGTCATAGTTGTCAATAGCGGTCGCTATGGTCGCTGTAGCAAATAGTGTAGCCATGAATAGCGGGATTTAAGTTTTTTTTTTTTAGATTTTTAAAATATAAAGGGAAATTGGCCTGTAATGATCCCTATAGATGTTATTGGCGCAGTTCCATTTTTGAATATCCCTAGGGCTGCAAACGAACCGAACGAACATGAACAAGACCTTGTTCGTGTTCGTTTGTTAAGAAATATATGTGTTTGTGAACTGTTCACGAACACTTATCGAACGAGATTTTATGTTCGTGTTCGTTTGTGAAGGAAATGAACTTGTTCGTGTTCGTTTGTGCTTGTTTGTTAATTTTAGGCAACAAACAAAAACGAACGTTGACGAACACAAATGAGCACAAACTAATGTCTATGAACACAAATGGAAACAAATGAACACAAACAATCTTTCATGAACAAAATATATAATATACTGACACTTATTAGATATTTAATTTGTCGGAATTTTGAAGTAATTAAATAAATAAAAAAAACTAAAAACACTAATGAACTATCGAACACAAACGAACACATTACCGAACGTTCACGAACATAAACGAACAAACTCGACCTCTGTTCATGTTTGTTCATTTAACTAAACGAACGAAATTTCTTGTTCGTGTTCGTTTGTTTAATAAACGAACGAACACAAACGAACTTCCCGCCGAACGGTTCACGAACTGTTCGCCGAACGTTTGGTTCGTTTGCAGCCCTAAATATCCCCCTGCCAGTCCAACCTTTCACCTATTTTCCGTCCACTGGTCCCCCGTTTAATAAACTTAACGGAGTTAAGTTTTTTTTCGAATTACAAACAAATGTTTTAGGGCTTGTGATCAGAACGAAGATACGAGTCGATTGATGTAAAACTTATCTTGAAACGGTGCTCCAAGCGACGAAAACGGTGCTTCAATTCGGGTGTTTAAACTTCCATTTATAAAAAAACAAGTCGTTTGGAGCACTGGTTCGAAGTTTTACATCAATCGACTCGTATCATCGTTCAGATCAAAAACCCTAAAACAGCTGTTTGTAATTCAGAAAAAACTTAATGGAAAAAACTTAACTCCGTTAAGTTTTTTTAGTGGGGGAACGGTGGAGGAAAAATAGATGGAAGGTTGGACTGGCAGGGGGAATATTCAAAAGTGGGACTGCCAATGGCCAATGACGTCTATTCGGGATTATTATAGACCAAGTTCCCAAATATAAATAGCAATTAAATATAACTATAAAATAGCTGGATTTTAGGTTTTTGTTAAATATACATGTAAAATAGCGTATATACCAAGGTATTTTGATATAATATACATATAAAAAGTTTTGTAATTTTTTTCTAGTGTTTCGCTATTTATACAATAGCGCATGCCATTTATCGCTATTTGCTATGTAGCATATAGGTACCTTGTCGCTTTTCGCCATTAACAACTATGAAATTCGTGTACCCTGGAATGATGACTAAATGAACTTAAATCTAGGGGTGAAACGCCACGACGGTTAGCGGTTACAACTTCCGATTAGCAGTTACTTTCAGTTTTAAAACTGCTCATAGTTCAGTACTGAAGATCAGTTCTAATATCGCATAACATGTTCAGTACGAAAGAACACATTCACCGCTGAAAACAAACTTCAGTATTAAACAACCATTTCAATGCTGAACAACAGCAGCAGTGCTAAACGAACTCGCTGCCGAAGCACAAATGTGATACAGAGGACTAGTCTTGGTACTAAAGACCAAATTCACAACTGATTTTCAGTCCACGTTGTCTTGCGGGTGGGGGTGTAAACGAGCCGGGCCGAGCCCGAGCTCGACCAGGCTCGAGCTCGGCTCGTTAGGTTTATATGAAGCTCGGGCTCGGCTCGAGCCTACTTCTTTGAGCTCGAGCTCGGCTCGCGAGTAAAACCCAAAGCTCGAGCTCGGCTCGACTCGGCTCGAACTATTTTGAGAACAACCTTAAACAAGCTAAAAGCTCGGCTCGAGCTCACTTCAACATCACTTAAACGAGTCAAAGCTCGGCTCATCAATGTTATCATCATTATTAATATATTAATATATTATATATAAAAAAATTAAAATTTTGTATGGGCTCGCGAGCCTAAACAAGCTTTGTATTTCAGGCTCGAGCTCGGGCTCGGGCTCGGGCTCGTTAAGGCTCGGCTTGTTCGAGCTATTAACCGAGCCGATCACGAGTAGCTCTCGAGCCTCTGGGCTTGTTTACACCCCTACTTGCGGGTTTGAAATCATAGCATTCTCAAACAAATGTGCACACCACACTTTTCAACTTGTTTGATCTTTGACTATGAGATTGTAACCCAAACCCAAATTGACCTTCTCATGTAAACGGGCAAAATTACCACATAATGGGTTGAAATCGCATGGTGTTGAATACCAGTAACTTTTGGAGCTAACTTATTAACTGCTTATTTATTTTTTTAGCTTCAGGGTTATGGTCTACAGATTTAATGTCTTTTATCGGTAAAAAAGACGAGGAAGAACATGCCGAGTTGTCGAAAAATACTGAGTCTGCAGAGAAACATGAATCGTCAAGTCATCCATTGACATCTGCAGAACACGAAAGTGACGAAACAGATGTTAATGCCAGTGAACATGGTGAATCAAGTATTATTGAGGAGCTGGCACAGGAGATGCATAATATAGTTACGGAAGAAGCGGAGAGAAGGGCTGAAACAAATATTGTTGATGAGCTGGCGCATGAAATTACCGCCATCGCCCTAGAAACGGACAATGCACAAAAACCAGATATTGAACTATCCGAAAAACCGAGTGTAGATCGTCCTGACCAGTTAGAGTCTCATAAGTCAACAGAACATGAGTCCACAAGTTCTGAAGATCAAGTTGCCGGTACCGCCCCCGAGTCAAATGAGGTGGCCGCGAAGAATGAACAGAAGGATCGAGAAGAAGAAGAAACGGTGCCGGAAGTTTCCGCAATTGAGAGGGTGGCTGTGGCAGCTGATGTGGCGGGTGAAGTCAGCGAAACTGACGGTAAAGAACCAGGTGATGCTTCCGAGATGGTTGCTGAAGTGGTTTCAAGTTATGGAAATACAAATGATGCTAGTGAACATGAAACTGAAGTTAAAGAACAAGTGTCAAGTTCCGGAAGAAATTTGTCTGAAAAATCAGATTTAATGGCTGAGCTGGAGAAGGTGAAGAAGGAGATGAAGTTGATGGAGACTGCACTCTTAGGAGCCGCTAAACAAGCTCAGGTACATTTACGTATAAATTTTTTTTTTTTTTTTGAATTGTTATGATATTTTTTGTTAGTTATAAATGTTTTAATTGTTTGAAACATGTTTCCAGACAAAAGCTGATGAAATTGCAAATCTAATGAATGAGAATGAGCAGCTGAAGTCATTGCTTGAGGAACAAAGGGTAAGATTTTTGAATTATACTAGCATCGTTATTTAGCGTAAGTGCCTTCAGAAAATTTTCCAATTAAAATATTTTTTTTTGAATTTTTTTCTATTATTTGTTCTCTAATATGCTAATTAAAATAATTTCTTTTTGAATTTTTTTCTATGATTTGTTCTCTTATTGTTGCTTTATTTATTAACCGTGTTATTATTTTAACCAGAGAAAATCAAATGAAGCTGAGGTCGAGTCTCTACGAGAAGAGTATCACCAAAGGGTTTCAACTCTTGAAAGAAAGGTAAACTGTTTTTTATATAAAAAATCCTGTTTCTGTTACATCTTTATTTAAAAAAAGTATATTATTAGTTGCTAAATACGAACTCAAAGCTATAAAATTCAGGTTTATGCCCTCACGAGGGAAAGAGACACACTACGCAGAGAGCAAAATAAAAAAAGCGATGCCGCTGCTCTTCTGAAGGAAAAAGATGAAATCATCACTCAAGTTATGGCAGAAGGTAAACATATTAAAAATAGTATTTTATATTGGTATTTGCAGCTAATTGTAATATTTAAATATATAGGGTAAAGTTCTTGTACAAATAATCTTAACATACTAAACATACAAATTGAAGGAAAACTCAAAAAGACAAGGTGGCATTTTTGTAATTATCAATAACTATCAAAGTTACTCTACAAATATACCTATAAAACCTAACCCCCCCTCCCCCCACCCAAGCTAAAATGCTAAAAACTAAACCCCCAAAAAACCTAAAAAATTCTAAAACAATAAAAAAAACACACAAATTATTTTATTTTATTTTTTTACATTTTTTATTAAAAAATCGCTACTTTTAGTAGCAGCAAAAAAAAAAAATTTTTTTTTTTGCTAACAAAATGTAGCGATTTTTTAATAAAAAATGTTAAAAAAATTGTGTTTTTTAGGTATTTTTGGTTGAGTTCACATTTGTATAGTAACTTTGATAGTTGGTGGTAATTACAAAAATGCCACGTCTTTTTGAGTTTTCCTTCAATTTGTATGTTTAGTATTTTTTAATAAAAAATGTTAAAAAAAAATTGTGTTTTTTAGGTATTTTTGGCTGAGTTCACATTTGTATAGTAACTTTGATAGTTGGTGGTAATTACAAAAATGCCACCTTGTCTTTTTGAGTTTTCCTTCAATTTGTATGTATAGTCTGTTAAGATTATTTGTATTTGATCTTTTGCCTAAATATATAATATTGATCTTGTTTCTTTTTGTTCATTTAGGCGAAGAGCTTTCAAAGAAACAAGCTGCTCAAGAATCGACGATCAGGAAACTACGTGCACAGGTATACAATTGTATGAACTATTTTAGAAGCCAATACCTGTCACTATGTATGATTAGTTTTCTTCTTGTGGTGAATGCTAGATCAGAGAGCTTGAAGAGGAGAAGAAAGGACTGATAACAAAGCTCCAGGTAGGAGGTAGTTAGTTATGTTTCTGAATCAGTTGATATTTTTAATTGTATCTATAATTCGAGTGTAACTTGTTAGGTTGAAGAGAGCAAGGTAGAGAGTATAAAGAGGGACAAAGCTGCTACAGAGAAGCTGCTCCAAGAAACAATAGAGAAAAACCAAGCTGAGCTGGCGACTCAAAAAGAATACTACACAAATGCTTTAAGTGCAGCCAAAGAAGCCGAAGCATTAGCTGAATCACGCGCAAATGATGAAGCTAGAGTTGAACTAGAAAGCCGTATAAAGGAATCTGAAGAGCGTGAAGCTTTGTTAGTTCAAACCCTAGAAGAATTAAGGCAAACTCTCAGCAGAAAGGAGCAACAGGTTTGCATTTCAAATACCCGGTTCTACGTTTCTTTCTTTTTTTTTTTGAGTTAAATGCCATTTTAGTCCCTGTGGTTTGGGCCATTTTGCCAGTTTAGTCCAGATGTTTCATTTTTCACCTGTGGGTCCAAAAAGGTTTCACCGTTGCCATTTTAGTCCACAGGGTTAACTTCATCCAAATTTTTTGTTAACGAGAAGGCCAATTCGATCATTCTATATGGCCGAATTGCCCTTATAGTTAACAGAATTACATATAAAATGACTGAATTGGCCTTCTTGTTAACAGAAAAAATGGATAAAGTTAACACAGTGGACTAAAATGGCAACGGTGAAACCTTTTTGGACCCACAGGTGAAAAATGAAACCTTTGGACTAAACTGACAAAACGGCCCAAACCACAGGGACTAAAATGGCACTTAACTCTTTTTTTTTTTTTTGGGTCAGTGTATTTGTCTAATTAGTTTTTGTTTGTTGTTGCAGGCGGTTTTTAGAGAAGATATGCTAAGGAGAGACATCGAGGACCTTCAAAAAAGATACCAAGTCTGTCCTAATAATAAATATTTAAATTAAATCAACATTTTCATCTGTTTATTTATTTATTTATTTATTAATTTATCACTCTGTAACGTTGGTCTCCAGGCAAGTGAGCGTCGATGTGAAGAGTTGGTTACACAGGTTCCGGAATCTACTAGGCCTCTTCTGAGGCAGATTGAGGCTATTCAGGTTTTTATTATACTTTTATGAGTAAAATGCCATTTTCGTCCCTGAGGTTTGGCTAGTTTTGCGACTTTTGTCCAAAGGTTTGTTTTTCCGCATGTGGATCCAAAATGTTTGAAATCTTGCCATTTTCATCCGGCTCGGTAGCTCCATCCATTTTCTCTGTGAAGGCAGGGGCATTTCCGTTTTTTTGTTAACTTAAAGGGCAATTCGGTATTTTTCATTATACTAAATGCTTGTACATAAAGTGAAAAATGACCGAATTGCCCTTTAAGTTAACAAAAAAGACGAAAATACCCTGACTTAACGGAGATAAATGGATGGAGTTAACGAGCCGGATGAAAATGGAAGATTTTAAACCTTTTGGATCCAGACGCGAAAAAACAAACCTTTGGACGAAAGTCGCAAAATTGACCAAACCTCAGGGACGAAAATGTCATTTTACTCTTCTTTTATTTTAATGATGGCTTCACCTTTCATACATGATTTTATTAAACCTTTTTTTTCTTTTCTTTTAGGAAACAAGTGCTAGAAAGGCAGAAGCTTGGAGTGCTGTGGAGAGATCACTAAACTCACGTCTTCAGGTCTTACTCCTACATATATTGTTGAAGTTATTATTCGTCCTTTTGTTGTTAGCTTTACGAATAATTAAAATTCACAGGAAGCAGAGGCCAAAGCTGCAGGAGCAGAGGAAAGAGAGCGTTCTGTCAATGAACGATTATCTCAAACATTATCTCGCATTAATGTCCTTGAAGCTCAGGTGGATACTCTTTATTGGTTGGTTAGATGATTAAACTTACAATAGAGGTGTCAAACCGAGAGGGTCCGGACTCCGGTGGGTTGGGTCAAAATGGGTACTTATTGTATGGGGCGACTGAGGTGGCTTGGCCATTCAGCCAAGACACTTTGTATCTATATGTGTGTATCTATATGTGTGTGTATATATATATATATAATATAGGGAAGGGTTAAACTGAGAACTAGCTTGAGTTGTGAGAACCTGTTAATCTAATCCTAAGGTTTTTCGAAAATTATTTTTTGACGAAAATGTTATTTTATGTAACTTTTCCAAAAAAAAAATATCGTATACGGCTTCTTACGTCGGTGTAAAACAAATTTACACCGTCGTAACGTTCTGAAGCTGATGATATCAGCAGCCATTTACACCAGTGTAAATACTTGCATGTCGAATAAATGCCGGCTCGTCAATTTTTTTCACAGATGTCTTCGTTAGATGTTAATCTACGATTGCGCAAAATTTGGTTAAAAAACTCACACGGGAAGTAGGAGTTCTCGTGGTTCTCACAACTCGGAGGAGTTCTCATAGGAAATGAATCCTATATATATAATAAAACTTGTTCTTTTTATTCTTACAAAAAAATTCTTCTCATTTGAACCTTCCACTATATAGGGAGAAGATCATGCGAGAACCACCTCTTATTGCGAGAACCGCGAGAACCAATGTGAACACAACCAAAAATGCCTAAAAATAGCTAAAAATCACACAATTTTTTTTATATATTTTTTATATAAAAATCGCTACTTTTCGAAGCCAAAAAAAAATAATTTTTTTTTTAAAAATTTTTTTTGGCCACTAAAAGTAGCGATTTGAGCATAAAAAATATTAAAATTTTTTTTTTTTAGATTTTTTTAGGTTTTTTGGGGGTTTAGTTTTTAGCATTTTAGCTTTGGTGGGGGGGGGGGGGGGTTAGGTTTTTGGGGGGTGGGGGAGAGGGGTTTAGGTTTTTTTTTTGGGGGGGGGGGTTAGGTTTTTTTTAGGTTTTTTTAGCTATTTTAGGTTGTGTTCACATTGGTTCTCGCGGTTCTCGCAATAAATGGAGTTCTCGCATGAGCCCCTCCCGGTATATATATTATATATATATATATATATATATATATATATATATATATATATTTAGTGGAGGGTTCAAATGAGAAGAAATTCTATGTTTAGTAAATGGGTCAAAATTGGAATTTGGGCATCTCTAGGTTACATTTTTACAATAATAATTTAATATTTTGTTGCAGATATCATGTTTGAGAACTGAGCAAACACAACTAACAAAATCCCTTGAAAAGGAAAGACAAAGAGCAGCAGAAAGCAGGCAGGATTACCTGGCACTAAAAGAGGAGGCTGATACTCACGAAGGTCACGTGAGTCAGCTTCAACAAGAAATAAGTCAACTCAAACAGAAACATAAGCAAGAGCTTCATGAAGCATTGACACACCGTGAACTTCTTCAGCAGGTACCATTATATTATAAATAATTTAAAATGCTAAACTTGTAGTTTTAAAAACAATATAATTATGATGATGTTGATGATAATGATGATTACAGGATATAGAACGCGAAAAAGCCGCACGTTTGGAACTAGAAAAGGCTCTTCTCGAGCAAAATAAGATAGCCAGGACAAAATCCACAACTGAGAATGGTACGGTAACTATGAGTGTAAAATGAATTATAAATTCTTTTAATTTCAATTCTTTAACTTGTTGACTTTTTATATGCAGGTTTGACTCGCAGACTCTCTAGTGCTAGCAGTTTGAGCAGTATGGAGGAAAGTTTTTATCTGCAAGCATCTTTGGACTCATCTGATACCGTTTCGGAAAGGAGAAATATCGGAGAGACCTCATATTATTTAAAAAGCAAAACACCAAACGCCTTTGAAGCTGCCCTTAGACAAAAGGAGGGTGAACTTGCATCTTATATGTCTAGATTGGTAATTTCACATCTTTTATGAACTTCACTAGATTTTTGACCCGTGCCGAGCGTTGCGGCGACATCGTCATGTTTCGACTTTATTACATGCGTTTTACGACGATGACATTAACGTGTGATGCCCGCGCGTGACGTGACTCGTTTTTTTACTGTCACACACGTTACGTTCGTGACATTAACATGGTCACGCATATATAAAGAAGATGTCTCACACGTTGCGGTGTGAAGTTGTAAAAGTAATTTGAGCAAAAGAATTGAATTGTTAGAGAAAATGAGGTGTGAAGTTATTAAGTAGAAAAGAATAGGGGGTCAAAGTTGTCAATTATCAAAAGTTAGAAGTCAAGGTGTCACTTACCAAAAGATGAGGGTTAAGCGTGTAAAATGTAAATTATCTAAAGGTGGGGTGAATTAGAAAAATGCATGGTCCACCGACCATGCATTTTAAGATATAGAGTAATTACACACTTTCGAATTAAAAAAAACATGTTTACCGCGACAAGTAAGACAAATTTCCTTCTACACGCCCTCCTTATCCGCATAATATTCATTTTTGTTTAATGTTGTTTAAAGTGCATTTTAATGCATAAGACCTTATAAAAACTTTCAAGTACTATTGAAAAATACTATTTTTGTAGTAATGTTTAAGACCCTAATTATTTATATAAAAATTGGTACAAAAAGGTGTCCGGTCAACCAAACAAAACAAGCCTGTCCCGTTTACCTAGGGGTGCAAACGAGCCGAGCCGAGCCCGAGCTCGACCAGGCTCGAGCTCGAGCTCGTTTAACATACGAAAGCTTGAGCTCGAGCTCGGCTCTATTCGAGCTTTATTTATAAAGCTCGAGCTCGGCTCGAAGGTAATTTTTCAAGCTCGGGCTCGACTCGTTTAGTATTTATTAATTAATTTATATTAATTAGTATTATTGCTATACATATAATTAAGTTATTTTTTTATATTTATATAAATGGTAATTATTATTATATAAATATATGTTTAATATATTAAATCAAAATATATAAATAGAAAGCTCGTTTAGGCTCGCGAGCCGGCTCGAGCTCGATAAGCGAAGCTCGGGCTCGGGCTCGTTTACTAAACGAGCTTGTTTTTTAGGCTCGGGCTCGAGCTCGAGCTCGTTTAAGCTTGGCTCGTTCGAGCTTTTTTTCGAGCCGAGATCGAGTAGCTCGGCTCGTTTGCACCCCTACGTTTACCCAATCCTCTGACCGTTCATTTACCCACAATTAATATTCCCACCTTTAATATATTCATCATTTAATTTTAGGCATCCATGGAGTCCATCCGGGACTCTCTTGCGGAGGAGTTGGTTAATATGACTGCAGAGGTACATTTCTTGATCTATTTTTCATCTTCTTTCACATTCTGTTTTATACATTTTAATCTTCACTGTGGAGTAATTATTTTTGTGCAGTGTGAAAAGTTACGGTCAGAAGTGTCTCAGCTGCCAGCCATGAAGGCGGAGATGGAAGCGTTACGACGCAGGCACTCTGCTGCCCTTGAGCTGATGGGCGAACGTGATGAGGAGGTACATATGTGCGGGTTTGGTTGGGTTGAAACGGGTCATCTAAATAAAAGTTGACCCGCCAACACTTTCTTTTAGCCCTTTTCTTAAATTCTTTTCACAAATATTTAATGTGTTACCTATGATTATAAAATATAAAAATGATATTATTACAACGTACTTGGGGCAGCTTGTAACTCGGTTCTCTTTTAGCTAATTATTTTGATTGGACCCGTTTGAGATAAAACAAAACCCATATAAATCCGCCTTGCTAATTATTATTATTATTATTATTATTATTTTTTTTTGTTTTTTTGTAGCTTGAAGAACTTCGTGCTGATATTGTGGACTTGAAGGAGATGTACCGAGAACAAGTAAACGTTCTTGTAAATAAGGTATTTACTTTTTGGAAATCATGGTTATCGACACTTAAACATGAAAAATTTTCTCTTATCTTTCCCAATTTTTTCATGTTTTTGTAGATTCAGGTTTTGAGTTCATCAATCGGTGCTGCTTAAAGGAGAGGTCAACATTTTTAAGGGCGCAGAATATACTTATTCAATGTGTGAACCGTTCTTGTTTTTGAATGATACTAATGTATTGTAGTACCGAGTTTTTGAAAGTCCTGGTCATACGTTTTGTAACCAAACACAGCAATCTTTTTTCTCTCGATACAGGTACAATCCAGCTATTAAACAGCTCCCCTCATGACTTCTGTCTCCACCCACCGCGACTATAACAAATTATATCACTATCAGTGGCGGATCTAGAAAAAACCTAAAAGGGCAACGTTTCTATAAAAAGGGCAAGCGAAATCGAAAAAAGGTCAAATTTTTCCAAAATTTACACTAATTTTACACTACCGCCGGCCCTGTTGCCCCTTGTTCTATGCTAGGTCCGCCCCTGATCACTATTCAAAACCCAAATCAATGTTTTTGAACCTACAATCAAATTATAATGAATGATATAACCATTAAAAACCTAAATCGCTGTTTTGTGAAACCTACAATCGAAACTGAAACCAATGTGTTAAGATCGATTCTAGAATCTAGAGTTGGAAAGAAACTAGAGAGAAGAAGGTTTACTCGAATCATCGATACCTCATTATCAGTCGCTTAAGTACAATCTTGATAACCAAGTGTTATGCAATAGACCCTTCACAATACAACAATTATAAAATGGACCCTCTATTATTATTATCTACTTAACACGAGGGCCTCAATTCTAAGATGCAATCGAGACCCTGAGTCGCATTTAAATGACATTAAGTTAATCTACTTGTAAATATTGCATAACTTAAGGTGAAAAGTTATAACTGTTTCTTATGCAAATCTTAAGAAAACAAGTCAAAAGGTTAAACCGATCAAAAGATCAAGTCAGACTATATGTTTATGATCTTCTTCTACTTGGTTTGTTTTGGTTTTGGTGAAGGAGAATGTTGGCAATAGTGTGGTGAGGTCTGGTTTTGATGGTAAGCGCTGGCCGATGATGAAGCAGGACACGGAGGATTAGGGAGGTTAGACGGTGGAGGTACCAAAGTAGGAAGTGGAAAATTGAAGAAAGCGATGGGGTGATTACCCATGGAACGAAAGAACAAGTAACGTAGATCAATGGGAGTCTACTACTGTAGATCCTTCTTTTAATATAGTATATAATATATAGGCAAAAGATCAAATACAAATAATCTTAACATACTAAACATACAAATTGAAGGAAAACTCAAAAAGACAAGGTGACATTTTTGTAATTACCACCAACTATCAAAGTTACTATACAAATATGAACTCAACCAAAAATACCTAAAAAACACAAATTTTAAAAAAAATCGCTACATTTTGTTAGCAAATTTTTTTTTCTTTTTTTTTCTGCTACTAAAAGTAGCGATTTTTTAATAAAAAATGTTAAAAAAATAAAATAAAATAATTTTGTGTGTGTGTGTGTGTTTTATTTTTTTTTTATAGATTTTTTTAGGTTTTTTGTGGGTTTAGTTTTTAGCATTTTAGCTTGGGGGGGGGGGGTGTTAGGTTTTTGGGGGGTGGGGGGTTAGGGTTTTTTTTTTTTTTTTTTTTTTTTTTTTTTTTTGGGGGGGGGGAGGGGGGTTAGGTTTTTTTTTAGGTATATTTGTAGAGTAACTTTGATAGTTATTGATAATTACAAAAATGTCACCTTGTCTTTTTGAGTTTTCCTTCAATTTGTATGTTTAGTATGTTAAGATTATTTGTACAAGAACTTTCCCCATAATATATAATAGTTACGTTAAACCGTTTGAATCTATTGTTTAACTAACCTTTCAAAATTGTTTATTTAAATAGATAAATAGTTTTATCTAAGGAATAAGTGTGCTAAAAATATATGTGACATGAGTGTAAATATTGATAAAATATAAAAATGGAAAAAAGGAAATGGGTATCAGGTGTTAGAAACACTTTTTGTTTGTTAGTGGCTACGGGGAAGTCTGGTAAGGCTATGTGTAATGATTTCATTTTTTTCATTGTCATATCAAAAAGTGACTGTCACATAAACATGAGTTTTCATTCATTTTTTTTCACTTTTGTGCATAACCTTTTCACATAGAAATTAATTAAAAAATAATAAAAAGAAATGGTGAAGCATGATTAGTCCAAACTTTGCCTCACACAAAGGGGCGGACCTACCCTTTGGCCAGTGTGGGCGGCCGCACCCCTTGAAAAAAAATTTAGTGTATATTTTAGGCAAAAAACCCGACCGCACCCCTTGAAAATATGGTTGAACACCTCATCCGCACCCCCAACAAATAATTTCTAGGTCCGCCACTGCTCACACACTCTACTTCTTCCTTCACGCTGGTTGCCCATCACTCCCCCTTGGGGCGGTGTTTCACGCCCCAACCAATGCCACCTATCATTGGCGTAAAATCATTACAACGTACAACACTACGATATAAAATATATAATAATAGTCTATGATCACAAGTCGGACTATATGTTTATGATCTTCTTCTACTTGGTTCGTTTTAATTTTGATGAAGGAGAATGTTGGCAATAGTGTGGTGAGGTCTAATTTTGATGGTAAGCGCTCGATCGATTTGGGATTCCCTCAATTTGGATGATGAAGCAGGACACGGAGGACTACCAATGGAACGAAAGAACAAGTAACGTAGATCAATGGGAGTCTACTACTGTAGATCCTTCTTCTTTTAATATAAAATATATAATAATAGTTACGTTAAACCGTTTGAACCTACTGTTTAAGTAACCTTTCAAAATTGTTTATTTAAATAGATAAATAGTTTTATATGAGGAATAAGTGTACTAAAAATATATGTGACATGCGTATAAATAAATATTGATAAAATATAAAAATGAAAAAAAGGAAATGGGTATCAGGTGTTGGAAACACTTTTGTTTGTTAGTGGCTACGGGGAAGTCCGTCTGGTAATGGTTTCATTTTTTCGTCGTCACATCAAAAAGTGACTGTCACATAAACATGTGTTCTCATCCATCTTTTTTCACTTTTGTGCATAACGGTTTCACATAGAGATTTAAATAAAAAATAATAAAAAGAAATAGTGAAGCATGATTAGTCCAAACTTTGCCTCACACACTCTACTTCTTCCTTCACGCTCGTTGCCCATCACTCCCCCTTGGGGCGGTGTTTCACGCCCCAACCAATGCCACCTGTCATTGGCGTAAAATCATTACAGCGTACAACACTACGATAATGTGCAACTTATGTTCGTTTTGACCGCCTATCATGTGGTGGAAATGAGAATGCCGCTATAATTGTATGATATCTAGATATGCAATAAAATGTGTTTGGATTCACCGATTCAGCATGCGATCTATCATGTATGTGTAATGTTCAAGATGACAAGATCGCTGATTGGATCGTAATAACCCAAAATGTGGAATCCTTTTCAGTTTTAATCGATGCACAACAAAGTTAGTAAGTTACTACAAGAAGGTATTACATTTTCCTATTAACAATTGTTGCCACTAGTTATAACAAGTCATTAAGAAATTCACCAGACTTAGCATACGTACCTCCATTATAACAAGGAAAAACCCTCAAAATATTTTATATTTATGAGCCTCAGTTTCTTTATATCTAATACTCGGCAAATAAAATGGAATTAAGCTTTGCACTTTTCTGCAAAAATACAAGGAAAAACCCTCAAAATATTTTATATTTATGTTGAATGTTATAAACAAATTACTTAGAGATGAAGACTAACCATGAGGCGATATATCTTGAAAAAAAATGATATAACCTGTGATTGACCATGCAGAAGGTTATTTCTTATCAATTGTTGGTTATATCTTTTGAAAACCATAGAAGCACCTAAGTTTAAATATTAGGTAATGGTATATATGCTTAAACTTACAAATGTGTCTAATGGACATTTGACATGGTATTAAATGATATCAACTTTTGTAAGTACATAAACTCATGCTATGTTTATTATATTATAAGAACATGTGTAAATTATAAAACTAATCATGTAGTTTCAATCATGTGGACTTGATAAGCTAGTAATCGCATGCAGAGAGGGAAGTAGACGACATCTTCGTTTTCTTGATCGAGTTCCCGTTTAAGGTGTACGGTTTTGATAGCTTAAGGTGTTCTTGAAGAACACGGTTTTGAGAGAGAGGGGGAGAGAGACGAATTATGATGGTGTTATTGTAGAGATTGTGTAACCATAAACCCTCTCTAGTAATCTCTATTTATATACACCTAAGGAGAAATCCTATTATAACAATTACAAAAATGAATATTATATCTTCGTAACACTGATGACTGCGAAGATCACGTATCACGTGCGGAATCCGTGTACGTGAGTGGATCAGACACAAGAACGTAATTATAATGCTGATTATTGATGATCTAACAATTACAAGCACCTTGAATCAACTTGGAGATAGTTTCTCTCTCTAGATCTCCAAATGAGCAAAAGTTCTAAATGCTCAAGACTCCTCCTCTATTTATAGCCCTTGTCCATCCTCTCCAACTAGCATGTCCATTTCGAGAGGATGGACTTATATCTAAAGATGGACACATAATCAAGCTTAGACTCCTTAACAAAGTATGTTCCTTATCTAAATATCTACAATCCTGAACCATGTCTTGAACATTTTCTGGCTACGACACGTGATTGATGGAAGCGATAGACACACTGCACTCACAGACTCCCCCTTAGATATTGCTGCAGTCAATCTCGTAGCTTTCTATCTTCTCTCCGAGTCTTCACGAAGCGTTGACATCTTCAGTAACACAGACTCCTCATTACTTTAACAAGCTCCTCTTAAATATGCGTTCTGCTTCAGCAGCCCTCCTTTCGTCAGACTCTCTCTCTCCAGACTCCCCCTTTCTTTAAGCTTCTGGCTTTTTAGGATCGTCACCTAGTTCTACCTCTGCAAGCTCCCCCTTGCTTTGAACTTTTCTTCAGACTCCCCCTTAGCCTTAGCTATCAGGATCGTAATATGAATTTCACAAAGATTTGACAATTAAGCTTATTATATCACAGTATCGAAACCTGGTTCTATGAAAACCTTTTGACAGTATTAAAACTCCAGGATTTCATACTAGTTCTCTTCCCCTTATCAAATAAATAAATATCTGACAATGAAAGAATCCAAAATCCTCACAGATTAATCATCCAAGTCCAAATTAATGACCTTGGATATTTCACAAACTGTTTTTTGATTTTTCATTTAAATCCTCAAGTTTCAAATTAATGAACTTTTTTATTTTCAGAAACATGTTCAACATATTTAGATTTTGAAACTTAGCTTTTGGACACCGGTTATCAAAAATAAAGTAGAAACAAAATCTTTTTGTATTTTTCAAAGTTTATGCTAAAACACTCCGAAAATCTTTGTGTGATTCTGAATAATGAAATGCAGTAAACAAATATTTACAGACATATTTTTTTTGAGCTCGTGTCAGAGGATCATATAAGTTTATGACAAATCACTAGCACCGTTGACCTTTTTAGACTTTAAATTCTAAACGATTCACTTAGATTGTCAGTTTACTGATCCACTTAAATTTTCACACAAACTTCAATTGTTCCGAGATACTAGATTTAGTGTTTTAAGCACTTAACTTATTCTCCTGTCCCACCTCAGAATATACTCCCGTATCAAGATTCCCTAGATTCAGTCTTACAGGTGAATATACCTAAATGATATCTGTAATCTGGGTTAGTGCGAGACCTTGAGAGCTCAGGTATGAACTACCGTTCAGTCAAAGAGACGAAGGCTCGACTTTGAGGTGTGTTCCACTTAGGAATCTTCTTTACAACTACCTTGATTTATATCTTTCGATATTTTTCAATTTTTATGCAGAGGGAAAGCTTTAAGCGCAAAAGCATTATACAAGGTCTAGGCCATTGCTGACGCAAAATCAGAAGACCAAGTATAATACCCCACATATCAGTAAGTATAAAAACCTAGTATCTCAGAATCAGGCAATCTTTCAAACAAAATTTCGGAGTACTAAGTCCATATATCTGAGAGATGTTCCCCACGAGATAAGAAAATTATTGATATTTAGGTTTATATCTCGAAATCAATTTACTACTTGTGTAAAAACCTATTGGCATATCATCAGTGAGACCATTAATCATATTTGACTTTCCAATTCTTTAGCATGCTGTGACTGTCTTACTGATGTACTATCATTTCCTCTTTTTACACAAAAACTCATTTTCAGTTTTATCATGTTTTTGGCTTTTTCAATTTTTCAAATGTTTTTGTATTTTCAAAATTTTTACTCCCCCTAAAATCCAAAACATTTAAAGAAAATTTGATAACCGATGTAGATAACTTTATCTTGCCATCCATTTTCTCCAATGACATGCTCTGTTTTGCATAAAGTACCCCCATGATTTACAACACATTGATTTTTAACAATGTTAAAACCATTTTCAGTCACTTGCGAAATTAATCATGTTTGTTCAGCCGTGAGGGTTTCAGTGTATTCAATTAAAACATCTTTTTTTTTTTAAATTTTGATTTTTAACAAAAACTAAAAACATATTATTTTTTTTTATTTTTTAATTTCTGAAAAAATAAAAACATATTTTAGTTTTTAAATTTTTCTATTTTTAGGGTTTTTGATTTATGGTTTATTTATATACAAAACAAACAAACTCTCTGTTTTTCATTTCCAGGGTACTGCCTCCTCTTGTGCCAGGCTGCTCATCTGCTCTCCTTGTTGACATTCAGCTAACATCTGGGGCACCTGCACATTCAAACTACTCAATTACTTGAATAATGCAACCCAGGCCTGTTTGACCTTGGGTATTGTGACACAATAAGAATTGTTCAACTTCTGAAAATCTTTGTCATTTTTAACAAAAGATTTGTCGCTCTTATTTTCAACCTTCTTGGTTGAATTGATTTTCCGATTATTGTCACTCACAGAAATACTTGGTTTCTTGACCACCCAAATTTGTCCTTTAGAAACATTTCTTTGATAAAACCTTGAATCACTTTGAACGTTTCGTTTTGACAAATCATTCTTAGATTTCCAGATTTGTTTTGGTTCTGAAACATCAACTTTTTGTTTCCAAATCTGTTGTGGTACAACTTTGGGTGTCTTTGGTTTCCAAGTTTGCTTTGATTCAAACTTGTTTGACTTCTGTTTCTCAACTTTCTTTTTCTTTTCAATATCAACAGACTTCAGATTTGGACATTTGCGATCAATATGTCCAATTAGATCACATTTAAAGCATGTTTTCTTTGAAACATCTTTAGCCTGTTGTTGTTTCTTTTGAGCATAGAACTCTTCATTGGTCTGTCGACTAAATTGGAGTTCTTTCTCTTCTCCTGAACTTGTTCCATGAACAAAGTTCATCTTTTTTCTGAAAGTCTGTCTTTTCAGCCCGTTTTCTTTGATTTTGTTTCTTTTTATAACCCAACCCAGCCTTCATGTTTTTCTTTTTGTAACCAGGTTTGTTATAAAAAGTTTTCTTGCTCTTGCCAGCAAATTTTTCAATTTCAGACTTCCCAATTTCTACCAATGGAAAACTTTGTCAATTTTATTCGGAATCACATTTTGAATCGGAACTTCAATATCTGAGAATAATTTGTCCGATCCAATTATGGTATATGACAATCCTATTGAATCAGCATTCACATTTTTCTCAAATTTTGAATTTTTAAGATAATTTTTATGAAAACTTTCTTTATCTTCATCTTGTGACTCGAACTTATCTGTTTTGGTAGAATCATCTTTCAAAACACTTTCAATGACCTTACCTATTACCTCTGAATCACCAATATCATCAGATTTGGGATAGGTTATGTCTATATTTTCTGGCAATTGATCAACCATGTTGAAAGCTTTTTCCACCTTCTCGTCATCACAGAATGTAAACTTTTTCTCAAACGGTGGTGAAACCTGATGATATTCTGAACCAATTCCTTTCTTGTTTTTCTCAGAATCTTTATCATCCGGTTTTATGTTGAAAATACGTTCAAGAACATATGATGAAGCATGATAACTGTGTAATTTATTATTACTAGTTCTAATTCAGCCATCTTGCGTTTAAGCTCAGCTACTTCATCAATATACGAATTTACAACTTGTTGTTTCATTTCATACTGGTTTTTAGGCCTTTGTGACTAGGGCTGTAAACGAACCGAACATTCAGCGAACAGTTCGTGAATCGTTCGGCGGGAAGTTCGTTTATGTTCGTTCGATTAGCTTAACGAGCGAACACGAACAAAAAATTTCGTTCGGCTAGCTTAACGAACGAACATGAACACAGGTCTTGTTCGTTCGACTGCGTTCGTGAACGTTTGGTTACGTTCGTGCGTGTTCGTTTGATTGTATGAAAAAAGTAATAAATAATAAACCTTTTATCTAAACATATTAAAAACTTGAAACCCTGTTTTTTCTAAGTTAGCTAAAATTTGGACATTCTAAAACATTTTTGGGGATAATTATGCTAAGTTAGTTAAACTTGATTCATCTCTTTTGGTGGTGTAGTAGACTTCTTGTGTTTTGATTTATCATTTGATGGTTGTATTTAACTACTTATATCCAACGTTTAAGGATAACAATATTTTTACTTTTTTATTTTCAAGTTAAATGTTCGTTTGCGTTCATTTCTATTTGCTTGTTTTCGTTTGTATTCGAGACCAGTGTTCACGAACTGTTTGTGAAGAACTGAATTTCCTTAACAAACGAACACGAACATAAACTTATGTTCGGTATGCCTTCGTGAACAGTTCACGAATATGTTAATTTCCTTAACGAACGAACACGAACACAAACATGGCCTTGTTCGTGTTCGTTCGGTTCGTTTACAGCCCTATCTGTGACGTTTTAGAACATTATGAAAGTCTAGATTGAACAAGTTTCATTTGGCTTTTCACTGCTTCACATGATTCTTTTATAATTTGATATGCAATTTTTATAGAATCATTCCTTTTTCATTTCTTGAACCACATTTTCTTTTTGTAAACATTCTTCTGTCATTGCTGAACACTTTTGTTTCAAAATCTCATTTTCTTTTTCAAGAACCATACATTTTTGTGTCAGCTTTTCATCATTTTCTTTCAAAACTTTTTCATTTTCAAACATTTCCTTACATTTATCTTTGAAAACTATTTCAATTTTAGTAAATTCCATATCTCTGATTTTAAATTTTTCATCCTTTTCAGTACAAGCACTGCATGTTTCCACGCATTTTTTGCACTGATCATCAGTTTTATTTTCAACTTTTTTTGATGATTCAGAAGACTAAGTTTGAGTTATTACCTCTGTTTTTAGCACCTTGGCTTCTTTTGCCGTCTGTTTCTGAACTTCTTTAATCACCTTCTGTTTTTCAACAGCTTCCTCTGCCAGTTTCTTCAGCTTCTCATCAGTCGTTTTCTGACTTTCCTCACCAGCTTCTCCTGCTTTCTTCTTCAGCTCATCAACCTTCTGTTCACTTTCACAACTGCCTTCTTCTGCAGTTTTCTTCGACTCATCCACCATCTTATCTACACTTTTCTGAAGTCTTTCTTCACATCTCTTCTTCAGACTAGCAAGCATCACTTCACTTATCTTCTTTTCCAAATTTAGGATATAGTTTTTATCCTCAAATTTCTTCGTATAATACTCTCCAGAAAGAGGAATAACTACAAGTAGGTCTTCGTAAATCACCTTACTCGAATCTACAACCAGATTTCCTTTATAATCGATGTAGCATTCCCTCTTCTTATCCCATCTTCCCATTTTCCTAGCTTCATCGTAAGTTTTTGCATGTCATCTAATCTGATTTCTACAAAACGTCTTTCTCTATATGTTTTCTCTTGAACAGGTTTAGATTTCTCTTCAGCAACCAATGCAAACTTTTCTTTTGGAAGATATTTGTTCCAGTTGAACCCTTCGTCATCTTGAACCGTAATCAAAGCTTGTTTCTTCTCTCTTGACGACCCTTCACCAATCTGCTTTTGAATCGGCTTTGATGAATGTTCATTGTTTTGATGATAAATGGCCTTCTTGTAGTAGTCGTCATGGAATGGATTGACGTGATCATTCACTTCCCGGTTAACACACTCTCTTTTGAAATGACCCAACAAATTTCCTCGGTAATACAGACTTACGTTTTGCTGATAGGTTGAACTACTTATTTTATTCTGTTTTTCAAGTTCCAGTTCATGTCCCTCCAGCTTTTCAATAAGTGTATCCAGGGTAAACTCATCAAACCTTGAATCATTTTTCAGTATCATGACAAATGTCTGCCAGTCATTTACTCGCGGTAACGCTTCGATCACTTTATCAATGATTTCTTCTCTAGTCTTTGTAACCCAAACCTTTCAAGTTCAATTTTAAGATGATAGAATCTTTCGATCATCTGTCTCACATTCTCATCCTTCATATAATCAAACAAATAAAATTCTTTCTTTAGTAAGGAAATTTTTTTTTCTTAGTTTGTTTTCCACCCTCAGCTTTCACTCTTAGTGCTTCCTACACAGATTTTGATGAACCATCATGTTGTAGTAATGAAAAAATATCATCTCTAATCGACTGTTGAATTAATGCAATTATTCTTTGTTCATCAGAAAATGTTTGTTTATCTTCTTTACCTAAACTTGAAAGCGTAATTTCTTCATTTCTATCATTTATCGGTCTTTTATACCCGAATTCCAAACAAAACCAACAATCATGTGCATAAGCTTTCACGTAGTTAATAAACCTTTCTTTCCACCAGTTATAATCTTCAATATTATTAAGTTTTGGTGGTTTTGTGTGAGTTCCGTAAAATTTTTCATGTTTCAAATTCTCGGTAATAGTTTTCGAAACATTTTTCGGTGCAGTTATTGTTATGTCGGATGAATCAGAAGTGAATACGTTGCAAAACTCGTTGTAAAACTCTTTAGCCATGATCTTGATCTTTGAAAATAACCTGCAAATAGACAAACACTTAATTAGTTTTAATGAACCGAATACCTGAAAATCCTAATTATGTGTGAATGAGCAATGACGTGATATGCTAATTCATGTGAATGTGTATGAGACTTGATCCTTGAATAACAAACAACTTTCAAACTTTGGAAACCGATAAGTGCGAATGTGAATTTTTGCGGATGAACAAACTCCAACAGATAACAATGAATCCTGCAGATGAAGAATCTGTGGATGAACTATGTTTCAGGAAATGGACTTCTAGTGGATGAAGACTACTCTACGGATAAACCTGTTTCTGCAGCGGATGAACAACTAATGGATGAATTACCTGCAAATGAACTAACAACGAAGAGACAAATTCAAATTAAGTTCAAACGGATGGACACTAAGTTGAACACTTGTTCAATGCAGCAAATGAACTATCAATCAATGGATGGACACATTTCATGAATGAACACTTTGCGGATGGAGACAATCTGTAGAAGTACTTGTTCTACGAATGGACTCTGGTTCGGGTGGATGGACAGTTTTACGGATGGACTGATTAGCAAATGAACTTCTTTGACGAATGAACCTGCAACGTTAACAGATGAACTAGTAGATTCGTCCGAATGGACAGTTTCTCGAACGGATGTAACAATTTTTGGCCGGATGAACAATTTTCCGAGCGTATGCACTTAATCTCGAGCGAATGAACAAATTTCCAACGGATGGACTGGTTTCTTGTTGATTAGTAAAACTGTTAACCTACGGATGGACTGTTCCAGCAGCGAATGGACTTCGGTTCAACCTGACTCAGGCCTGCTGATCCGAGAAATACTTGAACAACACTTAGAACACTTATGGATTCATTCAAACTGACTTCAAATCTAACGAATGGACCTCCTACATTCGGCCGGATGGACTTTAAGTCCTTGAAACAGCAGCGCGCAAACCAGTTGAACTCGACATGATTTTCATCAAATTGAACAAGTTTTACTTTGAATTTGATTCTTAAAATTTGTAGGGTTGATTAAAACTAGTTTTCGCACATTATATAAAAAATTTAGCCAATTTTATCCATGAAATCTCCATAAATCTAAGTTCAAAGTTCAAAAAAATGAAAAAAGTAAGTAGAAGAAGAAAGTGACGATTTTCAACTCTGAATCTGATGAAATTTCTTGAATTCTTGTATCTCTAATCCGTGCAATCGATCACCTAGCTCTGATACCACTTGTGGATTCATTTCGGATCGAATTCGTAACACCGATGACTGCGAAGATCACGTATCATGTGCGGAATCAGTGTACATGAGTGGATCAGACACAAGAACGTAATTATAATGCTGATTCTATTGATGATCTAACAATTACAAGCACCTTGAATCAACTTGGAGATAGTTTCTCTCTCTAGATCTCCAAATGAGCAAAAGTTCTAAATGCTCAAGACTTCTCCTCTATTTATAGCCCTTGTCCATCCTCTCTAACTAGCATGTCCATTTCGAGAGGATGGACTTTCGAGAGGATGGACTTATATCTAAAGATGGACACATAATCAAGCTTAGACTCCTTAACAAAGTATGTTCCTTATCTAAATATCTACAATCCTGAACCATGTCTTGAACATTTTCCGGCTACGATACGTGATTGACGGAAGTGTTAGACATAGTGCACTCACAGGGCTCTTAAGCAAATTGGTGATGATAATCACGCCTACACCACTCGTTTCAAACAGCTGAGCTTTATCGTACCACACATGGTGTCCACTCCTGACCGTATGATCAGGAAGTACATCTGTTTTGGTCAAAAATCACAACAAGGATAATGTAACCAAATCTGATTTTTGTGAGGTCGGATGCTTAGTTTGATGTATGAATGTATGAACTAATACGAAATATTGGCAATGATGAACACAAGGATTTATATGAGGAAAAAGCCCTTGATCAATAAATGATCTCCGACATAAAAAACCTCGGATAGTGAAAACTATCACTATCAACTATATTGCACGAAAAAAGATTACAACTTTGGAAGATAACAAGCTCAATACAATGATTTGCTAGTGTGAGTGTGTGTTTCACCAATGAGTATCAGAGAATTCGAATAATAGCTAATGTGTTTCTATTCTGAGCTTGTTAACCCCTTTAATATTAGAAATATCCTAGTAACAAACTATCCGAAAATCATGCAAGTCTTCACACGATCCCCCTTAACGGTCATGACTCCTTCGCACGTGCCATATTTAGCATATTCCTCCAATATTCCTGTGTTGACTCAGTTCACATAATACCTACAAATGTAAACTAAACACACAAGGAACAATTGTTAAAAACATAGACATTAATAAGGATCCTTGATCCTCAGACTCGTTGTGTTATCCGTTAAGGATCCGTGATCCAGGCTGAATCTCAGGATCAACATAAAATGTATGCCTTAACAATTGCCCCCAAAATATGAGGAATTAAATGTAACTAGATGAGTCATATTTTCGCTTTCGCTGATTTCGGACTATTTGCTGCCACGAAACTAGCCGGGACTAGCCGTTACAGAGATGACGTCATCGACAAGACCCTCCCTGCAACAAACATCATTATATATAGAGAATAGGTAGAGGTGAGATTTTCATTTAAAATCTGATCTTTGCAATTTATAACCGCAATCCAGAAGTCTCAAGGTATTCTCTTTCTTCTCTTTCTTTAATCCTCAATCTTTTCTTCTTCTTTCTCTCTCAAAATCCATTGCGAAGATGGTTACCCGGTCCTCATTGATGAAGGATCCTGAGAATGATAGCCCACCAAGGAGTCAAGGTCTCCTCAAATATCTTTCCCTGGAACTATGCCGTTTTACTGATCCTGAAATTGATCAGATACGCCATTGTTTCCCGGAGGGAACAATCTTCAGGCCTTTTGACTCTTCGATGAAGTGTGATTGCAAATTCGACATCTGGGTTCCCTTTTCTGCTGCCTCATTCCAGATCGGTTTTTCTTACCCTTTTCCGGCATTCACTCAAAGTTTCTTCACATTGACCGGCTTGTGCTACATCCAGGCTATTCCGATGCTGTGGAGAGTAATCTTCACTCTTGAACAGATCATTGAGCATGAAGGTATTGACCTAGGGCTCACTGAATTGAATCACCTGTACAACCTGGTTAGCCATGGGTCTTACCGTTTTCTCTTCAAAGCCAAGCCTCAACACCCACATCCACTCCTCAAAGTTACCAAGAACGATACCAACTGGAGAAACCGGTTCTTTTTTGTTAGGAGAGATTCCATTCCCTATGGAACTCATCTTTTTAAAAAATGGAACTTGAAGGGTAGGATATAGGATACTTAGGCTAGGATCATAGAGAGTTCCTTTCTTTTCTGAAGAGAATAACTGATCCTTGTTTTTCTTGTTTATGCATCTGTCAGTTTAACGACTCTAGTAGATACTGGTGTGCGTCGAGTGCGATATATTTTTATTGATATTTTGAGCCCATTTCACGCATTAGTCAAGTTTTAAATTTATAAAACACGATATTCTACTAACACTAAACACACACTTGGGCAAGTGCACCCATCGTGAGCATAGTATAGCGTTGGTAAGATACCGAGGTCGTCCAAGGACACAAGAGCTTTTAGTACCGGTTTATCCTCAACGTCTAATCAATCTAAATTTTTGAGAAAAGATTTGAAACATGAAAATAAAAACTAAAAATGCAGAAATAAAAATAAAATAAAAACAGATAGACAAGATGAATCACTTGGATCCGACTCGCCTTTAATGTATCCTTTGAGATTTTCCCACTTTCGGACTTTTTAAGAGATTATCTTAGTTATAGGAGTAGGCCCCTCTTTTGAAGGTGACGTTACCCTCAACCCAGTGGTTTGAGTCAGCAAGGATACAATCCCAAAGGGTCGGAATATTGAAAGATAATTAATTAAGTTATTAATGCGAAAAGTGGTAGGCCCCTCTTTTGAAGGTGACATTACCCTCGGCTAAGTGGTTTGAGTCAGCAGGGATACAATCCCAATTAGCCGGTTTAATGTATTAATAGTAGTTTATATGAGGGGTTCAAGCTATTCGCACCCCCGCCATCTAATACTAGTGGGTATTGAAGGAGGTCCTAGTAAGCTTGAACCAGGTCCTTGCAGGATCTATACACTGAACAAGGCAAGAACCTTACTAAACCAATCCCTTAACCCCCCGACCAGGTAGCCAACATGCCTCTATATAGACCGTAGAGACATGAATGATGCAATGTTTTACTTTATATAGACAGTAAAGTAACGCTAAGACACCACAGACAAATGATAAAGAAAATTCACCTTCAACATAAGAAACTAGTTATTAAAGTCATTAATACAAAACCAAATAAAAAGTGCCGAAAGATTAAAAATCAAAAGTAATACATAAAAGACTTGTCTTCACCAAGTGATGTAAGAGGCTTAACCAAACATGGCCTTTGATTGGTAAGAACCCTTACGATCAATCTTGGATCCCGAGACTCCTACACACTCTAAATATGGATGATGGATGATGGTGGTGGGTGTTGGTGTTGTAGTGGTGGTGGTGTGGTGGCAAAGTGGGAGAGTAGTGCTTTGCCAAGGGATGCCTTTGAAGTGAACCAAGCACCCCTATTAATAGCCTGCACAGAGCCCTGGCCACGGCCCCGTGTCTAGCGGGCACGCCCCCGTGGCCAGCCTTTCCTCTTCCTTCGTTTAATGCAAGTGTCAGTAAAGGGTCCCACACGGCCCCGTGCTCAGCAGCGTATCTGTACTATCAAGATTTTGCAAGATTCTGCGTATCTTAGCGTTGACCACGCCCCATGTTGAGCTGGGCACGCCCCCATGGTGGGCGTAAAAGCTTCTACATGTTTGTCTTTTCTGCAGGCTCCTGACCACGTCCCCGTGTCCGGCTGGGCACAGCCCCGTGGTCAGTCTTCTGTTGTCTTGTTTTTGCTTTGGGGATGCTGCCGAGGGGTCGGGCATGTCACGTTTATTCATTTTCTTTGTATTTATGTTGGTTTTGGCTGTATATTTGTTCCTTTTGTTCTTTTAAGCTCATTTGGTCCTGTAAATTCAAAAGGAAGACAAAAACATTCTTTTTCCAACATTAGTACTAAAAAAGTGTTAGTTTTATGCCTCATTTGATGTAATTTATATGTTACATTTTGCACACATCAAATACCCCCACACTTGAATCTTTGGTTGTCCTCAAGCAAAACTCTTTAATATGTGGCTTTACACACCCAAATGGAAGGGGTAGAAGAGAAGTTTTGGGTTTATCTTGAGTGTCGGGAATCTAAGATCTTTTATTGGGTTTTATTTTTATTTTATTTACAATCCTATTCGTCATGATTTATTTAGAACATTTTATAAGAAAAATTACTTATTTGGGCATAACATGCCTCTTTAAAATTCCATTTATATACAAGTTCACATACCTCACGGGAGATCACTCAACACTCGGCCGAAGATGTATTTTTGTGAAACACTCGAGACCGGCATGGAACTTACTTCTACCATATGCTTGCCAAGCGATCAGTCCTCCTCCTTTTTAACTAAAAACCTTCGTAAATATCAAGAGGACTTTGGGAAATGTTAGGATTGGGCTAAGGGTAGGTGGTTTTGGTTAGTGGTTAGTAAAAAATGGTGAAAAGCGTAAAAAGCGTCGGTCGTTGTAAAAATTTTTGTTTTCGTGACTTTTATTCAAACTAGCACATTCAAACAAAGTTTCTTTGAGGAACTTGTTTGTTTATTGCAAGACTCTCATTTTTTTTGATAGGAAACGTCACATGATAACCGGGCTTTTTACTAAAACAAGGGATTGAAAAAGAAAAAGGGTTTTGGTGGGTAAAGGGTTTTTATTTTGTGGGTTTAGAAATGAAAAGGTTTAGGCTCAAAGGGGTTAACTAGGGGGATTTTGGGTATGTGATAAAAATGGAAAGTAATGCTGTTGAAAGGAAAATGGGTTAGTCCTAATGTCTCTATCATTTACTTACTTGGGTTTAAGTTGGTAAGGACCGGGAATGTATCGTCGTGGCAAGTTCTAGAGTCGTAAGAACCAAGCGGCTATTCACACAAGAAATGAAAAATGAGCATTTAGTTTAAAGATATATGCTTGTATGCTCAATAAAGGCTCAAAACTCACTTGTTGTGGGAATGAGTTTATAATGTGATCAAGTATATATAATCAAATTTTAATTAGATTTGTCATGGCTTTTCATAATTTTCTTATTTGGTTCTTTTTATCACAACGCTATCGGTTGTAAACTTGTAAAAATATAACCTTTTTAGAACTTGTTATTCCCAAATTAAACCAAGACAATTAAAAAAAATGAAAATTTTTGAAAAAATTTGGGGTGATTAGCGGTTCCAATAGAGTTTTGTGTAAGACTTGTTATTAGGACTTGCAAGATTCAAGGTTTTAGCATCCCCCCACACTTTAATTATACATTGTCCTCAATGTGTCCCAAAAATAAGTTTTTAGGTTGATTGAATGTGTAAAAAAATGTTGAAAAACAAATTTTCATGTTACTGGGCGTCTGACCACGACCCCGTGTTGGTCCAGGCATGGCCCCGTGGTCAGATCGCCAGTAACAGAATTTAACAGAAGGCTGGCCACGGGGCGTGTTCAGCGAGCACGACCCCGTGGCCAGTTACCTGAACTGGGCAAATTTCTGTAGAGCCTGGGCACTGGGGCGTGTTGGGCTGAGCACGGCCCCGTGCTGAACTTGCTGTAATGCTGGAAAAATTTTCGGGAGGCTCTGTTTTCGTGCATGGGGTGTGGTTTTAACGTTCCCTTGGTAACCTCGACCTTTTCTTGTTTATTAAACCATTATAACATCATCCAAACACCATTTAATAATTTAAACCATCATTCATTTAAAAGTGCCAAGTACATAGATCCAAAAAATTAAAAATAAAAGCGCTAAAAATGAAAAACTACAAAGGTCCTATGATAGACAGGTCATAAAATGCAGGAAATCTAAATCACTAAAGTTCTACCCTAGATGTTTCCCTTTATAAGAATGACAAAAACTCGGGAATGACTCTCCGGTGCTTAAGGGCTTTTTAGAACTCAAAACCGGAGGATGTCCCTCAAATGTCATTGAGCCATTCCTCTATCTCCCTAGGGAGAAAGAAGGCGAGCTCATTTTCCACAATGTCTTGTGGGGGAGGCACAACGACTACCGGAACCCCGTGTAGTATGTCTAGAGGAGGTTTCAGAGGTATGACATTCCATCCGGCTGGAATGATGATTTCCGGCATGACATTCCATCCTCCTTGCATGACGATTGGCACAATGGGAGGTGAAGAAAGAACATTCAACCTCTGGTGCAAAAGGTTGACTTCTTGGAGGAAACCCTCTAACCCCACTGACAAATGATTAATACGGTCCATTAAGGCCTCTTCCACAGACATCATCTCATTAATGGCTTCTCACAAGGCGTACACATAGTTGACCAAGGAGTCCTCCACCGATGTTCTTCTCCCCATTCGATTGTTTCTTGAGTGAGCTGACGATGTTCCGCTGTTCTGGCTCGACATTCTAAGAAATATGTCGAAAAGTTCAAAATAATGAAACTGTAACTCCGGCCACGGCCCCGTGCCCGCTGGGCACGACCTCGTGGTCACCTTTCTGCAGATTTTTGAATTAAGGAATCTCATTGTTTTAAATTATTTTTCTGAATTTTTAGACATTTCTGAGCATAAATAACTTAAAACAGCGTTGTAAAACTTATTTTTAATAAGATTCCTTGGTTAAAAACCTAGCAAATATCACAATAAAGTTTGAAGCCATGGAAGTTTCAAGCGTTAATGGAGGTTGAAGAGTTTTAGAGAAGAAGGTATGAGACAAAAGTGGCAAAGACAAGATGGTGGTTGAGAAACTTCTTTGGAATATACCTTTTAAGGTATGTGTAAAGATCCCAACAAATCTTGGTCTTTGGAATGGGTCCAAATGTGCAGGAATCTTGCTGACTTTATAGAAAATGACAGCACGCTGACCACGACCCCGTGGTCAGACAAGACTCTGACACATTTTCTCCGTATTCTGAACACGGGGCGTGTTGGCCAGGACACGACCCCGTGGTCAATTTTGAGGTGGGCACGGGGCGTGCTGACCTGGACACGGCCCCGTGGCTAGCGTGTTTTATGAAGTTTCGTCTTATTTTAAGGATTTTATTCTGATCGTGCGGTTCCTTACTGGAGGGAACAACACCGAAGTGCCTAAGGTACCTTAATTACTCTTGATTTAAACGAGAACGCAAGAGTTTATCAGAAAGGGTAAAACCTAAACTAAATACCGGTGGGCGAAACCAACCTTTATTCCCCTTATCCGGGCTCTCGTTAAAGAAGGTGTATGTCGAATTGCTCAGGTCTATGAGCGCATCGGTGGATACCGATAGAGAGTCCTTCACGGCACAATCGACACAGGGACGACTATTGCTCAAGTTCTCACAAGAGTTTGAGGTGCTTTCGGTATCGTCGATGTTGGTAGAATCCGAATGTGACCCCAATAATTCTCCTTGATTGTTGTCTCGTGATGAATAACTTGTTTTCATCTCAAGCTCTTTTAATTTTAGGAGAAGTATTTCTTCGAGCTGACATAATTCTTCGGGAGTTATGTCATCTAAAAGAGATGGTTGAGGGCATTCGGGCGAGAGATAATGGTCGTTTTCACTTTCGCCCATCTTAAGGTTAAAGGAAAACGATGGGTCTAAATAGTAGGGAGTGAAATTTAGAAAGTAACACTCTAAATCTTTATGGAATCCACCACATATTTGACATCACTCACCATAAGAGGAGTGAAAGTAAAATAATCAATATCACTCATATTTTTGTCAGAAATTACCAACCGTCGGGATCTTACGGTTCTGTTTTCAGCAACTGGAGATTGGACACGCGGGCGTGTTCAGTGGGCACGGCCCCGTGGTCAGCTACTGTCTGACTTAAAACAGGAGTTCCAGTAACAAAGACAGACACGGCCTCGTGTCTGGCTGAGCACGGTCCGTGCTAAAGTCTACAGAAACTGAAAATTTAAGAAAAATCCTAAAAAAAAAAGAAAAATAAGTAAAAATAATTAGGCCGTTGATTTTAAACTTTATTAAAATCCTTGTGTCCCCAGCAACGGCGCCAAAAACTTGGTGTGCGTCGAGTGCGATATATTTTTATTGATATTTTGAGCCCATTTTACGCATTAGTAAAGTTTTAAATTTATAAAACACGATATTCTACTAACACTAAACACACACTTGGGCAAGTGCACCCATCGTGAGCGTAGTATAGCGTTGGTAAGATACCGAGGTCGTACAAGGTCACAAGAGCTTTTAGTACCGGTTTAATCTAAATATTTGAGAAAAGATTTGAAACATAAAAATATAAGCTAAAAATGCAGAAATAAAAATAAAGTAAAAACAGATAGACAAGATGAATCACTTGGATCCGACTCGCCTTTAATGTATCCTTTGATGATTTTCGCACTTTCGGTTTTTTTAAGAGATTATCTTAGTTATAGTAGTAAGCCCCTCTTTTGAAGGTGACGTTACCCTCAACCCAGTGGTTTGAGTCGGCAAGGATACAATCCTAAAGGGTCGGAACATTGAAAGATAATTAGTTAAGTTATTAATGCGAAAAGTGGTAGGCCCCTCTTTTGAAGGTGACGTTACCCTCGGCTAAGTGGTTTGAGTCAGCAGGGATACAATCCCAAGTAGCCAGTTTAATGTATTAATAGTAGTTTACATATGAGGGGTTCAAGCTATTCGCACCCCCGCCATCCAATACCAGTGGGTATTGAAGGAGGTCCTAGTAAACTTGAACCAGGTCCTTGCGGGATCTATACACTGAACAAGGCAAGAACCTTACTAAACCATTCCCTTAACCCCCGACCAGGTAGCCAACGTGCCTCTATATAGACCGTAGAGACATGAATGATGCAATCTTTTACTTTATATAGACAGTAAAGTAATGCCAAGACACCATGGACAAATGATAAAGAAAATTCACCTTCAACATAAGAAACTAGTTATTAAAGTCATCAATACAAAACCAAATAAAAAGTGCCGAAAGATTAAAAATCAAAAGTAATACATAAAAGACTTGTCTTCACCAAGTGATGTAAGAGGCTTAACCAAACATGGCCTTTGATTGGTAAGAACCCTTACGATCAATCTTGGATCCTGAGACTACTACACACTCTAAAGATGGATGATGGATGAGGTGGTGGGTGTTGGTGTTGTAGTGGTGGTGGTGTGGTGGCAAAGTGGGAGAGTAGTGGTTTGCCAAGGGATGCCTTTGAAGTGAACCAAGTACCCCTATTTATAGACTGCACAGAGCCCTGGACACGGTCCCGTGTCCAGCGGGCACGCCCCCGTGGCCAGCCTTTGCTCTTCCTTCATTTAATGCAAGTGTCAGCAGAGGGTCCCACACGGCCCCGTGTCCAGTGGGTATGGCCCCGTGGTCAGCAGCGTATCTGTACTATCAAGTTTTTGAAAGATTCCGTGTATCTTAGCATTGACCACGCCCCGTGTTGAGCTGGGCACGCCCCCATGGTAGGCGTAGAACCTTCTACAGGTTTGTCTTTTTTGTAGGCTCCTGACCACGCCCCCGTTTCCGGCTGGGCACGACCCCATGGTCAGTCTTCTGTTGTCTTGTTTTTGCTTTGGGGATGCCGCCGAGGGGTCAGGCATGTCACGTTTATTCCTTTTCTTTGTATTTATGTTGGTTTTGGCTGTATATTTGTTCCTTTTGTTCGTTTAAGCTCATTTGGTCCTGTAAATTCAAAAGGAAGACAAAAAAACTCTTTTTCCAACATTAGTACTAAAAAAGGGTTAGTTTTATGCCTCATTTGATGTAATTTATATGTTACATTTTGCACACATTAATACACCCGCCACACCTGAGAGACTCACCGCTTGCTTTCTGGAACCTGGACTCAACTGTCTGGACCTACTAACCAAGGATCAAGGATTCAAAAGAAGCTTCATCAGCCTTCTACACCATGTCAAGTAAGTATCCATAAATTTATGTAAATGTTGAATAAAAAATAAATTATGAATACTTATATGTATTTTGTGCTTGTTGGTGCTGATAAATAATCATCCAAATCTGCTCCCCGATTCGGAATGGGTGACACTGAAGGTATCATCTCCCCCAAGTCTATCAAGAAAGAGCTGGCCGCAGGCTAAAGCCTCCCTGAGTTCAAAGGGACACTCACCAGAGCCAAGGCAGGAAGCAAGAGGAAGAAGCCCAACGAGCCCTCCGGCAACTCTCCCCAAATCGAGCAGCAGTTCCATGAGTTTGTCTCCTAGGTATGGATCATGTATCCTTAATTTTGTATTATGTCTATGGATCATTGGTTCTGAATGCCATTCTCTATGTTTGTAGAAATTTGCTAAGATCTAAACCATCCTAAGCAAGCGCCTAGCTGAAGCAGAGGAGGGTCTTCAAGACGTTCAAACCATGTCTGCTGCTAAGGATAAGAGGATCTCCCATCTGGAGAAGGAGAACAAGGGCTTGGAGAAGCAGGTCCTGGTTGCTGAAATGAGGGCCAACAAGGAGCGGCTGGAGATCACAGAAGAAGCCAAACAATCTGCTGCCATTGTGATCCTCAAGACTAAGCTCTGGATGGCTAGAGAGGCTGCTGATCCTTCCTTTGACAGGGCTGAGTGGGACACTGCTACCTGGAGGCAAAGGCTACATGACCTTAGGGATGATGAGGAGCCTGAGGAGGTGCTGACTGCTGAAGCTGGTGCAAGTGGTATTAAGGATCCTGAGCAGGTGGCAGCGGCTGGTGGCAGTGGTGAAGCTAAGGTGGACGAGGCAGCGAAGGTCTATGCTGCAACAATGGGCGATGATGGAAAATTTAGACGTGGCCGGAGCCCATTTCTAGAATTTGATGTTTTGTGGTTTATGGTGTTTTCGTTTTGAACAATTTGGGTTGTACTTAAAAAATAGTATCTAGGGTTAAGGATCACTGATCATGTGAACAATAGGGTAGTAACAAAGATGGATGTGTCCTTCTGTTTGTGGAGGATGAAGTCTTTGGTGCCCCTCGCTTTTAATTTTCTGCACTTTGAACCGTTAGTATGGACACCCTTTGCTAACCCAAGTGGACGGGCCACGTATTGCTGGTAGAAGCTTGGGTCAACAATTTTGACAACCTTTTGAAAGGGTTTTAATAAATAAATTAAACTTAACATTTTTTGACTATATTTGTTGTTGTTCTTTTTATCTTTGAATATTGTTATGTTTATACTTGTTAGTCAATTCCATATCATATAACTTAGGAGTTTATAAATTGTCAAAAAGAATATCAAGTATATGTCAAAACAAGTTCTCCAGAAGGCTGAACATTATATGATCAAGGATTATCCTCTTGTCAAAAGTTGAGGGTAACATTAATAAATCAGAAATAAAATAACGGTAAATAAAGGATCATACCAGTGAATCCAAGTTAGGATTCTATATCCTTAAAACTTACATTTTTGTCAATAAGGCATAAAAATCAGTAGAACTTTAGGATTCAGGATCCTTAGCTGTTAAGCTTTGTGAACCTGTAACAGTATATAAATTGGGACTAAGCCAAACATCAAATGAAAGAATCATTAGTAACTGGGGACAAGCCCAAATAGACTGGGGAGAAGCCCAACAAACTGGGGACAAGCCCAAATATACTGGGGACAAGCCCAACAAACTGGGGACAAACCCAAATATACTGGGGACAAGCCTAACAAACTGGGGTCAAGCCCAAATAAACTTGTGTAAACTGGGGTCTGGCATAAACTGGAGACTGTCCCAACGTGAGTGACATGAAAATGCCAAAACCTTAGCTAACGTGAAAACGTTAGAAACCTTAGGAACGGATGTATGGTACGCCTACCATTATACTTAGGATCCTGCATATAGCCAACAACAATGAAATTGTCAGCCCCTAAAGTGGGTACTGGTCCCATTGCCTCGAACTATACTTGGATAACGTGCGTAACTGACGGGGTGTCAAAACCCAATTCGTGTGAAAGGTGAAGACCTTTAAACCGTAGAAGATAATGGATACCTTAGACTGGGGACAAGCCCAAAAACTTTGGAGAGGTGGCCAACCCCTTGATCTTTTGTCACAAATGCAGATAACTCTGCAAAACTTAACACTTGATGAAAGTGGATGTTATAAATCTAACATCCTTTCCTCATAATGAATGAAATAAAGAACTTATGAAATAATAAGCAAAACATTACGAGAATGAGGATCATATATTCTCTGAGGATCCTTAAACATGAATTAAGTATCAAGATACCTAAGGATCCTTAATCCTTCTTACATAAAGTACTTCTTTAAATGAACATCATTCCAAGCTCTTGGTAAGAGATCACCATCCATTCTTAACAAACGATATGCCCCCTTTCCTGCTTCAGCTTCAATTAGATAGGGGCCTTCCCATTTTGGTGCTAACTTGCCATCAACAGGATTTGTGGTATTTTGGAATGCCTTCCTCAATACCATGTCACCAACTTGAAATTTTCTGACCCTGACATTTTTGTTGTAAGCTCCAGATACTCTTTGTTGATAGCTAGCCAACCTTATACTTGCCAAATCCCTGAGTTCCTCTATGGTATCCAGGTCTTGAGCTAAACTTTCATCATTTCCTTCAGGATCACGGATGCTTGTTCTTGCAGTGGGGACTACCATTTCTGTAGGAATCACAGATTCAGCTCCAAAAACTAGGGAGAATGGAGTTTGACCAGTAGCATTCTTAGGAGTTGCTCTATCAGTCCATAAGACATATAGTAACTCTTCTGCCCATTTTCCTTTCTTGGATTTAAGCTTCTTCTTCAAGTTGTTGATGATGATCTTATTTGATGATTCTGCCTGACCATTAGCTTCTGGGTGGACTAGTGTTGATGTTATCATCCTAATCCCCCAGCTATCACAAAAGTTAGTAGTTCGACTCCCAATGAATTGGGATCCATTATCACAAACAATTTTAGAAGGTATTCCAAATCTAGTAATGATATTTCTTTTGATAAAAGAAATAACTTTTTTTTCTCTGAATTGTGCAAAGGCTTCTGCTTCTATCCACTTGGAGAAATAATCAGTCATGGCCAACATGAATACTTTTCCTCCTGGTGCCTTAGGAAGCTTGCCAACTATGTCCATTGCCCATATCATGAATGGCCAAGCAGAGGATATAGGATACAGAGGCTCTGCCGGTTGATGTAGGATATTACTGTGTCTTTGACAAGTATCATACTTCTTTGCATATTCCACAACATCCTTCTTCATTATGGGCCAATAATATCCTGTTCTAAGGATCCTTGAAAATAGTGCTCTGCCCCTAGTGTGATTCCCACAGTCTCCATCATGAAAATCCTTTAAAACTTCTTGAATCTCTGGATCCTCAATGCATCTTAAATATGGACCTGCAAGAGACCTTTTATATAAGATGTTATTTAATAATGTGAATTGAGATACCTTAATCTTGAAGGCTCTAGAATTTTCTCCAACAGGAATTTCTCCATTCTGTATATATCTCAAGATTGGAAGGATCCAGGATCCTGAATTTGACTGTGCACCATCACTGGGTACAATTGCAGAATCCTCTACTATCTCCATGGCTATGTTATCCTCAATTGCAGGAGCTAAAACATGGATGATATGTATCTTCACATCCTTTGGAATCTTCAGTGATGATCCAACATTAGCTAGAGCATCAGCTTCTGCATTTTCTTCCCTGGGTACCTGTGTTAGGCTGAAAAAAGTAAAAGAATCTGCCAGTTTCCTGACTATTTCTAAGTACTTGATTAGCTTTTCACCTTTGACAGTATAAGAACCGTTATAATGATTAGTAATTAATATAGAATCTACATACACTTCAAGATACCTGATCCTCATATGCTTGGCTAATTGCAAACCTACTATCAAGGCCTCATATTCTGCACCATTATTGGTGGTTTGAAATTCACAAGTAATTGATTGGGGTATGATGTCCCCCTGTGGAGATTTTAGTAGTATGCCTAGTCCAGTTCCCTTGACATTTGAAGCTCCATCTGTGAAGAGTGTCCAAGGATCATTGGTCTCCTCAAGTTTTTGAACTTCCAATTCAGCTTCCCTTTGTAGATCACTACTGAAATCAGCCACAAAGTCAGCTAAGGCTTGGGACTTGATGGCAGTCCTAGGTTCATACTTAATGTCATATGCACTAAGCTTGACTGCCCATTTTGCCATCCTTTCTGACATTTTAGGTTTCCTGAGAACATTCTTGATAGGAAAATTAGTTTTGACAACAATAGGATGAGTTTCAAAATAGTGTCTGAGTTTAGTAGATTCCATAATTAAAGAAAGAATAAGTTTCTCTAAGTGAGAGTACCTGGACTCAGCATCAAGTAGACTTTTACTTACATAGTATACCGGATGTTGAGAGCCTTCATGATCCTTAACTAGGACCGCACTTACTGCCTTAGCTGAAACAGCTAAGTATAAGGATAATGTTTCACCATTTTCTGGTTTCATTAGAACTGGTGCTGAGGATAGGTAATCCTTGAGGGCTTTGAGAGCATTCTCATGCTTCTCAGTCCATTCAAACTTTTTATTCTTCCTCAGAATATCACAAAACTCTTTGTACTTTTCTGAGGACTTTGAAATGAATCTGTTCAAGGCTGTGATTCTTCCTGTCAACCTTTGCACGTCCTTAGCATTGGCAGGAGACTTGATGTTCACAATGGCCTTGATTTGTTCTGGACTTGCCTCTAGTCCTCTCTTTGTCACCATATATCCTAAGAATTTACCAGCTTTAACTCCAAAATGGCATTTGGAAGGATTCAATTCATGTTGTATCTGTCAAGGATATCGAATGCTTCTTCCAAATGCTTCAGGTGATCCTCAGCTCTTTTGGATTTGACTACCATATCATCTATGTAGACTTCCATTGTGTGTCCAAGCTGCTCTTTGAACATCATATTCACTAATCTTTGGTATGTGGCACCTGCATTTCTTAAACCAAAGGGCATAACAATATAGCAATATATACCCGTGGGAGTCATGAAGGCTATGTCCTCTTGGTCAGATGGTTCCATCTGAATTTATTGGAATCCAAATGAAGCATCCATAAAAGTTAACAACTCATGACCGCCGTAGCATCCACCATACCCTACACTTTCTGTAAAGGGAAAGGATCCCTGGGACATGCTTTGTTTAAGTCAGTAAAACCAACACATACCCTACACTTTCTGTAACACCTCGTAAAATCACGTCCAATGAAGTATTGACACGTGTAATGAACCATAATGAAGTCAAACATTGAATTTTAGGGACTAATTTTTCGAAAAATCGAAAACTTTGATTATGAAAGAACTGGAAGTGTTAGCATACCTAAAATAAGTTTCCAAATAACCTCTTACAATGTGTATATTCACAAATGTGCCACTTGATGATTAAGTGTAGCCGTTTGCGTAATTAATTGAAAGTTTGCGCGATGAAGGGTTAAAAGCATCAACATGTTAATTCTTACCTCTGAGTGACCTTTTAACAAACCAGGAGCTTCATAATATTAATTATACTCTCGGGAATGCCAATTAATGGCCATATAAGGTTTTTATGCCTATAAGTAAAGTTACGCGCAACTTTGCAAGTTAGAGGGGCTAAAAGTGTCAATATGTTTAATTATACCTCTGAATGACCTTTTAGCAAACCCGAAGCATCGTAATGTTTAATAATACTATCAAGGATGCCTAATATGTATTAGATGAGGCTTCAATGCTAATAAATGATGAAATGCGCAAGTTTGCGCAATAGAGGGGCCTAAAGCGTCAACTTTTGAATCTACGCCATTCGGTGACCATTTAAGCAAACGGGACATGGCTACGTGACCGTAATTAGGTAGGTCTTTAACCCTTAAAAGGGCACATCCTAATTACCACGTTTACTTAGTTAAATTGCCGGGTCAAATAAAAGTCAAACGGATTAGTTTTAAATAAAATACATAGCTATTAATATAAATGTCATAAAATCAGTTTTATCACTTTAATAACTTGGTAAATATTAGTTGAACATGCCTAAGCATGATTCAACCCGACAATTCTAAGTATACGCTCGGTTCGGAACCGAAAGTCGCAAAAATTGACTTTTGCTTTGACTTTCAGTTCTGACCCGATTTAGCTTAGTTTAGTTATGCCTTAGGATTCCATTAGGACCATATTATAAGTTAGTATAACCCTCCAAGGTTATACAACTTGGTTCCATAGAAATCCTAGTTCATGCATGTTTCCGTTAAATGCCTAAATGTTGACCGTTATGCCCTTTTGACCTTAAAACGATATTTTTTTGAAAATGTGAGAGGATAGAAACCTTCACTACTGAATTATAAACTTGTCCCTAAAATTTGACATCAATTTGAGGTCTAGATTAGTAGTTATGCTCAATAGCGTAATTAGAAAGCTTTTTATTAATTAAACGGCATAATTAGCATATATCCTATCTAAACCCAATTTTGATACCAAAATTTTTACCTACTGATATAAAATAATATTTTGGGATTTTTAAAGATTTTTATTTATTTTTAGGCTGAGCATAACATAGGGTTATAGGCTTGATTCGGTAATTGCCGGTTTTGCCCTTTTGGGCTATAAAATGAGTTTTACAAATCCTTTTGACCCCGAACCTTTTTCAACTAATATAATATGATAAATAAAATATTTTGAGCCTTCTGGAATAATAAAAATATCAGTTTTCTATACAAAACCCGGAAATGGCTCAAATCGCCTTTTTAAGCATTTTTAACACATAGTATGTATCAAAACTATTTTAAACATATAAGGGCTGATGCCTACTGATATATTTAGTAAATTTTTATATTTTAATAGTAAGGAAAAGTTTTAAACTCAGGTTTTCGGTTTTAACCTTTTAAGCCTATGTGAAATTACCAAAATGCCCCTGCGGTGCATAGTATGGTTATAATTAATAAATTTCACATATATGATACCCTACTGTTATAACTTATTAAATTAAGTATATTTACTGATTAAATCAGACCTGTAACTCAAGATGATATTTAATCTCTTTTATAACCTCTAAAATGACCAAAATACCCCTACGGGGCATAAATTGGTTTTAAATTCGTTTTGGGCATAATGGAAGGTATCCTACTGATATCACAACATATTTAAGACATATTAACTTAGGAAACCTGTTCATGACTCTTGTGGTTACCCGTTACGCCCTTTTTGCGTTCGGATCGGCTTATGTAACTAGTTTGCATAAATTAGCCGAAACGGGACAAACCTTATCATTTTTATCTCAAAATCCAGAATGTGTTTAGTTTACCCTTATTACACAAGTATACAAGCTTGTCGGGTCTAAACCACATTCTAATCCGGTCTTCACATAATCATGCGTATTGAACCGTATCCTCCTTTAAAGACTAACCGGTCTAAGCTTAGGCTTAATTAAAGACCCGTTAGGAATCTAATAGGTTATTAAAACCTTCGTTCCAGATTTAGGAGCCCAGTAAAAGCTATCTGTACTTGCTTGGTGGTATACGGCTGGGATAAATTGTATAAATTTGCTCAGGTAAATACTTTTAACTTATTTTCCCTATACGGGCTTGGGGTACGGTATATAAAATACCGCTTGGTCGGGTAATTGACCTTAACCGGTCGGTGGTTAAGTGTGGTCAAAATGACCCGTTTAAAAATGCTGTTTTGTTTGTTTAACGCCTTTGGGGGTTTAATGACCATGTCCCGGATATCCTTGGCATCATTCAAAGAATGGCCACGACCTTAGCACACGGGTGTAGGCGTACACCCGTAATGCATTCAAATAAATAAAGTATAATCGTCGATACCTGAGAGAAGTATCGCGGCAGAACTATACTAAGTGGTGTGTTTATTAATCTTTAACCCGACACGACCCGGACAACTGAACGCATAACAAACATGTAATTCTTTTACAAGATTATAAGCAAATAATTATCCCAAGTGATAAAAAGTTTTGTGCCATTTGCACTCAAATCAATTTTTAAACCATTTTCAAAATGAGTGAGTTAAATTGTATTTACCAGTGAAAACTGACGTATTTTCCCAAAAAAAGACTAAGTGCAGGTACTACGCGTAATAGGCTGGTTTCTCCTAGCATCAAATAGAAGTCTCGCAAGCTTAGATGTCTGAAGTCTGTTGAACAATGTTTCATTTTATTTTCGATCCGCCTGTGGATCCTTTACTTTCCGTTTGTAATACTTTGATATTACTTTATATCGGATTGTAATATATTTATCTTTATCTTATGCTTCCGCTGTGCATTCAAATTGTGTTGTTTGACTATGATGATATCAACTACGTCACGATACTCCCCACCGGGCCCACCGGTGACACGTGGAAAATAGGGGTGTGACAGGTTGGTATCAGAGCCAACACTGAGTGAATTAAACACTAGCCTTTTTTTGTTTAATCTTAGTTACACGATTGCACATTTTTGATTCTTGAGTCTAGACAAGGAACTTAGGACTATTCCTGATTTGTTTTTGTCCTTTATTTGTTTCCTTTGTTATTTTTTGATTACCTCTGCATGGGCGAGTCATTGCTATTAGAAGTCCCATTTAGGGCAACCATGTACCTGTTTAAATTTTAATGGAATGGTTGGATTTGAAATAACATTCCTACTATAAGATCTACCATTGTAATAAAATGGCAAAATCTAAAAAGGACGAGACCTAGCCCATGTGTCACCTTAAGACAGGGCCAAGATGGTAGTTCCACAATTAGATTTAGATCCCTGTTTACATCTCAATCTAGGGTTGCTCTGTGTTAAACATTAAAAGAATCTTAAAGGTAAAACCTAGCCTAAACGTCATTGCAGACATGGCCAAGATGGTAAAACCTAGCTTAGATGTCATTGCAGACATGGCCAAGATGGTAAAACCTAGCCTAAATGTCATTGCAGACATGGCCAAGATGGTAAAACCTGCACAAAAGATTCCAAATCTTGTTAACATCTGAAAGTATGTTAACATGCTTGGCAAACTGTGATGTGATAAAGTCACACAGGCCATCTTTAAATCCGGATATTTTTAATCTCCCTGTAACTATGTAACCATCCCTTAAGGATGAAGTGCCTACGGGCAATAATTAACATCCTGTGGGACTAAGGAGAGGGGTAGCCTACAACTCCCTGTCAAGAAAAGGTAATGAACTTGGATTCAGACCCTAATACCTCGATTCTGTGAGAATCCTGGTTATAAATTAAACTTGTCCACGTGACTTGGCTTTTGTGCCATAGTTATATTTTAAATAAATTTAGGATAATTATAATGAAAATTCTGAATAAAATAAATATCATTCTTTTTCTCCTAGTATATGTATTAAAAAGAATCTTAAAAGGTATAACCTAGCTTGAATGTCATTAAAGACCTGGCTAAGATGGTAAAAACCTATTTAAAAGAGATTCAGATCCTTATTAACACCTGAAAACGTGTTAGCACTCTCGACAACAGTGATGCGATAAAATCACACTTGTCATCTTTATATTAGGAACTTCCAAACCCCTTATTTAGCCTAAATGGTCAATAGGAATCATGGCTAATAAACGTCGAACATGATGTACACATCTAAACATCCATCTGGGATGTATACCTACGGGCAAAGATGTATTCATGATAAAGATAGTTATTCATAACTTCCTGTTAAAAGGTAATGAGTTATGAAATTTTCCGATCCAAAGGAATCATTGATTATGTTTTAGATTGTCCTTGTGACAAGGCTTTGTGCCATCTAAAGAATCCTTTGAAACAAGCCTTTGTGCTGTATAAAGTGTCTGTACGACATTGACAGTTGTGACTTATATCCCCTGTCTAATAAGAAGGATTAGATTATGTGTAAACGCCAAAGACGGTTTATTTAAAAACCTAGGCAAAACATAATCGAATAAATCTTATACTATCTAATGGCCTATAAGGTTTAAGTTCACCATGGCTATTTAATCATAAAATTCGACGATTGGCTATAATTAAATAAATAAATTATTACCCGGTTTTAGCCTTCAAAGCTTCATTATGGTGGATTTATATGAAGCCCACAATCATCCAGTTGATCAGAGTAATACTATAAGACGGATCTTAACAAGCACTGAGCTACAAGCTATGTTAAATATAGCCATAAACAAAGCAGTGGACCGAGTATTTAAGGATCATAAGGAAGTGCGAGAATATCCCAAATAAGGGTTACAAAAAGGGTAAGACTAGACCAAATTATAACTAGTCCAAGCCAAATGAGGCAAAACCCAAATGTAAAACCTGCGGGAAAACATCACTTTGGAACATGTATCCAAAAGCAGATCATGAGATGTGGCATCTGTAGGAAGACAGATCACAAGACTCATAAATGCAAGGACTTGAAGGACGCCACATGCTATGGTTGTGACGAGAAGAGGCACATAAAGACCCGCTGCCCAAAGAAGGCGACTAAAGAGAAGGGCATTTGGAATTCACAAGCTAAGCCTTGTGAAATCTGTAATAAAGAAAGGCACAAATCTTTGGAGTGCCAAGATAGAAAGGACGCAACCTGCTATGGTTATAAGGAAATAGGGCACATCGAAAACTAATTGCCCAAATTAAACCAACAAGCCTGGGGAGGCTAAGAAGACCAAAGCTGGAGGCTCTCAAATGAATGCTCAAAGAGGCTATTCGGGATGACAATGTCACAACAGGTACTTTCTTTATCAACAACGCTCATGCTAGAGTATTATTTAATTCAGGTTCAGATAAGTCTTTCGTAGACAATGGATTTTGTAAATCTTTAAATCTGCCTGTTAAAACTCTAAGCATTAAGTATAAAGTAGGATTGGCCAATGGTACCTCAGAGACTGCTTCAGCAATGTTAGATGGATGTTTTATATCCATTAGGAACCATTCATTTCCACTGCCCTTGTTTCCGTTGAAATAGAGGGACTCGATATAGTGATAGGAATGGATTGGTCATCTTATAGCTAATCCCATATTGTGGGTGATAAGAAGCAAGTAATTAACAAGACTCCTTATGGTAAGCCTTTGGCAATTCAGGGAGACACATGGTATGGATTGCCTATGTACCTGTTGAATTTGGTATTTAATACCAAAGCTTCGAGTATGGAAAACTCAGAAAAGACAGACAACAGTCGCGATGCTAGGAAGGCGACAAACGTTAATGGTGCATCAAAAGTGAACCTCAATGTTAATGGAGTTAATCTCTAAAACTGTAAATAACGCAGCTGTTAGAAAGGCTATAAGAAAAGTCATGAAAAGGTTCAAGAAGCCAAATGCTGCTCGCGTTAGAACACGTCGCCGCTCATGAGAAGAGCTTGATTCATACTTCAAATGCGAAGAATAATCTTAACAGAATCATATATGGCAAGGAGCCCATTCCTTTTAGGATGTACTTAAAAAGTACTTCGTCTCTTGGAAGTCAAGAGACTTCAATAGTAAAAGGGGGGGGGGAGGCCATCATTACAGGAAATTGTTGAAGTAGAAACGATTAGGCGTATCAGCGGTTATGCTGGAAAGTACACGGTGAGGTGTGCACCACCGTCATTCGATGGCAATATCCTTAATTAGTGAGGACATTAATGAAGTCCGCAAGAAAGATCCCCTTATACAATATGGGATGGTTCAAGTTTTAAGGACCTTATCAGGGAAGCCTTTTGTCCGCATCACAAGATGGAAAGGATAGAATAAGAATTTTCTGACTCTCACCATAAAAGTTTGTAGTATGTCGTAAATTTTAATTCCTTGGCTGAGATAGTACTCCATTCAGATTACCCAAAATCTAAGCTTAATGTAATTAATTATCGGTGGCTAGCATCGGCAATAAGAGGGCACATTAAGATTTCAAAGCCTGCTTGTTATAAATCCATTATGGATCTACCTCAGCTATTCATTAAGAAACAACAGGTCAAAGCTGAGTCTGCCCTAAAATTTGTTAAGGATTCTACAGCTGAGTTTAAAAGGATTAAGAATGGAGGCGTTTAACCCTCCTGATGTATGATTAGAGGCAGTTCACATTAATAATGATACTAGATAAATCCCCTATTGTGATCCTAGTACTAAGAATTTCGTTTGGTTTCGGGTACTGATAAGTTTCTCATAAAACCCTAAGCTTAGCAAACTTTTAAAAATCTTTCCCGTAAGAACCCCAGATGTTAAGAGTAAGGTAAAACTTACAGGCGAAATCATAAGAACCAGTGCTTCTGTTTCTGTCAGAAACCTCTAATCGTAGAATTTTAGAAGTATCCTCTCTCTAGAGGAAATGCGTCAGCATATATAATTGATATCTCTTTAATCTCTCTCGATTAAGAATACCAGGTGGTATGACAAAAGCGCCATATGAGGATTGATGTATCTTAATAAGTTCCATAGATTGCTTCCATGCCTGATCAGTATGGAGGTTTAATGCATGGAACCACAAAGATATCCCGATGGTCATATGGTACTAAAGTCAACTAATGGTATTCAAAGAAGATATCCAGAATGGAATTGTCCAAGTAAATGTTCCCGATTAAGAAATTCATGGACTAGTATCATAAACATGTCACTTATTTGACACAAGCAATGATGGATGAACTAGAGCCTGAGATTTGGAAAACCTCTATAACCTCCTTGTATCCTGGTTATCTTCTCTTAAGATTACCCTGTTTACCTCCTGAAGGGCTAGTAGAGTTAAGAATTATATTCCATTTAAGGCAGTATTGTTATGAAATCTCCAAGACGGCTAGTACCATCATTGGAAGAATCGAAACCCTAATTTAGTAAGTTTTAAGATAGAGGATTCATAAAGCCTAACTCAATATTCTGAGAATTCGGTATGGTTAATTAAGAAAGACGGTTCATTTTGCTTATGCATTGATTACCGCAACCCTAATTAGGCAACAATTAAGAATTAGCCATCAGCTGCCCAGGATCGTCGATTTGTTCGACTAGCGGCAGGGATTAGCTATTCCTTAAGATTAGTTTTAAGCAGTAGTTGGAATAACCATCTCACCTTAAAATAAGCTTTTCTATAATAGATGATATAAGTATCAACGCTGCTCCTTTGGAGACCTTGTATAGATGGAATGTTAAACATCCATTGTTAGACAGAAGATTGGTAAGTCCAATTGTCAGGATCTGAAAGTTTCCTTGGAAACAGCGAATAAGATCATGCAAATCCATAATCATCTGTAAGTTGCCAGTATTCGGCAGAGAATCAAGGATTAATAAGTGTAGCAACCCTCCTAAGATCTTGTTATGGGATAAGGTTCAACAAAGATATCACCCTGGAAGGGTGTGCCAATCTGTTAATTATTAGGATAGTTGAGCTCTGAATATATAGAATCATTCGAAGGAATCGAATGTATCAAGATCAAATAGCTTATAAGCTAAAACCTATTAGAGGAGCTTGGTGAAACTTGCTATGTGACCCACACTAATGATTTAAGGATATATTTCACCAATAAGTCGAGAAGTATTATCACATAAGGATATGCATATCTATGATATGATAAGAAGCCCGTATCGATTAAGGATCGTCAGAATAGGATCTAAGGAAGAAACATGAACCTATTATAAAGGTCATTTAGGATGCCTCTAGAGGCCCAAATAAGTTGTGGAAGTTAAGTCCATTATGCAACAAAAAGTACTTCCATTACTTTAGCAAATCTCGAGGTCGAGATTTCTTTTAAGAGGGTGAGGATGTAATACCTTGTAAAATCACGTCCAATGAAGTATTGACACGTGCAATGAACCCTAATGAAGTCAAACATTGAATTTTAGGGACTAATTTTTCGAAAAATCGAAAACTTTGATTATGAAAGGACTGGAAGTGTTAGCATACCTAAAATAAGTTTCCAAATAACCTCTTACGATGTGTGTATTCACAAATGTGCCACTTGATGATTAAGTGTAGCCGTTTACGTAATTAATTAAAAGTTTGCGCGATGAAGGGTTAAAAGCGTCAACATGTTAATTCTTACCTCTGAGTGACCTGTTAACAAACCAAGAGCTTCATAATATTAATTATACTCTCGGGAATGCCAATTAATGGCCGTCTAAGGTTTTTATGCCTATAAGTAAAGTTACGCGCACCTTTGCAAGTTAGAGGGGCTAAAAGTGTCAATATATTTAATTATACCTCTGAATGACCTTTTAGCAAACTCGAAGCATCGTAATGTTTAATAATACTATCAAGGATGCCTAATATGGATTAGATGAGGCTTCAATGCTAATAAATGATGAAATGCGCAAGTTTACGCAATAGAGGGGCCTAAAGCGTCAACTTTTGAATCTACGCTATTCAGTGACCATTTAAGCAAACGGGAGTGTAGTAATATTTAAATATATGATTGGGAATGATTATTATGGGCCATAGAAGGCTTAGATATCATTAAACGGCATTTCGCGCTACTTTGCGCAATTAAGGGACTAATTGCGTCAAACTACAAAAGTATGTCAATTCGTAGGGTATCGGACCTTCCGGAATATGTCCATAAGTTAAACATACCCTATTTATCCTTTATATAGCTTAGATATAGGTTTAGAGGTGTTTGGTGCGCAAAAATAAACTTTTATGTCATGCAGGGACTAAAAGTGTCAAAAAGTGCACAAGTTTGCACTTTTGCGCATATCTCGCATTCTGAATATCCCCGGACACCCAAAAATTTATGTAAGCACTAAGATATTTTATTTTAGTGTATGGCATGATAAAATTCTACTCATCGCGTAATTTGGACCGTTTTTAGCGTCCGTCCGTGTTTCGTCGTAATTCGACGCACAACATGACCGTACGGCCAAACGAACCGACATCCGACATGTTTTTGAGCATGTTTCATGTCCCCTATGTTTAGGCATCATGTTAGGGCCTTGAAATGAGGTTAACAGGCCTTGGATGTGTCGAAAACACATCATTATGCAAACAGGGACCATTTTTGCCATAATTGAAACTGCTGTTGCTGGGGTGGACTGCCAGGCGGGGCGCGTAAGCCTCCCTGAGGTCTTACGCGGGGCGCCTCAGCCCTGCAGATTAACAAAAATCAGTTTACAGCTGTGAACAGCTTGTTCCAGCTTGATCCAGCCCTTGTTGATGGTATTTTTCAATCCTTGGGCAGCCCATGGTATACCAAAACAATGGGTAAGAGGTGTATGGCTCAGATTTAATCACGGTTTACGAGAAATGATCCTAACAGTTCTCAAAAACCTATAAATACCCCACTTGATTTTGGGTTTCATTCACACTTGGTCTTGAATTCTCTAAGTTGAGGACTTTGCTCTTCATACCTGAGAATTTAGGATCAACCCTCCATGCTTGGACCCTTTGTAAGTGTCCTCTTGTGCTTAGTTTAAATTTTTTTAGCGGTTATAACCGAAAGTCAAGCGTTTTTGATAAACGCTTTGACTTTTAAACAGTTGAGCCATGGTTCGTAACGAACATGGCTACGTGACCGTAATTAGGTAGGTGTTTAACCCTTAAAAGGGCACCTCCTAATTACCACGTTTACTTAGTTAAATTGTCGGGTCAAATAAAAGTCAAACGGGTTAGTTTTAAATAAAATACATAGCTATTAATATAAATGTCATAAAATCAGTTTTCTCACTTTAAAAACTTGGTAAATATTAGTTGAACATGCCTAAGCATGATTCAACCCGACAATTCTAAGTATAGGCTCGGTTCGGAACCGAAAGTCGCAAAAGTTGACTTTTTCTTTGACTTTCAGTTCTGACCCGATTTAGCTTAGTTTAGTTATGCCTTAGGATTCCATTAGGACCATATTATAAGTTAGTATAACCCTCCAAGGTTATACAACTTGGTTCCATAGAAATCCTAGTTCATGCATGTTTCCGTTAAATGCCTAAATGTTGACCGTTATGCCCTTTTGACCTTAAAACAATATTTTTGAAAATATGAGAGGATAGAAACGTTCACTACTGAATTATAAACTTGTCCCTAAAATTTGACATCTGTTTGAGGTCTAGATTAGGAGTTATGCTCAATAGCGTAATTAGAAAGCCTTTTATTAATTAAACGACATAATTAGCATATATCCTATCTAAACCCAATTTTCGATACCAAAATTTTTACCTACTGATATAAAATAATATTTTGGGATTTTTAAAGATTTTTATTTATTTTTAGGCTGAGCATAACATAGGGTTATAGGCTTGATTCGGTAATTGCCGGTTTTGCCCTTTTGGGCTATAAAATGAGTTTTACAAATCCTTTTGACCCCGAACCTTTTTCAACTAATATAATATGATAAATAAAATATTTTGAGCCTTTTGGAATAATAAAAATATAAGCTTTCTATACAAAACCCGGAAATGGCTCCAAATCGCCTTTTTAAGCATTTTTAACACATAGTATGTATCAAAACTATTTTAAACATATAAGGGCTGATGCCTACTGATATATTTAGTAAATTTTTATATTTTAATAGTAAGGAAAAGTTTTAAACTCAGGTTTTCGGTTTTAACCTTTTAAGCCTATGTGAAATTACCAAAATGCCCCTGCGGTGCATAGTATGGTTATAATTAATAAATTTCACATATATGATACCCTACTGTTATAACTTATTAAATTAAGTATATTTACTAACTAAATCAGACCTGTAACTGAAGATGATATTTAATCTCTTTTATAACCTCTAAAATGACCAAAATACCCCTACGGGGCATAAATTGGTTTTAAATTCGTTTTGGGCATAATGGAAGGTATCCTACTGATATCACAACATATTTAAGACATATTAACTTAGGAAACCTGTTCATGACTCTTGTGGTTACCCGTTACGCCCTTTTCGCGTTCGGATCGGCTTATGTAACTAGTTTGCATAAATTAGCCGAAACGGGACAAACCTTATCATTTTTATCTCAAAATCCAGAATGTGTTTAGTTTACCCTTATTACACAAGTATACAAGCTTGTCGGGTCTAAACCACATTCTAATCCGGTCTTCACATAATCATGCGTATTGAACCGTATCCTCCTTTAAAGACTAACCGGTCTAAGCTTAGGCTTAATTAAAGACCCGTTAGGAATCTAATAGGTTATTAAAACCTTCGTTCCAGATTTAGGAGCCCAGTAAAAGCTATCTGTACTTGCTTGGTGGTATACGGCTGGGATAAATTGTATAAATTTGCTCAGGTAAATACTTTTAACTTATTTTCCCTATACGGGCTTGGGGTACGGTATATAAAATACCGCTTGGTCGGGTAATTGACCTTAACCGGTCGGTGGTTAAGTGTGGTCAAAATGACCCGTTTAAAAATGCTGTTTTGTTTGTTTAACGCCTTTGGGGGTTTAATGACCATGTCCCAGATATCTTTGGCATCATTCAAAGAATGGCCACGACCCTAGCACACGGGTGTAGGCGTACACCCGTAGTGCATTCAAATCAATAAAGTATAATCGTCGGTACGAGAGAAGTCTCGCGGCAGAACTATACTAAGTGGTGTGTTTATTAATCTTTAACCCGGCACGACCCGGACAACTGAACACCTAACAAACATGTAATTCTTTTACAAGATTATAAGCAAATAATTATCCCAAGTGATAAAAAGTTTTGTGCCGTTTGCACTCAAATCAATTTTTAAACCATTTTCAAAATGAGTGAGTTAAATTGTATTTACCAGTGAAAACTGACGTATTTTCCCAAAAAAAGACTAAGTGCAGGTACAACGCGTAATAGGCTGGTTTCTCCTAGCATCAAATAGAAGTCTCGCAAGCTTAGATGCCTGAAGTCTGTTGAACAATGTTTCATTTTATTTTCGATCCGCCTGTGGATCCTTTACTTTCATTTTGTATTAATTTGATATTACTTTATATCGGATTGTAATATATTTATCTTTATCTTCTGCTTCCGCTGTGCATTCAAATTGTGTTGTTTGACTATGATGATATCAACTATGTCACGATACTCCCCACCAGGCCCACCGGTGACACGTGGGAAATAGGTGTGTGACACTTTCCATTTTTTTTTTCTGAACAACTACCACATTGGCTAGCCATCATGGATACTTTACCTCTCTGATCATACCTGCCTTTAGCAATTTGTCTGCCTCTTCTTGGATAATGACATTTCTTTCGGGTGCAAATTTCCTCCTTTTTTGGTGTACAGGCTTGAAAGACCTGTCAATACAAAGTTTGTGAGTAATAACATCCTTAGATATACCTGTCATGTCTTCATGTTTCCAAGCAAAGGTTGTCACACCCCAACCGATGGTGGAAACATCGGAGTGAGACGAAACTAGATTGCAAGAGACTTCATAACACTAATTGTGACGAGTATTTAATAGTTACTTTTACGTTGTTTGAACTAGAAATACCACAAGTTTGTAACAAATAAAATACAACAAGTTTTCAAGTAATTAAGTTCCATTTCATTGATCAATGGTCTAGTACAAAGATTGGAAACAAATTACAACATATTTGGAAATAAATTACAATACAACAAGTATTAAAGTTTAGAGTTAATTGCCAAAATTGTCCCTGAGGTTTAGGCAGGTTTGCCATTTTCGTCCAAAATGACACTTTTGTACCAAATTGCCCCCAACGTTTGTAAATTTTTGCCATTTTCATCCAAACCACTAACTTAGTTTATTTTTTCTGTTAAGTTGAGGATATTGGGATGAAACTAGCAAATATAAAATCACAGGGACGATTTTGGCAATTTACTCAAACTCTTTTAAATTTCTTTTATTTAATTAATTGTGTTACATATATAATAAAAAAGAATATACATGCAATTTTTATATGAAAAAAATAATAGCTTTGTCACATAGTTTTTATAAATTTTCATCCAACCACTAGCTAAGTTAATTTTTCTATTAAGGCGAAGGATGTTTATAAACTAAGACAAAAATTAATATCTAATTTTTTTGTATAGATCAGTTTTATAAAAATAAAATCTACTTAAACCCCTATTTTATAAAACTAAAATGCTGGTGACCTTATTGAAAAAGGTCAAATAATAAAATCTTATCATATGTACCAAGTTTGTAATTCATCTTCTACTCTTTTAAATTCGCTCCTAAGGAATACCAAACCTTAAAATTACCCACCAAATTGTAATTATAATGCTATGAACCAAAAGTTTCTTTACTCAAGCCACTCAGAATAAGTATTAGTTAGTTACCCTCATAATCTTAATTAAATAAATATTTTATTTCTTCCAACATATTTCCTAGGTGCTCAACACGTTTAAAAAATATGTAACATTTTACAATTTTTTTCTATCTCTACAACTGATAAATACTAAAAGTTGTAATTGATTGTTATATGTTGCACACCAATGACGTTTTCTCTTTATAAAACTGATTTTTATAAAGAAGCTATAAATTAATTTATGTCTTAATTTATAAAATTTAAAACATCCTTCACTTTAACAGAAAAATAAACTGAGTTAGTGATTTGGATGAAAATTTATAAAAATTATGTGACAAAACTATTATTTTTTTTTTTTCTAAAAACTCCATGTATATTCTTTTTTATTATATATGTAACAAAATTAATTAAATAAAAAAATTTAAAAGAGTTTGAGTAAATTGCCAAAATCGTTCCCTGTGGTTTTATATTTGCTAGTTTCATCCCAATATCCTCAACTTAACAGAAAAAATAAACTAAGTTAGTGGTTTGGATGAAAATGGCAAAAAGTTACAAACATTGGGGGCAATTTGGTACAAAAGTGTCATTTTGGACGAACATGGCAAACCTGCCCAAACCTCAGGGACGATTTTGGCAATTAACTCTAAAGTTTAAATGCGTTTCTAGGGAATCCTACTAGATTCCTTGTACCATCAAACCCTGCAACATGTATTAAAAGCATAGATCAATACAAAAAGTACCGACGAGCATACAAGTTTGAAAATAAGTATAAGTATAAAAGTTTATCTCAATCCAACGTGGCAATTTATATTCAAGTTGAATCTAGCATACATGAACAACCTAAGCATAACGAATAGCATGGATATACAAGTTGAAACTAACATGCATAAACGACCTAAGCATATCAAATAACATGGATATACAAGTCGGAACTAATATGCATAAACAACCTAAGCATAACAAATAGCGTGTTTGATGGATTGAGTGGTCGAATATGTTTGATTGTATAAAGTGGATTTTGTTAGTTGATACATGTTGCACCCAAAATGCGTAAAGCGTAAAAAGGGTCGAGTATGCTCACAGTCTTGCGTAGAGTTCCACGAAAACCGAGAGTGGAATTGACGAAGTCTCGAGATTTCAAATGGTTGCGTTTACGATTCCTTGTAAAAAAAATAACGCACGAGTAAGAATAAGGATTTCCGAACAAGTGAAACGGTTACCTTATATTTTGAAATAACGCGCAATAATTTTGTTATTATTTATAGGTTAAATGAAATTCCTAAAGTTTACACAAACTAATTTCATCTTTAATTTATTAGGATTTATAACTTATCCTTATTAACATGTAATGTCATAAAAAGTGTTATAAATTAATCTTATTAATATTTTAGGTTATAAAAAGAATTAATATAAGTCATTAATTATTTGATTTTATTATTAAACTTAAAGGTTATAGCTAAAAGAAATAAGGGAAACAAGTTTTATATATATATATATATATATATATATATATATATATATATATATATATATATAATCTGTTTATATTAAATTATAAAATGGAGTTTTAAAAGATATATGGTCATCTTCTTCATTATAATGCAGAATGAATAAACATGGTACATCACAGTTTCTTTCCAATGTTATGATTCAAGGTTGTATAACTACTGCTTATATGTATAAAATAAATTATAAATGAGTGGGTTGATTAAGAGGTTATACCGAACAGAACGAAATAGTTACAGTCGATCCCGTGTTGACCAGTTGACCAGCTTGACCGAATCCCGAAACGAAACCCGAACAGAGACGAAACCTAACCCGAACCAAGTGCACCAAAACTGCCCCACGATACCCGAACCCGAGCCAAACCTGAGCTGTTGACCTGAGACCCGAACCCGACATCACCATCGACACCCCCTCTCCTTGTTCCTTGTAAACCCGAACCAAAACCTAGACTCAAACCGACGCCACCCTTGCTGCCATTACCAGCCGAACCAAACCCGATCTGGACCAAGATTCGTCCCGAAACTGAATCACATACCTGAACTGAATCAAAACCTGTTGGACACAATCACCACCTCCGTCATTATAGTCGCGTCGCCGCCGGAAAAGGAACAAGAGACATATGTGGTGTGGGTCTGTCGGAGAAGCTCGTCGGAGCTCCGATCAGACGAGAGAAAGATGGGGTACAGGTGGGTGAGAGAGACGAAGGAGGAGAGGTGTAGGTGCTCTTCCCCGGCACCGACGCAGGAGTCCGGCTCCGGTCATCTAGACCAGCAGATCGAGAGGGATAGGGGTATGTCTGAGTTGTGTGAGAGTGTCTGTGTTTGTGTGGGTGGAGTTATATCGAGAGGGAGAGGAGAGTAAAAGAGGATGAGTGGCTGATGATATGCAGAAGAATGAATTTAGGGTTTTTTTTACTACACTTAAAATACATAGGGTTGGATTAATGGGCTTAGGCCCCAGGCCCACAAGCCCAATTCACGTGTTTTGAGTGACCCAATCGTATTTACAAGATCCGTTTTCGTACCCGAGCATCGTAAAATGTCGTATAATATTGTTTAAAGTTCAAAAATACGTAAAATGGTGCCGGTAATCAATATTAGTCGCGTACGATTGTCATTTTAAATCCGTTTTTCGTTTCGGTTTTGACTGTGGTTCTAAAAATAGAATCCGAATACGAATTTTATAAAAACATGAAATTACGGAATTACGAGGCATTACAAAGGTAGATTTTCTTCTTTTCAAGAAGGATACTAAATCCTGCTCAATATTGTCCAGGATCCCGGATCCTATAAAAATTTTGGATTCAGGATCCTCTGGGTTTAACAGAATATCCTTGACGTACTGCTCTCTTGCCTCCATGACGTCTCATGGAGGATACTTTAATTGCTATGCTTCCCTTGGCTTGGAAGCTGGTTTCATCGAGGAAGTGTAGCAGTTCTTCGCCTCCTGCTGATCACTCTCTATCTTCACCACACCCCATGAAGTTGGGAGCTTGACGCATTGATGATATGTTGAGGGGACTACCTTTATATCGTGTATCCATGGCCTGCCAAGGATAACATTAAAGCAAGGTAAGCAATCAATAACACATAATTTTTGAACAGAATTCACTCCCTCTATATAGATGGGAAGTTTGATGTCCCCCAATGTATTTTTTGTCTCTCCACTGAATCCCACAAGGACAGATGATCTTGGAACAATCTCGGATTCAGGGATATTCATTTTTTTGAGGACATCCAACTGGATTATGTTCACCGAGCTTCCCCCATCAATGAGAATCCTGCGAACAAAAAGGTTAGAAATAAATAATGTAATGACTAAACCATCATGATGAGGATCCTGTATGTCTACACGATCATCCTCATCAAAGGATATCACTTTCTGCTAGGTAAGAATGGAAGTTCGAACAGGTCTGTCCCCATTCTCCATCTTTGTTTCCTTTGCATGTCTCTTGGCTGTTGAGAATGAAGTCCCACAGATATCAGAACCCCCGGAGATGAAGTGGATGATTTGAACATCTGCTGGCGGAGGAGGAGCTTTTTTAGGAACTTTCTCAGAATCCTGGATCCTTGAGTTTTTCCTTCCAAGCAACTCCTTCAAGTATCCTTTGCTCAAAAGATAACCTATCTCCTTCCTTAATGCTATGCACTCATCTATAAGATGACCGAACTCCTCATGATAAGCACACCATTTCGATTTATATTTGATAGCAGCCGGTTGGTCACTCTTCCTTGGCCATCTAGCCTTGTCACCTAAATTCTGTATAGTAAGGATTAGTTAACTATTATCTGCAGAAAAAACAATATTCAGAAATAGGAGGATAACCCTCATCATCTTCCTCTTGTTCCACAGCATGCGCATTCTGGTTGTCAGGTTTGGTGTAAGATTTGGATCGATTATTCTTGAAATAGGATCCTTGCTTGTCTTGCTTTGAGGATCCTGACAACCTTTCCTGGATCCTTTTGTCATCCTCTAAAAGGATGAACCTTAGGGCCCTGTTCCTTACCTTATCTAGGTTCCTGCAAGGTGTCATAACAAGATCATCATAGAATTGAGAATCTTTTAGTAAAACCATTTTAAAAGCTTCAACAGCTGTAGCAATATCTAAATTAGGAATTTCTAAAGATTCTCTACTAAATTTAGTTATATAATCTCTTAATGATTCATTATGACCTTGGGTGATCTTATATAAGTCACTAGTCAACCTTTCAAATGTTCTACTACATGAGAATTGATTATTGAACAAGTTAACTAAATGAGAAAATGAAGTAATTGAGTAAGGAGGAAGACTTAGCAGCCATTTCAAAGCTAATCCAGTTAGTGTGGATCCGAAGCCCTTGCATAGACAGGCTTCCTTTACCCATTCTGGAACGGGGTTAATCTCCATCTCTCCCAGTATTGTGCCACATGTTCTTCTGGGTTGGTGGTACTGAAGGGGTATGGTCCCAGATCTCGCGTCAACATCGACCGCGAGTGACCATTACCCTTATCAAAACCCCCGCTAGCTAACAACCTACTTATGTCCATGCGGGAACGCATCGACATAGTGGTCGAATCCAATCTGTCCAGTGATGGAGGAGGACTTACCTGGAATAGTAGAACGGTAGAGTGATGCGGCATAGCATCACATCTGGTGTATGAAAACGGAAGTATTCACAGCGATGCGGTCTCGCATCGCGTCCAGTGAACACTTCTATCAATACAGGGAAGCTGGATAACAGCAACAGTCACCACAGGCGACGATGCGGCTAGCACCGCATCTCGCGTATTTCTTGATCACAAGCAAGAGACGCGATAACACCAGATGTTACCGCAGGCAGCGATGCGGCTCGCATCGCATCCTATACGCCCAACAAGTGGGACTGACACACCAGTGCAAGTAGCGCCACTGACAGTCATCTGTCAGGGCTACGTAAATAACAGACTGACGTGGCGTAACCTCCACACCCGACAAGCCTGACACACCTGCAAAGGTGCAGCACATCGTCAGTCTGTCCATCATCCTCCTCCTTCACTCCTCGGCTATAAATACCAACCCCAAACCAGGTTTGAGGTATCTCTTCACAACTCTCTCACTACTACTACTATCATACTTTACTTCCCAAGCAGATTACTGATTCTCACGCCGGAGAGTGGTAACAAGGAGCGCCCCCCACCCAATCCTCCTTGTTACGAGTCACGGTTTGTTTCCTTGTGCAGGAGATCAACCCACCGGTGATCCAGTCAACGATCCTCGGGAGGAAGGGATTAACCCTTCTTGACGAGACCAGTGAGTTAACCCTGCCCGGTTAACCATTGTTTCATCATTGGCGCCCACCGCTACTCTTAGCACGTTTTCAGCTATCCTTTTCCCTCTCTCAAGATCATGACTGATCATCAAAACAACACTGGGGATAACCAAAATCCCACAAACATAGGTCCGGTAGGGGTCAATCCCTCAACCTCGCAACCCGGACACATCGGCACGTCAACGCAAAGGGGCCCATCCCTTACGTTTGGACATGACTTATCACAGTACGCATCTGTGATCCCACCAGGCATGGACCTTCATGCCTGGTATGACCAGCAGGCAGCCCTCCTGACTGCAACATACAACCGCGCTTGTGCGGAAGTGCAAATACAAGCTGGGCCTACCCCAGCACCGCACACCCCTGCTGAACGTATTCTACAATACGAAGGCAGGGTACATTCACGTCCAGCTTCGAGAAGCAGACGTGAAGACCGCGGATCATCTTACTGTTCGATCCACACAGTCAACGAGGACGATTCCTCGTAGGGGTCCCACACCAGGGGACCAGTGCATACCCGCCTAGGTCCTCACGTTGAGGACAGACGACGGTCGGCATCCCGACATGGCTCTGGAATTCAGAGCCGGTTGGGCCCGCAACCGTATTCCGAAGGGTATGGTCATACCGACCCGGACGACCATACATATATCAGGGATTCGCATGACACCAACAGCAGACCGGGAGGACGCAACTATGTCCCTCCCACTCATCCCCGCAACACATACCTCAAAACGCCCTGAGAACCAGCCGTACAGGCCCAAAATTGCGGCCGAAAATTCCAAATTCGCCCCGCGAATTGCCCACGCCCATGTTACCACAACAAAATTCCCATTCAATGTCGGGAAATACAACGGGTCGTCCGACCCGGACGACCACATGAACGTTTTCATGGGCGCAGGGTGCAACGGCCTGTGGGACGAACCCACCTGGTGCAACTTTTTGCCCCAGACCCTCACGGGCCTGGCCAGGGCATGGTTCGATTCTTTGCCAGTGGGATCACTGGCCTCATTCGAGGACTTGCACGCAAAGTTCCTCGCTCATTTCAGCCAACAACGACGTCACGTACGTGACTCGTTGGACGTCATGAACATCTGGCGAAGGGACGACGAATCTTTAGAAGCGTTCGTCGTCCGGTACAATAAAGAGTGCCTAGAGATAGGTGACGTGCAGGACCAAATGGCATGGAACCATTTCATCAAGGCCGTTAGGGACAGGCAGATGGTCATGACCATCTCTGGCAAGGAGGGCTTGCCTAAAAAATGGGAAGATGTCATGGCCGCGGTCAAGACATACGCCCAAACGCAGCGGTCCCTCGAACCGCATATGGTAAAGGCACAGCCCCAAGCCGAAACCTCCCACCAAGGGTCCAAGCGTAACAATAAACGCAACCGTGACGTTGGAAATCGCGATATTTCCAAACCATACTTCCCGCGGACCAACCCGTTTGACCCAAGGAACTACAATTCCCAACGGGACAACCGGACCCCAAAGAAAGATTCTCGGGACCGCAACTGGACCGAGATCACTATGTCGCCAAGCGAAGTCCTTCTTACGGACGCACAACTCTTGCGACCGGCCCAACCAATGAAGTCCAAGAAAAATCAAGACCTCACACTCTATTGTGAGTACCACAAGGACTCGGGCCACACCACAAACAACTGCATCAGTCTCCGGCTGGAGATTGAGCGAGCCTTAAAAGAGGGGAAACTTCAACATCTTTTGCCAGGTGGACAAAAACCCACCAAGCGCATCACCCCTCATGGCGAAGGCACCTCCTCCGGGAAGAAGACCATGTACGTGGCCTCCATGCACATGATCAACGGAGGTAAAGGTAGACCGCACAAAGCGGCGAGAAGGCCAGACAATGACTGGAAAGACGAGCAAGTCGTCTTTCCAAAAGTCCGAGGCGGACCGCGCGACAGGCGCGCCGTCGTAATTACAGGCCAACTGGCACATTACTGCACCGAGAGTCTATTCATCGTCCCGGGCAGTACTTCTGATATAATCTACGAACAATGCTTCAACCAGTTCGACCAGGAAGACAAAGATCGGTTGCAAGCAGTAGATTACCCGTTGGCCGGGTTCGCAGGGGAAACTGTCTTTCCCCTGGGCCAGATTACTTTTCCTGTGCGTCTTACCAGCGGAAGGCACACAAGAACAGAAGAGGTAAACTTTATGGTTTTGCTTCACACCTCCAGATATGACGTACTCCTTGGGAGGGAATCCCAAGGTGATTTCAATATGATTACGTCCGTCCCCCACTCTGCTGTCGGTTTTCCAACCGAATCGGGGGTCGCGATAATCTACGCACGAAGGGACGTCATGATGTCGGACGAAATACGTCCGACCAAGGTCGCAAGGCCCACCCCCAACAACCAACCAGAAAAATGGGTTCTCAACGCGAGATACCCAGAACAAAAGGTTACCTTGGGTCACGCCTTGTCCCCGACCACAAAAGCGCACCTGAAGCAGCTTCTCTTCAAGAACCAAGACATTTTCGCATGGACACCCGCAGACATGACAGGGGTCCCGCGTGATATTGCGCAACATCACTTGAATACCTTGCCAGGTATCAAGCCGGTGATCCAAGGCCAACGCCACCTTGGATCCGCTAAAAACCAGGCGATGCAAGAGCAAGTCGAAGAACTGCTCTCCGCAGGCATCCTGCGGGAAGTTAAATACCAGACTTGGTTATCCAACCCAGTCATGGTAGAGAAACCATCCGGGGGCTGGCGCATGTGCTTTGATTACAAGGACCTCAACAAAGCCTGCCCCAAGGATTGTTACGCACTTCCAGAAATCGACGAAAAGGTCGTTAACCTCGCACCATTCAGATGGAAGTGTTTCCTCGATTGCTACAAAGGTTACCATCAGGTACAAATGGCAATCGAGGATGAAGACAAAACGGCATTCCGCACTCCTACTGGGAATTAATGTTACACAAAAATGCCGTTTGGGTTGCGCAACGCGGGCGCAACCTATCAAAAACTGATGAACGACACTTTCTGTGGGCAAATAAGCAAAAGTGTCGAAATCTACATGGATGACCTAGTCGTCATGAGCATGGAGGAAGATACCATGCTCACAGACATCGAAAGAACATTCCAGACTCTTCGAAGCGTTAACATAAAGCTCAATCCAGGGAAATGCTCGTTTGGAATGGAAGAAGGCAAATTCCTTGGGTTCATCGTGACTAAAGATGGATTCAAGGTAAACCCGGAGAAAGTTCAGGCGATCGAGCGCATGCCATGGCCTTCAACGATGAAAGACATGCAACGGCTGGCCGGCAGGCTAGCCGCACTAAATAGATTCTTAGCCAACCATGCAGCTAAGTCCTATCCCTTCATCAAGACCCTGCGGAACTGTCTAAAGAAAGAACAATTCCAATGGACCGCAGAGGCAGAAAATGCTTTCCGGGAAATGAAGGAGTGTTTGATACAACTCCCGACTCTGACCGCACCACGCAAAGATGAACCACTCATATTATACCTATTTGCCGCGGACAACGCGATAGGTGCGGTATTGATAGTCGAGCGGGAAGGGGTTCAAACACCCATCTATTACATTAGCAAGATGCTCAACGACACAGAAACAAGGTACTCAATAATGGAAAAGTTGGTATTAGCACTAGTGCACGCATCAAGACGGTTGCGACGCTACTTCGCGAACCATGTTATCACGGTGCTAACCAATTACAGGATCGGCCCGATCCTATCCAAACCTGACATCTCTGGGAGATTAGCAAAATGGGCAATAGAGCTGGGCGCGCACACACTGAACTACAAACCGCGCCCTGCGATTAAAGGCCAGATCTTAGCTGATTTCGCCGCAGAAGTACCGGTCAATCGCATCCAAGAATGCGAAGAAGCACAAAACCCTGCACCCACACCATCTTCTCCAGAAACATGGGCACTATTTACCGATGGGGCCTCCAACGAAGAAGGTGCAGGCGCAGGTCTGCGACTCGTCAGCCCTGATGGCCAAGAACTTACATATGCAATCCGCCTCGATTTCAAAAGCACAAATAACGAGGCCGAATATGAAGCCCTACTGGCAGGACTACGTTTAGCAGTCAAACTCGGCGTACAACATCTGGAAGCGCACGTCGACTCTTTGTTAGTTGCAGGACAGATACGCGGCGACTATGCCGCAAAGGGGGATATCATGATCCTCTACCTCGAGCAAGCCCTGCAACTAACATCACAGTTCACTTCATTTAATATCCGCCATATTAACAGAAGTGAAAACAAATCCGCAGATGCACTCTCCAAACTTGCATCCACCAGCTTCCAACACCTGGCAAAGGAAATACGTATCGAAATTCTACAAAATCCTTCAGTACCCCTGCGCCAGGTCAACGTCATCCAATACGGGACAACATCGTGGATGACACCAATTATTGCATATTTGCAATCAGGTGTGACTCCCGAAAGCAAGTCAGAGGCACGCAAGCTACAATACAAAGCGTGCCACTACCAAATGGGAGACGGTATCTTATACCGCAAATCATACCTAGGGCCACTCCTACGATGCGTCAACCCCCAGGATGCCACATACCTCATCAGAGAGATACACGAGGGTATGTGCGGCATACACGCAGGACCACGCATGGTAGTGGCCAAAATCATGAATGCTGGGTATTACTGGCCCGGCATGCACCTGGACGCCGTCAAAGAGTTGCGCAAATGTATCAACTGTCAACGACATGCTCCAAAAACTTTGCGCCCCAAGAACAACTTGGTCCCGGTCACCACCGCATGGCCCTTCCAGAAATGGGCAATCGACGTTGTGGGACCTTTCCCTGACGCACCAGGTGCAGTCAAATTTATCATAGTAGCGGTTGATTACTTCACAAAATGGGTAGAGGCAAAACCGCTCGCCTCGACCACTGGTATGATAACAAGAAAATTCATATGGGAACACATCATCTGCCGTTTCGGTCTACCAATGTGCATCGTTACCGATAATGGCGCCAACTTTGCTGCTGACGAATTTCAAAAATGGCTAGAAGAACTACACATTGAACATATATTTTCATCCGTGGCACATCCGCAAGGAAACGGCCAAGTTGAGAGTATCAATAAAAGTCTAGTCGAAGGCATCAAAGCACGGTTGGGAACAGCCAAGCGTGGCTGGGTCGATGAACTCCCAAGTATCCTATGGGCTCATCGTACGAGCCCAAAAACGAGCAATGGGGAAACACCCTTCAGCCTAGTCTATGGTTCAGAAGCAGTGATCCCCGCGGAAGTAGGCCTCCCTTCACCCAGAATGTTGGCTATTGAAAAAATAGACAACAGTATGGAACGCAGGATTGACTTAGACCTTTTGGAAGAAAGGCGTGAAAACGCTGCCATCAATGAGGCTAAGTACAAATCCAAACTGGAAAAGTACTACAACTCGCGTGTCCGCGTTTGTACTTTCAACCCGGGAGACTACGTCCTCCGTGACAATGACGCATCTAATGCTGAACGCCCAGGAAAACTGGCCCCCAAGTGGGAAGGACCCTACCTCATCAATGAGGTCTTGGGAAAAGGCGCGTACAAATTGCAAACGTTAGAAGGCGAACCTATCGCACGTACATGGAATACACAACAGCTTAGACGTTGTTACATGTAAGCCATGTTTTTACATTTTCGTGTAACCCATCGGGCCGCAGGCCATTTGCAATTAAATAAACGAGCAATTCAATGCAATATTGTTTGTTACTACTATTACAAATGCGTGTTCCACTTTGCGGTATCCGCAAAAACAGATTGGCAAAATCTTCATTCGCGATACCCACACAAAGTGCCAACCACACACAAATATTGTAATAGGCCAGCAAAAGGCAGAATATTAAGTGTCTATCCGGCCGGATAGACAAGTTTTTACAAAACTTACATAATTCCTAAACCCTAAAAAGGTAAATAATGGAATTGACGCGTACTCATACGACAAAGGTATGGAGTATACTTGACCCCATTCACAATGGGTAGAGTCCTGCATATACAGGTTCAAACATGCAAGAAATTAACAAACTTGTACACATTGAACAGCAAACTTTATATTCAAAAAATTCAAGCACCCACGCGATGCTTAATGGATTTACATAGAGTTTCCAACATTTACAAAAGGAAAACAAAAAAGAGGGCACACTAGCCAACCTAAACCCTATTTTGTACCGCTGGTACCCGCGCCATCTTGGCCGCCACCAACGGGATTTTCCTCTTCTGCATCAGCATACAGCATCCGCAACCGATCAACGTAATCCGCAGCCTCTAAACATTCGTCCAACTTTTCCACGCAAGAGAGGGACGTATCATAAAAGGAGGCAACAGCCGCGTTAAGGCGCCCTTCGGTATCCACGTCACAGAACCCGGATCGCTCTTCAGCAAAACCGCCTTCAGACATGACGTTCATGTGACCGATACAGCGGCTAGAACCAGCTTTAAAACCGGCATCGCGGGCACGTTCCTTGACCAGGTCCAAACCAGTTGTGGTTTCAGGAGCATCCATGATGGCCTGAACAATCTGCAACAAAAGGATAATAAGGTCATCATATGGTCAACCTTTGATACAAAGTCACAAAATACTTACATGTGCAATGCCTTGACTCCGCATCCACTCCCGATCAGCCTCCAGTTGTTGGAGCGAAGAAGTCAGAGCATCTCTGGCTTCAACGGCAACATTAGCCCGCTCTTCCGCAACACTAACGCGGGCTGTGAGGTCTGTAACCGCGACCTCCCGGGCCTGAACTTCAGCCTTTCAAATAGCAAAAAGCAGTTTACTCAAAACTGGTAAACATCCTCAAAAGGCGGAAAGAAATATACAAACAGAAATAACGAATCATACCTGAAGGCTGGCAACAACTTGATCCAAACGGGTGCGCTCCGCATTCGCCACCTCAAGAGCCTTAGAAGAGCGACTCTCCCTCTCATTGGCCTCCTCAAGGGCCTTTGCAGCACGAGCCTCCGCTTCCTTGGCCTCTTCAAGCGCCTTTACGGCCCGGGCCTCTGCCTGCTGTGCTTTAACTGCAATCGCCTCAGCTGCAGCTTTCTCTTTGCCCAAAGCAGCGTTTGCCGCCTTGGCATTCGTCAACTCCTGACGAGCACGAAACAGATTGTCATTCTGCTTAGCCCAAGATTCATTCCACTTCTTGCGCTCATTGGAAAACTTTTCATTCCAACTCTTGCGTTCATCAGAAAGGAGCTTGGCAAGAGTACGAACCTATTTTAGCTCAGCAGTGGCAGCCCACTCTGCAGTCTGTTTCTGCTTGTCAAAAGCAGCCCTATCTCTTTCAAGCTGCTCTGCACCCGCACGAGCAGCTTTCACCAACTCTTCTGCTTCAGCCCGCAAACGAGCAGCCTCTTCTTCCCTGCGGCCCAGCACTTTGTAGTCTTCCAAAATGGCATTCGCCACAATGGAACTTCCTACTAGCATTGTAGAAAGTTGGTTGATGCGCAGCTCACGGGGTGTGGCACAGGCACGTTCAACTTCAAAGGGGGTGCCCAGACCACCCAAAATCTCCTTGCACGCGGAAGGATCGTTAGAAATATCATCCCCCTGCAAAAGTTGGTTGATACGCTGTACTTCGATCCTGCGTGTAGGTGCGGTAATAGTACTCCAATTCAGACTCCCCAGGCTGAATAGGAGGCCCATCATAACCCGCACCACCGGAAGAAGAACCGGTAACCTTCTCACCAGCAGAAGCTTTCTGCGGCTCAGCACCATACTGCCGCACCTCAGCATCTGACTTCTGTTTCCCAGCATCTGAAAACCTCAAGTCCAATCCATCACCCTCATTGGGAGAGATCAGATTGTCGGAGGAATCCACAGTATCAAAAATGTGGGCAGCAGTCTTCTCCACCGTCTTCTCCACCTGCACGGTGGGATCGCGAACAAAAGGTGCCGCAGGCTCCTTGGGCACCACAGGCTCCTTCGGCACCCCCGCGTCCGCAGCAGCGGTATGCGTGGGAGACGAAGGGAAATCAAAAAATGAAAAACCTGCATCTTGTGATTCTGCAATACAAAGAGCAATAACTGTTAATCTAACATGTTGTGCATGCAAAACAATGAAAAAAGTTACTCACCAGTAGCAACCGCAGGCTTCTTTTGCGCCGGAGCAGCCTTTTTAGATTGCAGCTTCCGACGTTTCGGTTCACCACCACCAGCAGCCTTTTGCTCTGTTTCTCTCTTCTCACCAACAACGGGGGGACCCGCAGCAGTTCCACTTGCAGCCGCACCACTACCTAGAACACCCAAACCCTCAAGGGTATCAGATACTACCACATAATCGGTATATCTGCGATAACAGGATCGATAGGTACCTGCGGCCTGAGACACCGAAGGAGGGACAACTGAGCCTTCAGCCCTCCCCTTACCACGACCCCGCGTGGTTTTCTTCACCTGCTTCTTCTCTACGTGCTTCTTGGGGATGCGCTTTTCAAACTTCCCCAAGTCCGCAAGGATAGCTACATGGGAGAAAGCAAGCAAACAAATTACGAGGGTAAACTTGGAAAACAAGTACAACTTGGAAAATACCTTTTTCGCCTTCTGGCACGGGTGCCCTCAACACATCACGTTTGGGTACACGGAAGTTACCAACAATTTCTAGATTGAAACCTTGCCGTAACTCAACCGGAATCAGATCAACTTGGCCCTCGAAATCGGGCTCAAACATCCTCCACAAGCCAACCGCATCCGCTGATACAACACATGCATGCATATTACTACAAGGATAATGATGCAAGAAAAGCAAAAAAGAGTAACAGGCTTACCACCACTCTTTTCCCGCAGAACGGGTCTTGCCTTCCTGTCCGGCCTAGTAAGCATCATCCGCAACACCCACAGCTGGTTGTTGTCTAACTTCTTGAGTTCAATAGGCCGCAACCTAGAGAACCAGTCCACAGTCTTCGCAGTGGCAACAAGAATATCTTCATCAGTAACACCAATATTGACATCCCGGAAAGTCATATTGGCATATACCGCACAGGCTTTAACATAGAAGAATTTCTTCTTCCAGCCGGTCACACCCTTAGGGGGTGTCATCAACTTCAAACTCCCATGACGTTGATTAAAAGAGAAAAATCCGGTGTTCACCGTCAACTGGTAAAACCGCCGAAAATTCTCAACAGTAATGGGCAAGCCATGGGCACGAAAAGTATACTCAAAGTTCCGGATTCGGAACATCCCAAATGGACTAAGTTGGGAGATATGGAGATGATAGTACTCCAACACCTCCGCAACAAACACCGTCACCGGCAACCGAAGGTTGCCTTCGGTGAAAAAATCTGCCCACATGGTAATATAACCGGTCGGAGCATCGGCACCGGTGTCCCCCTCTTGTGGGTAAGTAGCCTTCTAGTCGTCGGCCATATGAACGGTGGTCATCGGGTTTTTAAAACCACCTATTGTCCACTTCAATACCGGTAAACCAACCCCGACGGCACCACCATCATCATCTTCATCTTCATCAGCCGCCACAACCGGCTGTTCAGGGTTTTCACCTTCCACATTATGTGGACTTGATGGTTCAGTCATCAGAAATATCGAAGAAACGGAAGAAAGTGAGTGGAAAAACTCAACTCAACCTCACCGGAAGTTCAAGAAATATCGTTGGAGAAGTCAAAGAAATGTTTCTCTCACCGGCAAATTTTTGAAATTTCGAACAAGTGAGGGGAAACCACGAACGGTTTCCCCTTATATACCCATCGCAATTAATGCGGAGGGAGAAAACGAATCATCACGTTCAAAAAGAACGAATTACGCGACACCACGTGTCAAGCGCCGTTTCCGCTGACAGTTATCACGCGCGCGTGGCCGCCCACACGCCTGACATTAGAGACCTTTACACTCCTTGCTACAGTGCATTTAATGCCTCGGGCAGTGCAAATGTCCTTTCATTTCAGCACATGCCAGAATGATCTCACCAACTTCCACCAACTCACACGTGAGATCAGCCACGTATGCAACAAAAAGCGACTACATTATCCAATTATAAGCGGCATGCGGTTTCTCTGGTACACCGCACCATAACCCATACCGTATGTCGTTTTTTTACATACCCCTAAAAATAGGCAAAAATATATATCTCCACACTATAAGGGGGTATAATACCTATCCGCACTACCCACGAGCACACGTGGAATATGCGGAAATGACACAGACGAGCCCGTACAGGTGTGTCAGATACTCAGAACCAGCGTTGTTCTTTGGACTGAACCGCATCTCAGAAACAGGTAAACCGCATTGCCTTCATTCTCTTCAAGCTTCAAATCACTCCTGTCCGGTTCACAACCACAGAGGGTGCATGAACAACTTCTTTAACAAAAAGAAGGAAGGGAATGTACGCGCACGCACATCAGCAACCCTGACTCCTGATCCTTCAAGGGCCACATCCGAGCAACAAACCCGTTTCAAGCGAATATGGGGTGACGAAACCGCAGACACTCACAAGTCACTGCGGACATAACCATAGCTTCCGCAAACGGTTGCTACGGAAGAGCCACAACTAACTTCACATCGAGGAACGAAACTACTTCAAGGAAAACTCCTCGGTATTGGAGCGTGAAGGAAGGTGCCTAAGGAAGAGATGCGGACGAGATCCCTAATGATCATACGAGCCCTTGTCGAACAACAAGCGATCGAACAAGCGGCAACAAGTTTGCTTATGACTTTGTTACCCTACTTGTAACATGGATAGAATAAACAACGATGGGCATTACCATGCCTATGACCATGTTTATTTGACCATTATCCAGAATCACATTGTTCGACCAAACATGGCCAACAATGACGCAAGTACTCAACGTTGTTCCCACAACCGTGGCCAACAATGTCAAGCAACGAGGTAACCGCAAAGGACGTGCGGTTACTAGAGAGTTAATTAGAAGAACACGAACACCCCACAAAAGGGGTCATCATTTGGTGTCCAATCATGACATCAGAAAACTCTCTTCTTCGTTCACCACCTCAAAGGTTGGTTCGAAGTTTGTGCACACCTTCAACCACCATCTCAGAGATTGGTTCGAAGTTTGTGCATACGCCCAGCAAGGTCTCAAGGTTGGTTCGACACACCAACAGGTGGCACCCAACCCAAGGCTGAGAATTTCGCATCAGACGAAACATTTTCACCGGTACGGAAGAGGCGTCAAATGACCCTTCCAGACCTCCAGCTTGATTTACAAACAACAAAGACCATCCACATGGTCTAGGATCTTCTCCAAACTCCAGACTACCTTCTAAACACCACAGTCCAGTACTCCTCCCACATGCAACTTGCATATGGCAGCAACACTAGACTGGGGGGACTTGAAGGGGTATGGTCCCAGATCTCGCGTCAACATCGACCGCGAGTGACCATTACCCTTATCAAAACCCCCGCTAGCTAACAACCTACTTATGTCCATGCGGGAACGCATCGACATAGTGGTCGAATCCAATCTGTCCAGTGATGGAGGAGGACTTACCTGGAATAGTAGAACAGTAGAGTGATGCGGCATAGCATCACATCTGGTGTATAAAAACGGAAGTATTCACAGTGATGCGGTCTCGCACCGCGTCCAGTGAACACTTCTATCAATACAGGGAAGCTGGATAACAGCAACAGTCACCACAGGCGACGATGCTGCTAGCACCGCATCTCGCGTATTTCTTGATCACAAGCAAGAGACGCGATAACACCAGATGTTACTGCAGGCAGCGATGCGGCTCGCACCGCATCCTATACGCCCAACAAGTGGGACTGACACACCAGTGCAAGTAGCGCCACTGACAGTCATCTGTCAGGGCTACGTAAATAACAGACTGACGTGGCGTAACCTCCACACCCGACAAGCCTGGCACACCTGCAAAGGTGCAGCACGTCGTCAGTCTGTCCATCATCCTCCTCCTTCACTCCTCGGCTATAAATACCAACCCCAAACTAGGTTTGAGGTATCTCTTCACAACTCTCTCACTACTACTACTATCATACATTGCTTCCCAAGCAGATTACTGATTCTCACGCCGGAGAGTGGTAACAAGGAGCACCCCCCACCCCATCCTCCTTGTTACGAGTCACGGTTTGTTTCCTTGTGCAGGAGATCAACCCACCGGTGATCCAGTCAACGATCCTCGGGAGGAAGGGATTAACCCTTCTTGACGAGACCAGTGAGTTAACCCTGCCCGGTTAACCATTGTTTCATCAGGTACCATCATATAGCTTCATATTAGGTGTTTGGAACTGTTTTGGTATCTCAGCATTACATATGGGTGGTGCAAAGCAAGACACCTTGTGACTTCCATCCGAGATCTCAGGAATGGGTTTAATCACTCCCGGGACACTGGATATCATATCCTTAAGCTTTTGCAACTCCTTAGCCATAGCTTGATTAATTCCTGGTCTTGCATAAGACCATGATTAGTACTATAAGGTGTATTGACAGTGTTACCTCCCGATTGGTTTAGAATTGGCATCCCAAAAGCGTATCCAAAATGAGGCATTTCCGATGCCAGAATGGGACCAGATGAAGCAATAGTCTGCATGGGAATGAAGTCTCCCAAGTGAACTTCAGAACTTCTGGGTGGGTGACTCCCTAAGAATCCTTGATCCTGGAAGATGTTGCATCCAGGATACATTGGTGCTGAAGGCCTTGGAGGGTATTCCATGGATCCTTGAACCTGTGATGAGGATCCTTGATGCTGAGGGTAGGATCCTTGAGCTAAAAGTGTCCCCATGTATCCTCCTGAACTAGATAAGGATCCTTGATGCTGAGAAGAGGATCCTTGAGGCTGGAAGTAGGATCCTTGAGGCTGCGTCACGGCTGATGATCCATATTGCAAACTTGATGATCCTCCTTGATACTAGACACCGGATGCTTTGGAATGCTGGATTGTTGTTGGTGGAGTAGTGAAATCCAAGGAACTAGGCATCAATGGGGAAATCCTCTGCTGATTTATTCAGTTTCTTGATTTCAACGATTTCACGAAGGATCCTTCCATTAATTTCGTCCTGCTGTTGCATGTATCCTCTCATCTGCAAAATCAAAGTATAGAGATCACTATTAGTAGGTGTAGAGGAATAAACAGCAGTTGGTTTTGTGAAAACGGGGGTTGTCTTCTTCGAAGCATTCTCAGCATTCTTCTGGAATGCAGAGGAAGCAGGAGGCAACGGTGGAATGCCCTGTGATGAAGTGACCGCCGACATGGAGCTTGAAGTAGTTTTTCCCTGAGACGCCATGTGGTTAATGGTAATGTGCAGAAATGAATGAAATGAACAAATTTTTCAGAATCGAAGCACCAATTGCCCCACGGTGGGCACCAAATTGTTAACGGTCAAAAATCACAACAAGGATAATATAACCAAATCTGATTTTTGTGAGGTTGGATGCTTAGTTTGATGTATGAATGTATGAGCTGATACGAAATATTGGCAATGATGAACACAAGGATTTATATGAGGAAAAAGCCCTTGATCAATAAATAATCTCTGGCATAAAAAACCTCGGATAGTGAAAACTATCACTATCAACTATATTGCACGAAAAAGATTACAACTTTGGAAGATAACAAGCTCAATACAATGATTTGCTAGTGTGAGTGTGTGTTTCGCCAATTAGTATCAGAGAATTCGAATAATAGCTAATGTGTTTCTATTCTAAGCTTGTTAACCCCTTTAAAATTAGAAATATCCTAGTAACAAACTATCCAAAAATCGTGCAAGTCTTCACACGATCCCCGTTAACTGTCATGACTCCTTTGCACGTGCCATATTTAGCATATTCCTCCGATATTCCCGTGTTGACTCAATTCACATAATACCTGCAAACGTAAAATAAACACACAAGGAATAATTGTTAAAAACATAGACATTAATAAGCATCCTTGATCCTCAGACTCCCTGTGTTATCCGTTAAGGATCCGTGATCCAGACTGAATCTCAGGATGGATGATCATCAGCATAAAATCTATGCCCTAACAACATCCATGGCTTACCCTCTGCCATGCGTAACAGCATTAAAGCAGCAAAGCTTGACAATATCGAGGTAGTCTATCGCCTCACTGCCAAGCCTGAACAACAATCGTATCCGTGATAAGCAAGCCGCAACACCCGTCGCCACAAAACCAGCCAACCAAATCACATCCCAGTCAAGTAGTAGCAAGGGAAAGAAATGGAAGTTTCAAAACCTAGGCTGCAACGCTATTGTCCCAGCCGTAACCCCAAATCCTGTTACACCAGAACATACCAAGAAACCCTACACTGGGGCACATCCCAAGTGTAATACTTGCCATTATCATCACCCAGCCAACACTACCTTCCGCCATTGCACCACATGTAATCGGTTTGGCCATACAACCCCTTATTGCCGCAATGGCAATCAAATTCAGCAAGCTCCCCAAAACCCTAAACCAGCAAACAACGCTCGTGCGTGTTACAAGTGTGGAGACACTACGCATCTTCGCCCACAATGTCCTCAGCTGAATTAAGAGCAACAACAACAACAAGCACCATGAGGTCGAGCTTTCAACATCAATGCCAACGAAGCACAAAACGACAATGGAGTCGTTAATGGTATGTTTCTCTGATGTTGTTTAATTACTTACTAAACCAATCAAGAACTTGAACCAGCGTCATATACTTGGGTTGTGCTATTCTTTTCCTTTTCTCTGATGTAGTATGCATCAAGAGTCAAGATTTATTGCTACTATATGTATCATTTATTCTTTTATGTATTTATAATACACCTGAGCTTTGCTTTTCAAGCAATTTGACCATGGATCTTTTCTTTATATTTGTTGATGTTGTATATGTTTGTTATTTGTGTAAAGCTTTTACTTTTGGGTTCGACTTGGTTTAAACAATGGAATTTAGGTCAAAGTTCAACGTTATTGTAGCATCTACTAATCATAGTTATCAATAGAGAAACTAGAAGAAATATCCAGGGGTATCCCAACTTTTTTACTGTATATTTATATAACAGAAACTTTTTTACCTACATTATGGGGCGGAGCCGATCCTGAAAATTCAAGTGCTCTGGGCGAGCCAAAAAAAGGCCCTTAGGCTTTACCGAATTAAATCTTATAAACTAGTTTTTTTTAATGTTATTAGTATTTAGGTTAACGAATCAATATTAAGCATTTCACATTTGGGCTAGGCTTTATGAATTAATATTGGCAATAAGTTTTTAGGTTTTAGATTGGGCTAGGTTTATTTTTAATTTTTTAATCGGACTTGCATTTATCATTAACAACATTCGGAGTTGTTTCATTCAGAATATAACTTAACAAGATTCAAAATATTGAAGCACAAACTAACCAAGAAATCAAATAATCAAATCACAAGAAGAAAAGAATACTCACAAACGATCTGCTAATTTCGATCAGTCGATGTTGGTTCGAATTTTGATCAATTCTGCGACTGCACTGCTGCTTCTACTTGTTCGAAAATCGAAATCATGATTAGTTCTGTTTGACTGCTTGTTCGATTTTTTTATCAGTTTCACACATGTTACACTTTGTCAAATTTTGATCATTTTCTTCACTTTGACGCTGCTGATGTTATAGAGTTCAGATGCTTGTGCCTTGTACGATGTTTGGTTTCCACAAATCTGTTGTCGCGCCCCTGCCCCATATTCAAAGGGTTATTATTTGTTTTAGGCTAAAATATTAATTGGGTTGGGACTTGGGCTTACATAACAATAGGGCTTACATTCAAATGTTTATTATTTCTTTTGGGCTAAAGTATATCTTTTTGTCAGGGGTATCCTCGTAGTTGTTTAGGGGTGTCCTCTATATAAAACCGACAAAAAAATACACTACCGATACGAAGTTGAGCCGTAGCCACGTAGTTCTGCCCCTGATAGCTATAAGACATCAATTTTTTAACTCGTTAAATTATTTATATTCATATATGATTATATATTTGTTGAAGAGAATGATCTAAGCTGTATAAATTTAGAATCCAAGGGTGATTCATTTTATGTTAATGAAGTTAGTTTGTTTCTTTATTTTGTAAACATATACTTTTAGTAAATCTTTATATTAAGTAGATACAAAAACAACAATGAAGTTTGTTTTATGGTTACATGTGTTGTGCGAGATTTGTTTTTTTACGTGTGATAATTTAAATTTTTTTATTTCATGGCCTAGCGGGTATGTAAAAATTTATTTATTTGTTTATAGTTTGGATTAAAATCTGTTTTGTTAGTATAGCAATTTATAGTTACCGTCCATCATGTAGTTATTTTTAACAATGTTTACCAAACATATGTGCATTGTCCATTATATACATGATACATTAGATAAAGAGTTAACTATATATAGTCCTTGTGGTTTATTGAAAGTAACACATATAACTTTGTTTTTGCAACAGATTCAGGTTCTATGGTTTTGATTTTGTAACACCTTTGAGTATTAAGGCTAACTACTGTTAATTGTCCTGTTAAATTGGTGAAAAATAACTAAAATACCCTTATATAATTTTATGTTTGTACTAAAAGGTATTACTTTCAATGAACTACAAGGACTATCTGTGTAATTAACTCTAAAAAATATAGAACTCATGATATTTGTAAAAAATATTATAAAATATGCTTCATAAAAATATTTAATAATTATATTCCTAAAGTTAATATACAAACATTTACCAAATGTCTATTAGGTGGGAAACATTGTAATATAGACAATCTTTAGTTTATTTATTATTTATTTTATATAACTAATTTCAAAATGAAATATGATAAATATAAATCTCATGCATATTATCTCAAATTTAGTATACACTTAATTTTTTTTTATCTTTCATTATATTCGGATTGACAAATTTTTATTATGATTTTTTGTTTAGTTTAGTTAATATTATATTATGTAAATATTATGTTATGTTACCTAAACTAAACAAATAATAATATAATATAATATAATAAAATAAATAAAATAAAATATAATATAATATAATATAATATAATATAATATAATATAATATAATATAATATAATATAATATAATATAATATAATATAATATAATATAATATAATATAATATAATATAATATAATATAATATAATATAATATAATATAATATAATATAATATAATATAATATAATATAATATAATATAATATAATATAATATAATATAATATAATATAATATAATATAAGTTAAGTTAAGTTAAGTTAACATAACATAACATAAACTAAACAAAGAATCATAATAAACATCTATAGGTCCGAATATAATAAAAGATAAAAAAAGAGTGTATATTATATTAGAGATAATATGCATGATTTTTATATTTATCTTATTTCCTTTTGAAATTAGTTATATAAAATATTAATAAAAAACTAAACGTTGTCCCAACTACGATGTTATCCCTCATAATACATGCTTGGTAATTGTATGTATATCTATTTTAGGAGTATAACTTTTAAATATTTTTGTATAGCATATTTTATAATATTTTCTTACAAATAGAATGACTTTTGTATTTTTTAGAGTTAATTACACAGACAGTCTCTGGGGTTTATTGTAAGTAACACATTTGAGTATTAACAGAAAATTATATAAGTGTATTTTAGTCACTTTACACCAATTTGAAAGAAAAACTAATGACAATTAGCCTTAATACTCAAAGGTGTTACAAAAACAAAACCATAGAACTTAAACCTGTTACAAAAAAAGTTAGTACTCAAAGGTGTTACTTCAATAAACCACAAGGACTATCTGTGTAATTAACTCTTAGATAAAACGTGATGCATACATTTAGGCTCTTGATTTTGCAAGCGATAAATGCACTTTATTTTTTGTTGCATGACGTGTTACCAATGACAACATTTTTAATGCCTCTTAAAATTTTAATTAAAGTAATGTTTCACGCGATATTCATACATATATTATCTGCAGTTGATCGTTTTTTGATTTGTAGATCGAAACTTGAAATCAACGGCGTACAATAAACTTCATATTCATATCCACCGTTGATTTTCATAGGCATCGGCGGATCAAAACCAAAAATCAACGGCGTACAAAAAACTTATTGGGTAAGCACATTTTATATATCTACCATTGATCATCTTGGGGATTTGTAGATTAAAACCTAGAATCAACGGCATGCAATAGACTTCTTAGGTAGAAACATTTTCTATATGTGGCAGATCATCCTATCTCCATCTTGCTCCTTTTTGGTGATCTAGGGTTTAAATATAGTTTCGCAGTCTCGCATCTGTTAGATTTTCAACCTGGGTAGGTATTTTTTACTCGATCATATGTGTCAAGTGTCTTAATTTGTTTCTGTTAATCATCAATTTCAACATTACTAATCATATGTATCAATTTACAAAGTAGATTATACTAGATTTGATTTTTCTAAGTTCTCATCAACTTGTTTGGAATCGATTTAATTTTGCTAAGATTTTCTACTTAATATGGGACACAATTAGAAAAATCTGCAAGTTTATACCGCAATCATATGTAACTCGTTATATTTCTTTAACTCGATCACGTAAACATGTTTCTGTCTGTAATTTTGTTCAATACTTTTTTTAGTTTTGCAGTATCAGTTGTGTGAAGATTGATTGATAAGCTTGTTGGTGTGGACTGTTAATCGAAAATTACTTTCAATATACATTCATCGCAGGAAGAAGCCATTGAAACAAGTGAATTCGCCAACTTTTCTATTTGGTATGTATGTCATTTATAATTTGGTCTGCAAGTGTTCGTTCTTTAACGATTTTGTAGGCTTTATGAATAATTTCATTTAAAGCATATGGTAAGTTCTTCTATTGGATTAAAATTTGGTCCTTTTTGTGCTATTTGATATATTCAGATATAAATTCTTAGGTTTAGTTTTTCCTATAGCGAATATGACCTTTTATTTTTAAACAGTTTGAGCCAATTTTTTTCTGTTTTACAAATATGGTTAATTAATTCTTTAGGAATGAATTGTAATGTAGGAAATGACTATGAGAAAGGTCAACAATGGTCAAAACAAAATTAGCAAGACAGTCAATAAAGATTCTAGCTCCGGACACAATGTACTTGCAGGTAACAAGGAAGGAGCCAGAAAGCAACATCATAAAAAACCTAGGAAATACCGCTTAATGAAGGATATTTATAATGATCCTACAAGTCATTGTCGCATAACTGATGTTGGAGATCCCGTTGAAATGGAGGTTGCCATGCTTTTGGCGAGCCGTTTCAATGAAGAGAAACACATCCAAGGTGAGCTCAAAACAAATACCATGACTAATTTAGTATGCTCATTCAACATGAATCCGGCTGATTTCATCATGATACGTGGTCGAAAACCGGTGATCGTTTATGCTTAAGTTGATGTTTTTACGTAGCTTTTAATCTTGAATAGCTTACTTTTAATGAGATTTGTGTTTTACATGTCTAAAAGAGTTTAAGGAGCTAATCGGGAGCTAAACGGAGCACCGGGACGCGAACGGATCAACCGGGGATGTGAAATGAAGAAAACCGGGTTAATCACTAAGAATGGATGTATTTTGGGGAATGTTGATGGATTTAAAATGAATATATTGGAAGATGGCATGATAGAGGGCTGAATTACGAGAACGTGGGCGAAAACGGTGAGTAAAACGGAGCTATAACGAAAAAGTTATGAAGAAAACAGTTTTGGACGAAACCGACAAAACCAGGCAGCGTCGGGGACGCCCAAAAGGGCCGTCGGCGACGCCCTCTGGATTGTTCCGTCGGCCAAAAACCTCCGTAAACAGCTAATTAAGCCGTCGGGCGAAACTGAGACTTCCAAGGGCCGTCGGGGACGCCCTAATTGGCCGTCGGCGACGCCATCTGCATTCTCATATCGCGAAAATACTTGATTTTTGAGTTGGGGACGAGTTATAACATCAATTTTGACCAAGAAACGGGGGTTACACATTATTTTGAAGTTTGAATATCATCTTGGGGCCCCTAATCACCATCATCACCTATCATTCCACCAATCATCCTCTCTACAACCCGAATCAAGAACAATTCATCATCATCTTCTTGATTCGAAACCCTAGCTCCACGAATTCCCCAATCCATCAATTCACTCATCCCTTCACCATCACCAATCATCCAAATCCATAACCTTCATCCATCAATCCATCTTCAAGCTTCACAATGATCCAATTCATGCTTCCAACATCCGGTGATCAACTTTCTTCGATCATGCTTGGCTAATTTCTTGGAGGTTTCACCCCGGTGTAGACTTTTGTAAGGTTTAGGGTTTATTATGTTTTGTTAATTGTTTTGTGACAACTTGAATTGCGTTTGAATCTTAGACAATTGTCCTACGTTGGTATTGAATTTGCAAACTGTCGAGTGAATGATTAAATTTGACTTTGTGAAATGAGTACACGTATTTATGCCTTGTCTTTTGGTAGGATTTGCTAGTCCAAAGTAACGAAGTGTATCATGGTCCGTTGTTTACGACGTTGATAGTGATTGACACCTAAGTTTTGTGATTGTGATCCGTTAATGAACTATTTCAAGTGAAACTAATTAAAATACATAGTAACCCTAAGTCTTGCAATTGTTGAAACCGGGTGTGAACCTTGTTTTCTCATTATTGTTCAAACAATCATTTTCAATTCTTGCATTTAGTAATCTCGAGTAGTTAATTTAACTAATCATTTTAGTAATTCTAATTCACATCTTCCAATCAAACAAAAACACAAAAAAATATATCTTAGCAATCTTCATAATTGTGACAACTTCATAATTCAATCAAATCCGTACACAAACCACATACTCTTCGTGGTTCGACCCCTCACTACCACTAGCTATTTGTTAAGGGTAATTAGGGTATATAAATATTATCTTTGACCGGAGCGCGACACTCCGATCAAATTTTGGCGCCGTTGCCGGGGAGTGCGTGCGCTTTGTGTTTGGATATTGTTTGAATTTACGTGATTATCTGTTTAATTTGTTTAGCTTTCTTTTTGTACTTGTCTTTTTCCTTGTTACGCGAGGTGTGTTACTTGTGCAGGTTACAGGTAGTGCATGCATACGCGGAACTCCGGGAGGACTTCACCTTTAGTCTACGAACCGGAAATCGAAAGACTCGAAATAAGGAACCTAGCAAGCCGGTTAGAAGCAACTCTTGCTTCTAATCAAACCAACCAAACACCACCACTCACACCGACCATTGAAACCGATTCGATGGCAAACCACAACTCCGATCAAAACCTCAATCCAAACCAATTTCAATCTCGAGGAACCTTTTATCCCGCCCAAAACGTTCAACCTATACCTCAAGAACAACCGGGTGGTAACACCAACGCTAGACCACCCACTCCACCTTTCCGAAACCAAAATCCCAATAACTCTCAACGAACACCCCAACAACAAACCCTCCATCGACAAGCATCGTTACCCATCAACCTTGATGATCGGAATGTCAATTCCGATCGTAGAGGTAATCGTGATCGCGGCAATCCCACGAATGAAGACCCATTTTTCAACATCGACGACTTGAGAAATGCAATCCCCAATGATGAACCTTATAGTGTTCCCGGTTATCAATCGCCGGAACATGTAAGCATTTATACAGAAAATTCGGATGATGGGGGTTACTTTGATGATCGAGTGGATGACGATGAAGATTGGGGATACATTCATAGGGGTAATGCCTACAATGCAAGAGAGTACGAAGATGAAGAGTTTGGCTATCAAAATGCCAATTACGTTGGGGAGGAAGAGTATGGCTACGGAAATAGAAGGAATGACGGTTATGGGAATAACCGCCAACCACGAAACAACAACCAACGGAATCGAAATGAAGGGTATTACAATAACAATAACAATGGAAACCCCAATCGGATTCCTCGTTTCGTGGGAGGTGGAAATCAAAGAGGTAATCAAGGTGGGAATCAAGTAAGGGGTGAGAGAAGGGATGAGAGGCGAGATGAAAGAAGGAATGATCGAAGAGATGATAGGAGGGATAACCGAAGAATGGATGATCAAGAAGTCAATGGTCCTTATCGTCGTCAACAACCTCGACGGGGAGTAAATGACCGTTTCAGGCCGATCGTCACCGAGAACGATTCACCCATTGTTTGTGAGCGAAGGATGTTTGATTGTAAACCACATTACATCAACATACTTCCTCATTTCAATGGGAGGTCTAACGATGAGCCCTACACACATCTTGCGGAGTTTTCTTCCATTTGAAACACTATTGGGGGGCATAACTTCGCACTAGAGGAGGTCAAACTTCGTTTGTTCCAATTTTCATTGAAAGACAAAGCGAAGCAATGGTTCCTTACACTTCCGGCCAATAGCATTCGCACATGGGGAGAAATGCAACAAGCTTTTCTGGATGAGTATTATTCAATGGCAAAGACCGACGATGCTCGTGATGAAATTAGGTCTTTTCGCCAATTGTCGGGCGAACCGTTGCATGAAGCCTTCACAAGATTTAGCGAGTTGATGCGAAAGTGCCCACATCATCAAATAGAAAAGTGGGAATTGGTCAAGTGCTTTGTACGGGGTTTGGACGACAACACATGGAACCGACTTGAATCAACGAGCAATGGGACCCTTCTAAGCAACCATGAAGATGATGATTGGGAGTTTTTGGAGCGGATGAGCAAACGATCAAAGGAAAAGGAATCGGCCGACCGAGCCAAAAAGCACCCTACCTCAAGGTCATGGCCCGATCGTGATGCAAGTTCTAAGGATCGGATTGATATGTTGGAGCGGGAATTGGCCCGCATGAAGAAGAAGGAAGTGGGTGCGGTACAATATAGCGTATGTGAAGAATGTGGTGACATCGGTCACCGGACCGAGAATTGTCAAGCCACCGTGGAGGTGAATCAAGTGTATGGGGACCAAAGGCAATATGATATGAACTCTAAAACTTACCACCCCGGGTTGAGGAACCATCCTAACTTTAGGTATGGTAATGCCTCTAACCAAATGAATCCGAATTTCCAATCTGGAAATCAAGGCGGGTATTCGCACCAAACTCGCCAAAGAGGTTACAACCAAGATGGTCACGGGTTGACGAATAATCAAGGAGGTGGTGGTGATTTAAATGCAAAGATGGATGCAATGCTTTCAATGATGCAAGAGTCCAAGAAAGAGAATGAAATTCGGGACAAATCGCATGAAGCATTAGCAAAACAAGTGGGCCAACTTGCGGAGGAAATGGCACAACTGAGGGGGAGCGTGGGAAAGCTCCCAAGTGACACCACGGTGAACCCTAAGCATCAAAGTTCAAGCACGGGCAATGTGAGGAATGTGCACATTAGCGCGGTAAGTCTTCTTTCAAATGATGAGGTTTGTAGTAGTGTTGAAAGCATTCCACCACAATGCGTTGATGGTGTAGTGGGAAATACAAGAGATGAGTTGGAAAGTAAAAATGAACAAGAAACGATTTCACAAATTAAAATTGAAAAAATGAATAAAAATTCTTTTTGTGAAAATTGTTTAAATCAAATTAAACCGATTAATGCATCAAAAGTTGAGGAATGGTACCCACCGAAGGATGAGAGGTGGGAAAATTTTAAACAAGCAAAAATTAATTTACCGTTACTCGATGACATTAAAAAGGTTCCGGCTCATGTGGAATGCTTAAAGGAGTTAAGCATCGAAAAACGGCACAACAAATTACCCAAACCGGTTGATTTGATATCACATGTTAGTGCCGTTCTATCGAGTGCCCTTCCTCAAAAAGCTCAAGATCCGGGAGATCCTCTTATTTCAATTCAAATTGGAACCTTCAAAATTGAGAGGGCGCTCCTAGATCTTGGAGCTTGTGTGAGCATCTTGCCCGGGAGTTTGTATGACCAATATGATTTTGGTCCATTAAAAAATTTTGATACTCCCGTGGTATTGGCCGATCAGACTCCCACGCATCCAAGGGGGATGGTGGAGGATGTGATTGTTAAGGTGGATGATTGCTACTACCCAGTTGACTTTTTGGTAGTAGACTATGTTGGGTGTGTTGGGGACACCCAACCAATAGTTATACTGGGTAGACCGTTCCTGGCAACTGCTAATGCCATAATAAATTGCGCAACGGGGACGGTAAGCATGAAGTTTGGGGACCGGGAATTAAATTTAAATGTTTTTCCAAAATTTACTAACCCACTCGGTGAGGATAAGTGTCCTAAAAAGGACATGAATCCAAACAAAAAGGTGTGTGCTATGGTTGGTAGGTTTGTAGAAACAAAGAAGAAGACGGTCAAGAAGAAGAAGGCGAAGAAGTCGCCTCAAGAAAAGAAGAAGGAAGAGGAAGTGAGGAAGTTTGGACCGTTTGGCAACAAATGGTACGAATCACCGGTGGGTGATTTCGAGGAGCTTGTGGACGGCAAGCATGCCATTCGACCACCATGAGGTGGTAAGTTAATTGTTGTTGTATATTTTATTTCGCATTTCGTTTTAGTGTTATCCGTAGTTTAGTTAGTATTGTTGTTGTTGTACAATTTTGTTATTTCATTTTAATAGTTAAATGAACGTTGTGGGTGTGTTCTCTATATAACCCTCACGAGACCTACTCGTCCTCCCAAGCTATTGGGGGGTTTAAAAGGGCTTGTTGCATACGCTAAATGCAACCGTGATTCCTACGAAAGTGAGTTAGGCTTGTTGTTGTTGTAAATTATTTTCCACATAATTCAAAGTGAAATAACGCATGGCTTGGTAAGGTGTTTCATAAAAAGGGTAGAACTAGGTAACTAACAAATTTTGATGGTTGTGAGGAGCATGTTTCTACACAAGGGTTAGAATTTGTAGGTACAATATGTTCGCGGGACAACCGTTTTTGTGAAGAGACAAAGGAGATATGAGTATCAAGCGACAAAAATCAGGTGCATGTGCTTCTTTTTACTTTGAGTCTTAGTTAGGAATAAGTGGAGTGTATTTTTGTATTTTATTTCCAGGGTGAAAATTTGGGGGAATTAGCCGTGTCACATCCCTTGTGCATCTAATACTCTAGTTTTCACACATTGAGGACAATATGTACTTCAAGTGTGGAAATGGGGGAGTAGTAAAAATTTTCGTTTTTGACCCGTTCATTTAAACACTACACATTGAGGACAATGTTTACCTCAAGTGTGGGGATGGGGGAAAATTTCAAAATTTTTTCAAAATATCTTGTCTAAAAAAAAAAGCGATCTTAAAAGCACAAGTAACTAAGTCAACGAGGGATGTCACAAACCATTTGGTCTTTTGTCATGGTCAAGTTCAAGTTAATAGCATGACGGGTATTTAGTGGGTGGTTATTTGGGAATAATCCGCCTAAGAAACTAGTAGTTTATGCATGTCACATACCATACCCTTCTAGATATGTGAGAATTTGAGCCACTTTTATATCATAGATTACATGTTTGTGTTTCTTTGTTTGAGTGGACCATTAGTCATATATTGTAGAACTTGCAACTTTTGATACGTTTGAGACTATAGACCGAATACAAGCACGAGAATGATTAAGGCATTAGGTAAACCTTTTCTCTTAAAACCATTTATCTATCCTTACCCAAATAAATCCCCTAGTTGCCCAATTTGAGCCTGAACCTTTCGTTTGACCACCTATTGCCCATAGCCGCTAAACCTTTTCTTTTAAGCCCGTGTGATGAAAATTCGATTATAGGAATTGCATTTGTATAGTTGTTTTGATTGTAAAAAAAAAATCAAAATTAGAAAATGTTATGAAAAAGAGTTGAAAAGGCATTGAGAAAAATACAAAAAGATGTGTTAGTAGTCGTTGAATAAAAGGCGAAAGTTGTTGCCTTATAGTTGATAGTTGTATTTAGTTTTGTCTAGGTTTGTGGTTTGTAATAAAAATCGAATTTTCATCGCCTTAGCCACTTTAAAAATATCCTAATTCATACCCTTAGCCTAGCCCCATTACAACCCTTACAAGACCTTATGACTTGTGCTTAGTGTTCGTGATCAATAGTGGAGAATGATTGAGTTGCAAGCTTATGCGGGTATATGTTCTAATCGGTTTGAGTGCATATTCTTTGAAGTGCTAATACATTATAAATATTAGCCAATTTATAAGCCGAGTGGAGAGAACATTGTGAGGGATGTGCATGAACTGTTGGTTTCACGGGCGGGTTAATCTTGGGTAACCATTTGTGCAAATAAAATCACATTACCGCTAAATATATTGAATACTGTAAAGAGTTTGAACTTTAGCATGACATTGGACCTTAACCTTCGTCTCGGGAATGGGGAGTGTATTCGTTGTTCGACCCACGTGAAAGTGAAAAACAGATTTGCTTGAGGGCAAGCAAACGACAAGTGTGGGGATGTGATACGTGGTCGAAAACCGGTGATCGTTTATGCTTAAGTTGATGTTTTTACGTAGCTTTTAATCTTGAATAGCTTACTTTTAATGAGATTTGTGTTTTACAGGTCTAAAAGAGTTTAAGGAGCTAATCGGGAGCTAAACGGAGCACCGGGACGCGAACGGATCAACCGGGGATGTGAAATGAAGAAAACCGGGTTAATCACTAAGAATGGATGTATTTTGGGGAATGTTGATGGATTTAAAATGAATATATTGGAAGATGGCATGATAGAGGGCTGAATTACGAGAACGTGGGCGAAAACGGTGAGTAAAACGGAGCTATAACGAAAAAGTTATGAAGAAAACAGTTTTGGACGAAACCGACAAAACCAGGCAGCGTCGGGGACGCCCAAAAGGGCCGTCGGCGACGCCCTCTGGATTGTTCCGTCGGCCAAAAACCTCCGTAAACAGCTAATTAAGCCGTCGGGCGAAACTGAGACTTCCAAGGGCCGTCGGGGACGCCCTAATTGGCCGTCGGCGACGCCATCTGCATTCTCATATCGCGAAAATACTTGATTTTTGAGTTGGGGACGAGTTATAACATCAATTTTGACCAAGAAACGGGGGTTACACATTATTTTGAAGTTTGAATATCATCTTGGGGCCCCTAATCACCATCATCACCTATCATTCCACCAATCATCCTCTCTACAACCCGAATCAAGAACAATTCATCATCATCTTCTTGATTCGAAACCCTAGCTCCACGAATTCCCCAATCCATCAATTCACTCATCCCTTCACCATCACCAATCATCCAAATCCATAACCTTCATCCATCAATCCATCTTCAAGCTTCACAATGATCCAATTCATGCTTCCAACATCCGGTGATCAACTTTCTTCGATCATGCTTGGCTAATTTCTTGGAGGTTTCACCCCGGTGTAGACTTTTGTAAGGTTTAGGGTTTATTATGTTTTGTTAATTGTTTTGTGACAACTTGAATTGCGTTTGAATCTTAGACAATTGTCCTACGTTGGTATTGAATTTGCAAACTGTCGAGTGAATGATTAAATTTGACTTTGTGAAATGAGTACACGTATTTATGCCTTGTCTTTTGGTAGGATTTGCTAGTCCAAAGTAACGAAGTGTATCATGGTCCGTTGTTTACGACGTTGATAGTGATTGACACCTAAGTTTTGTGATTGTGATCCGTTAATGAACTATTTCAAGTGAAACTAATTAAAATACATAGTAACCCTAAGTCTTGCAATTGTTGAAACCGGGTGTGAACCTTGTTTTCTCATTATTGTTCAAACAATCATTTTCAATTCTTGCATTTAGTAATCTCGAGTAGTTAATTTAACTAATCATTTTAGTAATTCTAATTCACATCTTCCAATCAAACAAAAACACAAAAAAATATATCTTAGCAATCTTCATAATTGTGACAACTTCATAATTCAATCAAATCCGTACACAAACCACATACTCTTCGTGGTTCGACCCCTCACTACCACTAGCTATTTGTTAAGGGTAATTAGGGTATATAAATATTATCTTTGACCGGAGCGCGACACTCCGATCACATCACACCAGATGCTACAAGTGAGTTTATGAGGGGTGGTTGAAATTTAGATAACATCGAATCCGATGGTTGTTTTAAGGACAAATTCATAGTCCGAATCTTTAGATTATATAAAGAGTAAATGCAGAATCATGTGACAAGTAATTTAACAATAATTTATATTTTAGTTACTTTTATTTTTAATTTTTTGTATTTATTAAATTTTAATGGCCCACCTCCACTATTTATTTGATTTGAAAGAAAAATCATAGGGTTTCAAAATTTTAATTTATGTGATATTATATCATATCATATTAAATAAAAAATACTGGATTCTAGTTGTTTAATTAAACCGGCATGTATGTATATTATGTATAGATTGAATTGCCACCTCCGTGTCTTAGATATAATACCATATAGTGATATTATGTATTTTTGTAGTCTTAAGAGCTTCGAGCTAATATTTTGGACTTGAAGGAGATGTATCAGGAACAACTAAACAATCATATAATGAGATATCTAATTTGGTAATCAAGGTTAATAAAGACACCTAAACATGAAAATTGTTGATTTTGCCCAAATTTCCATCTTTTTTTAGATTCCAATTTTGAGTTCATCAACTGGTGCTACTCAAACGAGTGGTTATTTCTTAAGGGTGCAAAATATACTATTCTATGTGCAAACCAATTTGTTTTTTAATGATACTAATGTATTGTGGTAACGAGTTTTTGAGAGGTCTTGACATATGTTTTATAAACAAATACTGCAATCTTTTTCTCTCCAATACAGATTGTGAACACTACCATCCTCCCACCACCCCATTGGGAAACACCACCCTTGGGACTAATGCCCACCACCCTACTACGAAATTTCGACTTCTAGGATGGCTTTGGCGAGGTTCCGGGCATCCGTTTCCTACGAAAAATATATTTTTGGGCTCCTAGTAACCCGTAGAGTCCATACGAAACGCTTTCGTCTCAGGAGAAAAACAAATTTCTGGACACTCTTGGGCTTGGGTCAACTAGGTCAACAGGTCAAACATGGGTCAAAGGACAATTTTGGGTCATTTTTGGTGCTCGGTTCAGTTTTGGGTTCGGTCAAACCCGGTCAACTCAGTCAACGTGGTTAGATTTCGGTTCGGGTCAAACCATGGTCAATGCGGTCAGATTCGGGATTGGTCAACTGTGGTCAAAGTTCGGTCAACATGTGTCACACCCTGATTTCCCGGTGGGCCCAGAACTTGGGGTATATGCGTGACGATCAGATAGAAGTTATCACATTGCACAGCGGAAGAATAGAGATATCCCAAAGGTAGGATCCAATAAAATGGACTTGAGATTATTTTGAGTCTTTTATGGAGTCGCAAATTCCATAGTTCAAGACAAGCACTATCCAGCCTACTCCGTTATTCGCCACCTATAGATTAATCTTTAAAAATACATCAGCTTTCGCTGGAAAATACAATTAACCGACAAATTATGAAAATCTTTTCAAAATCATTTCTATACCATTTGGTGTATCATTTTTCATAAATAACTTGGGACAAACTATATCTCTTGTTACTAGTATTACATGATTGTTAATACATATGGGGCCCAGAACAAATCTTCGAGACATGATTAACCGACACACCACATTAATCCTCATTTAGATAAAAATATATATAAAGACATGATAGCATTTGCGTCTGTCAGGTGCATGCCTACACCCCACACTAGCCGTGGCCATTTACAATTAAGTAAACCGTGGATATCTAGAACATGGTTAACCCTCAATTGTTTAAGTTGTCAAGCATAATGGATTAAAACGGGTTATTTGGATTTTGGACATCATTCGTCATTGATCCCATACCCGACCAAGCGGCAAATTTTCCGTATCCCAAGCCTGCATAGGGAAAATAGGCTAAGAGTATTTACCTGTGCTAGCTGCATTCTCACAGTGTGTTTGGTTCTCGTAGCACAACCGTATTCAAAGTTTATTAATTCAGGTGCAATTTACTGGAGGCTTCTATAGTCTAGAATGGAAGGAAATATTATCCTATAGAATGTTCACGGGTCATTATATATCCATTGGACTCTGACCAGCTACTTAGAATTATAATTGATTTCGCTAAATTAAGCGAATAAAATGTGGTTTATACCCGTCCGAGTGCACGGTCTCGTTGGATACGGGTTATTTAACCAAGTATTCTGATTTAGAATGGTTTTGAAAACATTTGACTCGATTCGACTAGTTTATATATTTTATATTACTTAAACTAGCCGTACGCGCTTAAGCGGTATTGGTTGGTTGAATAGGTCTATGACAAGTCCGTTATGTTTAAATACACTTTGTTATGTTATAAAGTCAGTTTCAACTCAGATTATATCTTTTGTAGAATTTTAAAACTATTTATATATCATAAGGCTATTTTTGGCATTTACAAAAGTATATATTATGGACTTATCAATAAACCTATCAAACGACGCGACCAAGAGGTATAACCTCAGAGGGTTATTCCCTACAATATTGTGGTCATATAACAAATCCTAATCGGGTCCTAAACTTGACCAAACGAGTCAGAATCGAAAGTCAAAGCAAAAGTCAACTATTTGACTTTCGACTACGGAATAAGCTCTAAATAAGAAATGACAAGTTGGACATGATTAAACATGTCCTAATATATTTTATAAACTGATATAATGTCAAGATTTAAGGTTTTGATAGTTAGAAACTTATTTATCGCAATTTGCAAAGTTTACGTTTTTGACCTTTTATTTAATATAAATTCGACTGGTCATTTCGCCTACTTAACGTGATCTTCAGAGGTGTTATCATAAGAGATTAACACCTTCATTATTACGATCACGTGGCCAAGCACGATTCGAACTTTGGCTTGACCGAAGTGGTCATAACCGAAAGTCAAAGCAAAAGTCAATTTGCTTGACTTTCGGCTAATAACTAGCCTAATAAAATGAAATAGACTAGAGAGAGCACTTACTAGTGTTGAAGAACACTTGAAGTACACAGAAGAAGGCTTCCAGTAATGGAAGCAAGCTCGTAAATCAGATTGAGAGTGAGAAAAGAATGGTGCAAGTTCAAATGAATCATGAAAGAGGCTATTTATATTAATCCTTAGGCTCCCAAATCATGACAAATGTTGCCATGAGCCATTAGTAGCTGATTAGTGTCAGGACACATGTCCTAAGGAGGTTTAAGGTGGCAATGTTTATGAAAGGTGGCACAAGGATGCAGCAAGGCTATTGCCAGCTCAAATTATGCTGTCTAGGGACTCCTTACGGACCGTAAGTGTAAGACCCTAACACGTTTTGATCGAAAAGTCGCAGCGGAAATACGTGCCATAAAATTTCTTTCTTAAAACATTCCTTTATACATGAAAATCATTTAAAAACATCTTTATGTAAGGAACTACATTGTTTATCTTTCATTAACGTATCGATAATAACATACTAATACAGATTACATGACCACCCATTCCGTAAAATCCATGTCTCTATCCTTCGATCTTCAATCACTATCCTTCCATCATGTTGATCCATGATTCTGTACCACCTGCACCCACCACATACATTCGTAACATTAGCATACATTATATATATAAACAAGATTCATAATCATGGAGTCTCGTTACGTGCAATCCTCATATACTTTCCATTCCGTTATCTTTCTAATTTAAGCATTTCATCTGGGTGTCTAATCCTTGGTGAGACTTAATTAATGTACCTGCATTACACTTACTATTAGTAACGTAAATACCCAATGTATTGAAACCATGTATACATACATATATGCACCATTCTATATGGGCGATAATTCCTACTTAGTGTATACGTACATTCACACGTATATTCATACATACATAAATATATATATATATACATACATGCCTACATAAAGCACTTGCATACTATTTACAATCTCATATGATTATACAAACATATATCCCAATAAAAAACATTCATATAAATAAGTCCTATACGTATTGACCTACGTACGTATTCATTTCTAAACATGTTTACCTATGGATTCCATTACTAACATGGAGGTAAATCCATACCCATACTTGTACGTGCCTTTAGACTTATTTCAGTCCCTCTTAAACTTACGTATGCGCTCATTGTATCTCATAGACACTCTACAATGAGTTTGGAATACATTTCGGGACTCTTTAAAGGTCACGGGATAAGTTACTATAACGCCCCAAATATAAAGCATTCGACCAACATGTTAAGTAAAGAAATCTTGATAAATTTTGACAACTTTTTAACAACATAACATTTTCATAAACAACCTTTCCAAACAACCTTTTTTATTTTCATAAACAACATTTCGACAACATAAACCTTTCATAAGCAACTTTTTAACAACATAACATTTTCATAAACAACCTTTCACAAACAACCTTTCGACAACATAAACCTTTGATAAACAAATTTTTAACAACATAACATTTTCATAAACTACCTTTCGACCCAAAAGTAGACATGTCTAACTTGTTTTAACCCAAGACTTACATGAACATTATAATTATAAAAGTTTTACATTATCGGAGTTTCGTACTTGGGGTTTATGCACCCGATACCCGGTATGCGTTAAACTCATTCATCCCATTCAATTATACGTAATTGAACTTTATAGTACATTTTCCATACGTGAAATTGTTTATCCCTTTAATCATAACTCACAACTGAGTCCTTTGACTATTAACCCGCGTCTCCATTTCTCGGTTAGCATGCTTATACATAATTCTACCCATTACCCGATTATAATACCTTAATCATTACTTTTGCAACCAATTCGGTATAGCAATAAGACCTTATTTTGACCCGTTCGGTCTACTAGCGAAAATCATCGATTTCGTACAACCAAACCTTATTTGACTTCGATTATCATGCTTAAATTAAATAACAGGTACATAACCTTACTGAAAAAAATTAAGAAGTGATTCCGGCAATCACTTACCTTATGCATCCGTGTTCGTATCGCTTCCTTGCCTCCTCTTGACCCGTTAGCCTTTCGTGCTTGAGTCAATCTCGACATGATCCCTATACTTTCATGTCATCGAAATCACATTCTTGTTAGCATACACAATTGTACATGTTAACGATCATATCAAATTCATATTCCACATTTGACTTTCATTAGTCAAGTCATTCACTAACATGCATAGCTCAAATCACTGAAAAAAACTGTTTTGGGACGTCCGTTTACTGTACTTACGAGTTTGTAAAAATTACGATCTTTTTATGTAACGTGCCCCTCGGAGGGGTTATCCTTGTGTTAAAGTTTTAGAGTCTAACTCTCTACCAAAATTTTTTAAAAAAATCATTTACTAAGCAGCAATTAGATTTGTCACTTTTTGACTGTAGCCCACGGAAAAATTCATTTAAAAATACTCGATTATCCGATTGACATAATTTTAGTTGGATATTTGCATAACCTCCTGAAGCTATCTACAGGAAAAATTTGAGATCATAAATCAATTCCAAAATTGAGTTATAACATTCGTAATAGGCTGTAAATTCTTCCAGAAAACGCAGCCTGAACCTTCGATACGGAAAAATTCATAAAATGTTTATTTTTCATCGAAAAAATGCAATTCTAGTTGGGTTTAAAAGGTTTTTCCAGGAAGTTCATCATAAACTCAATAAACATCAATTTCTTACAAGATTTGGCCCGTTACATCTGATTAAATTTGGCTGTAACTTTCTGGACAGATTTAGTTTCATCAAATCTTTTCAATAATTTCACATTCTAACTTCACCTAGACATTTTATCAAACACTTGAGTACATACAACATACTAAGCATAATGTACAACCCATTCACGACTTAAAGTCCCACTTCTTGCATTCATCTTATCAACACAACTATAATCAAATAAATTTCATACTATACTTTAAACTAACTAACATATATGCATCACACACCACATAATACATCACATTTGCACTAGGATTAGGCATAGGCATAGGTGACATATTCATTTCACCCTCTTCATCATCTCAAATAAGTTTCACTTCAAAACATGAAATTACTCAAAATCATACACAACACAAGTTCTATTTGGTGATTCTAATACATAATCATGCTTAATTTCATATCAATTCACGAATTGATCATAACCCACTTCATATAAAATCACCAAATTGAATTCTAAGACTTACCTCATAATCCCCTTGTGTAGGTGATCATTAATTCATGTTCCTTAATAGGTTTGAGCTTCGATTCACCCTTTAATTTGATGGTTCTTGGATGAACTAGGGTTTGGCTCCTTGTGTTTCTCCTGAACATTCCACGCACACACACACACACACACACACACACACTATGTGTGTGTTGTGTGTTAATCTTTTGTTTATAAACATGAGTTTCCCTTTTCTACAACTTTGGTCCCTCAAGTTTGTTACTTGCTCATAGTAGTTACCCATTTCATTCCCTTGCTTGTTTTACTAAGCATTTAACTAGGTTTAATAACCTAGTTATTACATTTCATTTTATTAAACATGGAGACATACTAGCAAATTTAATAATTCGAGTTTTGGGGCGTTACAAGTCTACCCCCTTAAAGAAGGTTTCGTCCTGAAACCTTTCTCATTTCTACTAGACTAATTCTACTCTTACTTTTAAATCAATTCATTCAAGAAGCTTTCTACAACACGAAAACACTTGTGACTCCTTAAAGAGGTAGTATTCATGCACAACCATTTGCATAGGTCTCGTTCTTGCCTTCTTAATTAAGCATAAGACTTGCATACATTTACTAACCATAGTGGATAAATAAATTTCCATTTAACTCAAGTGTTATACATGATATTTCTTTTTCATTAATCTTGAGCAAACCACAACATTTCATTACTAACGCTCCTTCTAGTTACTTTCGTATTCATATAAGAGATCAACGTATCATCATACACATACTATAAACATTCAATTACTTGTTATTACTATAACAGAACTACCCTCTTTATGCTTACTTTTTCTTACTTAATACGAGGATAAAGCATCATTCTACATTTTCTACCGTTTACCTGTACTATGCATGCCCATATGTTTAACATCGAATCATTTCATTCATGTGTACTATTTGATCTACAATTTCTTACTCATCGGTTATGAAATAAACATTTTACTAACCTTGACTTAATTATATCCGTGACCCAGATCGGTCCGTTTCTTCATGAGTCCATTCCATAAATGGATCGACCTTTCCCTTCATGATGATTAGCTTCCGCTCGTGCACATCCTTTTCCAACTCGACCAACTTTACTCACCAAGATTTCTACCATTCTTATCTATAAAATGAATGATTAGCACATTTTATTCACATTCCTTCAAGCACCTATTTACATACTAGCCATTTCTAGATTCTTTTTAAAAATTAGGTCATTTGACCCATTCATAACAAGTCATTACATGACCATTCTTTAACATATATTTTCCTTTATTGTATTCAGTGTTAATTCACCTATGTTCTTTCGCAAGTCCCTTACTAATGGTATGCTACATTACGCATTGCATTCCTTACGTAATGCTTTCAAAAATTCGTAAAGAATTATTTACTGACTTCTGCGGTTTGACTTTTCTAGGTCGAACTGCCATTTATTATTTATTATTCACAAAACATCATCCCATTGTTTTAGAATTTCATGTAAGACCTTACTTTATACTTACTCATATGACCCGTTTGACTTTATCAAGATCAAACTGTCGACACATTCTTATGTAGGTTAATTTCATCCTTTTTATGCCTTAATTCCGTCTCGCGGATTCAAACGTATCATTCATACTTTTTATTCTTTCTATGTTTTGAATCCGTCTCTCAGATTCAAACATATCATTCTTACCTTTCGTTCTTTATATGTTTTGAATCCGTCTTGCGGATTCAAACATATCATTCTTACTTTTCTTTCTTTCTATGCTTTGAATCCGTCTCGCTGATTCAAACACATCATTCTTACTTGTTTGATCCGTACTTGCTTACGGATTCGAAACATTCTTCATCCTTATCATTCATGCCTTTCTTTCATGCCTTTCATTCATTCAAGTTTGAACCGTACATCAACTACGGGTTCAACTTTTCATTCATGCTTTTTTTTTCTTTTACAGTACTCTCAATTTCCTGAGAGTTCTTGCTACTCCTTTCACCCACACATCCACCTGCTACCCAATTCTACCGGACATACCTGCGAATATTATCACAGTCTCACGAATGTCATATGCTTCTTGCGTACTGACCAGGTGCGCAATCCACATACTAGTTTCGTTCCTTCATGCAATCATCGTCTTATGTCCAAAGAAGTGGGTTTCGGTTCGTGTGACATCTTTAAAACCTGACCAAGACAACGTCATTGTCTTTCGTTTAATACTTACCCTCCCAAGGAGATTTCTTCCTTTTTCTTTTAACACCCATATATATTAATATTATGTACCTGGGGTCCATCTATCTATTTGCATACTTGCCTGCTTTGGTATTCATCCGAGACTGCATTCGCAGATCATCCTCTTCAAACGCTTATGTTTACCTTGCACATGACATATTGTTAGTTTCTTTATATGCATATATAAGTACATACTACATTCACTTCTACCTTTGGACCTTGATCGAGTCTTGGATTGTACGGATTCCTTGTCACAAGAGTACACGGGTTTGAGTTCAAGTACTTACCTCTTTGTACATAATTTCTCTCAAACCAGGGCTCTGATACCAACTTGTAAGACCCTAACACGTTTTGATCGAAAAGTCGCAGCGAAAATACGTGCCATAAAATTTCTTTCTTAAAACGTTCCTTTATACTTGAAAATCATTTAAAAACATCTTTATGTAAGGAACTACATTGTTTATCTTTCATTAACGTATCGATAATAACATACTAATACAGATTACATGACCACCCATTCTGTACAATCCATGTCTCTATCACTCGATCTTCAATCACTATCCTTCCATCATGTTAATCCATGATTCTGTACCACCTGCACCCACCACATACATTCGTAACATTACATACATTATATATATAAACAAGATTCATAATCATGGAGTCTCGTTACGTGCTATCCTCATATACTTTCCATTCTGTTATCTTTCTAATTTAAGCGTTTCATCTGGGTGTCTAATCCTTGGTGAGACTTCAATAATGTACCTGCATTACATTTCATTCTCAAGGCACACCATTAGTAACATAAATACCCAACGTATTGAAACCATGTATACATACATATATGCACCATTCTATATGGGCGATAATTCCTACTTAGTGTATACATACATTCACACGTATATTCATACATACATACATACATACATACATACATACATACATACATACATACATACATACATACATACATACATACATACATACATACATACATACATACATACATACATACATACATACCTACACACACACACACATATATATATACATACATACATACATGCCTACATACAAGCTCTTGCATACTATGTACAATCTCATATGATTATACTAACATATATCCCAATAAAAAACATTCATATAAATAAGTCCCATACGTATTGACCTACGTACGTATTCATTTCTAAACATGCTTACCTATGTTTTCCATTACTAACATGGAGGTAAATCCATACCCATACTTGTACGTGACTTTAGACTTATTTCATTCCCTCTTAAATTTACGTACGCGCTCATTGTATCTCATAGACACTCTACAATGAGTTTAGAATACATTTCGGGATTCTTTATAGGTCACGGGATAAGTTACTATAACGCCCCAAATATAAAGCATTCGACCAACATGTTAAGTAAAGAAATCTTGATAAATTTTGACAACTTTTTAACAACATAACATTTTCATAAACAACCTTTCGAAACAACCTTTTTATTTTCATAAACAACCTTTCATAAACAACATTTCGACAACATAAAACTTTCATAAACAACTTTTTTACAACATAACATTTTCATAAACAACCTTTCGACAACATAAACCTTTCATAAACAACTTTTTAACAACATAGCATTTTCATAAACAACCTTTCGACCCAAAAGTAGACATGTCTAACTTGTTTTAACCCAAGACTTACATGAACATTATAACTATAAAAGTTTTACATTATCGGAGTTTCATACTTGGGGTTTATGCACCCGATACCCGGTATGCGTTAAACTCATTCATCCCATTCAATTATACGTAATTGAACTTTGTAGTTCAATTTCCATACGTGAAATTGTTTATCCATTTAATCATAACTCACAACCGAGTCCTTTGACTATTAACCCGCGTCTCCATTTCTCGGTTAGCGTGCTTACGCAATTCTGCCGATTACCCGATTATAATACCGTAATCATTACTTATGCAACCATTCGGGTATAGCAAAAAGACCTCATTTTGACCGTTCGGTCTACTAGCGAAAATCATCGATTTCGAACAACCAAACCTTATTTGACTTCGATTATCATGCTTAAATTAAATAACTGGTACATAAATTTACTTAAACAAATTAAGAAGTGATTCCGGAAATCACTTGCCTTATGCATCCGTGTTCGTATCCGCTTCCTTGCATCCTCTTGACCCGTTAGCCTTTTGTGCTTGAGTCCATCTCGACATGATCCTTATACTTTCATGTCATCGAAATCACATTCTTGTTAGCATACACAATTGAACGTGTTAACGATCATATCAAATTCATATTCCACATTTGACTTTCATTAGTCAATTCATTCACTAACATGCATAGCTCAAATCACTGAAAAAACTGTTTTGGGACGTCCGTTTACTGTACTTACGAGCTTGTAAAAATTACGATCTTTTTATGTGACGTGCCCCTTGGAGGGGTTATCCTTGTGTTAAATTTTTAGAGTCTAACTCTCTACCAAAATTTAAAAAAAATCATTTACTAAGCAGGAATCAGATTCGTCACTTTCTGACTGCAGCCCACGGAAAAATTCGTTTAAAAATCCTCGATTATCAGATTGACATAATTCCAGTTGGAGATTTGCATAACCTCCTAAAGCTATCTACAGTAAAAATTTGAGATCATAACTCAATACCTAAATTGAGTTATAACATTCGTAATGGGCTGCAAATTCTACCAGAAAACGCAGCCTGAACCTTCGCTACGGAAAAATTCATAAAACGTTCATTTTTCATCGAAAAAATACAATTCCAGTTGGGTTTGAAAGGTTTTTCCTGGAAGTTCATCAAAAACTCAATAAACATCAATTTCTTACAAGATTTGGCCCGGTTACAGCCGATTAAATTCGGCTGTAACTTTCTGGACAGATTTAGTTTCGTCAAATCTTTTCAATAATTTCACATTCTAACTTCACCTAGACATTTCATCAAACACTTGGAGTGCATACAACATACTAAGCATAATGTACAACCCATTCATGACTTAAAGTCCCACTTCTTGCATTCATCTTATCAACATAACTATAATCAAATAAATTTCATACTATACTTTAAACTAACTAACATCAATGCATCACACACCACATAATACATCACATTTGCACTAGGATTAGGCATGGGTGACACATTCATTTCACCATCTTCATCATCTCAAATAAGTTTCACTTCAAAACATGAAATTACTCAAAATCATACACAACACAAGTTCTATTTGGTGATTCTAATACACAATCATGCTTAATTTCATATCAATTCACGAATTGATCATAACCCACTTCATATAAAATCACCAAATTGAATTCTAAGACATACCTCATAATCTCCTTGTGTAGGTGATCATTAATTCATGTTCCTTAATAGGTTTGAGCTTCGATTCACCCATCAATTTGATGGTTCTTGGATGAACTAGGGTTTGGCTCCCTGTGTTACTCCTGAACGTTCCACGCACACACACTATGTGTGTGTTGTGTGTTAATCTTTTGTTTATAAACATGAGTTTCCCTTTTCTACAACTTTGGTGCCTCAAGTTTGTTACTTGCTCACAATAGTCACTCATTTCATTCCCTTGCCTGTTTTACTAAGCATTTAACTAGGTTTAATAACCTAGTTATTACATTTCATTTTATTAAACAAGGAGACATACTAGCAAATTTAATAATTCGAGTTTTGGGGTGTTTCAATAAGGATAATGGCTTACGGTCCGTAAAGACCTTCAGCGCCCGAGAATTATTTTAAGTGCCTTACGGACCGTAAGGCATATGTATTACAACTCTTCCAAAACCCTTAAACATGTCCTATACGTCCTAAAATACACCCTGTATACGAAAAACGAACCCGAAATACCTTTATATTTACAAAAATCAAATAAAACAAGATTTTTGGGGCTCTCGCGGGGCGCGACCCAGTCGAACTAAGGCTGTCGCGGGCCGCGACCATGTGGCACCAGGCGGCACCACAAGGCGCCTCGTGTCCCAATCGTGTCAAACCTACACCGTTGATTCATCAAGCCTAGATCCTACCCTACATCGCTCGCGGGCCGCGAAGGCCATTCATGTATCTCTCGCGGGGCGCGAGCTGCCTCTGCTCAGACCCTATAAATAGGGAGTTCGAGTTCATTTGACAAATCATTCAATTCTCAAAATCCCTTTCAACTTCTGAATAGTAATTATAATACCTGGGCATTATACCCACTAAAAAGCGAAGCTCTGCCTCGTTGTAAGTATTATAACCCCCGGTTACGTATTAGTTAGTCTGCCCGATTGAACTAGAGCTCCGTAACGCATGTCAAGGCTCTGCCTGACTCTGCCGTTGGAGTTCTGTCTCGGGGGGAGGGTATAGCTAATGTAAATTGGGTTATCTTACTAACACTTGTGCATTGTTTAATTTAATAGATTAGAACCAGGAAGTCATCAGGAATTATCTAAAACAGCAATGTGAGTTAATCCTCTTTTTGTAAACCTTTTTGTGAGTCATTCCCCTTTTCTATAAACTGTTTTTACAAAACCTCAATTATTTTAGTTTATAGTTAACAGTGATTGAGTATTTGTGATTCTACAATTATTGTTGGTATGTTGGGGTTTTGTATACATTACTTGTTACTACACTGTGAGTAGTAGCATGACCACATGTCAGGATTGACAGTACCGTGGGTGGTAATTTGATAGATGTAAACAAATGTAATTGCGGATGCCCTCAATACTGTAAAATGATAAACCCTGTTTTGATTAAACTTGGATTCACACACCAGTATTTCTTGCTGATAAAACTTTTTTAAACACGTTTCAGGTAACAAAATGTGAAAGCCAAATAGAAGCCAACTGGAGAGCACTGAAGGCTTGGAAAAGTGGCTATGAAAGTTACCTAAACTAGAAAGAAGTTTTCTTTCAATAAATTAGGGTTTATCCCTATAAATATGTTGTAATGGAAACTTGGGTTTTTCCCATGTATTTATTATTCTAAAAATGTGGTGTTTCACTCTGATAAACTATTTCCTAACTACGGTCCCGATGAAAATTTCCGCTGCCAAACTAATAAACACCGATACCGCGTGCTCGCGGCCGCCCTTCTCCCAGGGCAGGGGTCGGGGGTTGCGATAGAGAAAGTGGTATCAGAGCTACAACCACTTATTTCAGCCATAAAAGTGTTCTGCTGAATCCAAAATTTTATTAATTGTGTTAGGAGATAATCTATGTGATTATGTTCATACATGTATATTATTGTTTTGTGTTATTTGACAATCTGTTAGTTTACAGTATGAGTGAGCAAGGTAAGTCTGACGCCTATCGTCACCTAGCTAGTTGTCCCAAAAGTGAAGGAACTTCCTCACAGCCTACTCCTTCGGGGTATTCTGCTGACACAGAAGAGAGAATCTTCATTTTTAAGGCGCAATCCGAGGAACCATTCCCTTCGAAAAAGAAAGGATGGTTCAGTCGGGGAGCACATGAGCAAAGGAAACGAATGAGAAAGTTACAACAACAAAGGGCCTTAGCAGCAGCCAATAGAGAAATGAATGCCCAAACCCAAGACATAGTTAATAGGCGGTTGGCAAACTTTCATATATTAGCCACCACTGCAGCCGATCCAAACCTAGATCAGATAATTGCACCACCATCCCAACCAATGGAGATAGAACCCAACCAAGGAGACCAAATTCCCATACTAGCATTCGACCCAAATGAGATACCTAGAATCCCAGCGCCTAATCCTCTAACGTATGATCCGTGGGAAGATGACCATAGGGATTACCAGGAACTCTATCCACAGGGAGAACCAATACCAAACCACATAGCACAATATACCAACCTTAACCCTCTAGATCCATATTGGAATGCCGATCAGTATGTCTAGGAGATACTAGATAACCCATACCCATATGGAGAACCTATGCCCCAGTATCCTGACCCAATACCCGCACCACTGCAACCATGAGTGAAGCGAATGTGCAGGAACTCCGCACATTTGGTGAGGAATTAGTGGAAGGAGGAGAGAGGATAAAACAACTAGGAGAGAAGCTCGTGTGGAAATACGACGAGCGAGAAATGCAATTCTGGAACCACCCCTAGCAATAATATATATATATATATATATATATATATATATATATATATATATATATATATATAATGTGTGTAGTTTGAAGAAAAAATCAAATCCACTAAAATAGATAACCTAATACCTACTGATGCATAACTAGTAATGTGTTTCAATTCCAGTTGTAGATTGAAATATATATATATATATATATATATATATATATATATATATATATATATATATATATAGGCCGGTTAACGTACAATAGGGCTTATCGTACATTACGTACGGGATAACCCCAGCCGTCAGATCTTCATCTCCCATGCGATTTCATAGCTCCGTGCGAATTCAATCTTCCACATGCGATTTTCGCCATCTACACACCCCATGCCATTTTTCACATTACCCCATGTTAACCATTTTTTCACATGCGATATTCAATCTTCCACATGCGATTCTACACACCCATGCCATTTTTCACATTACCCTATGCTAGCCATCTTTTCACATGCGATATTCAATCTTCCACATGTGATTCTACACACCCCATGCCATTTTTCACATTACCCCATGCTGTCATTTTTTCACATGCGATATTCAATCTTCCACATGCGATTTTGTCCATCTACACACCCCATGCCATTTTTCACACTACCCCATGCTAACCATTTTTTCACATGCGATATGTATTGAATTCGCACCAGATCCGCACTTGATCGAACGGCTGGGATGATCGCGTACGTATCGTACGATAAGCGCATTTGTATTTTACACTTTACCTATACACACACACACACACACACACATATATATATATATATATGGGGAAGGTTCAAATGAAAACCAATAGTTATCGCAAAAACTAACTAAAAAAGCTAAAAAAACATACCAATTTTTTTTTTGCATACCAATTTTCGCCACTTTTAGTATATAAAGAAAATTTCAAAAAAAAAAAAAAATTGTGGTGCACATCTGTAATACTACACATGTGTAGTACACTTCTCACACTTTAGGATATATATATATATATATATATATATATATATATATATATATATATATATATATATGAAAAAGAGTAAATGTCGCAATGCTCGACGATTTTGATCAATTTGTTTGCGTGATTGTTTGCATTAAATCTTATTCTATGATATTAATAACTGATAAATGTTTGTAATTCAGATGGACAACGAAGTAAATCAGGAAAACCAGAATAATGATAATAATGGGAACCAAATAGATAACAGTGCCATCCAAGACATAGTAGCACAAGGAATCATAGACACTATGCTATATGTTATCAAGACTGTTAAGGAAGCAGAAAATAATAAAACTAATAGCGGAAGTAAACGACCACCTACTGAACCCAGTAACAGTGTGAATAATGGACCATTACTTCAATTGCCTATTCCAAAAAGAAGAAGAACCATGTCATATGGTTGTTCTTACAAAGAATTATGGTCTTGCAAACCAATAGAATTCTCTGGAAATGAAGGAATCATTGCAGCTCTACGTTAGATAGAAAAGACTGAAGCAGTCTTAAAAATAAGCAAATGTGCAGAGGAAGATAAGATTATGTTTGCTTCTAATCTATTTAAAAATGCAGCCTTAGAATGGTGGAATACTATTCTCCAGTCTAGGGGAAGTGACAAAGTATATAATAAGGAATGGACTGATTTTAAGAACATGGTTGAAAGAAAATTTTGTCCTCCCAATGAAAAGGAACAAATTGCCAATAAATTCCTAAACCTTAGAATGACTGGAATAGACTGCAAGGGTTACACTACCATATTCTTCGAATATGCTAGAATAGTGCCAACCCTAGCCTCACCAGAACTAGTGTTAATCTCCCGTTACATCTGGGGATTAATTAGTGAAATCAGACATATAGTCAAGGAAGGTAGACCACAAACTATAGAAGAAGCCGTAGAACTAGCCAATACCTTGACTGATGAATTAGTACGTACGCAAGAAGAAAACTAGAGGAAGAACCTAGTCCAAAAACTTACCCAGGAATTTCGCTACGGTAATTCCAACCGTGGAAAAAATATAGGTTCTACTTCTGCACCTTACTGTAAGTACTGCAAGAAGAAGCATTCGGGAAGATGTTCCATATACTGCAACTTCTGTAAAATATCGGGACACAAGGAAGAAGACTACAGGAAGAAACCCAGTAATGGGATATGCTTCAACTGTGGAGAGAAGGGGCATATCAAATCAAACTGTCCGAAACTATCTCCAGCCACGAACAACAAGACTACCAAGAATGCTAGAGCATTTGTTCTAACTGCTGAAGAAGCCAAGATGATTCCGGACGTGATTGTTGGTACTTTTTTAGTTAATGATATTTTTGCTATAGTATTATTTGACTCTGGTGCGAACCAAAGTTTTATTATTACTTTGTTCTGCAAACTTCTCAATCAACCATTAACTAAACTTCAACAAGAATGTCTGGTAGAAACGGCAAACGGAGAGTCCATTAAGATCACTGAAATCTTGCAGGGAGCAAGAATAGAAAATTTAAACCATAAATTTATTGCTAACCTTTACCCAATGAATCTGGCTGGATTTGATATCGTATTAGGAATGGATTGGTTGGTAGCCAATCAAGCTAGTATTCTATGTAATCAAAAGTCAATACAAGTAAATTCACTAAAAGGTGAAAAGATCACAATTAAAGGAGACAAGCAACCTAGGTCCAAAAAATTCATCTCTGTGATGAAAACAGCAAGTTATGCAAGAAAAGGATCCCTAGTGTATATGATTTCCATAATCATTAACACTAAAGGAAAAGAATTGAAAGATATTCCCGTAGTATCTCAATTCTCAGATGTATTCCCAGAAGAGCTACCTGGATTACCACCAGATAGAGAGGTTGAATTCAGAATTCACCTACTACCAGGGACAACGCCAATTGCCAAGGCACCTTACCGGTAAGCACCAGCAGAGATGCAAGAACTGAAGAAACAACTGGAGAAAGGTTTCATACAGCCTAGTTCATCACCATGGGGAGAACCAATCTTGTTTGTCAAAAAGAAGGACGAATCAATGCGTATGTGCATTGATTACCGAGAATTGAACAAGGTCACGATTAAAAATCGGTATCCACTACCGAGAATCGATGATCTGTTTGATCAACTTCAAGGAGATCGATTCTTTTCTAAGATTGATTTACGCTCAGGATATCATCAGCTGAAAGTACAGGAAGTGGACATTCCTAAAACTGCTTTCAGAACAAGGTATGGTCATTATGAATTTACAGTCATGCCATTTGGTTTAACCAATGCCCCAGCCGCATCTATAGACATGATGAACAAAATATGTAAACCATATCTGGATAGATTCATAATTATCTTTATAGATGATATTCTAATTTACTCTAAGAGTAAAGAAGATCATGCAGAGCATCTGCATACACTTCTGACATTGTTGAGAAAAGAAAAGCTTTATGCTAAATTCTCAAAATGTGAATTTTGGTTACAAGAAGTGCAATTTCTTGGACACCTGGTTAACCATGAAGGAATTCATGTGGATCCCACAAAAATTGAGGTGATTACGAAATGGAAAGTCCCTGAATCACCAACGGAAGTGAGAAGTTTTCTTGGACTGGCAGGTTATTATAGACGGTTTATCCGAGATTTTTCTAGAATAGCCATTCCATTAACAAAACTGACTTGTAAATTAGTTAAGTTTGAATGGGGACCAAAACAGGAAGCCTTTAGAATTCTTAAGCAAAGATTAACCAACGCACCCGTACTCGCATTACCAGAAGTAACTGAAGACTTTATAGTCTATTGTGATGCTTCTAAGTTAGGTTATGGATGTGTGTTGATGCAACGCCAAAAGGTTATAGCCTATGCCTCTAAACAACTTAAGAATCATGAAGAGAATTATACAACTCATGATCTAGAATTAGGAGCCATAATTTTTGCCCTTAAAATTTGGAGACACTATCTTTACGGTAGCAAGTTTACCATTTTCACCGATCATAAGAGTTTAAGATATGTTTTCGGGCAAAAAGAGTTAAATATGAGACAGAGACACTGGATGGAAATTCTTAGTGATTATGATTATAGTATCCAGTATCATGCAGGAAAGGCTAATGTAGCAGCTGATGTTTTAAGTCGAAAGTATCATGAAAAGCCAAGATAAGTGCGTTCTCTCAAGTTAAATCTCCAGATAGATTTAAATGAGCAAATTAGAAAAATACAAGAATCAGTAATCAAGGACGATACTGAAAAATTAAAAGGAATGATTAAGAAACTAGAACAAGGAACAGATGGAATTTGGAGATTCCATAAGAAAAGAATCTGGATACACAAACAAGGAAACCTACGCCACCAAATTTTAGAAGAAGCCCATAAGTCTAAATATACGATACACCCTGGTAATGATAAAATGTATCAAGACTTAAGAAAGAATTTCTGGTGGATAGGAATGAAAAAGGATATAGCAACCTATGTTGCTAAGTGTCTAACCTGTTCACAGGTTAAAGCTGAATATCAGAAACCCTCAGGTTTGTTACAGCAATAGAAATGCCTGTATGGAAATGGGAATTGATAACAATGGACTTTGTTACCAAATTACCCAAGACGCGAAAAGGTAATGATACAATCTGGGTGATTGTAGACAGATTAACCAAGTCTGCTCATTTATTACCGATGAATGAAACTTTCAGTATGGAACAATTAGCCAAGTTATATGTAAATGAAATAGTTTCATTACATGGAATTCCTTTATCTATTGTTTCCGATAGAGATAGCCGTTTTACTTCTCATTTTTGGACTAGTTTACAAAAAGCAATTGGAACCAAGTTAAATCTAAGCACAACTTATCATCCTCAAACGGACGGACAAAGTGAAAGGAGAATTCAGATAATGGAATATATGCTTAGAGCTTGTGTAATTGATTTCGGAGGAAATTGGTACGATCATTTACCATTAATAGAATTTTCCTACAATAATAGCTATCATACCAGTATCAATGTTGCCCCGTTTGAAGCACTTTATGGACGAAAGTGCCGAACTCCAGTCTGTTGGGCAGAAATTGGAGAAAAGCAAGTGTCTGGACCAGAAATAGTACAGGAAACAACGGACAAGATTATTCAAGTCAAGGAAAGACTAAAAGCAGCACGCGATCACCAAAAGAGTTACGCTGATAACAGACGAAAACAATTGGAGTTTCAAGTAGGAGATAAAGTATTATTAAAAGTTTCTCCATGGAAAGGAGTGGTAAGATTCATAAAAAAGAGGAAAGCTAAGCCCCAGATATATCAGACCTTTTGAGATTATTAGAAGAATAGGACCCGTAGCTTACCAGCTACAACTGCCAGAGGAAATGGCAGGAATATATGATGTATTTCATGTATGTAATCTCAAGAAGTGCTTAGCAGATGAATCATTAGTGGTACCTCTTAAGGACATATAGGTAAATGAGAAACTTAAGTTTGTAGAGAAACCCCTACAAATTGAAGACAGAAAGATCAAGAATCTCAAACACAAGAGATTAGTCCTAGTCAAAGTAACATGGGATTCCAAGAGAGGACCAGAGTACACTTGGGAGCTCGAGTCAGAGATGCAGAGGAAATATCCACACATGTTCCAGTAGACCTCGAGGACAAGATCTAAAACAAGGTGGGGAGGATATAACAACTATCCCAAAACCCTTAAACATGTCCTATACATCCTAAAATACACCCCGTACACGAAAAACGAACCCGAAATACCTTTATATTTACAAAAATAAAATAAAACAAGATTTTTGGGGCTCTCGCGGGGCGCGACCCAGTCGGGCTAAGGCTGTCGCGGGCCGACCAGGCGGCACCACAGGGCGTCACGTGTCCTAGTCATGTCAAACCTACACCGTTGATTCATCAAGCCTAGATCCTACCTTACATCGCTCGCGGGTCACGAAGGCCATTCATGTATCTCTCGCGGGCGCGAGCCGCCCCTGATCAGACCCTATAAATAGGGAGTTCGAGTTCATTTGACAAATCGTTCAATTCTCGAAATCCCTCTCAACTTCTGAATAGTAATTATAATACCCGAGCATTATACCCACTAAAAAGCGAAGCTCTGCCTCGTTGTAAGTATTATAACCCCGGTTACGTATTAGTTACTCTGCCCGATTGATCTAGAGCTCCGTAACGCATGTCAAGGCTCTGCCTGACTCAGTCGTTGGAGTTCTGTCTCGGGGAGAGGGTATAGCTAATGTAAATTAGGTTATCTTACTAACACTTGTGCATTGTTTAATTTAACAGATTATAACCAGCAAGTCACCAGGAATTATCTAAAACAGCAATGTGAGTTAATCATCTTTTTGTAAACCTTTTTGTGAGTCATTCCCTTTTTCAGTAAACTGTTTTTACAAAACCTCAATTATTTAATTTATAGTTAACAGTGATTGAGTATTTGTGATTCTACAATTACTGTCGGTATGTTGGGGTTTTGTATACATTACTTGTCACTACACTATGAGTAGTAGCATGACCATAAGTCCGGATTGACAGTACCATGGGTGGTAATTTGATAGATGTAAACAAATGTAATTGCGGATGCCCTCAATACTGTAAAATGATAAAACCTGTTTTGATTAAACTGGGATTCAGTTGCCAGTATTTCTTGCTGATAAAACTTTTTTAAAACGCGTTTCAGGTAACAAAATGTGAAAGCCAAATAGAAGCAAGCTGGAGAGCACCGAGGGCTTGGAAAAGTGGCTATAAAAGTTACCTAAACCAGAAAGAAGTTTTATTTCAATAAATTAGGGTTTATCCCTATAAATATGTTGTAATGGAAACTTGAGTTTTTCCCATGTATTTATTATTATAAAAATGTGGTGTTTCACTCTGATAAACTATTTCCTAACTACAGTTCTGATGAAAATTTCCGCTGCCAAACTAATAAACACCGATACCACCAGCTCTGTGTGCTCGCGGCCGCCCGCCTCCCGGGGCAGGGGTCGGGGGTTGCGAAAATATGCCTTGCGGTCCGTAAGGGACTTTCAGAAACCAATTTTTGGCAATTTTTCATATTTAACCCCTCAACTTCAAATATATATATATATATATATATATATATATATTATGATTTTTAACCCTTCCGTTTAACATTGTGAATTATGTAGAAGGTTTCTAGACATGTGTCATGCTAGGATTCGTTCTAAAATATCGAGGTGTTACATCCTCACCCCTTTAAAAGAAATCTCGTCCTCGAGATTTTATTCAAATAACTGGGGGTACTTTTTGTTTTGGTCAAAACTAAGATTAAGGATAATGTAACCAAATTTTGTTTGTGAGGTAAAGTGCTTGTGTTTTGAACAACAATGTAAACAGTTGTAAAATGTAAATAACAATGAACACCATGATTTATACAAGGAAAAAGCCCTTTATCTTTAGAAGATCTCCGGCACAAAAAAAGCTCGGGGGATGCAAACTATCGATCACCAACTCTATTGAACAATCAAAGAACAATTCAATACAACTACGTATGATATTGAGCTCGATACAAGTGAATTTTAGTGTTTGTGCTTGTCACACCCCGATTTCCACGTGTCTCACCGGTGGGCCCGGTAGGGGATTACCGTGACGTAGTTGGCAACAATATAGTCAAACCACACAATTATATGAATGCACAGCGGAAGCATAAAGATAAATATATTTCAACTTTAACTGTAATATCAAAGTATCACCATTGTTGAAATAAAATCCACAGGGGATCAATAATTATAACAAAAGTATTGTTCAATAGACTTCAGGCATCTTAAGCTTGCGAGACTTCTAATGATGCTAAGGAGAAATCCCAGCCAATTACGCATAGTACCTGCATTTAGTCTTTTTGGGAAAATACGTCAGTTTACACTGGTAAATACATTCAACCGACACTTTTGTAAAATGTTTAATAAATTGGTTTAAATGCACAAGGCACAAACTCTTTATAACTTGGGATAATTTATAATTAAATCTTGTAAAGTATTACATGTTTACTATGCGTTCGGTCGCCCGAGTCGTGCCGGGTTAAAATTTAATAGACACACCACATAGTATAAAACCGTGGCGGGAAAACCAACGGCTATACCTTTATAGTCATGGACATAATGCCGAGTGTACGCCTACACTCGGATGTCAGGGTCGTGGCCATTTCGTAAAATGCTGCCGAGGATATCCGGGACATGGTCATTAAGCCCCCAAAGGCGTAAAGCCAAACAAAACAAATTTTTAAACGGGTCACATTGATAATGCCCAACTACTAATGAGTTAGGGTCAATTGCCCGACCAAGCGGTATTTTAAATACCGTAACCCAAGCCCGTATAACGGAAAATAAGTTAAAAGTATTTACCTTTGCAAGTATAAATCCTTAATTGAAATAAATTGCAGATAGCTTTTACTGGTCCCCTATTCTGGAATGAAGGTTTAAATTAACCTATTAGAATCCTAACGGGTCTTTAATTTAACCGTAGCTTAGACCGGTTAGTTTAAACGGATAGATACGGTTTAATCGCGTGAAAGGCGAAAACCGGGAACGGAATGTGATTTTGACCCAACAAGTTTGAAGACTTGTTTTATAGGGGTATAATAATCACACTCTGTATTTTGGGGTCAAAATAATATGGTTTGACCCGTTTCGGCTAATTTATGTAAACTAGTTACATAAGCCGAACCGTGCGCGCATAAGGCGCAACGGGTAACCGTAAGAGTCCTACACTGTTTTCCTAAGTCAATATGCTTTAAAGAGGTTGTGGTATCAGTAGGATACCTTCCATAATGCCCGTAACGAGTTTAAGTTCATATTATGCCCCGTAGGGGTATTTCGGTCTTTTTAAAGATTATAAAAGAGGTTTCTGAGTTCTACAGGAAATCTGAGTTTCCCGAACAGTTTATAAAGTCTAAAATACTTTATTTATCATTTAAAATCAGTAGCAACTGGAATCGGGTCAACTACCACCCAACTACCACCCAAATCGATAGCACATGCACGTAGCATGTCTTCTAACGTTTGAATAGTACGCTCACTCTGACCGTCTGTCTAAGGATGGTAAGCCGTACTAAAATTCAAGCGTGTGCCCAAAGATTGCTGGAAGCTTTTCCAGAAATGAGACGTGTATCTAGTATCTCTGTCGGAGATAATAGACACAGGTATGCCATGTAGGGCTACAATCTTATCAACGTATAACTGGGCTAACATGTCGGAGCTATAAGTCTCCTTGATGGGTAAGAAATGAGCTTATTTGGTCAGTCTATCGACTATAACCCATATTGTGTCATTTCCTTTCCTCGTCTTGGGTAACTTGGTAATAAAATCGATAGTTACACATTCCCACTTCCATTCGGGAAGTTCAGGCTGTTGTAGCAAGCCTGACGGCTTCTGATGCTCAGCCTTGACTTGCGCACAAGTTAAGCATTTGGCTACATAAGCGGCTACAGACTTTTTCAAGCCTATCCACCAATAATTTGCCTTTAGATCCTGATACATCTTATCAGCTCCCGGGTGAACAGAATATTTGGAACTATGGGCTTCCTGGAGGATAACATCTCGTAGTCCTCCATAAATTGGAACCCATATTCGTCCATTTAATCGTAAAATTCCGTCCTTGCTAAGAGTTAACTGCTCCTTAGTTACTCCCAGCTTCTCTTTAGTATAGTTAGCTTCCAACACAGCTTCTCGCTGTGCAGCTAACAACCTTTCAATCAAATTATTCTTCACTTTGATGCTCTTGGCATTGATTCGGATGGGTTTCACCCTTTCTTTCCGACTCAGGGCATCAGCGACTACATTCGCCTTGCCGGGATGATATCTGATTTCACAATCATAATCATTTAAAGTCTCCATCCAACGGCGTTGCCTCATGTTCAATTCCTTCTGATTAAACATATGTTGAAGGCTCTTATGATCCGAGTAGATTACAAACTTGATACCATACAGATAATGCCTCCAAAGTTTTAGTGCGAACACAACGGCACCCAGCTCCAAGTCATGGGTGGTGTAATTCTTCTCATGCACCTTTAACTGTCTCGAAGCATAGGCAATAACCTTGCCTTTTTGCATGAGCACACACCCCATGCCAGTGTGTGAAGCGTCGCAGTAAACTACGAACTCTTCGGTACCTTCAGGCAATGTCAGTACAGGAGCGTTGCTCAACTTTTGCTTCAGAATATCAAAGGACTCTTGCTGGTTAGGGCCCCAAACGAACTTTATTTTCTTCTTGGTCAAGGAAGTTAAGGGCGCAGCAATCCTTGAAAAATTTTCGATGAATCGCCTGTAGTATCCTGCTAACCCCAGGAAACTACGAATCTCTGTAGGCGTCTTTGGCTCTTGCCAATTCATGACAGCCTCTATTTTAGCGGGATCCACCTGGATACCACGCTCGCTGACGACATGTCCAAGAAATTGGACTTCTCGAAGCCAGAATTCGCACTTAGAGAATTTGGCATAGAGTTTCTCATGATGCAGGAGTTTGAGAATACAACGAAGGTGTTTCTCATGGTCAGCTCGATTCTTCGAGTAGATAAGAATGTCGTCGATGAAAACGATGACGAATTTGTCTAAGTACGGCTTGCAGATGCGATTCATGAGGTCCATGAACGCAGCCGGTGCATTAGTGAGCCCAAAAGGCATCACTAGGAACTCATAGTGACCGTAGCGAGTCCTAAATGCGGTTTTATGTACGTCTTCATCTCTGACTTTCAGTTGATGGTAGCCTGACCTCAAATCAATCTTCGAGAAATAACTTGCCCCTTGTAACTGATCGAACAAATCGTCGATCCTCGGCAAGGGATATCTATTCTTTATCGTGACCTTATTAAGTTCGCGATAATCGATGCACAGACGCATCGATCCGTCCTTCTTTTTAACAAACAGGACAGGTGCTCCCCAGGGAGATGAACTAGGTTTGATGAAACCTTTAGCTAGCAGTTCATCCAGCTGGGTCCTCAACTCCTTCATTTCGGTTGGTGCTAGCCTGTAAGGTGCTCTAGCTATAGGTGCTGCTCCAGGGATGATATCGATCCTGAATTCCACTTGCCTATCTGGTGGCAAACCAGATAGATCTTCAGGGAAAAGTTCTGGATATTCCGAAATGACGGGAATGTCTTCTATCTTCGGTTTAGGCTCTTCAATAATCACCTGTGCCATGTAGATGACACAACCCTTCTTTAGACATTTTGAAGCCTTGAGCACAGTCACTTGCTCAGGCATACCGTACTGGGTATCTCCCCGAATGGTAAGCGATTCACCAGACGGAGTCTTTATCACCACTTGCTTTTTGTTGCAGACGATTTGGGCCTGGTTGTGAGATAACCAGTCCATACCTAATACTAGGTCAAAACCGGCCAATTTAAAGGGAAGTAGAGATAGAGGAAAAGAGTGGTTCTTAATGGATATCACACATCCATCTAACACAGTGGAGACGGTTTCTACGGTGCCATCTGCTAGCTCTACCTCGTAATTCACATTTAAGGTTTTGACAGGCATATTCAGCAATTTTCAAAATTTATGATCTACGAAGGACTTATCAACGCCCGAATAAAAAAGTACTCTGGCAAAGATATCATTTACGAGAAAAGTACCTGTGATCACGTTATCGTCTAGCACTGCTTCTTTCGCCTCCATCCTGAAGACTCTTGCATTGGTCTTCTTGGCTTCTTCAGGCTTCTTGGCATATTTAGGGCAGTTGCTTTTAATGTGCCCTTTCTCGTTGCAGCCGTAGCAGGTTGCATCCTTAATCTTTTTGCAATCCATGGTCTTGTGGTCCTTGGATTTGCATAACCCGCAAGCATATGACTTCGACTGAGTCTGCGAGTTTGATTCGAGTCTACACTTTCCAAAGTGATGTCTCTTGCAATTCTTGCACTTGGGCTTCTCACCAGACTGTTGCCCATCCTTCCTTGACTCCGACCCTCTCTTGTTATCACCGTTTCCACGGTGCTTCTTGCCCGACCTCCGTGAAGTATCATCTTCACGCTTTCTCTTCTCAGCTTCTTTGTTCCTCGGCGATCTTTGTCGGACCGCATCCAGAGTGAGGGACAAAGAAATGTCAGCTACAGATCTAAAGGTCGCTGGCCGAGAGGCCTTTACGCTTGCCTTTATGTCGGGGGCTAAACCACCGATAAAACGAGCGATTCTCTTTGGCTCCGGGGTTACTAGATACGGAACCAACCGGGACATCGTGTTGAAGCTCGTGAGGTAAGCTTGACAGTCAAGGTTCGTCATAACCAACGACAGAAAGTCGGTCTCAATCTTTTCAACCTCATGTTGAGGGCAGTAATTCTCCTTGATGAGAGAAATGAATTCCTCCCATGTCATGCTGTATAGAACAGCCTTCCCCGAGGCCTGAACCAAAGCCCTCCACCAAGCCAGGGCCTCGCCCTTGAATGATTGTGAAACAAACTTTACCACGTCTTTCTCTGCGCACCCACTAATGTCCACCACGGTGTCCATCTCGTCTAGCCATGTCATGCAATCAACCACGCCTTTCTCCCCAGTGAAGTCTCGGGGTTTAAAAGATACAAAATACTTGTAGGTACAGCCTCTAGCGCGAGACGCATCAGTATACACTCTTTCTGGACGAACACTGTTTTCATTGGATGAGTGATTATCATCGTCCTTTTTAGGCTTGGACGGTGGTTTGCTGTGAGATTTTGAGTGGGTTTTCGGCTTTGAGTGTGGTTTAGATATGGTTCTGCTCCGGGATTCAGTATACTCCTCGTATTGTCGATCCAGGGCTGCCTTAACAGCATTGTCGACAAGAGCTTTTAATTCAGCGCCCGTTAAATGAACCTGGGCGTTATTGTATTCGTCTTCTTTCGAATGACTATTCTCCCCACTTGGATCAGCCATGGTAACTTGAATCTGCTACAGAAGATAACGAAAAATTTAATTTAGGAGTTTATTATGGAATTGTCTTTTATGGCAATTCATTAACCATGGTAACAGAGACCATATCTGGTTAATTTGTTACTCACTTTTATTTAGGATTTGAACATACTTATCCTAACTACCAACAATATTGTTATTGGCATAAAAGCCTAGTCACGAGGACGTTTTTATAATATTAGCCGGGATTACAGAGAATCAAGGCATGAAGGTTTGAACCGTAGTTCTTTTACCTTTTCCGACAGGGAGTCATAGACTACCACTGCCTTTTGTCTTATATGACAATAATTATGGCCCGTAGGCACTACACCACTAATGGATGTTTCAATAAGTTTGGGCCCGTAGGCACTACATCGCTAATGGATGTTTAATAAATTTGGCCCGTAGGTATTACATCACTAATGGATGTTTTAATAATTGATCATCTTTATTGACGATTTAACCCATGATTTATAAATCATTAATTTGGGCTTTGGAATCCTTAGAAGGATTCTTATACAAGAATGACGTGTGCGATTTTTAACGAATCACATCTGCCATGAACGTTAACATGATTACAGAGGTTAACAGGGAATCTGAATCTTTTAATCAGGTCTTACCATCTTGGCCGGATCTTATAAAGACACCTGGCTAGGTTTCACTCTTAAGATTCTTTATTTAGGTAGATTTAAATTTAAAGGAAATGTATTTTGATTTATTTCATATATAATAATAACAAAAATGAAATTTATAACATAACATTCCATAAACTTCAAATATGATTACACGCTGCCCTAAACGGGACTTTTTAAATAAGTAATTACCTACGCAGAGGTCTATAGAAGATCAAGTCCACGCAGGGACCAAATACAAGATAGATGTCCACACAGGGACTAAAAAGATAAGTCCTCGCAGGGACTGAAATACAATTGTCCACGCAGGGACTAAACACTATAAATGTCCACACAGGGACTAAAATACTCTAAGCAAATGTCCTCGTAGGGATTTTGCTCGTTATAATAAATACTGTAATACATAAAGAGATTAATGATCTCGTTTCTTCCTCCCTTTCAGTAGGTTTGCTAAGCCTTTGAGAAATCCACGATTACTCTTACGTTCTTGTTCGAAGTCTCGTTCCACACGGTTTAGACGGAGGAGTATTTCTTCTTGCTCCGGTGGGGAAAATCGTGGCTGCTGCGACGGTTGCTGAACCGGAGGTATTGGATACCCATGAGCTGAGTAATCTGGTCTCCAAGAGGTTCCATGGAGGGCATTATAATTAGCCGCTACCACATATGGATCGGCATCATAGTTATAGTTGTAGTGCGTGTGAGTCGGCTGCTCAAACGCATTGTACGCCGTGGAAGCGCCGTACGCTGGTATCGGATTGTCATATCCGAAAGGTGGCGGAGGTGGTGCAACTGGTGCAGAATTCACCTCTGCAGGGTGACCAGAAGGTTCCCCTAATTGTGGTTCTTCTTCAGGTACTGACGGAAAGTGACTAGCACTCAAGTGGCGAGGGGTGCTGAAATGAAATTCCCCTCCTCGGGTAGACATCCGTGCGCCTGATCTTCTACGCCTTGGCGGATCTGGAGTTACTGGTTGAACCGGTGGCGGTGGTGGTGGTGTAACTGCCACGAACCGCGAATCCTCAGAAGGATCCTGTTGTTGTTGGTCATGAGGCGAGAAATGATGTGAAGGTGTAAAGTACCAATTACATTGGTCAAACCTCGCCTGGTAGCTGTCGGGACCTTGATAGGGTGTTCCATGGAAGGATGACCCATCAGAGATCTCGATTGGATGATTGGGAGTACCCCTTGCAGGCTCGACGGGGTCTGTATCCTCGTCCATATCCACTACATTGTCTTCTGAAAAGTGATCCTCTGGTCCTAAAGGGTTATACCCTATAGGCTCTTGGACATAATCTGCCGGGTTAAACTGTCCTATGAAGAAAGGTGAAGGATCGTCATAAGAACGGTGCGAAGCAGATCGTTGGAGAGGTATAAATGATGGTTGAGGGTTATTGGGGTCATTTTCTGAGTTTGGTCCGAAGAATGACGGTATGAGGGTGTTGAACTATGCGAGGTAGAATGTCTCACAGCTTCAAAGAGGTTCCTTCTTCGTCTCTGTGGTTCCTCACTTCTTGTACTGGAAGGAGCTCGCATGTTCGAAGGACCAGCCTCGTGATCATTGTGAGTAATGATCGTCCCTTTGCCTCTTCCTCCTCTTCCTCGTCTGATTGCTGGTGGCATATTTCCTGCTTTCAAAACTTTAAATAACAATAAACAATAAAAAGACAAACTGGAATAACAATTCGAATTTGTCCTATGTTCTTGTCTAGACTCAAGTATGTGCAATTGTGTAACTGAGATTAAACACAAAGGCTAGTGTTTAATTCACTCAGTGTTGGCTCTGATACCAACCTGTCACACCCCGATTTCCACGTGTCTCACCGGTGGGCCCGGTAGGGGATTACCGTGACGTAGTTGGCAACAATATAGTCAAACCACACAATTATATGAATGCACAGCGGAAGCATAAAGATAAATATATTTCAACTTTAACTGTAATATCAAAGTATCACCATTGTTGAAATAAAATCCACAGGGGATCAATAATAATAACAAAAGTATTGTTCAACAGACTTCAGGCATCTTAAGCTTGCGAGACTTCTAATGATGCTAAGGAGAAATCCCAGCCAATTACGCATAGTACCTGCATTTAGTCTTTTTGGGAAAATACGTCAGTTTACACTGGTAAATACATTCAACCGACACTTTTGTAAAATGTTTAATAAATTGGTTTAAATGCACAAGGCATAAACTCTTTATAACTTGGGAAAATTTATAATTAAATCTTGTAAAGTATTACATGTTTACTATGCGTTCGGTCGCCCGGGTCGTGCCGGGTTAAAGTTTAATAGACACACCACATAGTATAAAACCGTGGCGGGAAAACCAACGGCTATACCTTTATAGTCATGGACATAATGCCGAGTGTACGCCTACACTCGGATGTCAGGGTCGTGGCCATTTCGTAAAATGCTGCCGAGGATATCCGGGACATGGTCATTAAGCCTCCAAAGGCGTAAAGCCAAACAAAACAAATTTTTAAACAGGTCACATTGATAATGCCCAACTACTAATGAGTTGGGGTCAATTGCCCGACCAAGCGGTATTTTAAATACCGTAACCCAAGCCCGTATAACGGAAAATAAGTTAAAAGTATTTACCTTTGCAAGTATAAATCTGATGTGTGTCGGTGTGTATATAATTTAGATATATAATTTTAAGCCCTTTTACACTTTTAGCCAAGTTTTAAATTTATAAAACACGATATTTACTAACACTAAACACACATATGGGCAAGTGCACCCATCGTGGACGTAGTATAGTGTTGGTAAGATACCGAGGTCGTCCAAGGACACAAGAGCTTTTAGTACCGGTTTATCCTCAACGTCTAATCAAATCAAAAAGTTAGAAAAAAGGTTTTTAAACTAGAAAAATAAAAACTAACTAAATGCTGAAAAATAAAAATAAAATAAATACAGATAGACAAGATGAATAACTTGGATCCGACTCGTGTATTAGTATAACCTTTGATTATTTTCGCACTTTTGCACTTGTTTAAGAGATTATCTTAGTTATTGTAGTAGGCCCCTCTTTTGAAGGCGACGTTACCCTCAACCCAGTAGTTTGAGTCAGCAAGGATACAATCCTAAAGGGTTGGATTATTGGAAGATAATGAATTAAGTTATTAATGCAAATTGTGGTAGGCCCCGCTTTTGGCGGTGACGTTACCCTCGGCTAAGTAGTCTGAGTCAGCAGGGATACAGTCCTAAATAGCCGGGTTATAGTATTAATAGTAGTTAACTTACGAGGGGGTCAAAGAGTTTGGATCCCCGCCATCCAATACCTATGGGCATTGAAGGAGATCCTACTAAATTTGACCCAGGTCCCTTGCAGGACCTCTAAACGCTGAACAAGGGCAAGACCCTTACCAAACCGTTCCCTTAACCCCCGACCAGGTAGCCAACATACCTCCATATAGACCGTAGAGATATGAATGGTCAAAATCTTTTATTTTATATAGACAGTAAAATAATGCCAAGACACCATGGACAAACGATAAGGAAAGATCACCTTCAACATAAGCAACTAGTTATTAAAGTCATTAATACAAAACCAAATAAAAAGTGCAAAAGATTAAAAATAAAAAGTATTATACTAAACACTTGTCTTCACCAAGTGATGTAAGAGACTTAGGCAAACATGGCCTTGATTGTCAAGAACTCTTACTATCAATCTTGGATCCCGAGACGACTCACACACTCTACGATGGACAATGGACAATGGATGATGGTGGTGGATGATGGTGTTATGGTGGTGGTGGGTGGTGGATGAAGTGTGAGAGAGGCGGTGTGCCAAGGGATGAGTTGGAATGAAACCAAGCACTCCTATTTATAGGCTGAACAGAAGGCTGGGCACGGCCCCGTGTCCGCTGGACACGCCCCCGTGCCCGTCTGACACCCTCTCTCTTCATTAATTGTAATTCGCAATTACAATTAATGCGCCTGCTGTACTTTCGCCACGCCCCCGTGCTCACTGGACACGGCCCCGTAGTGGGCAATAGAAGCTTCTACAGGTTTGTCTTTTCTGCTGCTTCTTGGGCACGGCCCCGTGCTGGCTGAGCACGGGGCGTGTTCAGGCTTCTGTTTTCTCTTCTTCGCTTGGGAGGATGCCGTTGAGGGTTCGGGCAGTCTACTTTTATTCCTTTTCTTGTATTTATGTTAGAATTAGCTGTCTTTTTGCTTCTTTTGTGAATTTGAGCTCATTTCATCCTGAAAATACAAAAGGAAGACAAAAACACTCTTTTTCCAACATTAGTACTTAAAAAGGGTTAGTTTTATGCCTTATTTGATGTAATTTATATGTTGCATTTTACACACATCAAATACCCCCACACTTGAACTTTTGCTTGTCCTCAAGCAAAACTCTTTAAATGTGTCTTACACTTCCAAATGGAATGGGTAGAAGAGAAGGTTTTTGGCTTGTCATAGAGTGTCGGGAATCCAAGATCTTTTTGGGTTTTATTTTTATTTATTTACAATCCTATTCGTTATGATTTATTTAGAACGTTTCATAGGATAAATTACTTATTTGGGCATAACATGCCTTTTTTAAAATTTCATTTATATACAAGTTCACATACCTCACGGGAGAAATCACTCAACACTCGGCCGAAGGTGTATTTTTTTTTTGTGAATCACTCGAGAGCGGCATGGAACTTACGCCTTCCATAGGCTTGCCAAGCAATCAATCCTCCTCCTTTTTAACTTTATACCTTTGTAAATATCAAGAGGACTTTTTGGGTGAAGGGTTAGGCTTGGGCTAAAGGTGGGTGGTTGGGTTAGTGGTTAGTAAAAGGGCGAAAAGCGTAAAAAGCGTCGGTTTTCGTAACACATTTTGTTTTTAGTGACTTTTTATTTTGAAGTATTTCTCCAAACAAGCTTTTGTTTGTATAGCTTTGTTTGTTTTTAACTTCATCATAATTTTTTTTTAGTCACATAAAAGAACGAGCTTGCGAAAAACCGAGCTTGTTACTAAAATAAAGGGTGAAAAATAAAAAAGGTTTTTGGTGGGTAAAAAGGGTTTAGGGTAAAGAAACGAAAGGTTTAGGCTCAAAGGGGTTAACTAGGGGGATTTTGGGTAGGTGGTAAAAAAATTGAAAAATAATGGTGTAGAAAGAAAAATGGTTAGTCCTAATGCCTCTATCATTTACTTACTTGGGTTTAAGTTGGTAAGGACCGGGAATGAATCGTCGTGGCAAGTTCTAGAGTTGTAAGAACCAAGCGGCTTATTCACACAAGAAACGAAAAATGAGCATTTAGTCTAAAGATGTAAATTTGTATGCTCTATAAAGGATCAAAACTCACTTTTGTGGGAATGGGTTTTTAATGTGATCAAGTATATATAATCAAATTTTAACTAGACTTGATATGCCGTTTCATAATTTTCTTATGTTGGTTCTTGTTATCACGACGCTCTCGGTTGTAAATTTTATAAAAATATAACCTTATTAATCTTGGGATTCCTAACTTAAACTTCAGACAAGTAAAAAGAAAAAATGAAAAAAATTTTTGAAAAAATTTGGGGTGTTTAGCGGTTCCAATAGAGTTTTGTGTAAGGCTTGTTGTTGGGACTTGCAAAATTTCAAAGTGTTAGCTTCCCCCCCACACTTAAATTACACATTGTCCTCAATGTGTCCCAAAAATAAATTTTTAGGTTGATTGGATGTGTAATGTGGTGTTAAAAAGCAAAGATTTATGTTACTGGCAGTCTGCACACGGCCCCGTGTTCGCTGGACACGACCCCGTGGTGAACTGCCAGTATCGAAAACTTACAGAAGGTGAACACGGGGGCGTGTTGGTTAGACACGGCCCCGTGTCTGGCAAATAATTGCAGGTCAGTAACCAAACAGCAGGTCTGGGAGATGAACACGGGGGCGTGTCGGCTGGACACGTCCCCGTGTGGACAGTCTGTGAGCCTGAAAAACAGGTTTCGTCTCCCGGTTTCTCCATTTTGGGCCTGTAAGTGCTAAGGTTTAGCACTCTAACCCTTGATTTGTACCTGTTTCATCACTCAATACCACACCAAGCAAACATAAAACATCCTACATTACCATAGTTAATTGTCTCCAAGCATAGAGTAAAAGAAAAATAAAACGGAAATAAAAAGTAGTCAAGGAAAGTAAATTGTTCAACAAGTGGCACGCAGGCCATAAATTGTTCGATAGAAAAGGGTACTTAAACCTGTGGGCTCACCACCAACCTGCTCCTTGTTCCTTTAAGCCTCCTACTCCATGTCTTCATCGCTATCCTCACCTCCACCCCCATACCCCGCCATATACTCCCGGATGCTACCGATATCATCTTGTATATCGTTGATGTTGCGCTCAATAGCCCCGACCGGTGGTATGTGTTGTTGGCGAGATTGTAGGTGTTCCTGGTGCACATGAGGTTTTCCTGCAAAAGATCATGTAAACTTTGAAAGTTAGGACTACCGCCTCCTTGTGAGGAGGATTGACCCGGATCGCCATGGGGTTGGTACTGGTATTGGGGAGGTGGTGCATGAAGAACTAGGGCCTCCTGTGGGTTCCATGCATAGCCTTGCGTTCTTTGGAAGCTCACCGTCCCGTCTTCCGCCTCATAAAGCAAGTTCATGGCTCGGCAAATGTGGTAGTCAACTCGTCCCGACCATGGACTTCTTTCAAAGGACCTTGGAATATTCGTGAAGTGCTTGAAAAGACGGTACACCCATCCCCCAAAGAAGATAGGTGTTGGAGCGCGAGCAAGGCGATTGAGATGCATGTTTCGCAACAGGAGATATGGAACATCGAGAGGCTTCCGGTTGTGGATGCAGTGAAGGACAACCAAATCTTTCAACCCCACAACGCCACTACTGTCGTGACGCTAGTTCAGCGAGTAGGTGAGGAGCCTGTGAATATAGCGGTATAGCGGGTCCCTCAGTTTGGTACTCTTAGTGCTGCTAGGGTTGTAGATTCCTTCACCGATTTGAGCCCATGCGGCTTGACGTTCGGTCTCGTCCAAGTCTCGTAATCCCCCAGTGTTTTCCTCATTTCCCGATTCCTCTTCACCATATAGTCCTATTATAGATCCAAACTGTGCCATGGAGATTGAGTACTTTGTCCCGCCACACCGAAATGCGACCCCTTCATTGTCAAACGGGTCACACCTCGAATTGAAAGCGAAAGTACTGTAAAACTCCATTGTGCATTGATGCATCGACCGAAGCCGAGTGTTCAATGCAACTGCTAGTGGCCCTGTCACGATGTTGTTGAATCGGTCTAGTTAGTTCACCATGGTTAACAAGTCCGTACATGCTCGCCTAGGGTACTCCTCGGGTCTTGTTTGGAGTATCTCATATCGTGCCCTAGCATCGAGTTCGCTTGCATTGAACCTTGTGAACTTTGACATCTGAAAGAATACACCAAAAGTTAGTACGAAACAAAGAAATTTTTAAAGAAACTGCAAACAGTGGGCTGGACACGGCCCCGTGTTCAGCGGACACGGCCCCGTGTCCAGGCGTCTGTAACCTAAAAACTTCATTTTTCGTCCCGGTTCCGAAAACCTGAAAATTTTTAGCCAAATAGCTGCGGTTTCCCCCGAAAATGAAACCCTAAGTGTCGTTTTTCCCAAAACAAACCGTTTACCCTACCAATTTTGTCTTTTTCGGTTCAAAAACAAGGGTTTGGGGTTTTAGTAGGAAATCGAACGAATCTATCAACAATACATGTTTATTTACTTTCTACTACACTAATCTAAACTACTACTAACAGATTGCATCAAAAATTTGAAGTTCGATCCGGATGAACACGAAGAACCCTAGATCTTTCCCCAATTTTTGATGTTTTAACTACATGCAAGTAACTAATCTAACTACTAAACATGATAGAATCATACCTTGATGTTGTTAAACGTGGTAGTGACGTCGGAAATCTGCGGAAAATCGCCTGGAACCAGAGCGTTTTCGGCAAAACGGGGCGTGTGGAATGAGGTAACTGTTGTGAAAAGAGGGTTTTATCCCGACAGTCGCCTCGACACGGCCCCGTGTCCAGCGGACACGGCCTCGTGCTGAACAAGGTTTAATTTTTTTTTTGTGCTCGTGTGCATGCCCCTTTTTCCGAAAATGGTTAGAAGACTTACCGGTTTTTGACGTACACTTGCCTGTTCGTAACATGTCGGGTATGATGCTGAGTTTATTCGTTAACCGTTTGAAGCGAGATTTCCTCTTCCTCATCCTCAATGGATCCTCGGTAGAGTTTTAGCCGTTGGCCATTGACTTTAAATGGTATCCCATTTCGAGCTTTAATTTCTACTGCACCGAGAGGAAAAACATGGGTGACGGAAAAAGGTCCTGACCACCTAGATTTTAGTTTACCAGGAAATAATCGAAGTCGTGAATTAAACAATAGAACTTGATCTCCTACCCGAAATTCATTAGACTTGATATATTTATCATGTAAATTTTTCATTCTTTCCTTATAAATTTCGGAGTTAGAATACGCATAATTCCTTAGTTCGTCTAATTCATTCATTTGACAAAATCGATTTTTACCGGCAGTTTCTAAGTCTAAGTTTACATTTTTTATTGCCCAGTAGGCTCTGTGAGCTATTTCTACTGGCAAGTGACAACTTTTTCCATAGACGAGCTTATATGGGGTCGTGCCTATAGTGGTTTTATAAGCAATTCGAAAGGCCCATAACGCATCGTCTAATTTGTCGGCCCATTCCTTTTTATTTAGTCCTACGGTTTTTTCAAGTATTCGTTTTAAACCTCGATTAGTCACTTCGGCTTGCCCATTTGTTTGAGGGTGATACACTGTTGAGACCCGGTGATAGACCCCATACCTTGTTAATATTTTTTCGAGTTGATGATTGCAAAAACGAGTACCTCTATCACTTATCAAAGCTTTTGGTGTCCCGAAACGAGAAAATAATTTTTCAGAAATTTTACCACTACTCTTCCATCATTCGTTGGAAGAGCTTCGGCCTCCGCCCATTTAGACAAATAATCGACTGCCACAAGTATATATTTGTTTCCTTTTGACGGTGGGAAAGGTCCCATGAAATCGAGTCCCCACACATCAAAGATTTCACAAACGAGAATGCCATTTTGAGGCATTTCGTTTTTGGAAGAAATATTACCTGATCTTTGGCAAGCATCACATGTCTTTACAAGGTTTTGTGCATCCTTGTAAATGGTTGGCCAATAAAACCCTGAATCAAATACCTTTCATGCGGTACTCGCGGCACCATGATGTCCTCCGTATGGACCTTCATGACAATGACGGAGAATTCTTCGTGCTTCATTACCATGGACACACCTTCGGATGAGCTGGTCGGCACACATTTTGAAAAGATAAGGGTCTTCCCAAAAGTAATGCTTTACATCAGCAAAGAATTTCTTTCTTTGATGATGCGGCCATCCTTTGGTGACTATACCGCTAGCTAGATAATTAGCATAGTCGGCATACCATGGCTCTTGTCTACTCTCCATCATTTCCAAGGATTCTGTGGGAAATTTCTCGTTGATTTGCTTGTCCCTGGTCGCTTCCAAAGCTGGGTCTTCTAGGCGTGAGAGATGATCTGCAGCAGTGTTTTCTGCTCCTCTTTTGTCCTTGATTTCGATGTCGAATTCTTGGAGGAGTAGAATCCATCTGATCAAATGGGGTTTTGCGTCTTGTTTCTTGAAGAGGTACCTGATAGCTGCATGGTCTGTATAGACTACAGTTTTAGAAAGAACAAGATAAGAACGGAATTTATCAAAAGCAAACACCACTGCTAGTAATTCTTTTTCTGTAGTTGTATAATTTTCTTGTGCATCATTAAGCGTTTTACTAGAATAATAGATTGGGTGGAAATGCTTTTCTTTTCTTTGTCCCAAGACTGCTCCAACGGCAAAGTCACTTGCATCACACATGATTTCGAAAGGGAATTTCCAATCGGGCGCTATCATGATAGGTGCATTGACTAGCATTTCTTTGAGGGTTAGAAATGCTTGATTGCATTCCTTGTCAAAGATGAAAGGTGCATCTTTTTCAAGTAATTTTGTTAGAGGTCTTGAAATTTTCGAAAAGTCTTTGATAAACCTTCTATAAAATCCGGCATGCCCTAAGAAACTTCTGATTGCTCTTACGGAGGATGGTGGAGGTAATCGAGAAATAGTTTCTATTTTTGCTCGATCAACTTCCATTCCTTCGCTTGAGATTTTGTGACCGAGTACTATTCCCTCTGTTACCATGAAATGGCATTTTTCCCAGTTAAGGGCGAGGTTAGTTTCCTCACATCGGGATAGCATTCGTTCAAGATTATCGAGGCATTGGTCATATGAGTCCCCAAAGATGGAAAAGTCGTCCATGAAGACTTCCATTGTCTTTTCTATCATATCATGGAAAATGGCTACCATACAACGTTGGAATGTTGCAGGTGCATTACATAGACCGAATGGCATGCGTCGATATGCGAAAGTTCCGTAGGGGCATGTGAAAGTTGTTTTCTCTTGGTCTTCTGGTGCTATCGGTATTTGAAAGTAACCTGAAAAACCATCTAAGAAACAATAAAATTTATGACCGGATAGTCGTTCTAACATTTGATCAATGAAAGGCAAAGGAAAGTGGTCTTTCCTTGTCGCTTCATTTAATCTCCTATAATCTATACAAACTCTCCATCCTGTGACGGTTCTTGTTGGTATTAATTCGTTTTTCTCATTAGTTATTACCGTCATACCTCCTTTCTTTGGGACTACTTGGACGGGACTTACCCACGGACTATCGGAGATAGGGTAGATTAGTCCGGCGTCAAGTAGCTTGATGACTTCATTTTTAACCACTTCTTGCACATTAGGATTCACTCTTCGTTGTGGTTGAATTACTGTTTTGTAGTCATCATTCATTAAAATTTTGTGCGTGCACATGGAAGGACTTATTCCTTTAATATCTACAAGCTTCCAAGCGATCGCGTTTTTGTGTTTTTTAAGTAGATTAACTAATTTCTCTTTTTCTATGTTACTTAATTTAGAAGAAATAATTACAGGTAAACTACCATTTTTGTCTAGAAAAGCATATTCCAAACCTTTAGGAAGTTCTTTGAGCTCAATGGGTGGGTCTTTAGAAGACACCTTATTTTGTGGCTCATCTAGATCAAGAACCCTAAAGGTTTGTTCTATGGCGATCTCTTCTTCGACAAAGTGGTCATCTTCCTTAGTTGTATCGGCTGGTTCAGCTTCATCTTCAATTAGGGGGTCATTATTGCCAAAAGGATATTTCATTGAACGCTCAAGATCTATGCTCCTTTTGAATGCCCCTAACTGAAGAGGTAGATTGTTGAATCTCCGGTTTTTCAAAGCTTTATGAGTTTGTACAAAAGGTTTTCCCAAGACTAGAGGAGCGTCATCAAGGATGACAAAGTCGGTTGGGACTACCATTTGATTTGTTTGAACCAAAACATCTTCAACTACACCGATTGATTTTATCAATTTTCGATCGGATAGAAAAATGGGTATTTGAAGTGGAGTAAAGTCACTACTACTTAATTTTTCAAAAATGTAGTTAGGCATTATGTTAACACAAAGATCTTTATCAATGGTGATATTACTAATAAATGAATTTTGAAAGAAACATGGAACCGGTGTAATGTTAATTTCAAAAGGATCTTCTTTTATTAGCGAAGTTTGATCATTAGTTAACTTAACACTCACTATTTCTTTGATTTTAGCACTAGTGTTTAACTCTTTTAAAAACTTGGCATGAGGGGTTACTAAACAATGATTTTCGAAAGTAGGTGACAAGAGATTAATTTCTTCAAAATTAGACTCTTCTTGAATTTTAACATTATCGGACTCACCTTTTTCATTGTTTAACTCATGTGTCAGTTTTTCACTTTCTTATTCTTCCATTTTTACATTTTCAACTATCTCTACGTTATTATTACAGTTTAATTCTTCTCTTGCGCGGGATTCCTCTTCCCTTGCGCGAGATTCTTTCATGTAACGTTCGATAGTTTTAATGTGTTCTAATATCCTATTGGTCACTTCGGTGAGAGAAAAAGAATTTGGATCCTCAAAGCTTGAATCCGGTTGTTCGATCCTTGGCTCCTCATAGTACCCATATGAAGTAGATGGTTCACACCATTGTTCTTCATTGTAAGTATATGATGGGTAAGGGTCGAAACTTTGTTCTTCATAGTACTCATATGAGGTGGGTTGTTCACGCCATGGTTCCTCATAATAAGAGTATGAAGGTGGTGGCTCATATCTTGAATCTTCAAAGTATGAGTATGAAGGCTCATACCTTGGTTCATCAAAATATGAGTATGAGGGAGGAGGTTCATACCTTTGGTCTTCATAGGATGTATATGAAGTTGACGGCTCGTACCTGGGCTCCTCATAGTAGTTGTATGAATTGGATGGTTGATATGAGTTATTATATTGAACCAAGCGTGTGTTACGACAATTAGTGCAATAATTACCCCTATAATCATCCTCATCATAGGTGTAGTTGTAACCTCCTGAGTATTGATCCATAAGAATCACTCAACAGACCACAACTGAGTCTCGGGACCAGAAAACAAAAACAAAGATGGAAACAGAAGCTGGACACGGCCCCGTGTTGGGTGAACACGGCCCCGTGTTCAGGGTCTGTATCTGGGCGTTTTAATTAAAGTTACTGGTCACGTTGAGCACGGGGGCGTGTTCAGTGAGCACGGCCCCGTGTTCAGACTCTGTATCTGGGTATCTAACTAAAAATATGCAGCACGGGGGCGTGTTCAGCGAGCACGGCCCCGTGTTCAGGCTACTGTAAATGCAAATTAAACTAAAATGCAGAAAAATGTGCGCGCTTTTTGAAAAGGTTTTGAAAAACTGATTAGGCCGCTGATTTTAAGCTTTCCTAAAATCCTTGTGTCCCCGACAACGGCGCCAAAAATTTGATGTGTGTCGGTGTGTATATAATTTAGATATATAATTTTAAGCCCTTTTACACTTTTAGCCAAGTTTTAAATTTATAAAACACGTTATTTACTAACACTAAACACACATATGGGCAAGTGCACCCATCGTGGACGTAGTATAGTGTTGGTAAGATACCGAGGTCGTCCAAGGACACAAGAGCTTTTAGTACCGGTTTATCCTCAACGTCTAATCAAATCAAAAAGTTAGAAAAAGGTTTTTAAACTAGAAAAATAAAAACTAACTAAATGCTGAAAAATAAAAATAAAATAAAAACAGATAGACAAGATGAATCACTTGGATCCGACTCGTGTATTAGTATAACCTTTGATTATTTTCGCACTTTTGCACTTGTTTAAGAGATTATCTTAGTTATTGTAGTAGGCCCCTCTTTTGAAGGCGACGTTACCCTCAACCCAGTAGTTTGAGTCAGCAAGGATACAATCCTAAAGGGTTTGATTATTGGAAGATAATGAATTAAGTTATTAATGCAAATTGTGGTAGGCCCCGCTTTTGGCGGTGACGTTACCCTCGGCTAAGTAGTCTGAGTCAGCAGGGATACAGTCCTAAATAGCCGGGTTATAGTATTAATAGTAGTTAACTTACGAGGGGGTCAAAGAGTTTGGATCCCCGCCATCCAATACCTATGGGCATTAAAGGAGATCCTACTAAATTTGACCCAGGTCCCTTACAGGACCTCTAAACGCTGAACAAGGGCAAGACCCTTACCAAACCGTTCCCTTAACCCCCGACCAGGTAGCCAACATACCTCCATATAGACCGTGGAGATATGAATGGTGAAAATCTTTTATTTTATATAGACAGTAAAATAATGCCAAGACACCACGGACAAACGATAAGGAAAGATCACCTTCAACATAAGCAACTAGTTATTAAAGTCATTAATACAAAACCAAATAAAAAGTGCAAAAGATTAAAAATAAAAAGTATTATACTAAACACTTGTCTTCACCAAGTGATGTAAGAGACTTAGGCAAAGATGGCCTTGATTGTCAAGAACTCTTACTATCAATCTTGGATCCCGAGACGACTCACACACTCTACGATGGACAATGGATGATGGTGGTGGATGATGGTGTTATGGTGGTGGTGGGTGGTGGATGAAGTGTGAGAGAGGTGGTGTGCCAAGGGATGAGTTGGAATGAAACCAAGCACTCCTATTTATAGGCTGAACAGAAGGCTGGGCACGGCCCCGTGTCCGCTGGACACGCCCCCGTGCCCGTCTGACACTCTCTCTCTTCATTAATTGTAATTCGCAATTACAATTAATGCGCCTGCTGTACTTTCGCCACGCCCCCGTGCTCACTGGACACGTCCCCGTGGTGGGCAATAGAAGCTTCTACAGGTTTGTCTTTTCTGCTGCTTCTTGGGCACGGCCCCGTGCTGGCTGAGCACAGGGCGTGTTCAGGCTTCTGTTTTCTCTTCTTCGCTTGGGAGGATGCCGTTGAGGGTTCGGGCAGTCTACTTTTATTCCTTTTCTTGTATTTATGTTAGAATTAGCTGTCTTTTTGCTTCTTTTGTGAATTTGAGCTCATTTCATCCTGAAAATACAAAAGGAAGACAAAAACACTCTTTTTCCAACATTAGTACTTAAAAAGGGTTAGTTTTATGCCTTATTTGATGTAATTTATATGTTGCATTTTACACACATCAAAATCCTTAATTGAAATAAATTGCAGATAGCTTTTACTGGTCCCCTATTCTGGAACGAAGGCTTAAATTAACCTATTAGAATCCTAACGGGTCTTTAATTTAGCCGTTGCTTAGACCGGTTAGTTTCAACGGATAGATACGGTTTAATCGCGTGAAAGGCGAAAACCGGGAATGGAATGTGATTTTGACCCAACAAATTTGAAGACTTGTTTTATAGGGGTATAATAATCACACTCTGTATTTTGGGGTCAAAATAATATGGTTTGACCCGTTTCGGCTAATTTATGTAAACTAGTTACATAAGCCGAACCGTGCGCGCATAAGGCGCAACGGGTAACCGTAAGAGTCCTACACTGTTTTCCTAAGTCAATATGCTTTAAAGAGGTTGTGGTATCAGTAGGATACCTTCCATAATGCCCGTAACGAGTTTAAGTTCATATTATGCCCCGTAGGGGTATTTCGGTCTTTTTAAAGATTATAAAAGAGGTTTCTGAGTTCTACAGGAAATCTGAGTTTCCCGAACAATTTATAAAGTCTAAAATACTTTATTTATTATTTAAAATCAGTAGCAACTGGAATCGGGTCAAAAGGCCTTGTAGAACTCAAGTTATGGCCGAAAAGGGTATATTTGGTATTTACCGAACCGTTGCCATAACCGCAGGTTATGAGCAGGTTAAAAATAATTAAAAATCTTTAAAAATCCCAAAATATTATTTTACATTAGTGAGTAAAAGGTTTGGTGTCGAAATCCGGTTTTAGATAGGCGTTATGCTAATTGCGCTATTAACTTACTAAAGTTTTCGTAAATTTGCGCTATTTAGCATAACTCCTATTCTGGACCTCGGATTGACGTGAAATTTTAGGGACATGCTTAGAAATCAGTAACTAGGTTATGATTCTTTCACATGTCCGAAATTTTCGTTTTAAATCAAAAAGGGCGTTACGGTCAACTTTTAAGCATTTAACGGAAATGTGTAAAAGACTCGGACAACCAACGAACCGGTCACAGAGGGTTATACCATCATGTAACCTGGTCCTAAGAGAGTCCTAAGGCATATCTATATCATACTTTAACGAGTCAGAACTGAAGTCAAAGTAAAAGTCAAAGCTTTTGCGACTTTCGGCTCCGAACCGGGTCAAAACAGTAAATGGTCGGATCAAACAAGCTTAGACTAGTTAATATACTTATTATCATGTGTTATGAGTGTTTAAACAGGTTACATATCGTCTACATTACAGATTGTGCATGAAATCGCAAAATGGCATTTCTGTTGACTTTTTCTAAGCACGTTTGACTCGACATTCGGACTAGTTAGAGTGGGAATCAGAGGGTGCCCTTTTAGGGGTTTAATGCCCACATGATTACCATCATATAACTATCTTTGATTCGACAAATCACTGGACCATTCGTGATTTATCGCAAAGTCAATCGTTAATTACGACGGATTGACTTTTAGTCTAAAACTATGGAAAAACGAAACCACAAAGGGTTAGGCAACTTACAGAAGCTTGGTGCACAACTAAGGATGATAGAAGAATGCTTGGAAGCTCCAGAGATGATCAAGAGAGCAGGTTTTGAGGTGTGTTTCACTTATGTGAAATGTGGTGCCTTTTATAGTGAAAGATTGGGCTTAAGATCATTACAACTCACCCTACATTGGATCATGGATGATCAGCAGGTGGCCCTGGGTGCTAGGGGTCATGTAGAGGGCGCCCATGCTTCATTAATTGCCTCAATGATCGTTCACAAGCTCAAACAGCAAGTCTGTCCAAAGTTTCTGCATCTGGGGTCCTTATGCGGCCCGCATTGGAGATTATGCAACATGGACGCGGGCCGCCTGAATCTCCATGTCAGTAAACGAATCTTCAACTGGCGCGCGGCCCGCATTGGCTTGCCGGTTTCACTCACGCGGCCCGCCTGAGGGTTGATTTCAAAGATTTTCAAATCTTTTGTAATGATTAACCTGTCCTTTCGGTTTCGAAGGGGTAACTTTGCGATTTGGCCCTCGATTATTTACAATTAAGGGCCTCGTAACTTATACCCGCATTGTTAAGTCCCCGGTTAGTTTAATTACTATCCGAAAAGCCTTAACTTTTATTGTTGACGCTTTTAACCCCCCGCATACGAATTTGATCATAACTTTCTCGATTTAAAACGGAACTTCGCGAAATTTATATAACATATCCTAGTGAGCGTATTTTACTGTTACAAAGCCTCGGGTTCGTCAAAGGGTCACTCAGAGGTATAAATTAAACATGTTGACATAATTAACCCCTGTAGCTTGTAATCTCTCACTTTCTTCCGCGTTTCGCTCCGTACGATCCATGATTTATTCGTTTGAAGGTACGAGCATCATTTAGGGTTACTATACAGTATATTTACCCTTCGTTGACATTTATAACCCTCGAATTTACATACTTTCAAGGTTTGTCAACTTTAGTCCTTTATTTAATATTTAATGCCACGTGTAAACTCATGACACGTGTTAACACATTATTGGACACAAAATTTCGAGGTGTTACAGTGCTTGAGAGCAGTTTCGAGTATGAATGAGTGTATGTGTAACACCCATCTTTAAAGGAAATAATTAATAATATATAACATACATTTAGTACAAAAATTTCGAGTTTACAAAAATCTTTTTAGTTTTAAACATAATTTCAAGTGTTTACATGTCACTAAAACAAAATGGACAAAATGCGGAAGCTTTGTTTGGTGTGTTCGGTTTTTGACATGGCTTGATCATCCTCCGGGGTCTAAACTGCATCTTTACCTATCATACAATTTCATTTAAATGATTAGAAATCAAAGCATTTGAACAAAATAATTAAACACAAGAAATTTTATATTTTGTTTTCAGCCCCTTCACCCGGCCGTGTCAAAAGTTCACCCGCCCGTGTCAACTCTGCACGTTTATTTTTTCACCCAATTTACATCCAAACCTATCCAAACTCATTTTAATCGCTTGGGGTTCGTCTCTTAACATGTCTAAGCTATCATCCATTACCCGGATCCATTATTCATATAGTTTACGCTCCCGTTACCCGGTTTACGTTTTGCTTTATTTTGACCCGTTTGTTTACAAGTTTAACAACTTGTTTTGTGTCATCTCATGTCTTCGGCCATTTTACCCAATCCCGGGTTTACCCACTATAGCGTTTCACTCCCTTCAAAAGGGACACTTACGCAATAATCATCACGCTTGTTTTCAAGGATTTAAACATGCTTTTCTAAAACATTTGACAAGTAAAAATTCCGAACTTTAATCCCTCTACAAGGGTTCATGTTTTTGCAACAAGTTAGCGTGTCCGCTTCACGGCTTACGCCTTGTTTATAACCAATCAACAAGTGATGGCATTGGCTTCGACGTTTACAACTCAACTTGTTTTGACCCGTTTGGATGCTGAATGGAGACCACCATTTCAAGACATTCCAAACTCTATTTGTAACTCATGTTTTGACCCGTTTTATTTGTCTAGGGCACTTCGTCACTTCCGCGACTTAACGGGTCTCCACCGGCTTGTCCACTTAACGATCCGGATTCCTTGCCTATAGAGTTCAACCAAATATTATTTAGAACTCCTTTCTCAACATATCACGCATAATTCATCCCATCATTCTAATATGCGTTTTTATTCAGAATTTTAAATATTTAGCCTTCTTTTAGGCATTTCATCAAACACCTAAAGGGCATTATTTTACTAAACCCACAATCAAATCTCATGACTATTTATTTGGCCAAATTTTAACATCCATTTCAATTCTATTATGTCAAGCATGCATACTAACATCAGAATCATCTCATAGAAATCAAGTGACACCACTTTTGGTAGTCACAATTCTTGTGTTCATCCTATTTCTACAAAACCCATTTAACCTATAATGGATTATCATGAATTTCATAATTTGAACACAAATTCAGCAAGTTATCAACTATGATTTACTCCTAGACATGTTTTCCATTACAAACTTTATCTAAACATCAAATAATCAAGCTCCGATTTCGATTTCACAAATCATCAAGATTTTGAGATGGAACTAAATGATGAAATTTAACATACCTTATGATCCCTTCACCGAGATGATCACGAATTCGTGCTTGGATTTCGATTTGGGTTAGATTTACCCCTTCAATTTGTTGATTTTATGCTTGTTAGGGTTTGAGCTAGAGGCTTCTGGCTTCTCTGGAGAATTCGACCAGAACACACACTTTACACACACTTAAAGTGTGTGTTTTGGTGTCTAATGTTTTAATTAAAGCAAACTTGTTTCAAGTTTGCTACAATTGGTCTCTATACTTTACCCAGGTTTATAAAGGTTACTACATCAAGTTCCCTCATTATTTTAAAACACTAGACTAACTAGGTTGATATTCCTAGTTATTTAGTGGGTTCCGGGAGTTATAACCCGTTTTATTTTAAGTTCCGTTAACTCGGGCTTCTTATAAACTTATTTTTCTCAAAGCTTTTATTCTCCTTTTTAATTAATATTAGGATTATTTGTTTAAATCCTAATATTCACCGGGTTAATTTTACTACTAACAGTATTTTACCTGTTCATTATTATTAACATGTTTCAATTACTAATCCCATTTTCGGGGTGTTACAGTATGCGAGAGCAGAGTGTTGTCTATATGTGCGTGTATATCTAATTGAGCTCAATATCCCTTGATATATTTAGAAAATCCTAGTCAACTAACAATATGAAAAAAGTGCAAGTCCCACATGTTCGTCCATAACGGCTACCCAGCTTCATGCACGCGCTTATTTGAAGCATATTCACCAAGATTCCAGCATGGACTAAGTCCACGTCGCCAATTACCTGCGAATAAACATTAGAGAAATAGAGAACAATTGTTAGATAACATAAGTAATAATAGGGATCCTTGATCCTTAGACTTCCTACACCATCCGCTAAGGATAAGTGATCCAGACTAGGTCTTAGGATACACGATCCAGACTATTTAAAATCAATGCCCTAACAATTGCCCCCAAATATGGCGGATATGATACAAATCAAGTCTGCCATATTTCCGTTAGATGTGGACCAGCCGTTGTGCATGTAACTAGCCGTTACAGCTTCTGACATCATCGATGGGATTGCCTGCAACAATCATCACACTATATAGGGTGAAGATAGGATTGAAAAACCATTTAAGATCATAGAATCCTCATTTAAATCCCCATTCCAGAAAAACATCAGGTGTTCTCCTTCTCTCTTCATTCTTTTCTTTCTATCTCCTCATCTCCTCTATTTTGATTATAGCCAAAATGGTTACAAGATCCTCTCCAGGCAAAAGCCAGAATATGAATGGTGTACCCAAAGCCAAAACCTTTTGAGGAATCCTTCCATGGAGCTTTGCAAATTCATGACCTAGCGGGTATGTAAAAATTTATTTACCTTTGTATAGTTTGGATTAAAATTTGTTTTGTTAGTATAGCAATTTATAGTTGCCGTCCATCATGTAGTTATTTTTAACAATGTCTGTCATACATATGTGCATTGTCCATTATATACATGATACATTAGATAAAGAGTTAATTACATATATTGTCCTTGTGGTTTATTGAAAGTAACACCTATAACTTTATTTTCTTCTATGGTTTCGCTTTTGTAACACCTTTGAGTATTAAGGCTAACTACCGTTAATTGTTCTGTTAAATTAGAGTAAAATAACTAAAATACCCTTATATAATTTTATGTTAGTACTAAAAGGTATTACTTTCAATAAACTACAAGGACTATCTGTATAATTAACTCTAGAAAATATAGAACTCATTATATTGGTAAAAACAATATTATAAAATATGCCACATAAAAATATTTAATAATTTTATTCCTAAAGTTAATATACAAACAATTACCAATGTGGGAAACATTGTAATAGAGACAATGTTTAGTTTATTTATTATTTATTTTATATAACTAATTTCAAAAAGAAATATGATAAATATAAAACTCATGCATATTATTTCAAATTTAATATATACTTAATTTTTTAATCTTTCATCATATTCGGATTGACAAAATTTTATTACAATTTTTTTGTTTAGTTTAGTTAATATTATATTATATTATATAAATATTATGTTATGTTACTTAAACTAAACAAATAATTTAACATAACATAACATAAGATAACGTAACGTAACGTAACGTAGCGTAACTTAACGTAACGTAACGTAGCGTAGCGTAACAACGTAGCGTAACGTAGCGTAACGTAACGTAACGTAGCGTAACGTAACGTAGCGTAACGTAACGTAGCGTAACGTAACGTAACGTAACGTAGCGTAACGTAACGTAACGTAACGTAGCGTAACGTAACGTAACGTAACGTAACGTAGCGTAGCGTAACGTAACGTAACGTAACGTAGCGTAGCGTAACGTAGCGTAACGTAACGTAGCGTAGCGTAACGTAGCGTAACGTAACGTAGCGTAGCGTAACGTAGCGTAACGTAACGTAGCGTAGCGTAACGTAGCGTAACGTAACGTAGCGTAGCGTAGCGTAACTTAACGTAGCGTAGCGTAACGTAGCGTAGCGTAACGTAGCGTAACGTAACGTAACGTAACGTAGCGTAACGTAACGTAACGTAGCGTAACGTAACGTAGCGTAACGTAGCGTAACGTAGCGTAACGTAACATAGCGTAACGTAGCGTAACGTAACGTAACGTAACGTAACGCAGCGTAACGTAGCGTAACATAACGTAACATAATATAATATTGAGTAAACTAAACAAAGAATCATAATAAACATCTTTAGGTCCGAATATAATAAAAGATAAAAAAAAGTGTGTATATTATATTTGAGATAATATGCATGATTTTTATATTTATCATATTTCTTTTTGAAATTAGTTATATAAAATATTAATAAAAATAACTAAACATTGTTCCAATTACGATGTTATCCCTTATAATAGACGCTTGGTAATTGTATGTATATCTATTTTAGGAGTATACTTTTAAGTATTTTTGTATAGCGTATTTTATAATATCTTTTTACAAATATAATGAGTTTTGTATTTTTTTAGAGTTAATTACAGAGACAGTCTCTAGGGTTTATTGAAAGTAACACCTTTAAGTATTAACAGAAAATTATATAAGGGTAGTTTAGTTACTTTACACCAACTAGATAGAAAAACTAATGACAATTAGCCTTAATACTCAAAGGTGTTACAAAAGCGAAATCATAGAACTTAAACCTGTTACAAAAAAAAGTTAGTACTCAAAGGTGTTATTTCAATAAACCATAAGGACTATCTGTGTAATTAACTCTTAGATAAAACGTGATGCATACATTTAGGCTCTTGATTTTGCAAGCGATAAATGCACTTTATTTTTTGTTACATGACGTGTTACTAATGACAACATTTTTAATGCCTCTTAAGATTTTAATTAAAGTAATGTTTTACGCGATATTCATAAATATATTATCTACAGGTGATCGTCTTTTGATTTGTAGATCCAAACTTGAAATTAACGGCGTACAATAAACTTCATGGCCGGTAGACACAATATTCATATCCACTGTTGATTATCATAGGCATCGGCGAATCAAAACCAAAAATCAACGGCGTACAATAAACTTATTGGGTAAGCACATTTTATATATCTACCATTGACCATCTTGGGGATTTGTAGATCAAACCCTAGAATCAGCGGCATGTAATAGACATCTTAGGTAGAAACATTTTCTATATGTGGCAAATCATCGTATCTTCATCTTGCTCCTTTTTTGTGATTTAGGGTTTAAATACAGTCTCGCAGCTCTTAGATATTCGACCTAGGTATTTTTTACTCGATCGTATGTGTCAAGTGTCCTAATTTGTTTGTGTTAATCATCAATTCCAACATTACCAATCATATGCATCAATTTACAAAGTAGATTATACTAGATTTGATTTTTCTAAGTTCTCATCAACTTGTTTGGAATCAATTTAATTTTGCTAAGATTTTCTAATTAATATGGGACACAATTAGAAAAATCTGCAAGTTTATACCGCAATCATATGTAACTCCTTATATTTCTTTATCTCGATCACATAAACATGTTTCTGTCTGTAATTTTGTTCATACTTTTTTTTAGTTTTGCAGTAGCAGTTGTGTGAAGATTGATTGATAAGCTTGTTGGTGTGGACTGTTAATCGAAAATTACTTTCAATATACATTCATCGCAGGATGAAGCCATTGAAACAAGTGAATTCACCAACTTTTCTATTTGGTATGTATATCATTTATAATTTGGTCTGCAAGTGTTCGTTCTTTAACGATTTTGTAGGCTTTATGAATAATTTCATTTAAAGCATACGGTAAGTTCTTCTATTGCATTAAAAGTTTGGTCCTTTTTGTGTTATTTGATATATTCAGATATAAATTCTTAGGTTTAGTTTTTCCTATAGCGAATATGACCTTTTATTTTTAAACATTTTGAGCCAATTTTTTTTGTTTTACAAATATGATTAATTAATTCTATAGGAATGAATTGTAATGTAGGAAATGACTATGAGAAAGGTCAACAATGGTAAAAAAAAAACTTAGCAAGACAGTCAATAAAGATTCTAGCTTCGGACACAATGTCGTTGCAGGCAACAACAAAGGAGCCAGAAAGCAACATCGTAGAAAACCTAGGAAATACCGCTTAATGCGGGATATTTATAATGATCCTGCAAGTCATTGTCGCATAACTGATGTTGGAGATCCCGTTGAAATGGAGGTTGCCATGCTCTTGGTGAGCCGTTTCAACGAAGAGAAACACATCCAAGGTGAGCTCAAAACAAATACCATGACTAATTTAGTATGCTCATTCATCATGAATCCGGCTGATTTCATCACACCAGATGCTACAAGTGAGTTTATGAGGGGTGGTTGAAATTTAGATAACATTGAATCCGATGGTTGTTTTAAGGACAAATTCTTAGTCCGAATCTTTAGATTATATAAAGAGTAAATGCATAATCATGTGACAAGTAATTTAACAATAATTTTTATTTGAGTTACTTTTATTTTTAATGGTTTGTATTTATTAAGTTTTAATGGCCCACTTCCACTATTCATTTGATTTGAAAAAAAAAATCATAGGGTTTCAAATTTTTAATTTACTAGTCAACATATTATGCTTATAAACATGCAATGTTATCGTCATGTATACATCAAGTTGCAAGAGCTGCGAGAACTCGGAACTCCTATCTAATAAGCAAGCTTTATTTTATTTAATTGTATTTTCTATATACTACATATTAAAAATAATTTAGATATATGCATGGATTAATTACATATATATTAGATAGTCTTAGGTTAAAAAGAAAGGGTACTTTCTTGGTAGAAAGGATAAGAAGGAATTTGGGCTATTAATCTTGGGATTTGATTGTTGAGATTAGTTTGAGGATAAAGTGAATGGAAGTTACATAAGAAAAGAAGGGCAATGATATAAAGAAATAACCTACATTGTTGACTTTCTCTCTCCACATGCAACGCCTATACATATTCATCCTTCATCTTTTAATCATTAATAACTTTTTTGTGTGTTATTATTTAAACAAAAATACATATAATAACGAGCGTTTTTATCTTTAAAATAAGTATGATATTGTTTTATAAAAATTTAAAAAATACGTGTAGATTGAGTTTTTTTAGTTCTTTGTTTTTATGTTTGTCTATTGTATTATTGGTCTGCACAAGTGTGTTATAACTTATAAATTTGTTCATTGTGTTTGTAGTCTGCACATGTTTTAACTTTGTCCATTGTGTTTTTAGTCTATTATCCATGTTGTTTTTAATCTATTTTCCACTGTGTTTTTGTCTTCTTTTCATGATGTTTTTAGTTTGCTGTCCATTGTATTTTTAGTCAATGGTGTTCTAGTCTGCTGTCCATTGTATTTTTAGTTTGCTATTCATGGTGCTTTTAGTCTGTTGTTCACTGTGTTTTAGTTTTATCCCCATGATGTTTTTAGTGTGTTGTCCCTTGTATTTTACGCATATGAGTTTTCAATTTTTTTTTTTGAAAATATAGAGATAGTAAACTCATATTAAAGATAAAAAAAACACTTGATTTTATGGTGTATTTTTTAATGAGGTATAAAAAAGTTACAGACATTTAAAAATGATAGGGGAACTTGCATGTGCTAGGTCCTTGGCATGTGAAAAGCATGTGCATCTTTCTTTCTTTTTTTCCTTTTAAACGACTCTACTCTTGCCCCCTTGGACACGTGTTCTCCTCTCATGGTTTCCTATACTTCTTACAATTTTCATCCTTTTTACAATAACCCTACTCATATTACATATATGTAAATTTTCCTATTATTATATTTACATACATATGATTTCTCTTTCGAACTTTTTTTTTTTTTTGTAAAACTTAGTAATATATATAGGATATATGAGAAAAAATATTTTTATATGATACTATATCATATTATGCTATGTTATGTGATATTATATCATATCATATTAAATAAAAAATATTAGATTCTGGTTGTTTAATTAAACCGGCTAATTATTTTGAATTGACGAGTTATTAATAGATCAAATTGCCACCTCTATGTCTTAGATATCATACCATATGGTGATATTATGTATTTTTGTAGTCTTAAGAGCTTCGAGCTAACATTTTGGACATGAAGGAGATGTACCGGGAACAACTAACCAATCATGTAATGAAATATCTAATTTGGTAATCAAGGTTAATGAAGACACCTAAACATGAAAATTGTTGATTTTGCCCAAATTTCCATCTTTTTCTAGATTCCAATTTTGAGTTCTTCAAGTGGTGCTACTCAAATGAGTGGTTATTTTTTAAGGGTGCAAAATATACTATTCTATGTGCAAACCAATTTGTTTTTGAATGATACTAATGTATTGTGGTAACGAGTTTTTGAGAGGTCTTGACATATGTTTTATAAACAAATACTACAATCTTTTTCTCTCCAATACAGATTGTGAACACTACCATCCGCCCACTACCCCACTGGGAACACCAACGCCTGCACCCTCAGCCAATGTAACGAATTGTAGCACCTTTCTAGACCAACATCCCCAAATCGACTTAGTTTTTGAAACCTACAATCGAAACCGAAAACAATTGCCACAATTTAAACCAACATTAAAATGTAAAGTGCAAATAAATATTTTATTATTAAAATTAATGTGAAAGAATTTAACATTAAAGACACAAATCCAAAGAAAAAAAGATTAAGCTCGTCAGCCTATATTTTATAACCTTCTATTCCGCTTATTTTAAATAGACTTATTCATAGAGAAGCCACATTACAAAACTAACTTGTCTTTGTATTATATAAACATGCTAGGTTACAGATCCGTGTATTACGTGGTGTTGATAATAAAAAAAATAATACGATATGAAAATTTACAATATTGTGTAGAATTCATACTCGATAAGATAAGAATAGTAGCTAAATCAAAGAGATTTTTAAAATCAAGTTAATTTGAAATCTGAAATTTTAAATACACACACTTGGGTTGAAAACATTATATACTGTTGTATGAGGATCCATGTCAAGAAAAACGTCATGCTTTGTTCTATAATTTTTGATTTGCTTGCTTCCATCTTCATCCCTTCAATTCTGTTGGTGCATAGATGTCTGTTAACTTCGTCTTTATAGAATCTTGTGTCTAGATAGGTTTAATCAGTGTTCAGCAGGTCGGAAAATAGGTTTTTAGTGTCAAAGGGTAATTTCGCACGAAATTACATAGTAGTAATTCCGTACGAAATTAGTGAAGTTAATTCCACAAGAAATTACTTGATTTCGTTTGGAATGTAATTCTGCTTGAACTGGTAATTTCGCATGAACATGTTATGGTGATTTCGTGCGGAATTAGTCACCCTATATATACCCAGCCTGCTGATTCATTTGTAACTTTTCCGATTCAGAGCCGAGGTGCTGCCGATTTGTCAAACGATCTGTAAAAGCTCAGAATTGATTAATAAGAAGATAATTAGGGGAATTCAGGCTGTATTACGTTGATATCATTGATTCCGCCTTTGATATTGAAGAAAAACTCTTCTGATTGACTCGTTAGGGTCACACGACGATCCAACAAGTGGTATCAGAGCTCAGGAAGAAGAGTTCTTGCCAATTCAGCCATAATTTCTGACTTCTACTCTTTCTTTTTCAAATTAAACAAGATTTAACGGTTAAAATGGTTTAAATTTCACACACTATAAGCAAAACATAGGTTTAACAAACCCTAGAAACTTTCAGACCAAAATTCGACCTAAAACCGGATCAATTTGACAAATTGGAGATCGAAATGCTGATATCACCCTAATTCTGCATGAGTTTATCATTGTAATTTCGCATGGAATTACACCTTGTACCTAATTTTGCTTGAAATTGTTCATAAGTTCACACGAAATCTAATTTCGTTTGAAGATTCCGCACAAAATTACTAATTTCGCACCAAGACAGCTTAATTTCGTTTGAACATACACTAATTTCGTACGGAATTACATTTTGTTTGCTAATTTCGTTTGAAAACATAATTTCGTGTGAAAGATCCTGATTTCATTTGGGTGGTATTTCGTTTGAAGGCCGTAATTTCGTTTGAGTTCATAATTTCGCGTGAAACTGTTGTTGTTAAAATCCAAAAATTTTTCTAAGTGTTTGTTGATTTTTTCAGGTTCTTGAAAGATGGATGAGTTTATATCCGTTTAGTGACGTGTTTGCATTCACTGGTGGTTTGGGAGATGGCACAACTAGTAAAACAGATGAAACAACTCCAAAACCGAGTGCAAAGAAGATTCTATCTGATGCTATGACTGTAGACAGTGCATACGGAACATATAATAAGCCGCCCAAGTTGATGGCAATTGAAGATTACAACAGGTGGGCTACAAGATTTGAAGAATGGCTTAAAGCGTTTGCGTATCCCAGCTGGAAGAGCTTGAAGAATGGTTTCAGAATGGGAAGATCAGATTATGAAAATATGACAGAATCTGACAAAGTAGAAAGTTTTGTTGCTGAACAAAAGTGCGTTGTAGTGCGTTGCATTGCTTCACTAGTCTGTGAGAGACGATATAATATCGTTGATTGAATACACAAATGCGAAAGATCTGTGGGAAAAACTAAGAGTGAAATGCGTGGGTAGTGTTGAAATAGTCAAAAACAAAAAGAAGTTATTACGAAAAGAGTTTGATTTATTTGGATGTTTGAAAAATGAATCAGTGACAAAAATGATTCAAAGATTTGGACATCTGAAGATGGAGCTGGCAAGACACATAATCATATACACTCGAGAAGAGTTGGTTGACAAATTATTTGATTCGCTTCCGATTAAGCAAGATTGGCAATACTTTGCCCTGATGCTGAAAAACACAACCAAGTCAGAAGATTTGACAGTGGATCTGCTTATTGAAAGACTAGAAAGCCATGAGTTAGAGATCAAGAAATCCAGCAAAGTCAACAACTCATCTTATCAGCAGAACGTGGAGCTGTATTACAGAGGTAGTATGATACCAAAGACTGTGTCTCCAAAAACAGCATTTTCTGCAGAGAGTTCAAACACAGTGAATCAAGAAACTCCTAGCAGTGGCTATCATGGTGGTTCATCATCAAATACTTTAAATCAATCTGCTTCAAAGAATTTGTTTCAATGTAACATTGCTGTGGATCTTAAGAATGCTCAAAATTTCAGTGAAGAATCCGCAAAGCAGCAGATGGTGTTCTTAGCTTCTGTGTTAGAATCGTACGAGAGTCTCGTGGCGGGCAGGATTGGAAACACTAACCTGACAAAGGAGGATTATGACCAGATCGATCCGGAAGAGATGGAATTGATCGATATCAGGTGGTGTATGGCCAGTGCAGTCCGGAGAGCTCAACGCTTCATGGAGATTACTGGAAGACATTCAATTGGTAGACCTTCCACAAAACTGGGTTTTGATAAGTCAAAGGTGACGTGTTTCAGATGTAAACAAAAAGGTCACTTCAAACTTGAATGCCGAAACGCACCCGCTGATGATACTGCAAATCCATTTCATGAAGATTACTACAAGAGAGTAATTTATCATCAGAACAAATCAGAACCGCCCAGAATGAAGCAGCTTGAAGATACCCCCAAAGAAAAATCAAGAGCTCTTGCTGTCATTTATGATGACGATGGTTTTGATTGGAGTGAATTGCTACCGGAAGAGGATGCAGTGGGCTATGCGTTTGTGTCAAAGCTTGTTCCTTTCAAAGACAACAGAACAGATGAAGAAAAGATCATCAACAGAAGGATGCAAGCTCAATTCAGGATGACCAGAATTTCAAATACATTCAAAGAAGCTAAAAGAGCGAAGAGATGAGATGCTGATAGAGAGTGTTATCTTGATCCCAACGGAAATATTGTTGTTGATCCAAAGTCAATTAGTTTTGAAACTATTGTCCAAGAAATTACTGATTACGAAGAAGGAAATCAGAGAATGTGGTGGGGAGGAGGAGAAGAGAAAGAAAAAGAAAAAGCTGATGAAAAAGAAAAAGAAGAAGTTGAAGAGAAAGAGAAAGAGCAGCAGACAAAGAAGATTGATGACGGGATTATTGATACGTCACAAGAGCTTACTGCTGAGAATTTGAAGAAGATGGCTGACAAAGTTCTGGCTGCAAAAGAACTAGAGGTAGTTTCTGGTTCTAGAACTGAGTCCAAAAACAAGGTCAGTCAGAATGATGAGATCAAAGAGACAGGTAAGAAAGTGATAACTGAGAATGACTGCAAAAACTGCAAGGTTTATGGTACACTTACTTACCTTAGTAGCAAAAAGATCGAAGATCTGACAAAAAGGGTCAGAGATGTTGAAGATCAGATCTTGAACCGGGATAAAATGTTAAAAGCTTCAAATCAACGGATTAAAGAATTAACTGGTAAAATTGAAAATGATAAAAGCGACGTAGAAAGAATTAGGAAAGAAAACGAAAAGTTAATTCTTGAAAATCGTCAAATTTCTGAAAATTTTGAGAAGCTAAAACGAACGGTTAAAGATTCTGATGAGAGAAATGGTAAGACATACAAAGAAAATGTGCAACTGTCAGGAGTTCTTAGAATGAAAGAAGAGTTAATCAACCAACAACTGGATGAAACTGAACAGTTACAACTCCGCAAGCTTTGTTCTTCAACATATCGTTCCTAAACCAATTGGAAAGAACAAAGCATGCGAAGATGTTTACTCAGATGGAACTGGGGTTGGGTTTCATCAGGTTCCACCACCAGTTCTAAACAATTTTTCAAAGAAAAAGTCAGGGTTGGTTAATGACGATGAAGATGTAAATGAAGTTAAACTTCCTGAATCAATTGATGTCACATTCAATTCTTTATCTGATGAGGATAGTGTCCAATCTGAAATTGTTAAAAGTATGGCTGAAAATGTTTTGAAAACTGAAAGTGATACTACTGAGGATGATGAATGTTTTCTGGATAAATACATTCCAAAATCTAAATCTAAAAACAACTTAAGTAAGGAACCTAATCTTGTGATGTACAAGATGGCGGGACCTGATAAGTTGTATTCGGATCGTGATTTTCCGATAGAGAATGTGAATGTTGGCAAACTGAGGAAAGTTTTCAAGTTGATTGAGATTGATGTGTCGGAACTTGAAGGGTTAAAACATTCTAAAAGAGAGTTAAACTTTCAAAAAGATAAATCTTACTATAAGAAACCTGTTGTTCCACCACGTTTTTATAACAACAATCAAAACAGATGGTCGGGTGGTTATCAGGGTGGTAAGAATTATCAGAAAAGGAATGTTCAAAACAGAAAGTTTGTTGAGAAGAAAGTGTTTGTAAAAAGTTCGAGTTCTCATTCCGAGCAAGAGTCGGAAATTTTTTCAAAGTCAAATCAAGATTTTTTTGAGGAAAAGGCCTCACGGCCTCAGACTGAAGGTACAAGTCGGGTAGTTGATATTCGAACATGCTTTAAATGTAATCAAGTTGGACATATTGCACGAAAGTGTACCAACTTGAAACCTAAGTCTGAAACTGTTGAGAGTCAGAAAAAGAAAGTTGTTGAAAAGGGTAAAGCTCCATTGGTTGTTGAGAAAAAGGTTTTGAAAAATGACAATACAAAAATCAAAACTGAACCCGTAAAGAATGTGGTAACTAAAAATGACAAGTTTTACACACGGGTTGCATCACCTCAACAAAAATGGAAGCCAAAAATGGTTGAAAAGAAAACAAGTTCTCCAAAACCAAAGGTTTCAGAGTCGGAAAAACAATCATCTTCTACCACACCGGTAATGATGAATGTTCCTTTGGATTATTATGAGAAACTTGAAAAACAAAAATCTAAGGTTTCTGAAAAGAAGGTTGTTCCAAAGACAGACTAATCATCTGGTCAACCTCAGAAAAATGATTTCTTTTTATACAAGAAGGTTGAGATTGGATCTGAAGAGAGTTTGAAAATGAATGAAAAAAATTTTCCGCCACTTTATACTACAAAAACTCACATCAACATCAAGTTACCTGAGTCGAAGTAGGCTTGGGTGGCATCCAAATCTAACTAAGTGTTTGTGATTTGTGCAGGAGCTTCCAAGATCCGTTTCACGTTGGATTATGGATAGTGGAGCTTCTCGGCACATGACGGGGAAGAAAACCCTGTTGTACGATGTTAGAGGGTTTAATGGAGGTTATGTGGGATTCGCAGGCAACCAAGGTGGTAGAATTATAGGTGAAGGAACTTTATCAAATGGGATTGTCATGTTTGAAAGAGTTAACTACATCGCTGAGCTTGAGAATAATCTTCGGAGCATATCTCAAATATGTGATAGAATGTATACAACACACTTCACAGACAAAGAATGTTTGATCTTGAAACCAGGATTTGTTGTTCCCGAAGAGTGGATTATCATGAGAGCACCAAGAGTCAATGATCTGTACGTGTTGGACATGAGCGTAGCTACTACAACCACGGGTCAGGCTCACTGTTTTATGTCAAGAGAAACCGAAAAAGAATCAAAATTGTGGCATCGAAAGATGGGCCACATTCACCTACGAAAAATGAATCACCTAGTGCATAATGATTTAGTTACTGGTGTTCATGTAAAAGGTTTTCATCTTGAGGGGGAGTGCATTAGCTGCATCAAAGGTAAGCAAAAGAAAAAGTCACACCCTAAAAAGAAAGTCAATTCAGTCTCAAGACCTCTAGAAAGACTTCATATGGATTTGTTTGGTCCTGTGAATGTCAAAAGTATTACAGGAGATCTCTACTGTCTTGTGGTTACTGATGACTACTCAAGATTTTCGTGGGTATCATTCTTGAAGTCAAAAGATGAAACGTTTGAAAGCTTAATGGCATTGTTCAGAAAAATTGAAAATCTGTACCAGACACGGATAAGAAGAATCAGGAGTGATAATGGTACTGAATTTAAGAACAACAAGATGGATAAATTTTGTGATAAAAGAGGTATATTGCAAGAGTTTAGTGCTCCGTACACTCCACAACAGAATGGAGTAGCAGAATGTAAAAATAGGACACTAATCGAAACGGCCAGAACAATGCTTGCTGATTCAAAGTTACCGATAAAGTTTTGGGCAGAAGCAGTTGCAGCCGCTTGCTATACGCTCAACAGAGTTCTCACTGTCAAGAAGTTCAACAAAACGTGCTTTGAGTTGATCAATAACCGCAAACCAAATCTAAAGTATCTTGAACCGTTTGGGTCACCCTGCACTGTTCTAGAGCCTTTTGGACAGTTTGGTCCAAAGAGTATTGAGGGAATATTCGTCGGTTACTCAAGTACATTACGGCGAGTTTTCGTTCCAAGTCTGAAGCGGATTATTGAAGCTCACAACGTTGAATGTCAAGGTCATACAATGCCTCCATAGAATCCTGGAGATTCATGGCGTTTTAATTACGACAACTTGTGGGATTCGTTTGACATGGAAGAAGAAGAAACGGAGTTCTTTGATGAGTTGGATATTCTGAGAGAGTATGAGTCATCACAGGAAAGGTTTCCAGCTGAGTATTCTAGGCGACCACGGGAAACTTTAAATGATGATGAAGCTGGTTCAAGCAATGCTGGTGAACATGATGATATCCAACAATCTGCAGAACAAGAAATTGCTCCTGATAATCAAACGGCAGTCAACGATAATCAAGAATCTGATGATAGAACAATATTTGATCATGGTGATTCAGATTCTGAGGGGGAGCAGATCCAGATTTCAAGTCAAACAAACCCAGTCGGTGAACACGATGCAAATCAAAATGTTACAAATTTGGAAGGTGAAGTAGATGTTCCAAGTGAAGTGATGCCAATTAGAACTCTTTCATACCATCCAGAGGAGTTGATTATTGGAGAATTACAATCAGGCGTTCACACTAGACGTCAAATTGACCAAGGGTTTACTGGTTTTTATTCTACAGTTGCTCCTTTACAAACTGAGTTTTCACTAAGGTGTTTTATTTCGCAGATTGAACCGCGAACTTACAAAGAGGCGCTAACTGAAGATTCTTGGGTCAATGCTATGCAAGAAGAGTTAAGTCAATTTGAGAAGTTGGGAGTGTGGAAGTTGGTAGACTTGCCTGATGGCCACAGGATGATTAACACAAAATGTGTTTTTAAATGCAAGAGAGACGACCGAGGGGTTGTTGTTCACAACAAAGCTCGACTCGTAGTCCAGGGTTTCAGTCAGCAGGAGGGTATAGATTTCACTGAAGTGTATGCTCCCGTTGCTAGACTTGAGGCGATTAGAATCTTCTTAGCGTTTGCGTCGTGGAAGGGATTTAAAGTTTTTCAGTTAGATGTTAAATCGGCTTTTCTCTATGGGAAGGTAAAAGAGGAGGTATATGTCGGACAGCCACCGGGCTTCACCGACCCAATCCACAAAGACAAGGTTTATTTGCTGGATAAAGCGCTGTATGGTTTACACCAGGCCCCGAGAGCTTGGTACGAGACATTGTCTCAACACCTGCTAGCCAACAGCTTCATCCGTGGAAAAGTGGATGCCACTCTCTTCACCAAGTTAGTCGATGGTCATCTTCTGATAGTTCAGATATACGTGGACGACATCATATTTGGGTCAACAAATGAAAATCTGTGCAAAGATTTTGAAAGAGTTATGAAGAAAAAGTTTGAAATGTCATCGATGGGTGAGATGAAATTCTTTTTGGGTATTCAGGTTGAACAACTACCAAGGAATTTTCATACATCAGACGAAGTACGTTCATGATATCTTAGAGAAATTTGGGATGTCAGGATCTACTCCAGCTTCCACCCGTTAGCAACGAACCATGGGATAAACCCAGATCTCACCGGAGAGAAGGTAGATGAAACAATGTATCGTTCCATGATCGGTTCGCTAATGTATTTGACAGCTTCAAGACCCGATATCATGTATCCTACCTGCCTTGCAGCAAGATTTCAATCTAACCCGAGAGCTTCGCATATGGTGATTGTGAAACGGATATTACGCTACCTGAAAGGAACTCCATCACTGGGGTTGTGGTATCCTAAAGAAGGCGACTTCACACTCGAAGGTTATTCCGATTCCGATTTCGGATGCTGCAAAGTTAACGCGAAATCAACAACGTCGGGTTGTCAGTTTTTCGGACCTCGATTGGTCACCTGGCCATGTAAGAAGCAGACCTCTGTAGCTTTGTCCACATGTGAAGCTGAATACGTATCTGCTAGCAGTTGCTGTTCTCAGATCTTGTGGATCCAGCAACAGATGTGTGACTACGGTTTGCAATTTCTTACTACCCCTATCTTTGTTAATAATGAGGCAGCGATAAATATCACGAAAAATCCTGTTCATCACGCTAAAACGAAACACATAGAGATTCGTCATCACTTCATCCGAGATTGCTTCGAGAAGAAGTTGATACGAATTGAGAAAATCCACACTGACGAGCAAAAAGCAGATTTACATACCAAAGCTTTTGATAAAACACGTTTTAAATATCTTTTAAAACTAAATGGTATGAAGCTTTTATCGATGTCGGAGGAAATTCTTGGCGTTGATGAGGGAGATACTGTTGAAGATGCTGAAAAGCAATCTGCAATGGTTTGTCGATTTTTTACTTGTTTTGGTATTTAGGGGGAGTTAGTATATTTTTCAGGAAATACAAAAACAGTAAAAAATTCAAAAATACCAAAACATGAGATATTTCAAAATCCAAAAACAATAGAAAACTGAAAAAGAGCTTGTGTAAAAAGGGAAAATGATAGTACATCGGCTAGACAATTATAGTATGCTAAAGAATTGTAGTGTTTAAATGAGTTAAACAGTCTCGCTGATGATGTGCCGATAGGTTTTTACACACTTAGTAGGTTTGTTTGGGATATAAACCTAAAATTATCACTTGCTTATTTCGTGGGGAACATCTCTCGGATATATAGGTAACCACTGAAATCTTGTTTGAAAGACGCTATTTCTGACATACTAGGTCTTTGTACGTAATGATATCTGGGGTATTATACCAGGACTTCTGATTTTGCGGAAGCAATAGCCTAGTCCTCGTATAATGCTTTACATAGTTTTGTACTTAAAAGCTCGCCCTCTGCATAAAAATGTTGAACATTGCAAAATGTGAATCATGTGCTGTTGAAACAAAAGATTCCCAAAGGGAACACACCTAAAGTCGAACCGTCATCTTTCTGTGCGAACGGAAGTTCCAACCTGAGCTCTCACGGTCTCGCATTCACCCTAATACAGATATCATTAGTGTGCACTCACCTGTAAGACTGAATATAGTTGTCTGGATACAGGAGTATATTCTGAGATGGTACACGCGTATAAGCTAAATTTCTAAAACACTTAATTCGTATCCTGATCAAATTGAAATTTGTGTAAAAATTTAAAGTGGATCAGTATATCGACAATCTAAGCGAATTGTTTAATTCTGAGTATGTAATTAAAGCTTAATGGTACTCGTAGCTTATCTGATAGCTGATATGATTCCCTAACACGCTCACCAAAAATATGTTTGTAAATAGTTTACTTTTACTGCATTTTATTTCTGTTTCTCATTCAAAAAGCTCAAAAAGATTTTATTGCTTTCTAGTTTAGAATCTTTATTGAAAATCCAAAAAGATTTTTCATTTCTGCTTTATTTTCATCGACAAATCAAAGTGGAAAGTTGATCTTCGGATTCGCAGTCTGGAGCAGATACAGGAAGATTCTAGCTGGATGATGAGTTTGGAGCTATCTATGATTGTACCTGAAAAATTAAAGTCAACACAAGTTCACTAAGTTGAAACTTGTAATTTTCAAAAAATGTTTGAACAAAATCAGTTTTGTTTCTGTCACAGATCAACCAAGGTCATTGAGTTGGACTTGGTAGACAAATTAAGTATTCAGGGTCATTAACTTGGACCTGAAGACTTAAGTGGATTTTTAAAACTGAAGACTTTAGCATCAAGTTAAATTGTGAATAGATTGTAATGTTATATCTTTGAGAAGCAGGTAACAGGTTTGAAAGTGTGATAGCAGTGAAAAGAAAACCCCATGGCAAAAAGAATGTAAAGATTGAACCAGAATTCAAGTCCCAGCATATCGAGAGGGGGAGTCTACATTCTGGATCATCATTCAAAGGGGAGTTTGGAGTTTGTAGATAGAAGTTTGAAGGATGCTTTACAGTGTCAAGACAAATTAGAGCAGAGAGAACGATAGAACAAGACTAAAGATTGAAGACTTGCTGCTAAAGACTTCGTCAACATCCAAGGGGGAGTCTGTTGGTGCATAGATGTCTGTTAACTTCGTCTTTATAGAGTCTTGTGTCTAGATAGGTTTAATCAGTGTTCAGCAGGTCGGAAAACAGGTTTTTAGTGTCAAAGGGTAATTTCGCACGAAATTACATAGTAGTAATTCCGTATGAAATTAGCAAAGTTAATTCCACACATAATTACTTGATTTCGTTTGGAATGTAATTCCGCTTGAACTGGTAATTTCGCATGAACATGTTATGGTGATTTCGTGCGGAATTAGTTACCTTATATATACCCAGCCTGCTGATTCATTTGTAACTTTTCTGATTCAGAGCCGAGGTGCTGCCGATTTGTTAAACGATCTGTAAAAGCTCAGAATTGATTAATAAGAAGATAATTAGGGGAATTCAGGCTGTATTAAGTTGATATCATTGATTCCGCCTTTGATATTAATGAAAAACTCTTCTGATTGACTCGTTAGGGTCACACGACGATCCAACAAATTCCTTTGCACACTTTGCCATCTTCTTTCACGTTAATCGAAAACCACGAATCATTATATTTTACATATGAGAAAATAAAAATACTGTTTGAAAAAAGTTATTTCCAATGCTTAACTTGTTTCTCAAGAATTACAAGATTCCCTGTATGCATGGGTGATTGTGGTAGCACATCATTTGATAGGGGACTCCAAAAAAATCCACAAATCAAAGGCAAAGTTAATAATGATGTATAAGACACAAGTTAATAAATAAAAAGGCAAAGTGCTTAGTGGAATATAGGCAAGGTGTTGGGTGAAATATAAAATTGAATTATGAAAGTCTTAAGAGTTATATAAGTTGTAAATATAAGAAACTTGCATAGCCTATGACTTTTGAAAAACTATGTTTAATGTCTAGCACTAAGATTAGAAATTTACATGGCCTATGACTTTTAAAAATCTATAGTTTTACAAAAACAGTTTAAAAAAAGTTTCAAAACTCTAAAATGTACCATAAAAGTTTCAAAAAATAAAACAAATCATTTTGTAAAAACAATTGATCACTCATCAATAAAATACAATACAATACAAATAATATTGTACCATAAAAGTTTCAAAAACCAAAAGAGAATTTCATGTATCAACACAAAAATAAGAACCAGAAATTGTTCCTAGCCAGAGCCATTACCGCTAACAATAATAGTTAATTAGTAATCATGTGTGAATATCTTTATACATAGTGTTCTACTATATGCTTTAATCCTGAAAAAACATAGTTAATTTTAATGATAATAATTTGCACTGGAAAAACCTCAAATTTGATTTACTTACAATAATCATGATGTAAACTTTATTATGGGTTTTTCTTGGTGTATATCACTTTTCATGATGAATATCACTTTTCTTGGTGACAAAAGGTGTTCTGTTATGCAAATAAGTTGTTTGCTGTAGCTTTTGGTTTCATTATTTTTATTACATATAATATATTTTATAGAATACGAAAAATGGACAAAGGAACAAAATCTACACAACACAAAAAACATTCATGGTCTCCAATCTTTAACCTGAATTCCCTAATCTGGTAAATATATAACCAATTTAAACTTAGAATCATATTGTTTGTTATTTCATTATGTCTTATTTGGAAATGGAAACTGAATGCTAATGTATTTACCTCCCATCGTAACAACTAATCAAGTATCTTGAATCACACATTTTATAGTGCCAAAATCACTATGTTTCATTATTTTCATTATATATAATATTCAATGGAATACAAAAATGGACAAAGGAATCAGAATTCAAATAAAATTGGGGAAACACAAACAAAAATGAACTCCCAAGCTTGATCATGGCAAAGGCATCATCACATTTAATCGAGTTCACTCGCCATTCTATAAAGAAAAAAAGAAAAAAAAAACTAAAAAATGTAGTCCACTCATCCTCAAAATTAATTTCACTGTTAATTGGGCCTAAGTTTGCATAAATATGTAATAATTCAATCTCCAACAAAATTATACGAATACAGTCGTATTCAACAGATTAATTGTTTATCCATGCACAATGAACAACAACGACAGACGCTAACATCCTACTTACTCATGAAGCAATCAATAACACATATACTCATGAAACTCTTTTAAAAATGAGTTAATTGCGTGGATGGTCCATGTGGTTTGCCATTTTTCACCTTTAGTCCCCAACTTTCTAAAATTACATGAATGCTTCTTATGATTTGATCGTTTGTTACTCGGATAGTCTCCTACATGGATGACTGTTAGTTTGGTTTGTGAAGTTCATGTAAAATGACTAATTTACCATCATGTAGGATTTTCACACATGTTCCTTGTTGCAACAATTAGCACCCTAAAATATTAACGGTTTTTGGTTGAGGATAAGGGTCCCTTAAAACAGATTTTGTGCCTCTTCTCAAGACCAATATGTCTGTTTCCAGGATACAACAACTGATGCAGTAGGTGTACTACCGGAGATAGCTCTCGCACCTGAGATTACACCGGTTATAATGGTGTTCTAATTTATGTGGAAAAATATAAAGATGAAATTGATGATGGTAAAAAAAATTAGACAGTACTGCTATCTAAATTCTATAAAACTGTGTACATAAATATATTTCTCTAGCATCTCTCTAACATTTCATTTTTTTCTATTTCCTTTCATATCTCCAATAATGAATCATGAAGTTCTTATTATTCTCAAAACCAAAACTCCATATTTGATTCTAATATTTAAAGATAATTATAACAATAAAAACATTCATTATGAGTCAAATAAAAGGTTAATTTGACTCATGACGTGTCATTACCATATTAAATAAAATAATAAGACATAATAAAAACCTTCCATCATGATTCTTGAATAGAGATAAAGAGTCTTACTTGGTGCAGGCTTGCACTTCTCTTGAAAGACGCAGGTTCAACTCTCACTTGGTGTAGAGTGAGGCACTGGTGGGCGATGATAGGAGACCTAGAGAAACCTAGGTTCTATCCTTGAGCTAAACAGGTTTTACCGGTAATTTCACTACCGTTCCTACAGGCGGGTGAGTTACCGGGTTTCCCCCGGAATTAGTGGTGGACTCGGGTTACTCTCGGAGTACTCTGTTTGGTCCAATGGGTGCTCCGAGAGTGCTCGTGATTGATTCTATTGGCCGTTCAGAAAATAGAGTCTTATAAAACAACCCATTTAGGAGAAAGATGAATTTATACTAAAATCACTAAAGTTTAGAAATATTCACTTCAACCACTCAACTTCGACCACAGATAGGGCTACAAACGAACCAAACAAACACGAACAAGACCTTGTTCGTGCTCGTTTATTAAGAAATATGTGTGTTCACAAATTATTTATAAACACTTACCGAACGAGATTTTATGTTCCTGTTCGTTTGTTAAAGAAATGAACTTTTTCGTGTTCATTTGTGTTTGTTTGTTAATTTTAGGCAACGAACGAAAATAAACGATGAACATAAATGAACACAAGCTAATTTTGATGAACATAAATGGAAACAAATGAACACAAACAGTGTCGCAACCCCCGTCCCCTAATTACTCGGGAACGGGCGGTCGTGGTCAGTATCAGTGGTATCGGTGTTTATCATTATTTGGCAGCCGAATTTACATCAGGACCGTAGCTAGGAAATATTTTATCAGAGTAAAATACCACATTTTATAATAATAAACATATTGGGATAAAACCCAAGTTTTACATTACAACCATTTTATAGGGACAAACTCTATTTTATTAAATAAAAACATTTTCTTTATTTAGGTAACTTTTATAGTCACTGTTCCAAGCCTTCAGTGCTGTCCAGCTGGCTTCTATTTGGCTTTCACATTTTCTTACCTGAAACGCGTTTAAAAACATTTTGTCAGTGGAAAATACTGGTGAGTGAATCCCAATTTAATCAAGACAGGTTTTATCAGTTTACAGTTATTGAGGGCGATCTCGCAATTACATTTGTTTATTTTTCTACTTTAATTACCACCCACGGTACTGTCAACCCGACTTGTGGTCATGTTACTACTCACAGTGTAGTAACAAATTTTGTATACAAAACCCCAACATACCGACGATAATTGTAGAATACAAATACTCAATCACTGTTTAAATATATATTAAAACACTTGAGGTTTTGTAAAAACAGTTTGCAAAAAGGTTTACAAAAAGGAGATTACTCACATTGCAACTTTAGGGGTTTCCTTCGTGTTTTCCTGGTTATTATCTATTAATTACACAATGCACACGCGTTAGTATAATAACCCAACATTTACATTAGTTATACCCTCCCCGAGACAGAACTCCAACGACTACGTCGAGCAGAGCCTCGACAGCCGTTACGAAGCACTAGATCAATTGGGGCAGCGTATCTAATACGTAACCGGGGTTATGATACTTACAATGAGGCAGGGCTTTGCTAATTAGGGGGTATAATGCCCGGGAATTACTTCTTCACTACAGAAATTGAGAGAGAATTTGTGTGTTTGAACGATTTCAAATAAGAGCCGAGACTCTCAATTTATAAGGCCTGATCTGCTCTGCCTCGCGGCCCGTGAAGGATCCTTAAGGGGTCTTAGCGCCCCGCGACATAGGGGGGGTAGGGCCTAGCTGTGCTGATTCGAACCCTAGACCCAACACGTTGTTGCCACGTAGCGGCACCGGGTGCCGGCCTGATCTTGAGCTGTCGCGGCCCGCGTAAGCCGAAGACTATGTCTTCGCGGCCGGGGAGCGCCCCTCAGAAATTGTTTTTATTTTATTTTTGTAAAATTAGAGTATTTAGGGTCCATTATTCGCATACGGGGTGTATTTTAAGGCATATAGAGACCTTATAAATATTTTAGGGGTGTCGGAAATATTTTAGGAGGGTTGTTATAAACAGGCATTCATGAACATAATATATAATACATTGTCACTTATTAAATATTTTATTTTCGGAATTTTGAATTATTTAAATAAATTATAAAAAATAAAAACACTAATGAACAATCGAACACAAAGAAACACGTTATCGAACGTTCACGAACATAAACAAATGAACGCGACCTCTGTTCATGTCTGTTCATTTAACTTAACGAACGTGATCATTTGTTTAATAAATGAACGAACACAAACGAACTTCTCGCCGAACGGTTCACGAACTGTTCGTCGAACGTTTGGTTCGTTTGCAGCCCTAACAACCGATATCCCAGTCATCTCAACTCCGATTTAGACATGGTCTGGTTTGCTTGTGAAATTCTCACATCGTAGAACACAAAGCCAAAAATAATTATCTATATAACTTATATATAAATACAATAATTTATTGTCCAAAATTAGTGGAAATCATTTCCACTGCTATTTTTCCAACACTATATATGCATCAAGAATCAAGACACAATACTATATGCATTGTTTGTTCTTGTTGGTATTCGAGTTACACTTGAGTTTCGCTTTTCTAGCAATTTGACCATGGATCTTTTCTTTATATATGTTCATCATGTTATATATTTGAATTATTCGTGTACAACTTTTGCCTTTAGAGTTTCAATAATCGAATTTATGTCAAAAGTTTAATTTTATTGTAGCATCTCCTCATCATAGTAATAAGATCTCTCTTTTTTAACCCATTAGATTTTTTATGTTCAGATTTATGTGATTATATATTCGGTGAAGAGAAAGATCTAAGTTGTAAACTAAAACTTTAAGTGTGATTCATTTTGTTTTATGAAGATAACTTGTTTCTTTATTTTGTAAACATACCTTTGGTAAATCTTTATACGCAGATGATACAACAAACAAAAATATGGAGTTTGTTTTTCAGTAACATGTGTTGTGCGAGGTCAGGGGCGGACCCAAGCCCACCTTAAGGTGGGCGGGCGCACCCCCGGGGAAAAAAAATTAGAGCTAATTTCCGTCGAAAATCCTGTCCGCACCCCTTGGAATTTTTTGTCCGCACCCCTTGGAATTTTTCGACCGCACCCTTGAAATTTTTCGTCCGCACCCCTTAGGTAAAAAGTGTTATCAATTTATATTTTATATTTTTTAGTAAACTTCTATTTAAAAAATACTACCTAAATTATATAACTTTTAATACCTAACTAACTAAACCCAAATACCCATACCTTTACCCACTTATAATTCCTAACTAGTTAGCCCACTAAGTTTTAGCTCATTAATCAAACCCAACAATATTTCAAACTATAATAAAATAATTAAAGCCCAAAACCTTTAGAAATTCTCTCCCGCTCTCTCTCTCTCTCTTGCGTCCCTGCACTGCCAACGAACAACATCACCCAATGACAACAGTCCAGCAGCCGGCGACCACCGTAATCAGCCACCATACCACCGTCGTTTGACACCAAATCTAACCGGAATCCGAATACGGGTAAGTTTCTTTGTTATTTTGATGACTTTGGTTGATATTATAGGAGAAAAAAAGGGTAATAAAGTTGTTGAATAGGTTTGAAATTTTGTGTGTTTTGACGTTGTTTACGGTTGTTTAGATGATTTTTAGGGTGATTGTGTTGTTTATATATTTTTAGATTATGTTGTTTATATATTTTTAGGGTGATTACAACTTACGTTATGATTTCTAGGGCTTGAATAGTTGAAAATTAAAATTAAATTTGAAACATTATGTTATGGAGCGATAAACTTATGTTATATAGAGAAAGAATTGCTTAAGAATTTTAATTTTAGATGATGTTTTGGATAGATTTCAAAAAAATGAAAACTCGTAGGGCGTCGACGTTTTAATTATGTTTGTAACAAGGTTTGACATGTTTTTGATGATTATATAAATTTAGTTTGATGTTCGTTTGTTTTACATGACCCGACCCGATACGAACCGGTTTTTTTACTTATATACCTAGGGGCCTAAAATTTTTAAAAATATTCCGCACCCCCATGAAAAAATTCCTGGGTCCGCCACTGTGCGAGGTTTGTAATTTTATGTAGGATGATTTTAAAATTTGGTTTTAAGTAACCTAGTGGGTACAAGGGCGGATCTAAGCCACTTTTGTGGGTTCCCAGGAACCCATTCGGTTTGAAAAAAATGGAAAAAATTAGTAAGAACCGTGTATGATTTGGAAAAAAATAGTGAAAATAGTGAGAATCTACCAAAAGGAACCCAGTGAAAAAAGTTCTTAGATCCGTCACTGAGTGGGTATGTAAATACGTAATATAATTTTGTAAAATTTTGGATTGCAATTTGTTTTGTTACTCTAACAATTCACAGTTCTAGTCAGCGTATAGTTTTTCTAAATGCCTATTATATATGTACACTGTCCATTACATACATTAGATAAAATATGATGCATGCATTCGGGTTCTTGGTTTTGCAAGCGAGGAAATGCACTTTATTGTTTGTTACATGACGTGTTTACGTGTTACTAATGACACATAACGTTTTAGTGCCTCTTAAAGTTTATCAAAGTAGTCTTTTACGCGATGTTCACGCATAATTTATCCACCATTGATCATCTTAAATCAATGGCGTACAATAAGCTTCTTGGGTAGGCACATTTTTTACATCCACCGTTGATCGTCCTAGGTATCCATCGATCTAAACTAGAATCAACGACGTGCAATAAGCTTCTTGGGTAGATCTGAGGGAAAAATTTGTGCCGTACAATAAATTTCTCAGGTGCGTTGATGATCATATTATCTCCAACTTGCTCTTTTTTGTGTTTTATAGGATTTAAGTACTGTCGCAGTCGCGCATATGTTGGATTTTCAACATTGGTCTATTCATGTCGCATATTGATTTGTTTCACAGATCTTCAAGTTAGTACTGTAAACATATGTAACTCGTTTTGTTTTTACAAGATGATCGGGCATAAACGATTATCATCTAGGCCTTTTCGTCTGTAATTTTGTTCGATATTTTTCAGGTTCGTAGCAACTGTTGAGTGGCAGATCGATCGATTAACTTGTCTTTGTGGACTATTATATCTCTTATACAAAAAGCAACTTGCTTTAACCAAACGCACATGTCAAAAGTCACACCTGTACATGCTTGGCAGTTACCACCGGTTTAATTGATAGAAGGAAAGTCACACCCTTACATACTTGGCAGTTACCACTGGTTTAATTGATAGAATGGACCGTTTAAAAATAAAACCGTTGAAAAGAAACTGATAAAAGGCAATCCTTAACCTTGATAAAAAGGAACCATCAATCTCTTAACAACCACAGTTAACCCAACCAATGTCTAAAAAACACACTGTATACATGACCGTTTCTTCAAAAACCAAGATACTCAACAGTTTCCAACATACATAACCGTTTCGCCATTTTTCTCTCCTACGTAATCTGTTTACATTACCTGAAGAATCGAGAGAGCTTTAATCAAGGATTGATTGGAACGTTCCGGTTTAATGTGAATCTTTAGTCCATTAATTAATAAACCACCGGTTCGACTAGGATCCCGGTCGGATCGCAACCCATAAAAATTCAAAAAACTGCCAATACTAATGTAACACCCACCCCAACCCCGCTGTATACGTCCACAAGTAACCGCTCAAATACGGTTGAACGCCATATACGAACCAACACATGACGTAACGATTGGCAAGGAGACGCAACTCTTCGACGTAAACTGATGGACACCAAAATATAAACCAGAGACGTTGTTAACGGAAGAAACCCCGACACAAGAACAAGAAATTCCGGAAGAAGAACTAACGTGGAGGGGAACACGAGCAACATTTTCCAATGAGTTAGACACCGGCAAATGTGGCGGTGTCCTGTTGCAAACCATCCATCTTCATCTACTGTTCATTCGTTATGGAAACAAACCTCTATTCGTATCCACAACGATTCGGAACCCGGATTCCCTCAACAACATTTAGGATCCGATGTAAAAGAGAATATTGAAATGCGTATATGGATGAGAGAGATGCTAAAAACTACGATGGAAGATATGAACATGCATAAGAAATTATTTGCAAGAGATTGGGAGATCTAGATGCCAATCCGATTGGGCTAGGATTGGAAACGCCAAAGATAAGATATTAATAAGGAAAATGGTGAGTTTTTGAAACTAGATGTGATTGGTGCATATGTTATAGCTGTAAATGTGTATTTGTTTTGATTTTTATTTGTTATTTTGAAATTTGGATAGAATCGGGTGATTTTGCTTTTGAATTTATAGGGGTTGTTTTAGTTGTTGTATATGGGTTTAGTGGTTGCATAATGGGTGCTCAACGTAGATGCAAATAATCAAATATAATGATTGAATGTGGACCGAATTTCTTCTAATTTCAAACTTGGGTAAAATTTATGCATATGCGGTTTAATGGTTAATTGTAAACCATAGTTGAATCCGGTTAGCCTTTTCCGCCTTTAAAGAGGTTCGGTTTGGTAATATTTCTGGTAAATGCAAAAGGTGTACTCTAAATGTTAGTATTTTTTTCTGTCGGCGTTTATTTTTAAGATGGATGATGATGGATTGAATATGCAAAATTGTTTCTGTTAACCTGGGTTTGCAATTGATACCTCTTTGTTTGACCATAGGATGTGATATTTGCTCATTTGGCAGCTTCATGGTTAAATGTGAACGAAATTCAATTTAGTTCTGTTTTCACATCTCATACGCATTCATAATCAACACCCGTAGTTAATCTACAATTACTTTCAATAAGGATTGATAGCAACAAAGAAGAAGCAAGTCACTTCATCAACTTTTCTATTTAGAGTGTATGAATTTTCATATTCGTAGCATTTTCCAATGGGGTAGGCTAAATATACCCCCTCTTTATTACTTTTTATACCCTCTTTCTATAATATCACACTAAAACATTTAATATTTACCCCCTATACAAATCATCATTTTAAAAAATATTCTTTTTGTTACAAAACAAATTAAAAAGTGTAAAAAGTGATTACTGACATTTTTTTAAATATATTTTCTTAATATATATTTTTTTAATTTTTATTTAAATCATATTTTTTAAAAGCTTTCATATATTGTTTCTAAAGACACTTTCTCAAATAGTATTTTGATTATGTTTTTTTTATTGAACATCTTTACAAATAAATAATAACATTTTTTCTTATAAAAATACTAAAAAAGGTTATTAACTTTCTTTTTGAAAAAAAAGTCTATATTATGTTTTTTGCTCGTCTAGTTTGTATTTTAAAGGTCTTACTTTTATATTTTTTTAATACTTTTGACGTGTTTATAAAATAATTAACAATTTTTATTTATCAAAAAAGTAAAAAAAAATTCTTTTAAAATAGCGTTTACAAGCCATCTATGTAAGTGAACAAATAAACAATAGATACTAAAATTATTTTATCAAACTATAAATTAACAATCTATATAAATTCAAATTTAATTAGTGTAAAGAATATGTTATAAACAAGTTAAAACCTGTTTAAGACTTGGATCGAAGTGAACACTTTTCTAAAGCAAAACAAATGGGTAGGGTTGATTCACAAATATTTTTCTCTTCTTCATTTAAAAAATATATCAAACTGGTTGATTTCAAAAATATATGTGGATTTTTTTGTAATCAAAAGTAGGTCATTCGGAACCAAAAGTCACGTAAAAGCATAAACTTAATTACGAATAATCATCGGTTTTCGACCACACATCAGATACCCACTTCAAGTCATTCCAAAATAAAAAAAACATTTTAAAATATTAAAAATAATAAATATACGACATTTAAAATACAAACTAGACGAGGAAAAAATATAATGTAGATTTTTTTCAAAAATAAAATTCAAAACTTTTTTTATTATTGTTTTTATATGAAAAACATTATTAGTAATCAGTAAAGATGTTCAACAAAAGAAAACATAATCAAATACTATTTGAGAAAGTGTAAAAAATATTTGAAAACCTTTTAAAAAATATGGTTCTTTAAACAAACATAAAAATAAACATTTTTTTTTAAAACGTCTATAATATATTTTTACACTTTTGAATTCGTTTTGTAACAAAAAAGAATACTTTAAAAAAATATGACTTGTTTAGGGGGTAAATATGACAAGTTTAAATGTGATTTTATGGAAAGGGAGTATAAAAAGTAACAAGTGGGGGTACGTTTAGTAGCCCCCTTTCCAATTTGGTCTGCAACTGTTCGGTCTTTCACAAGATTTGTGGGAAGCCTGAATAGTTTAGTTTAAAGAGTATGATAAGAGTTTCCATAGGACTAAAAGTTTGGTCCTTTTATGTTATTTGATTTCGGTATAAGTTAATATGTTTTTTTTTCCTACAGCATCTAAAATTGAAATTTTATAACGGAAGATTAAAGGAAATTAACAAATGATATGATTGAATAAGATTGTAATGTAGGAAATGACTTTGAGCAATGGGCAAAATACAACTGCTGTAGAAACAAACAACAAGCAAAAAAAAAAAAAAAGAACACTCAAAAATATCATTCATTGTCCAAGATATATAATGATCCAGCAAGTGTACGCTCCCACATTAATATCACTAACTCAACATTCAAGAAGAAGACGATTGATGTAGATGAACCAGGAGTTGACCAGATTAACAGGTCAAAGCACGAATCCACTCGAAACGTTTCAAATGTTGGTCCCTGGAGAAAAAAAGGTATAGATATAGAAGATCTTGAAAAGGAGGCTGTGAAGCTCTTGGCTTACCGTTTTGGGGCTAATATAGTATGCTTGATCAATAGGAATCCTGCTGATTTATGAGAGGTTGTTGAAGTTTTAATTGCGCGTTATGAATTCGATTTCGATGGTAGTTTAAAGACAGTTGGTTTGTTTCGTCTGAAGATCTAAATCTTTAGATCGATAGTGGTGGTTTTCATGTATGTTTAGTTATTTAAAGCAAACTAGAATTACGACCCGCCGCAATGCGGCGGGGATTTTTTAGTTATAACTAAGTTGATTTAGCACCGCACGTTATGTTGAACCTGTCAAACGGGAAAAAAATAGACGATGTAAAAACGTTCACCCACACACGCACGTTGTGTCGTGTTAACTCGCAAAATTTAGAACGAAACGTAAAAACGTTAAACCAAAGAAGCACGTTGCGATGTGTTAAGTCACAAAATTTAGAACGAAGCATAAAACGAAAAATTTGCGGAAAATAAAAACTATAAAGGACCAAAGTTGAAAGTAAAAATTTGTGAGGATAGATTGGAAAAGATAAAAAGTTTTGGGTTAAAAGTAAAAAAACAAATAGTTTTTGGTTAAAAAAAATTTATGAAATACTATTGGTGAAAAGTAAAAAATCAATTTTTTTTAAACCTCCAAAGCCAAGGTTACAGCAACCATATAGATAACCATTTTTTCTTTGAAAAACCCCCAAAGCCAAGATTACATCACTTCGCGAAAGATGAAAAGTATAAGAGACCAAAGTTGTAAAAGATGAAAACATTTGGGTTAAAAGTAAAAAAAAAAAAATCAAAGTGGTTAAATCGCAAAAGATGAAAACTTTTGAATTAGAAGTGAAAAAATCAAATTAATTAAAGGAGTTATATTGTATAAGATAGAAACTTTTGAATGAGAAGTGAAAGATCAAATTAATCAAAGGGGTTAACAAAGATTAAAACTTTAAACTTAAATTGTCAAAGATTAAAACTTTAGGGTTAAAAAGAAAAATTCCAAATTGTTTTCAAAAACTCCCAAAGCTAAAAGTACAACAACCTTAATCATAATTATGTTGCTAATTTATAGGATTTTAATTTAATTTTAATTAATATTAAGCTCAAGTATGTTAACATATGTTTTGTTAAGTATGCAATGCTTATTCAAAACACACGTAGTTGTTTTGTTAATTTACTTTTTGGCCATATCACATGTAGTTGCCATGCTTATTCGAACAAAAAAATAAATGCTACTTTGATATTCTTAATATTCTATTTAATGTTTTCATATACAATTTGAAAAGTAAAATTTAATTTTTTTTAATTTGTGTGTTTTAGAAATTAACGTGTTTATTTAAAATTCGTAAACAAAATAAAAGAAATTGCGACAACCATCAATCCATCCATCTTCGGAGTGCGAAAGTGGACCAAGACTATTTGTCACACCATAAAACCCGAGAACATGACTTTTTTTGGATTTACTTGTAGAAAAAACTACGACAACCAACCACCCATCTATCATATCATATCATATCATATCATATCATATCATATCATATCATATCATATCATATCATATCATATCATGTTATTAATAAAGGTTTATACTTCATCTTAAAATATATGAGTTGTTTTTAGAGAAAGAGAGAGGGTGATTATAGAAAAGAAAAATCAAGAATCAACAATAAATGCAATAGCATTCACATCCTATTTCCCATCTCAACCCAATACTAACTTTTTTTTTTTAAATTAAACTTCATTAAAACAAACCTTCGACTCAAACGGGCAAAAAGGCCAACACAAAACAACTCCCCCGACCCAAACGGGCAAAGGGACAATTACAACATATACATAGGATATTTACACCACTCCTTCCAACTAATATATTTACATGACGAACTATTCCTTAACCACCCAAAACCTCTCGACTTAATATCTATCAAAATATATTGCGGACTTCTCCTGATTTGCTTAAAAACCAATTCGTTCCTGTTTTTCCATATACATAGGATATTTACACCACTCATTCCAACTAATATATTTACATGACGATCTATTCCTTAACCACCCAAAACCTCTCGACTTAATCTCTATCAAAATATCTTGCGGACTTCTCTTGATTTGCTTAAAAACCAATTCGTTCCTTCTTTTCCAAATACACCAACACGATATGATAACCCACACACGGATAATTTTCTTTATCCCCCCCCCCCGAATAGAATGTTGTGTATCCATTGAATCTTTGAATTCAAAAGCAAAAATCGAGAGAATGTTGCACCAAGCACTGTTAGCCGCCCACACCTGAATAGCCACCGAACATGTTGTAAATAAATGATCCACTGTTTCCCCATACTCATTGTAAAAAGGGCACATATCCGATGAAATATCCACATTCCTTCTTCTCAAATTGACTCTGGTTGCCAGCCTATCCAAGTTACCTCTCCAAGCCATGCAACATGTGTCAGTAAGGTTTTTTTTTAAGAGCCCAATCTAACCTGACTTCCTTTAAACACTGATATATTTAGATACTATTATTATTGTTGTTGTTGTTGTTGTTATTATTATCATATAAATATTTAATAATAATATACTTAAGCATTTAAATAAGACAATACTCAATCAAAATAATATTTAGTTATAAAAATATAAATAGTAAATGTAGCTATTTTAAAAAACGCAATCTAACCCGACATACCTTACACTGATTTTATTTGGGGTATTATTATTGTTACTACTGTTATTACTATTTAAATATTCAGTAATTAGAATTGCGCTAAAATAAGAACCACCTCGAGTTGTAAGAACCGTGAGAACTTTTTGATCCAGGCCGAGGTGGACCAAAATTTTTTTTCATAAACGTAGATGCGTGTATTATAAACACATTTGTAAAAAAAAATTCAAAAAAAAAATGTCGTGTGTGTACTTTTGAGCACCACAAGTTTGTGTTTACGGTACCCGTAAATTTTCCGGTTAGATTTACGGTACCCGTAAACACAAACTTGTAGTGCTCAAAACTACACACACGACATTTTATTTTTTTGAATTTTTTTTTACAAATGTGTTTATAATACACGCAACTACGTTTATGAAAAAAATTTGGTCCACCTCGCCCCGCACGGTGTAGTTCTCACGGTTCTTACAACTCGAGGTGGTTCTCATTTTAGCGGTCCCCTCAGTAATTATATACTCAAGTATTTAAATAATATAATAGTTAATTAAAATAATATTTAGTTTTAATAATATAAATAGTAAATGTAAATTTAAGTGTTAATAAATTCTACAAATATAATTGTTATTTATTTTTCTTTATAATGTGATATTTAATATTTATTAATTAGTAGAATTTAATATGTCCTTTTCAAGTTGGGGATGATGTGGCACCTGAGGAAAATCCACAGTCATCCTGAGCTACCACTTCTTCTCCAAGACTGACTGTTTACCAAATTTCGGGACGAAATTTCTTTCAAGTTGGGGACGATGTGACAACCCAAACTTTCTAGGTTAGCCTCGTGATCAGTAGCTTCGTATTGTTTTCTTTCACGTTTCAACTTATATTTAATTCGGCGTATGATTATGTAAGACTTGTTGTATGTGCTTGATTCTACTTGTACATTTGAGTGTATGTTGAAGTTTGAATGTCCATGTTTATGAAAACCGAGCCGCACACTCCATGAGGCTTGCACCACTCGCACACCCCATCCCCTTTTTACTCTCGGCCCAGCACCCTCGAAACCCAATCGGAGCCCAGAGCCAATTCTCGCATGATGCGCATACAAGAGGGAACGTGGGTTATGTGTTGTGATTTTTGGAAAACAAAACAAACCCTAATCCTATCTAACCCTCGACGGCAGCCTCCTCTCAAGATCGAAGCTTTCTTCTTAGTTCTAGCATGCTACTCTCCTTCTCGTAATTCGGTTAGTATGTCTACCATGTATTAATCAGACTTCTATTGGCTATTTGTGATTGTTCTTTTCGAATTGCCTTGGGTTCGTATGAATCATCATAAGGGTCATTCAGGTGCATGAAAAATAAACATAGTGATATAGGATTCTGTGTATGATGTTAACTAGGGATAACCGATGATGTAGGAGTGCACATTGTTGGTGCTTAAAATTGTTAATGTTTGGCAATAGGTGTGCAAGTGATCATCCGTTTAAGAACAAGTATGTGTTTAAATTGAACATTGATTCTGATAAATAGATGGGTGGTTAAAACAATTGGATTTCAATTTTGTTACGGATCAATCGGATTTAAATGTATATGTGAATAGTTGCTTGTTATTGATAGATAATTATGAGAATGATTACGTTGCATGAGTTGTTGTTGAATGTGTATCAAGATGTAATCGTTAACTGATGATTAGGGTTTGGTAACTCTTAATTTGTAATGGATTTGATTTTACAACTGGTTTAAAATCAAGGTGGGGTATGTTTACGGAAAATAAGGAAAAGGGTTGGCCAGGTCAGCCGCACAGTGCAGCTCGCACATTCCCAGCCGCACACTGGAACCTAGCACCCAATGTACATTGTGTAACTACTGGTCGTACACTAGACGTAGATCGCATAATGCATGGTAGTCGCACACTCGGACACAGACCGCACACACTATTGGGCCACACACGAACACAAATGTAAACGGGCCGCGCACAAATAATGTGATCGCATACTTCCTTCGGGTCGCACATTCACATGGGTCTGGGCACTTATCTGGGCTACGTGTTGAACGATTGGGCCGCACACTAGTTTGTGGACCATAAACATAAACGAACTGCACAAATGATGTCGCACACTAGTCGGGTGGCGCACACTTGGGTTGGGTCTACATATTTGTTGGGTCGCACTATTCCTCAGACATATGTATTCATATACATACTTGGGTCGTACACTATATAGCTGGGTTGGTTCGTTTAAGGGGGTTACACTATGTTGCACACACTCTAGTGGGTCATGAATGAGTAGTTATGTGCTAACTTATATGAATTGCATGTGAAGTGTGAGACAAGAAACTTGTGATGTGAAGTTGTATGTGATCCGAATAACTAATATATGATATACAATAACCCTTGCGGTGTGTGTAGTATGTTAAATACGTGATTTATGTGTATACGAAACTAATTATTAATGGTAACTATATTAGGACTTGGTTGATCAACTTGACACGTAACTTGATTTACCGAGCAAACCTAAGGTGATTTCACTACTCTTTTTCAAGCATGCGTCCCGGGGAGGGACAACTGGTAAATATTCCGGGGAGGAATACTGGTTTTATTGGGTTTAAATTCGATGTTGGATAGTACATTCAATTCTATCACCTTAAGTCCCATCTACTACCGAACTAGTTGCCGGGGAGGCAACGGGGTTATTAGTTGATAGCGCTTAGATTTGGCACCCTCACACCGTACCGAGGAGGACGGGCATGAACTAATGACCTTAACCACTCGACCAATGTTGATAGGCATTGGGGAAGGACAAACAAACTGACGCCATCTTGCGATACTCGAGTTAATATCAACATGCTTTTAAACTAATACTTGGTAACTAAACATTTTGACAAACTGTGAACTCGCCAGCGTTATACTGATACACTTGTCTACATGCTTGCAGGTCGTTAGAATCTTGGGTGTGGAACTTGCTGTCTGGAATTGCTGGAGTGGTTATGGGTCATGATTCATGGAAACATAAGACGAGTTTATTTAATTTCTTATATTTGGATCTTGAAATACTTAAACAGTGAATTATGCTTCCGCTGAACATGTTGGGTTTTAAGTTATGTTTTGAACTACAGTTATTTCAATGAAAAGGAAATTTTATTTAATATCTCGATATTAGTTAATGTGATTAGTGGCTAGATCCTGTTATGTCACACGCCTCGCGGGGGTTCCCGCATGTGGTATTTTGGGGGTGTGACAAATATGATAAATATAAAACTCATGCATATTATTTCAAATTTAATATACACTTAATTTTTTTAATCTTTCATCATATTCGGATTGACAAAATTTTATTATGATTTTTTTGTTTAGTTTAGTTAATATAATATTATATAAATATTATGTTATGTTACGTAAACTAAACAAATAATTTAATATAACATAATATAACAAAACGTAACGTAACATAACGTAACCTAATATAATATTGACTAAACTAAACAAAGAATCAAAATAAACATCTTTAGGTCCGAATATAATAAAAGATAAAAAAAAGTGTGTATAATATATTTGAGATAATATGCATGATTTTTATATTTATCATATTTCTTTTTGAAATTAGTTATATAAAATATTAATAATAGAAACTAAACATTGTTCCAATTACGGTGTTATCCCTCATAATAGACGCTTGGTAATTGTATGTATATCTATTTTAGGAGTATAACTTTTAAATATTTTTGTATAGCATATTTTAAAATATTTTTTACAAATATAATGAGTTTTTTATTTTTTTAGAGTTAATTACATAGACAGTCTCTGGGATCTATTGAAAGTAACACCTTTGAGTATTGACAGAAAATTATATAAGGGTAGTTTTGTCACTTGACACCAATTAGACAGAAAAACTAATGACAATTGGCCTTAATACTCAAAGGTGATACAAAAGCGAAATCATAGAATTTAAACCTGTTACAAAAAAAAAAGTTAGTACTCAAAAGTGTTACTTCAATAAACCACAAGGACTATCTGTGTAATTAACTCTTAGATAAAACGTGATGCATACATTTAGGCTCTTAATTTTGCAAGCGATAAATGCACTTTATTTTTCGTTACATGACGTGTTACTAATGACAACATTTTTAATGCCTCTTAAAATTTTAATTAAAATAATGTTTTACGCGATATTCATACATATATTATCTACAGTTGATCGTCTTTTGAATTGTAGATCCAAACTTGAAATCAACGGCGTACAATAAACTTCATCGCCGGTAGACACAATATTCATATCCACCGTTGATTATCATAGGCATCGGCGAATCAAAACCAAAAATCAACGGCGTACAATAAACTTATTGGGTAAGCACATTTTATATATCTACCATTGATCTTGGGGATTTGTAGATCAAAACCTAGAATCAGCGGCATGCAATAGACTTCTTAGGTAGAAACATTTTCTATATGTGGTAGATCATCGTATCTCCATCTTGCTCCTTTTTGTGATTTAGGGTTTAAATATAGTCTCGCAGCTTTTAGATTTTCAACCTGGGTAGGTATTTTTTACTCGATCGTATGTGTCAAGTGTCCTAATTTGTTTGTGTTAATCATCAATTCCAACATTACCAATCATATGTATCAATTTACAATGTAGATTATACTAGATTTGATTTTTCTAAGTTCTCATCAACTTGTTTGGAATCGATTTAATTTTGCTAAGATTTTCTAATTAATATGGGACACAATTAGAAAAATCTGCAAGTTTATACCACAATCATATGTAACTCGTTATATTTCTTTAACTCGATCACGTAAACATGTTTCTATCTGTAATTTTGTTCCATACTTTTTTTAGTTTTGCAGTAGCAGTTGTGTGAAGATTGATTGATAAGCTTGTTGGTGTGGACTGTTAATCGAAAATTACTTTCAATATACATTCATCGCAGGAAGAAGCCATTGAAACAAGTAAATTCGCAACTTTTCTATTTGGTATGTATATCATTTATAATTTGGTCTGCAAGTGTTCGTTCTTTAACGATTTTGTAGGCTTTATGAATAATTTCATTTAAAGCATATGGTAAGTTGTTTTATTGGATTGAAAGTTTGGTCCTTTTTGTGTTATTTGATATATTCAGATATAAATTCTTAGGTTTAGTTTTTCCTATAGCGAATATGACCTCTTATTTTTAAACATTTTGAGCCAATTTTTTTTGTTTTACGAATATGATTAATTAATTCTTTAGAAATGAATTGTAATGTAGGAAATGACTATGAGAAAGGTCAACAATGGTCAAAACAAACTTAACAAGATAGTCAATAAAGATTCTAGCTCCGGACACAATGTAGTTGCAGGTAAAAATAAAGGAGCCAGAAAGCAACATCGTAGAAAACCTAGAAAATACCGCTTAATGCGGGATATTTGTAATGATCCTGCAAGTCATTGTCGCATAACTGATGTTGGAGATCCCGTTGAAATGGAGGTTGCCATGCTCTTGGCGAGTCGTTTCAATGAAGAGAAACACATCCAAGGTGAGCTCAAAACAAATACCATGACTAATTTAGTATGCTCATTCAACATGAATCCGGCTGATTTCATCACACCAGATGCTACAAGTGAGTTTATGAGGGGTGGTTGAAATTTAGATAATATTGAATCCGTTGGTTGTTTTAAGGACAAATTATTAGTCCGAATCTTTAGATTATATTAAGAGTAAATGCAAAATCATGTGACAAGTAATTTAACAATAATTTGCATTTGAGTTACTTTTATTTTTAATTTTTTGTATTTATTAAGTTTTAATGGCTCACTTCCACTATTCATTTGATTTAAAAAAAAATCATAGGGTTTCAAATTTTTAATTTACTACTCAACATGTTATGCTTATAAACATGCAATGTCATCGTCATGTATACATCAAGTTGCAAGAGCTGCGAGAACTCAGAACTCCTATCAAATAAGCAAACTTTATTTTATTTAATCGTATTTTCTATATATTACATATGAAATATAATTTAGATATATGCATGGATTAATTACATATATATTAGATAGTCTTAGGTTAAAAAGAAAGGGTGTTTTTTTTTGGTAGAAATGATAATAAGGAATTTAGGCTATTAATCTTGTGATTTGATTGTTGAGATTAGTTTGAGGATAAAGTGAACCAGAGGCGGAACCACAATATAAACAGCCGTAGCACGGGCTACGTCTCAACCATGTATTCGCAGTGTTATTTTTTTTCGTTTTTATAAAAAAAAATACCCCTTAAAAAATACGAGGATACCCCTAACCATAAAAATAGGATAATATAAGAGTGTAAATCTAATTCTTTTTACAAGTCCAAACATAATTGTTAATAGCCTATTAAGCTAGCCCATTAGCCCAAGACCCAAAATAATAACAAAACAGTCCCATTTATACGTTGATTATGGGGGAGGCAATAGGCCTGTTTTATACGCAATCGAATGGCCTGAAATTTTTGAACAATGCCATGGTTTGTGTAGTCGAAAAGGATTTTTTTCATAAAGTAAAAGTGGACGACGTGATGGAACGATTTAAGCTATGATAAAAAAGAAGAGGACAAATCTATTAGGTATTTGTTTTACTTTATTTATTTATTGTCGTTTTTTTAATATTGTATGATTGCACGGTAAATTTCTTTTTGGGATACCCCTAGGCTGGTTCCGCCACTGAAGTGAATGGAAGTTACATAAGAAAAGAAGGGCAATGGTATAAAGAAATAACCTACATTGTTGACTTTCTCTCTCCACATGCAAAGCTCATACATATTCATCCTTCATCTTTAAACATTAATAACTTTTTTGTGCGTTATTATTTAAACAAAAATACATATAATAACGAGCGTTTTTATCGTTAAAATGAATATGATTTTATTATATAAAAATTTAAAAAAATACGTATACATTGAGTTTTTTTAGTTGTTTGTTTTTATGTTTGTCCATTGTATTATTGGTCTGCACAAGTGTGTTATAACTTATAAGTTTGTTCATTGTGTTTGTAGTCTGCACATGTTTTAACTCTGTCCATTGTGGTTTTAGTCTATTTATCCATGTTGTTTTTAATCTATTTTCCACTGTGTTTTTGTCTTCTTTTTATGATGTTTTTAGTTTGCTGTCCATTGTATTTTTAGTCAATGGTGTTCTAGTCTGCTGTCCATTGTATTTTTAGTCAATGGTGTTCTAGTCTGCTGTCCATTGTATTTTTAGTCTGCTATTCATGGTGTTTTTAGTCCGTTGTTTATTGTGTTTTAGTTTTATCCCCATGATGTTTTTAGTATGTTGTCCTTTGTATTTTACGCATATGAGTTTTCAATTTTTTTTTTTTTTTGAAAATATAGAGATAGTAAACTCATATTAAAGATAAAAAACACTTGATTTTATGGTGTATTTTTCTAATGAGGTATAAAAAAGTTACGGACATTTAAAAATGACAGGGGAACTTGCATGTGCTAGGTCCTTGGCATGTAAAAAGCATGTGCATCTTTCTTTCCTTTTTTCCTTTTAAACGACTCTACTCTTGCCCCCTTGGACACGTGTTCTCCTCTCATGGTTTCCTATACTTCTTAGAATATTCATCCTTTTTACAATAACCCTACTCATATTACATATATGTAAATTTTCCTATTTTTATATTTACATACATATGATTTCTCTTTCTAACTTTATTTTTTTCTGTAAAACGTAGTAATATATATAGGATATATGAGAAAAGAATAATTTTTTTATATGATACTATATCATATTATGTCATGTTATGTGATATTATATCATATCATATTAAATAAAAAATAGATAAAAAATATTGGATTTTGGTTGTTTAATTAAACCGGCTAATTATTTTGAATTGACGAGTTATTAATAGATCGAATTGCCACCTCTATGTCTTAGATATCATACCATATGGTGATATTATGTATTTTTTTAGTCTTAAGAGCTTTGAGCTAATATTTTGGACATGAAGGAGATGTACCAGGAGCAACTAAACAATCATGTAATAAGATATCTAATTTGGTAATCAAGGTTAATAAAGACACCTAAACATGAAAATTGTTGATTTTGCCCAAATTTCCATCTTTTTCTAGATTCCAATTTTGAGTTCATCAACTGGTGCTACTCAAACGAATGGCTATTTCTTAAGGGTGCAAAATATACTATTCTATGTGCAAACCGATTTGTTTTTGAATAATACTAATGTATTGTGGTAACGAGTTTTTGAGAGGTCTTGACATATGTTTTATAAACAAATACTACAATTTTTTTCTCTCCAATATAGATTGTGAACACTACCATCCGCCAACCACCCCTCTGGGAAACACCAACGCCTGCACCCACCGCCAATGTAACGAATTGTAGCACCATTCTAGACCAACATCCCCAAATCGACTAAGCTTTTGAAACCTACAATCAAAACCGAAAACAATTGCCACACTTTAAACCTACATTAAATTGTAAAGCGCAAATATATATTTTATTTATTAAAATTAAAGTGAAAGAATTTAACATTAAAGACACAAATCCAAAGAAAAAAAGATTAAGCTCGTTAGCCTATATTTTATAACCTTCTATTCCGCTTATTTTAAATAGACTTATTCATAGAGAAGCCACATTACAAAACTAACTTGTTTTTGTATTATATAAACATGCTAGGTTACATACATGTGTGTTACGTTTTGTTGATAATAAAAAAAAGTTAATACGATATGAAAATTTACAATAATGTGTAGAATTCATACTCGATAAGATAAGGATTGTAGCTAAATCAAAGAGATTTTTAAAATCAAGTTAATTTGAAATCTGAAATTTTAAATACACACGTACTTGGGTTGTAAACATCATATACTGTTGTATGAGGATCCATGTCAAGAAAAACATCATGCTTTGTTCTATAATTTTTGATTTGCTTGCTTCCATCTTCATCCCTTCAATTCCTTTGCACACTTTGCCATCTTCTTCCACGTTAACCGAAACCCACGAATCATTATATTTTACAAATGAGAAAATAAAAACATTGTTTGAGAAAGTTAATTCCAATGCTGACAGGACCGTGTCGTCCCGATCAGTAAAAAACCCAATTAAACCTAGGTAGCTAGGGTAAGTCGGGTATCGAATCCACGAAGAGCATGTGGTCAGTATCGCACGACCTGTTCGACTAGTTAGACTATTTACAAAAATGTACAATGTGATTATGAAGATTGCTAATTTTTTTATAAGTTTATTGGGTTGGAAAATAAATCGGAGTGACCCGACAATTGGTATTATCTAAAACACTTGTGATTAACTAAATTTGCAACTAAATTACTAAATGATTAAAATAAGAAATTAGAGACAAGTTCCACACCCGGTTCGATTATTGCAAGACCTAGGGTTCCTACATGTTTTAACTTGATTCAATTGCATATAGTGATTAATGGATTACTATCACGAAGCTTAGGTGCCAATTGCTATCGACGTCATAAACAACGGACCGTAATGCACTTCGTTACCTCAGACATGTAAATCCTAACCTACGATAAGGCATAAGTGCACAAATTCATTCTGCAAAGTCAAATTTTATAATCATTCGACAATTCACAAATTCAATTCAAATGCACGACAATTATCAAAGGTTTCAAATACTAAACAATTTGTCACAAAATCAAATGAAAATACAAATGCATAAACCCTAGAAATTCTTACAACAATCTATACCGGGGTGAAACCGAAAAGACTAGCCGTTCATGGTCGAAGAGGCACGATCACCGGAGGATGAATACGAGCACCGGACCATATCTTGAGTCTTGAAGGAGAGTTGAGGGTTAGGGGTTAGGGTTTGGATGGTGGAGAATGGATGAAGATGAAGTGGTTTTTTTTTCAAATGAATGAGAATTGAAGGAATAACAAAGTGTGACTCTCCCTTTTTCAAAATTGATTTTTTATCTAAAAAATCTCGTTTTTACCAATCAGCCAGTGTGCAGCAGATAATGCGACAATTTCTAGCCTTTCAAAACCTTATATTTTGATTCGTCTCGTCGAGCTACCCCAAATGCGTATATTATAAGCCCCGAAACTCATTTTCTAGCTCAGGATAAGCCAAAATGAAGTTTGGACTGTTTCTGGCGCAGAGTTCAGCTCAGTTTTGCCTCTTTTTGCATTTTCTCCAATTATCTTCTCTCTAGCATCCGTCCAAAGCTTCAGTGATTCTCCAAAATGCACCTTAAACCCGACAATGCCTGCAAAACACAAACCATATCAAAGTAGTGTATTCTAGAAAGTAACTTCGTGTAATTAACCGAAATTAAAACCATTAAGATAAGGAATTTTACCAACCCATCAAATGCTTAATTTGTTTCTCAAGAATTGCAAGATTCCTTGTATGCCTGGGTGATTGTGGGAGCACACCATTTGATGGGGGACTCCAAACAATCCATAAATCGAAGTTTAAGGGATATCCAATCACATGACTACTAATGCATATAATTGAAATAATGATGTATAAGACACAAGTTAATAGATAAAAAGGCAAAGTGCTTAGTGGAATATAGGCAAGGTGTTGGGTGGAATATAAAATTGAATTATGAAAGTCTTAAAAGTTATATAAGTTGTAAATATAAGAAACTTACATAGCCTATGACTCTTGAAAAACTATGTTTAATGTCTAGCACTAAGATTAGAAATTTACATGGCCTATGACTTTTAAAAATCTACTGTTTTGCAAAAACAGTTTAAAAAAAAGTTCCAAAACTCTAAAATGTACCATAAAAGTTTCAAAAAATAAAACAAATCATTTTGTAAAAACAGTTGATCACTCACCAGTACAATACAATACAAATAATTTTGTACCATAAAAGTTTCAAAAACCAAAAGAGAATTTCATGTATTACACAAAAATAAAAACCAGAAATTGTTCCTAACCAGAGCCAATACCTCTAACAGTAACAGTAATCATGTGTGAATATCTTTATACACAGTGTTCTACTATATGCTTTAATCCTGAAAAAACATAGTTAATTTTAATGATAATAATTTGCAGTGGAAAAACCTCAAATTTGATTTACTTACAATAATCATGATGTAAACCTTATTATGGGTTTTTCTTGGTGTATATCACTTTTCATGATAAATATCACTTTTCTTGGTCCAAAAGGTGTTCTGTTATGCAAATAAGTTGTTTGCTGTAACTTTTGGTTTCATTATTTTTATTACATATAATATATTTTATAGAATACGAAAAATGGACAAAGGAACAAAATCCACACAACACAAAAAACATTCATTGTCTCCAATCTTTAACCTGAATTCCCTAATCTGGTAAATATATGAACCATATTATTTGTTATTTCATTATGTCTTATTTGGAAATGGAAACTGAATACTAATGGATTTTCCTCCCATTGTAACAAATATGATGCATGCATTCGAGTTCTTGGTTTTGCAAGCGACGAAATGCACTTTATTGTTTGTTACATGACGTGTTACCAATGACACATAACGTGTTACCAATGACACATAACGTTTTAGTGCCTCTTAAAGTTTATCATAGTAGTATTTTACACGATGTTCACGCATAATTTATCCACCGTTGATCATCGTAAATCAACGGCGTACAATAAACTTCTTGGGTACACACATTTTTTACATCCACCGTTGATTATCCTAGGTATCCATCGATCTAAACTAGAATCAATGACGTGCAATAAGCTTCTTGGGTACGCACACTTTATAAATTTGTCACTGACCATCCTAAGTAGAGTAGATCTGAGCGAAAAAATTGTGCCGTACAATAAATTTCTCAGGTGCGTTGATCATATTATCTCCAACTTGCTCTTTTTTGTGTTTTAGGATTCAAGTACCATCGTAGTCGCATATGTTGGATTTTCAACATTGGTTTATTCATGTCGTGCATGTGTCTCTGCTTGTTTGTGTTCATCATTAACGTCAACAATTTTCTGATTACTAATTTTAAACTTTATCAATTCACAAAAGCTCCTCGACTTGTTTGTTTCACAGATCTTCAAGTTAGTACTATAAACATATGTAACTCGTTTTGTTTTTACAAGATGATCGGGCATAAACGATTATCATCTAGGCCTTTTCGTCTGTAATTTTGTTCGATATTTTTCAGGTTCGTAGCAACTGTTGAGTGGCAGATCGATCGATTGTACCTTTTCTGTGTGGACTATTAATCTACAATTACTTTCAATAAGGATTGCTAGCAACAAAGAAGAAGCAAGTCACTTCATCAACTTTTCTATTTGGAGTGTTCAAATTTTTTCATATTCGTAGCATTTTTCAATTTGGTCTGCAAATGTTCGGTCTTTCACAAGATTTGTGGGAAGCCTGAATAGTTTTGTTTAAAGAGTATGATAAGTGCTTCCATAGGACTAAAAGTTTGGTCCTTTTGTGTTATTTGATTTCGGTATAAGTTAATATGATTTTTTTCTACAGCATCTAAAATTGAAATTTTATAACGGAAGATTAAAGGAAATTAACAAATGATATGATTGAATATGATTGTAATGTAGGAAATGACTTTGAGCAATTGGCAAAATATAACTGTTGTAGAAAAAAACAACAGGCAAAAAAAAAACCCCTCAAATATATCGTTCATTGTCCAAGATATATAATGATCCAGCAAGTGTACGCTCCCACATTAATATCACTAACTCAACATTCAAAAAGAAGACGATTGATGTAGATGAACCAGGAGTTGATCAGATTAACAGGTCAAAGCACGAATCCACTCGAAACGTTTCAAATGTTGGTCCCTGAAGAAAAAAAGGTATAGATATAGAAGATCTTGAAAAGGAGGCTGTGAAGCTCTTGGCTTACCGTTTTGGTGTCATCCATGAAAAAGAAGACACATTGGTGGCTAATATAGTATGCTTGATCAATAGGAATCCTGCTGATTTATGAGAGATTGTTGAAGTTTTAATTGCGCGTTATGAAATCGATTTCGATGGTAGTTTAAAGACAGTTGGTTTGTTTGGTCTGAAGATCTAAATCTTTAGATCGATAGTGGTGGTTTTCATGTATGTTTAGTTATTTAAAACAAATATTAAGCTCAAGTATGTTAACATATGTTTTGTTAAGTATGCACACTAGTTGTTTTGTTAATTTATTTTTTCGCCATATCACATGTAGTTGCCATGCTTATTCGAACAAAAAAAATAAATGCTACTTTAATATTTTTAATATTGTATTTAATGTTTTCATATAAAATTTGAAAAGTAAAATTTAATTTTTTTAATTTGTGTGTTTTAGAAATTAATGTGTTTATCTAAAATTTGTAAACAAAAATAAAAGAAATTGCCATGTACAACCATCCATCCATCCATCCATCTTCGGAGTGCGAAAGTGGACTAAGACTATCTTCAATGCTAAGGAGGCCCTTAAACGCCCTTAGTTGCCTAGTCAGTTGTCACATCATATCCATACAAATCCTTAAAAATCCTTGCAAATCCTTAAAACCTCTCAATTTCATCTTCAACCATACAAATATCCTTACACATCCTTAGATTTTCCACATCATCACCTGTTTTTTCTTTAAATTCAATTACTTAAATTATTGAAATGTATCTAAGTAATTCAATGATTAAATACTTTTTTTTGAACGGCTCAGCGGTACACCCCTCTACGGAACTCACCCACGTCCTGAGTTCGATCCCGGGCCCCCCCTAAGGTCCAGCCCCCCAGGCTTTTACCCCTGAGTGGGATTCATTCAAGTAAATAGGTAATATCTAAAATAAGAAAAAGCACATTTTTCAACCATATAAACATTCTTACATATCCTAACATTTTCCACATTATTGTCCATTTTTTCTTTAAATTTAATTACCTAAATAATTAAAATGTATAATAATTGAAGAATCGTAATTGAACTAGATTTAAAGTTTTGTTTGTATCATGTTGGTAAATCAATTAATAGCTATTAAATAAAGTGCATGTAAATCAATTAACATCTATTAAATAAATTGCATAATAATGGGTAACAAAATAAAGCTGGTAAATAAATCAATTGATTCTGTTGAAAACAAATTGAAAAATAGAAAATGGCTCTGAAAAATGGAAAATGTGTGAAAAGTTGGCACAAGAATCAAAATAATGATGCCCTTGCAGTCGGATTTCTCATTTGGATTCCTTCCATTTGGTTAGTCTTCAATAGGCCTGAAAGTTTGGATATATTCCACATCATCAAGGGCGTGCTTATGGATTTTTCGTTGGAGTTAGTCTAAATTGCTTTAATAAAAATGCATCAGAAAATTTAAATTTTCAGAAATTGCCTCATTTCGAAAACAGTAATTCATAGACAGTTTTTGATTTGCTACTCTCTGGTTCAGACAAATTCACAGACACGTCAGATTGTGTCCATTGCGTTTTAGAAATAAGAGAGTTTTATGTGTTTTTTGCCCATTATGTTTTAGAAAAAACACATTTTTGAAGTGTTTTTAGTTCATTGCGTTTTAGGTAAACACATTTTTATTTGTTTTCAGTCAATTGCGTTTTAGAAAATACACTTTCTTTTGTGTTTTTAGGCCATTGCGTTTTAGAAATAAGACATTTTATGTGTTTTTTGGCTATTGCGTTTTAGATAAACACATTTTTGAAGTGTTTTTAGTTATTGCGTTTTAGGTAAAACACATTTTTATGCTTTTTCAGTCCATTGCGTTTTAGAAAAAAGACATTTTTAAGTGTTTTCTGGCCGTTGCGTTTTAGAAATAAGACATTTCTTTGTGTTTTTGGTGCATTGTGTTTTAGGTAAAACATATTTTATGTGTTTTCAGTCCATTGCGTTTTACAAAACAGACATTTTAAGTGTTTTCTGACCATTGCGTTTTAGAAAAAATACATTTTTAAGTGTTTTCTGGTCATTGCATTTTAGAAATAAGACATTTCTTTGTGTTTTTTGTGCATTGCGTTTTAGGTAAAAACATATTTTTATGTGTTTTCAGTCCATTGCGTTTTAGAAAGTACACTTTCTTTTGTGTTTTTAGGCTATTGCGTTTTAGAAATAAGACATTTCTTTGTGTTTTCTGGCTATTGCGTTTTACAAATAAGACATTTCTTTGTGTTTTTTGTACATTGCGTTTTAGAAAAATGTCATTTTTTAGGTTTTTTTTTTCATTGCGTTTTACGCAACTGGGTTTTTTCCATTGCGTTTTACGCAACTGGGTTTTAAAAAAAATTTCGAAAATATAGCAATAGTATACTCGTTTTAAAGATAAAAAAACGCTCGTTTTTTTGGTGCAATTTTTATAAAAAAATAATGTTGTATGAAAGAGTTATTAACGTTTAAAAATGGGGAGAATTAGAGGAGAGAGAAATTATTGACTTGGATTGACTAAAATGCCCCTAAACAAACTCACACGCCTCTTTTCTTTCCTTCAATTTCCCTCATTTAATCTTATCCCTTGATTAACTAAGTGGATGGTCAAAATTACTTTCTAGCCTTCTTAACCAAATAAATTTCCAATTATATTCTAACCCATTAGACCCCCCGTAACGGGGCGTTTTTTTTAAAAAAAATTGCCAAAAAACGCTGCATAACGCCGGAACCCCCATTACATGGGGCGTTTCCGGGCGTTTTTTTTGAAAAAAAATGGCTCCGGCGTGATTTTAAAAACGCTGTGAATTCGAAAGATGCCAAAAATTCGACCGTTTGGCAACGGTCAAAAACTTATTTTTTTTTTTTTAATTCTAAATTTTACCCACTATATATATATCATTCCATTTTCTCCAATTTTTTATAAAATTTCTACTACTTTCTCACCCACTCTCTTCTATTACTTTATAAAAAAACCTCCACTTTCTCCTATTTTTTTACAAACATGCATCCATACCGACCCCCGTTTGGTGGCCCCGCAAGACCCACGAACCCGAACACAACCCAACCGCAAACCCCGTACAACCTACAAGACATGGACCCGAGCTTTTTAAGTTACGCGGCTTACTTGAGTGGCGCCCCTCCTTTTGTTTCTCCCACCTACGGCTTTGGTCAAGCCGGCGGGTCGCAACCGTCACAACCCGAACCCGAATCCGAACCCGATGTCGAGGTCGTGCCGGAGTCGCAACCCGAACCGGTGCAAGACAAATCGAAACGCGGCAGAAGGTCGCATAAAAAGAAGGAAAAGGATGAGCCTCGACGTGCAAAAACAACCATTAAATGGACGAAGGACGAGGAATACACGTTGACTCGGGCGTGGCTCGATATTTCGGAGGACGAAGATACCGGTAAGTTATTTTTTTTTTATTTTTTTTTCTGTTTTTTATATTCTGTTTTTTTTTCTGTTTTTTTTTTTCTATTTCATATATTCTGTTTTTTTTTTCTGTTTTTTATATTTTAAATTTCAACTTATATTTTTATTTTTTGTTTTTAAATTTGTAGCAAACTTTCAAACGGGCCCCGTTTTTTGGGATAGGGTGCGTGCACTCTTTTATAGCTCGTGGGGTCAAGGCGAACATCGGGACAAGGATTCAATTTCTAGCAAATGGACCGACATCAACAACAAATGTCACGCGTTTCAAGAAGTTTACCAACGAAACTACGATAATCGCCCGAGCGGTGAAAGTGACGTCGGGGTTTTAACAAAGACTTTGGAGGAGTTCGATAGGACGAAAAGCCCTTTCACGTACTATAAGTGTTGGGAGCTACTACGAAAAAGTCCAAAGTGGGCGCTTGTTAATCCAATGACGACAAGTAGTAGACGCCGGGCTAAAAGGTCAAAAACATCATCCTCCGCCGACCCGTCAACTCCGACATCCGATGCCCGTAATGTTGATTTAAATGAAACGTTGGACGTTGACGAGCAATTTCAAGACGAGTTGGCCCGACCCACCGGTAGAAGAAAGGGAACCGGGAAAAAAACGGTCGAGTCGTCTTCCGATCTCGGCCTAAAGGATGATTTCGAGGAGATGAACCGTCGTCTCCAAGATATTCACGACCTCGGCCACAAACGTTGGGAGATTATGAAAGACCGAGTAGTTGAAACCAAAAAGTTCAACGAGTTGCAAGAGGCGCGACAAATGGAAAAGGACATTGAGTTTTTGTCCAAACCGATCGACCACCTCCAAGGCGACGCGTTGATCTTGGCTCAAATGCGTCGCCAAAAAATACGTGAAAAATATGGACTTTAGATCATCTAGTTTTTTTTTTTTCTGTTTTTTTTTCTGTTTTTTTTTTCGGTTTTTTTAATTTTCTGTTTTTTTTTTGTATTTTTTTTCAAGTATTGTAATTTATATTTTAAATTAATGAAGACTTTATCTTTTATATTTAAAAAAAAAAATAATTGTCAAATGATTGAGTGGGCATTATTGGGATAATGCCCCACTACACCTTTTTTTCTATAATGCCCAAAGTATGACTAGGCGACACGTGGCGCATAATGCCCCATGTTGGGGGCATTATTCTTGTTTACCATTACGCATGGTCTTAAGACTATACCATGACTAAAGGCAAAAATGTTCTCTACTTAATAGTGTAATTTTATTAAAAAAAATAAAATATAATTAAAATAATTATGGATATTAAAAAAAGATGGGAAAATCTTTTGAAGAAAATAAATATAATAATGAAATAGTACTTTACCCTTTTTACCCTTTAAGAGTAAATTAAAAAGGGATATGATGTATTACTTTACCCTTGTGGGATTAACAAGTTAACACAACTCATATGGGTTTAAAATGGATATACCTTGTAATACAGAAATATCATGTGTTGACACTCTCTATAAAAAAGAAAAATACTACTTAATCTTTATGTGGATTTAGTGAGCTGGATTAAAATGGCGAGAACTTTTGGTGAAAAAAAAGAAATCAAAGGTGACGAAATTGCAATTATGGACAGATCACATGGACAAAAAGTGTAATTTACACTTTCTTATTTGATCTTTACTTATAGAGAATATATCTTACTCTACGAACAAGAACATAATCACATATGTTCATTCGATTCTTGGATACACTCGTCCTTCAGCTTCTCATTTACACAAGGTCCGTAAGCCCAACAACAAATAAGAAAATAAAGCAAGTTGATGAAACTAATCACCACAAGAACCCAATAGTACCTATCATAGTGTCCCTGGTTAATATTTGTAGCAATCCATCCTTCTTTCCCACTTCCTCTAGTTAACTTTTCGATCATGTTTAGTATAACACTAGCCAACAAGTTAGCCACAGCCAAGCCGAGCAAGAAAAGTGATGCCGCAATGCTAGATATAGTTTTGGGTAGTTCAGAGTAATAAAACTCGTTTTGCCCGATTATACTCAAAGCCTCTGCTAACCCGTGTAAGCAATATTGTGGAACAAGCCACATTGCCGACATGTTGATCACTGCGTGCGCGTTGTCTCTAAATCCTTGTTGAATTGCTTTTTGTCGTCGAACATGTTCAACAATGGCGGAAACCGCCATGGCTAGTGTGGAAAATGCAAAGCCCATACCAATTCTTAGTTTAACATTCAGATGAACTGGTTTTCTTGTAATTTTTGAGGCAGAGGGGATTATTACGCGATCATATACTAGGACCCATAACGGTAGTATAATGAAGGCGAAAAATGAGAAAGAAGCTGCTGGAATTTGGAAGTGTGACGAACCTAGATGCCGGTCCATGGTTTTTGCTTGGATTACTGGAAATGTTGAATTGCTTATGTTTATGGACATCACAAGCCCGGATGACCACAATGGTAGAATTCGGATTAGTGATTTTAGTTCCTCAACTTGCTCTACTGTGCATAGACGCCAAGGATTCGAAGTAACTCCGTCTGGTGTTATGTCTTTCGGATCCTGAATTATGCAAGCTTTGTTTAGAAACCTGCAAATTGATCATGCTATCAAAACCCATATCCATAGCGGTTCAACCTTTTTTGGGTCCAAAACAGATAATAAAAAAAAATCTTTTTCTTTAAGAAAAATACTATTTTGTTTTGTCAACAATCCTAAAGCAAAAATTACCTACATATATTCTTATTTTGTTTTAGAATTTAAGGTCCCTACGGACAGTGGCGAATCCAGGATTTTTTTTCACCGGGTTTCTTTTGCTAGATTTTTACTAGTTCTCACTATTTTTTTTAAATCATATAAAATTTCCACTATTTTTTTCATTTTTTTCCAAACCGAAGGGGTTCCCAGGAACCCCCAAAACACCCCTGGATCCGCCACTGCCTACGGAAGTGAAGGCACAAAACCCTTGCTTTATTTCAGTCTTTGTTAAGCACTCTTGCATAAACTCAGAAAAAAATGATGGATAGACTGAAATTAGTGAAATATTAACCTGAGTTTCTTGGTGGGCACAGCATCTGAATCTTTATCTTTATGATGATAATGCCATTGGTTTGAAGGTCCATCAACAATCTTACGGTTCTTATAAGCAACAACAATAACTTGTACAAAGCTTGTGAATATGCTTTTTTCAACTTTCGTTTTAACATAAAGCGGAGACGCTAGAAAGAACATAATGATAGATAACAACGCAAGAATCGGAGGTACACCAAAACCAACCCTCCATCCAGCATGATCTTGAATGTAAACAATTACTGTATATGCAACAAGGACCGCGATCATGGCGGAGGCGTAGTACCAGCCAAAGAAGCTTTCTAATGTCCTCTTATTGTTGGGATTTTTTGTATTGTTAATTTGTTCAGCACCAAATGCTAATGAGCATGGTTTAACACCCCCAGCTCCCAAAGAGATGAACATGAAGGCGACAATCAAGAAAGCAAATTGAGAAGTTGAGGGTGGTTTGCAGGTTTCTGTTGATTGGTTGCAAGGGGGTGGCTTCAGGTGTGGAACCATTGTTGTTAGCCACAACAAGGACATACCCTGAAATGATATCGAAAAATTATATTTCAATTATAGTTGATGTTATTGTTTTTTAATATTTTAACAAATCTAATAAGCGTCTGTTTTCTTATATCATACATATTGCTTTTTTTTTTCAAATAAATTCTATGAAGTTCATTGTTATTTACTGGACCAAATATAGCCAAAGTTCTTACCAAATTGCTGATGGTATCTAATAAATTCCGTGCTTAAAAGATGGGAAAGTAATTTTCAAATAAAAAATAGAAAAATTTCCTTCTTCACTTTTCACATTTAGTATGTAAAGCTTATTTGTTTAATAATCTTATAATATATATTAGGAGTTGACTACGAAGTTAAAAACTCTTAAAAAGTATAAGAAGTCTATATAGATATTGTATTTTAAATTTTAGACATGATTTTTAAATTTCTTTTAGCATGGTATTATATAGAAAAACATTGAAATATATCTTATGTATGAAATTTAAAACACTACGCCAAAAAGTTAGGCAATGTATTTTAAGTTTCATGTCTAGAATACATTTTATTGTTTTTTAAATTGTTGTGTTGGTGTTTTCCTAAATAATAGGATTTCAAAAGAATTTAAAATATCATGTCTTAATTATGTACTTTTTATGATTTTTAAATTGGATATTTTTTGAATGATTTAGATACAAATTAATTTCATATGTAATTTCATATGCCTAGAATAATTTCATATCGTGATTTATATTTAATGGAAAAGTAAATTATAAGGGTTTGTCTAGACATAACCTGTTCCCCTTACTGAATATGGAGAAATATTAACAGGAGAAATATTTTTCATGGTGAGCCCCCTTATAAGTTTGTGAAGGGAGGTTTACGTTTAGGAACACCTACTTTTGAATGTTTTAAATTTATACATATAACAAATATGGAATACCACTCTCTACTAGAGAAAAAATACATTTTTTTACACTTTTCAACTAAACATAATGATTAAGTAGATGTAAAAAAATTAAAAAAAAAAAACTTCTTTTACTTCTCACGTTTAGTATGTTAAGACTTATTTGTATTTAAAATATTTCTTAACTTACGAGCCTACGATATGAAATTAAGGAAGTTATAAACTCAAATAATCACGCATGTTGAAAAATATAACCATGCGTGATTATGTGTTTTTCAATAATTTTATTTCATCGCTTGTATATGAAGGAATATTATACGTTAACCTCCTATATATATAGTATTAGTTTAGATATAGATATACATGTGTTAATTTTATTTATATTATTCTAATCATCAAGTTAAAAAACGATACTCTTAAGCCACATGTACTGTATCCGGTGTTAAGTACTAATTAAGTTTATTTGATCTCAAACGTAAAAAAAATATATGAAAATTGTAAATTAATTATATTACATATTATTAAAAATAAATAATAATTAGATAATGTATTCAAAAATAGAAAGGTTTTGAACCATTTCATCTAATTTTGAATAATAAAAATTTTAGTTTAATGACCAAAATATCCAACACCAATAAAAGTTACCAGAAGAGAAAGGAGTGAACCCAAGCCGATGGTGAGAAAGCTGCCTAAATACGAATCAGCGAGAAATGCCCCTAAAATTGGTGCAAAATTAGTAGCTGCTGTCCATAGAAAGATTATGTTTGTGCCTTTAGCTACACCAACATTATAATCACTCATCAAATACAAAATCATGTTTGGCACCAAACCATAGCTTGCCACCCTCTCAAATGCCTCATTTGCTGCAAAAAAATAAAATAAAATAAAATAAAAAAACAAAAATTTTAAGAAACCCATGCTGTGAAAGTGTGAAATAAGTTGTAATTATAATGGAAACTTTTGTGACTCAAGATTCAACATTACATACCTATAATGAAAGGCATGGTGATTAGGCCACCTTTCTTTCTTGTTGAGTGGTGTGTTTCTTGACTCAGTTCCTCCCCCATTTCCAGTTCTCTCTGTTGTTTCTCTCTCACACACAAGAAGGTAATCAAATATGTGTGGATTCTCTCTTCATGTAGTGATTGCATTTTAGCTTTATAAAGCAAATTTTTGATGCCTCCATTATCATGGAATAAGTTGGCGATTGATTGAGGTTAATGGAATAAAGTAAGAACTATTATATTTATTGGAATATTTGGTTGATCACCAGATGTGATGTGTAAATTGAGAGTTTAGTGAATCGTTCGTGGGAAATTCATTTAAGTCCGTTCGTTTAATGAATAAGCGAATGAACGAACACGAACAAAGGCCGTGTTCGTTCAATTACATTCGTGAATGTTCGGTAATATATTCGTTTGCGTCCATTCATGATCGTTTGTTTTGTTCGGTATATGTTTAGTTATTAGAAACTTAGATTTTTTAAACACTATTTTGGGCCGGGATATTTATATTCATGCTTGTTATTTTTGACTTTTGCCTTTATTTTGAGATACTTATGTTTATAATTATTATATTAAGTTCTTAACAAGGTGATCATATATGTCTAATAATGTATGGAATTAAGCAAGTTGATTTATTATTGTTATTTTAAATTTAAATGTTATATGTTTTTTGTGCTTGTTGTGCACATTCGTTCACTATTTGTTCGTAAACAAGTTTAATGCTAAATGAACGGTCATTTTGATCACTTATGTTACGTTGGTCAACATGACTTGACGCAAATGTTATGTTGAATACGTATGTTTGGTTGTAATTAGGGGTGTCAATCATGTTGGGTTGGTGGATTGAAATGTACAACATGAACCTGACTCATATTATTATTCATTTCAAAGATTTCAACCCTAACCCGTACACACATAAATTCAAGTTAACCCGAGCATAGCATGTTTAACCCATTTTTTTAATGAGTCATACATGTTAACGAGTTATTTGTAACATGTTCAATGGTGAGTATGAGTGGGGAAAAGTAAATAATATGATATGACAAAATTAACATGATTACGAATAACCATATAAAATGAAAATAGGAAAAACAAAAATAGAATTATAAAAGTTTTTATTCTAGCTAAATACTTGAACGAGTTAACGACCAACCCATTTTTATGCGGTCATCCTGGACGGTTCAAGAGTGTCGACCCAAAACTTTTTTTTTTCGTGACGTTTTTAAGTTGTATCAAGAATTGTCAATTTGATTGTTATTGAACAATTTGCTTGCATATTAAAAACTTTTTAAGTGGCACATGTTCTAAAAATCTATATATATTTAATAGATAAGTAACTTGTGTATCACCGGTCACAACTTCGTAAACCCAAAAAAAATTTTCTCACTTCTCTTATTTCACATCTTCGTATTCAATTTTTTAATTTATAGAAAACATTTTCAAACATATCTTATCCTAACATATCATTCTATGAAGTCTAAATTTTAATTTATAGAAAACACTAGGTTAGTTTCCCGTGTGTTACACGGTTGAACAATTTAAACTATATAGTATAGATATTTCCTGTAAATGCAAAATAAAGACAGAGACATTTACATACCATATTGACATAAATGAGTTAATATAAATGTAACCCATCAACTATTACATATTAATTAATTTCGTAGAGTTTGATAAGACGGCTCTAATGTCGGTTGAATGAGGTCAATCAGAGTCTATTTTATACCCTTTGTACGACTTCTTATTTTTTGAATCTTTGTTGACATAAATGAGTTAATATAAATGTAACCCATCAACTCGTACATATTAATTAATGTCGTAGAGTTCAATAAGAAGGCTCTAATGTCGGTTGAATAAGGTCAATCAGAGCCTATTTGATACCCTTTGTACGACTTCTTATTTTTTGAATCTTTGTATTTGATTCTAAACCTGTTATTAATATTATTGATAATAATTTTAGTTATATATATCAATAATATATTTTATATATATATGTATATAATAATATATTTAGTCTAACATATTAATATTATTATGAATTTCGAAACTTGTTTAGTTAGGATTTAAGATTCTATTGAAGTTTTAGTTTAACAATAGGTTATTGAATTAATAATAAGAATTTGTATTAGATTAGATTAAATATTATTATTATTAGTATTATTAATAATTTTAATCAATTAAATGAGAGAATGACAAGTGTCCAAAAACAGGTTTCTTTTATTATATAGTATAGATTTAATATCTTTTTATTTATCCATGTGATACATCAATTTCTAACCAATCTATCTACTATAATAAAAGAAAACAATGGATGAACATTTGTCATTATTCTAGAGCATCCTTAATTGTAGATAATTTTTATTTAATTTAATTTATTAAATATTTACCTAAACTAAATAAACAATATAATATCAGTTCTAATTTCGAATTTTAGAAGAAAGGTGAATCAAATTTTCTAACTTCAAATTATACCAATCTTAGAGCATTCATATCCAATCCATCAAATTATACATACATTCCACTAAGGCTATACGGTATGGGGGTCGGCCCCGGCCCGTCGCGGGTCGGCGACGGTCCAAACACCGTGCCGCCCCCATACGTCGCCGTCCCCAACGTCCCTTTTCGGACGATCTCGACGAAGCAAAAAGGTGTGGGCCCCCCATATGACCGTTTGAACTTTAATAAAAAAAAATTAATAACGGCTACTTTTCAAATATACACACATTTCAATACCATTTTTATAAATACTCACACCCTTAACCCCTTTTTTCACCACTTTTCACCCAATACCACCCCATCTCTCTCACATTTTATAAACCACTCATCTCTTTTTATAAAAAGTCTTCATATTTTGCATCATTTTTTACCCGCTTCCACACCATTTCTCGCTAAAAAAATATCATGGCTTCACCCGTTTCTTCAATTTCCTCAATTTCATCAATGTCTTCATCGTCTTCGTCCGAGTGGTATTCATCATCTTCGGAAGAGGATGTTATTATGCACAACATGATTATGAACGCGGCTCAAGTGTTCATGTCGGCCGCTGAAGGGTCGTCCCAACCGCTAACCAGACGAGCAAAATATAATCGAGACCAAGAAGGTATTTTAATTTTTTTTGTATGTTTTAAAATGTATGTTTTTTTTGTATGTTTTAAAATGTATGTTTTAATTAGTTTCATTTATTTTTTGTTCTAAATTTATAGCCGGCCACGATAAACTAGTTGCCGATTATTTTGCCGACGAACCCGTGTACCCAGCCGAGATTTTTCGACGTCGTTTCCGCATGAGTCGTCAACTGTTCTTACGTATTGCAGGCGACATGGCACAGTCTGATCCGTTTTTTACACTGCGAAACGATGCTAGAGGGCAAAGGGGGTTCAGCAATTTACAAAAATGTACGTCGGCCATTCGCCAACTTGCGTACGGTTACGCACCAGATGCATTAGACGAGTACATTAGGATGTCTGACAGAACCGCACGGCGTTGTTTGTACAAGTTTTGCCAATGGGTTGTCAAATTGTATAGCAAGCGATACCTGCGGAAACCGAACGCAAACGACGTACAAAAATTATATCAGGCACACGAACAGAGACATGGTTTCCCAGGAATGCTCGGGAGCATTGATTGCATGCACTGGCAGTGGCAGAGTTGCCCGGTTGCATGGCAAGGTCAGTATACTAGGGGAGATCAGGGACATCCGACTATCATTCTAGAGGCTGTTGCGTCACAGGATCTCTGGATATGGCATGCTTTTTTCGGTCTACCCGGGTCACTCAACGACCTCAACATCATTTACCAGTCCCAGATTTTTGATGATGTAGTGGCGGGTACAGGTCCAGACACAAGCTTTACGGTTTCAGGGGTGGAGTACAGGCGAGGTTACTACCTAGCCGATGGGATATACCCAACGTACTCGACAATCGTTAAAACTGTCCCGCACCCGACCGACGACAAAAGGAAAAAGTTTGCAAAGTTTCAAGAGGGCGCAAGAAAAGATATTGAACGGGCTTTTGGTGTTCTACAAAAAAAATGGCACATCATTTCTATTCCAGCACGTTCGCAAACACCAAGGAGGTTACGACACATTATGTACGCTTGTATCATCCTTCATAACATGATCATTGAAGACGAAGGGAGAGCGATATGCGATTACGACGAAAACGCGTCTACTGGAAATTCTGTTCCAGTTAGTGACCAAGAACAAGATTTGAACGCCTTCGCTCTACGTAACGAGTTCACACATCACAACCTACAAGCGGACTTGGTGGAGCATATTTGGAACAACGCTGGAAACGAACCCGCCCACCACATGGAAGACGACGACTAGTAGCTTATTTTAGTATGTTAGGATATTTGTACGTTTTTTTTTAACTTTAGGTTTTTAAGTTTATGTTTTTTTTAGTTTATTTTTTTTTTAAGTTTAATTTTTTTTATGTTTATGTAATGTTTTATAATATTAATTAAAATATTTTATTACTTTATTTGTTAAATGTTTAAAAAAAGATGGAGATTTAAAAAAAAATATATATAAAAGTGGTGGAGGATGATGACTAGGACCATCCTCCCATGCCCCCTAGTTTTGGAGGATGATCCATCCTTGGAAGGACTATGATGTGGCGCCTACGTGGCGGATCATCCTCCAAGGATGGTCCATCACCATACCATGTAGTCTAAAAAACAACTCCTATATCAATATATTTCCACTAAAAACAAATACTTTTTCTCTCTCCTTTCAATTAAATAATATTATCATTACCTTTTTCTCACTTCCACTCACAACTACTTTCAAAATATATTAAAAAATTATAACGGGTGAACAGTGTCCCCCCAAATATACAGATGAACAGTAACATTTTCTCTCTCCTCTACTCACAACCACTTTTTATACCCTTTATAATATAAAAACCCCTCCTCACATAATTTGATGGTTAGGATGTGAATGCTCTTACAAAGATAAAATAGTGATTCGTTGAAGAAAGGTGAAGCACAAAAGGTAATCCACTGAAACTTTTGGTCATATCTTATCTTATTACCTGAATCTTTAATTTAAACAATATTAGGATTATGAATAAAACAATAATGTCGCATATCAGTTTGCTCATAAATATTGATAAAATGTCAAAATCATTCATCATCTGTTCTGAAATGATTAAAACAAACAAGCATAACCATAAATTGGAGCAAAATCTACTATAGGCATTACGGTTAATTTTGAAGTTAAGACCAAAATCACATACACTACAATCATATTTGATTAATGGAATTATACGCTAAAATTATATATTATATTCTTTTTAGGTAATATCATACAATATTTATATAATATAATTTATATCTATACTATATAATAAAAGAAACCAATGAAGCTGGTTTTTTAAAATATGACTTTTTTATTGTTTGGTATATAAAATTACATTCATTCAAACCGCACAATAAATGAGGTTCTTATAGATCTAACTTTTTTTATTATTTAATATATAAAATTATATTTACTCAACACGTGTAATAAATGAGGATTTAAAAAATATATTGTTTTTTATTTAGTATATAAAATTACATTTATCCAACCCGTGTGATACACGGGGTTATAACCTAGTTACTATATATTACTAAACGAATTGAAATGAATATTAATTTTAATATTATAATAATATATAGTTTTTTTTACTACTTTTATTATTTTAATATTATAATAATAGTTATTTTCTTTACTTTTAAACTTTAATCCTTTTTTTAATATCAGGGGTTGGGATAAGCTTGGTGTCAACCGGTATCGAACTAGTACTGGTATCGAAAATACCGGGATGGTCCTGTTCGGTATCAATACATGAAGGTAAAAACCGGCAATAATACAGAAAACGCCAAAAGTTGGTGCCGAATTGATATTGGAAATCTCTTTGTTAGGGAAATTCAGTGCTGCTACCCGGTACCATTTGCTTATCCCTGATCACAGTTACCGTACGAACAACGGTATCGTACAACTTTTTTTGTTGATTTTCTTCAAATTTTAATTTTTTCTTCTTTTAGTTTCAGGGGTAGGGATGAGCTCGGTGCCAACCGATACAGAACACCGGTTACGGTATCGGTATATGAAGGTAAAAAACGGTTGTGAACCTGTACCAGGAACGCAAAAGGTCGGCACCGAATTGGTACTTAAGATCTTTTGGTTCGGCAAATTTGGTACCGGTACCCTGAACAATTTGCTCATCTCTGACAATGTTTTCATACGAACAACATCGTTACCATACAAATTTTTTGGTTGACTTTCTTTCGGTTATCTTTTAGTGTTTTTTTCTACATTTTCTTTTTATTCTTGTCTTTAGTTCCGTTCGCAACACGCTCGTAGTGATTTCAAAACACATATAAGCACAGACTAAATAATAAAAGAAATTCAGCGTAACCCGGCAAACTTCTTTAAAACTAGTTTTTTTTTAAATATAACTTCTTGGTTCATGTTTACTTACACGAGTTACATGGAAAACAGATTATAATTGAGGGTTGGTCTCTTTGCTTTGTTCCATTTCACAAAGTAGATTGTGTCTTATTTTTTAGCAAACGCATAGCATGCCTTATTCTACCGCGAAAAAAGATTTAACATAGAATAATTCTTTTAGTTAATTTTCATTTTTGTCTCAATAATTTGTTCATTTTTGCCATTTCATACTAATTTTCAAAAATGCACCAGTTTTTTCCCTGACATACTGGAAAGGTGCTACTTCAGTCCAAAAATTAAAGCTCAGGTAAGTCAGACAGGTTAAATGAATGATGTTATTGTCAATTCATAAAATAAGGTGAAAATAAAAGATATATGAATTGACAATAATACCCTTCATTTAACCTGTCTGACTTAAGTGAGTTTTAATTTTTGGACTGAATTGGCACGTTTCCGGTATGTCAGGGAGAAAACTGGTGTATTTTTGAAAGTTGGCCTGAAATGGCAAAAATGAACAACCCACAGTGACGAAAATGACTGTTAACTCATTTTTTTGGTACTATTTCATACTAGTGAGTTCATCTATAATAATACAACTATTGCGTCGAATATTATACCGTGGGAGAACTGCTTAGGAATCTATTTTAATGGAATCATGGTTCTAATGCGGGCCCCAGTTATATTCAATAAAAGTTATAATGTATAATATATAAAAATAATAAATAAAAAGAGTAAAATGCACGGATAGTCCATGTAGTTTTGCAAAATAACATTTATAGTCCCCAACTTTTGGAAATTACACCGGTGCTCCCGATGGTGTGACAGTTTGTTACTCGGATAGTCCCTTGAGTGGATGACGGTTAGTTTTCTCCGTTAACTGGATGTGAAATGACAAATTTACCCTTCATCTTCTCCACTCTATAAAAACAAAACAACTCCACCCACCCACCACCTTTCTCTCTGTTTCCCCCCACCATTAACCACCAACAATCTCCCACCTACACCACAAGTAACCACCTTCACCGTCTTCTCTCTGTAACAACCACACCACATCTACCAAACAACACCAATCAACCACTGTAACAACCACAATCATGACGCCGCACCACCACCGATGCACCACCTCATCCCTGAACCCCGACCGCAGCACCACCACCGCCACCACACCACCACCACTGCACCACCTCATCCCTGAATTGTTGTTGCAGATTTCCAAAGAAAGAAGCACACAAAATCTGATTTGTTGTTGAACCTGAAATAGTTTGTTGATGGTGAAGAAATTTGATTGAACTCGAGGTTTGAGATCTGAATCTGAGTTGCACTTTATCTTCTTCAGCAATTTGACTAAGATTTGATATTGTTTGTTTGTGTTCGTGTTGCAGAAATAAACATAGAAGAAAAAGAAGTGTTCGATTGCATTGATTGATAATTGAAAACAAGAAGTTGCAGGTTTGTTGTGTGAAAACTAAGAAGGATGGTTGTTTTGTGAGATTTGGTTTTAAAGATGTTTTAGCTTGATACGAAGAAGAAGAAAGGTTGTTTGCGGCTCGAGTGATTAATTTTTAGGTTTGAAATATTGAGAAGAAACAATATAGAAGAAGTGATATCAGCTGGTTATTTAACAATCCATATTTTTTTTAAAGGGAGAGGTAAATAAGTAATTTCGGATGGACTTAACGGAGAAAACTATGGACATCCACTCAAGGGACTATCTGAGTAACAACTTGTCAAACTACAGGGAGCACCAGTGTAATTTCCAAAAGTTGGGGACTATAGGTGTTATTTTACAAAACCACATAGACTATCAGGACATTTTACTCAAATAAAAATGTATGATTTTTATTCGAATTTCGAATCGATTTTGAAACTATAAATTAGTATTCGATTTACTTGGCTCGAATTGAATCGAATTCGAATTTAAATTCTTATAATCGAAACGAATTCTTAATAATCGAATATTGAACACCCCTAATATATTGTATGTATTATTTTAAGATGAATTTCACTAATTTTGTTATACGTAGAATTCGAACTCAAGCTCTTCAAACCCAAATATTCTTTTATGTATTCTATTATAATATAATATGTTTCATATCTACAACATTTTATTCTACAAAAAAAATATATATATATATATATAATATAAAAGATTTCACAGGTTGGCCACTGACAGGTACCCAAAAATTTTACACGATACAAAGCCAAGAATCATATCTTGTATATGGACTAAACATAACACGTGTATTCGTAGATTGACACGAACACAATCTATTTAAGCTAGAAAAAACCGGGTAACTTCTTTTCCATATCAATACTTTAAAATTCTAAATCTTCACATTATATATAATAACAATTAGGATAACTTCTTTGCTAAAATAGCTAATGAAGCCCCCCTTTCAACATAACTATATAAATGTCATTCTTCAATTAGATCACATTTTTTTCACCACTTACCATAAGGTACCAAATACAGGATAATGGGATGTTTGTTATTCCTTTATTTTTAGACGTGCAAGTTTTGCCTTTATTCTTTTAGGTTTTTTATGTTAAGCTTTCTCTATAAATTTGAGTTTGTATACTTTATGGTAGCTCGTGGTATAGGTTCGCGATTGTATTTACCTACGTTTTATGTCAAGTAACAGTATAAATTCACGCCTTTATTTTATGATTTTTCCTAGTTTTAATCGTTGTTTGCTTACCACATAGCATAATTTTACGACCTCGCACCACAACGCAAAAGTTAAATACTAGTCAGTTATGTTAAATCAATTTTGTTTAGATGATGCCAAATTGTTTTTAAAGTTCTAATTTTGCCATAAAAGATAGCCAGAAGTTTAAGTTATTATATAAAACAAACTTTAAATAACTGAAAGAAATAAATAAATGGGTTAAACATGCCAACACCTTAAACTGTCGGATTGACACGAAAATATGCCATTTACAAAAAAGTGTTCACAAATTTCACTTAGAGCTGACCCAAACTCATTCAAACTAAACTCAAACCCGTAAAGTTCAAGATAAGTTTGTGTCGTTCAAAAAAATTACACCCCTAGTCAAGGGCCCCTTTAGTTCTTCACGTCACTTAGACGAGACAGTGTGGGGCAACGCCCCCAACCATCTCAGCTGGGTGGCACCAACACCACCCCGCCTTCGCCAAGGGGGCACTATCCTTGGCCTCCGCCAAAGCCATAATGGGCATGAGAGGAAGAAAGCCATGGGGCCCTCCTGGATAAACCAATCAGATTTGGTTTTTGGTTTTTGTTTACTTTTTTTCTCTTTTTAATATAGTTAAAAGAGGCTTTATAGGGGGGTTAATTCACACTGATGTAATGCTTCGCATTTTGTACTTTCCTTATTTAGGAAGTTGTAATCGTATTTCTATTTTTGAAAACTTGTAATCGTATCGTATCCGTAATTCATTTCCAAACTTGTAATCCGAGGCTTTGATCATAATGCTTCATTTTTATACATATACTTGTTACATACTTGTGTTATCCGAAATCACACGTCGAATACATGATTATACGCATAGATCGAGACTCGAGTTACTTGAATATATTAATCTTACATGCATACACTCATACTATACTTTTTTACACTTGGAATACCTAAACACAGGCTAAAATGCAAGTTTACGGCATAAAATAACATAATTACAAAGTTCAGGGGCCAAAAATGAAAAGTTGCAGAAAGTACTCCCTAGCGCCACACGGGAGAATCCCTGGATCCCCAGCGCCATGCCAGGGAGGTCGATCCGTAGCTAAACGCTGCTAGCTCGCGGGTTGATCCATTTTGGTCACCTTGTTCACCTCCAATCACCTCCAATCACCTCCTAACTCTTTTAACTCAAACCCTAATCAACCCTATTATAAATAGGAGCCTCCATACACTCCTAAACACTTTTCAAATACTTAATCACTCTCAAAACACTTCAAAATCATCATTAAATTCTGATTTTTTAGCAGAATATCTTTGAAGTTCAATGTGAGTTCTAACTCACTTTTACTACTTATTTCTTGAGTTTTCTTGCTTCAAAACACTTGGACCACATCAAAGTTTGTTACCCAATTGATGCGGGCCCAAGTGTGGAGGAGCGGGCCATCTTATATTTGGAGGCCCAAGATCGTGTAACAAAAGGGGTTTCACTAAAATTGCTCTAACTTGGGCTACGGGGGTCCGTTTTAGGCGTGCGACCAGGCGAAACGATCGTGAGAGTGAGGCCCATCTTTCTACAAACCACCATTCGGGCCCAAAAACGCTTATTTCTATGAGTTATTTATCATTTTATGTTTTTTTATTGCTTTTGGTGGACTTTTATTTCGTTCTAGCTTTTGGCCCAAGTGTTTTTTGAAGCCCGTTTTCAATTTACCTTGTTATTTATATGGATGTAATGGGAGAAAACATATCAGTTTTGTAATATATGAACAGTCATTTTTCTCTCCCAATTCACTAGTGTGTGTTTTGTGTGTGAAAATCCCAATTTTCGGTATTCTTCGTGAATCAACGAATTTTGGAAGAATCGTTCCTGGTATTCTGTGAGAATCAACAGGTCTGATTTCCTATCCCGTTTTCTAGTCTACATCACCAATGTTCACTAAGGTGTAATAAGGTGGTACAACTCCGATTTTGATGTCCAAAGTTGGTTTAATTTCACTAAACTTTATAGATGTTCATCTTTTAAGTTTATTTCTTGTGAAATACTTGTACCCACCTTGTCCTCAATCTAACCCATGATTGTGAGGCTTGTGTGTGGTTGTTCTCTATCAAGTTTAAGGTCCAAGAACCTCTAAACTTTCTGTTTTGATAGGGTTTAAATAACCAACAAGTGATGAAACCATCCAAGTTTACCATAGTTTCATATGGCAAGACTTGTGTTTTGGTAAAGGTGTGAAACATGGAAGCCTTGGCTATCCAAACTCATTCCACCACATCACTTGATGTTTTATTATGATTCAACTAAGTAGTTTCCTAGTCCTAAAGTAAGTTAACCCCGCCTCGCCTCCAACATTTGTCATGCTGGGTATGACACGCCCGGGTTGTTCTTATTTGGCTACTTAGTACGCTAGTAGATTAATTGTATTTTACTTTCATTCATGACCAACTGAGTTTACCAACTAAGTTAATTGTGGGCTTACGTTAACAATGTTTATTGTTAGCGCAAGCTAATTTTAAAATCCTGCATGGAGAATATGTTCTTAACGATAAAAGTAACATAGAAGTAATATATACACGAGTGAATTTGGATCAAAGCAAACATCACCTTATTCTATGTTTCTTATTCTTTCTTATAAAACGAGTGAATTTGAATAACATGTCCGGCCACCACTTATTTTATATAAAATTCGTTTATCTTTATAAGGGCAACGTTTTATATATAAAAAACGGTAACAAAATCGAAAAGACGTCAAATTTTTCCAAAATTTATACTATCGTCGGAGTGTCAAAGGGTAATGGGGGCTACCCCTAGTAACATGCTAGGTCCGTCCCTGCAAACTTAGTCATCTTTTGAGGTGGAAAGTTAAAGCGCACATGCGTAAGACGTCCTTAGTTGAGGTCCCCTTATTTTCTATTGGCTCAACCTCCGTTATAATTATTGAAGTCAAAGTATATATTATACAACTTGTTGTATAACGGGTTTACGTTAACTCGCGCCTTGAAGCGGGATGTTGATTATGATATGTTTGTATTGTTTTTAAAAATTTGAAGTTGTAATTACTATATATGCTTATGAATTATAAAATTATAGAAAAACTAACCATTAACTTATTATTATCATCATCATCATACTCAGTAATCTCACCAATAGCAAAGCAAAGGTAGGGTCTAAGGAGGGTAAGATGTAGACAGCCTTACCTCTACCCTGTAGGAATAGAGAGACTGCTTCCAGTGAGACCCGCGACTCGATAGTAGTTTTGCATCAAGCCTTGGACATAAGACACATAACACTCAGCAATTGGGATATAAACCGATTAGTGCATGTACCCTTTTGTCTCTCAGCTATCAACGCCACCACATGATGCATGATTAACCGTCCGCAGCTTTTAACGTTATTTTCACGAAATTAGTAAAATAACGTTAAAATTAGTGCGTTTTCACTTTTACCCCCGATGACCCACACATATACATTATATGCGTGTACCGCAAGCGGGGCGTAAATTATACGCACATATATACCGGAAGCAGCCTCTCTATTCCTACAGGGTAGAGATAAGGTTGTTTACATCTTACCCTCCTCAAACCCTACCTTTCTTTTGCTATTGGTGGGATTTACTGAGTATGATGATTAACTTAGCATATACAAATTAGAATATTGTCATTCAAACCTATGAAGTACTAACCACTTAAAATCTAATAGAATACAAATAATTACGAACCATTTTCTTAATTAGATCAAGTCCCAATGTTTATCAAAAGATCAATAAACTTAAATCGACCAATAATTTTATCAATTTTTCTTTAATTCCCAGATGATAGATTTAACCAAGAAATATGAGAATCCCCTTCGTTTTACAGGGAAGGGATGTTGGGCCTAACACTAGTGGGCCAGCCTTGACTCATTGAGATGTTGAAATTGGGCCAACTTGAGCTTGCTGCCTGGAGATGACATAAGCCTAAAGGACATATATTCAGAATCATACTGATGATTACCTTACAATAACAACAGTGATAACGGTAACGGTAACGATAACAGTAACAGTAACAGTAATAATAACAATAATAATCAGTGGCGGATCCAGGAATTTTTTCATGGGGGTGCGGAAAATTTTTAAAAATTTTAGGCCCCTAGGTACATAAGTAAAAAAATCGGTTGTATCGGGTCGGGTCGGGTCATGTAAGACAAAAGAACATCAAACTAAATTTATATATTTGGCAAACACGTCAAACTTTGTACAAACCTATGTTGTCAAAGGCGCAAGGCGCACTCAAGGCGCACAAGCCTTGCCCGGAGCCTAGGCGCAAGGCGCTTAAAAAGCGAGGGCGTAAGATAAGCAAGGCGTATATATAGAAAAAATAAAAAAAATTATATATATAATAGATGTAAAAAGTTAATAACATAAGTTTTAATAATAACCACCTTATAATCTAACTACAAAAATTTTTATAAATTAAAGATAACTTTTTATACTTTTATACAAAATGTAAAATGAAATCTGCATTTCTAGTGTGCTAGGTTCACTTTTAGGGTCAAAGTCTATTTATCAACACTCTCATCAGTCAAAGTCAGGCTTTTTCACTGTTTACTGTTCATGAACAGTACTAAATACCCTTTTATCTGGTTTAAACATAAAAGCCGGTATCATTTTTAACGCTATCTCTTTTCTACCCTTCTTCTCCCTCCACAAATCTGTAACAGTTCCAGCAAGTTCAGGCTTGCTTTTGGTCGGAATCTGGTTGAAAAGTCGCCGGAAAGTTGTTTTTGGCCAGAATCTGGCCGGAAGAGCGCCTGTAGTCACCTGCGCCTAGCTCCAAACGCGCGCCTAGATGTCGTTTTTTGAAAAAAAAAGTCGCAGATCTGCGCCTGAGACTCCACCAGGCGGTTTGGTCACGCCTCGCTGCGCCCGTGCGCCTAGGCGCGCGCCTGGCTCGCTTTTGACAACATAGGTACAAACATAATTAAAACGCCGCCCTACGGGTTTTTATTTTTTGAAATCTATCCAAAACATCATCTAAACCTACTTTCTTAAGCAAGTCTTTCTCTATATAACATACACAACTATCACTTAAATTCTCATCCCCAATCCGATTACGCAAGTCGGTCTTCACATTCTTCATTGCCGAAAAACATCTTTCAACGGTTGCGGTTGCGACGGGTAATACGAGAACAAGCTTCAATAACCGATATACCAATGTAAAAGTTACGTGAATATTTGTTGAAACCATTAACCTTACAAGACTTGACAAACCATCCAAGTTGGCGAATTGTTTATCTTTTTTCACAAAATTAAAGTAGTTTCCGAGTTGAACCGGAAGTCTTCGTTTTTCCTCTTCATTGAAATCATATGGATACTTCTCGGCTAGCTTTAGTATATTTGGAATGCCAAATACACTAAAATTAACATGAAAAATTCCAAGGGGTGTGGACGGGATTTTCGTCGGAAATTAACATAAAAAAAAAATTTCTCGGGGGTGTGCCCGCCCACCTTGGCATGGGGGTGGGTCCGCCCCTAATAATAATAATAATAATAATAATAATAATAATAATAATAATAATAATAATAATAATTATAATAATAATAGTAGTGGTAGTGGTAGTGGTAGTGGTAGTGGTAGTGGTAGTGGTAGTGGTAGTGGTAGTGGTAGTGGTAGTGGTAGTAGTGGTAGTGGTAGTAGTGGTAGTAGTGGTAGTGATAGTAGTAATAGTGGTAGTAGTAGTAGTGGTAGTAGTAGTGGTAGTGGTAGTAGTAGTGGTAGTGGTAGTAGTAGTGGTAGTAGTGGTAGTGGTAGTAGTGGTAGTGGTAGTAGTGGTAGTGGTAGTAGTGGTGGTAGTGGTAGTGGTGGTGGTGGTGGTGGTGGTGGTGGTGGTGGTGGTGGTGGTGGTGATGGTAGTGGTAGTAGTAGTACTAATAATACTACTACTAATAATAATAATAATAATAATAGTTTACCTTACAATAACAACAGTAATAATAATGATAATAATGATGAGTTAATAGCCAAAATGGTCCCTGAGGTTTGCTCACTTTTGCCACTTTAATCCAAAATCCAAAATTTTTAAATCTGGGTCCTTGAGGTTTGCATTTTGTTGCCATTTTAGTCCAAATTTCAAAAACTCCCTTTTTTGACTGTTGCAACCAGCCTATTTTGTCCTTTTGTGCAGGGGTATTTTGGTCATTTTTATGAGTTATTATAACAAACTCAGATCACACCCAGAATACCCCTGCGCAAAAGGACAAAATAGGCTGGTTGCAACAGTCAAAAAAGAGGGTTTTTGAAATTTGGACTAAAATGGCAACAAAATGCAAACCTTAGGGACCCAGATTTAAAAATTTTGGATTTTGGACTAAAGTGGCAAAAGTGAGCAAACCTCAGGGACCATTTTGGCTATTAACTCTAATAATGATAGTCTATATACATAAGTAATTATCTAAATCAAATACAAGCAAGCTAAACAAGTCACTCTTCATCCGAGTCTTCACATGTCTCCTTTTCATCTACACAAGGACCATAAGCCCAGCTACAAGCAACAAAATAAAACAAGTTCACAAAACTCATTATTGCAAGAACCCAATAGTAACAATCGTAACGACCCTCGTTAATATTCGACGTAATCCACCCTTCGCTCCCGCTTCCTCTACTTAACTTCTCAACCGCGCTTAATATAACACTAGCCAACAAATTAGCCACCCCCATCCCCACCAAGAATAGCGAACCCGCAATGCTAGACATGCTTTTTGTTAACTCCGAATAATAAAACTCATTTTGCCCGACCGCACTCAACGCCTCGGCTAAACCATGTAAACAATATTGTGGAATTAGCCACATTGCTGACATGTTAACCACGGCTCCTTCTTCAATTGCTTTCTTTCGTCGAATGTGTTCAACTATGGCGGAAATTATCATGGCTAATGTGGAGATCACAAGACCGATCCCCATTCTAAATTTGACACCAAGATGAACTTGTTTTTGTAGGATTTTTGACAAACATGGGATTATTACGCGGTCGTATAGGATCACCCAAATTGCGATTGTGCCGATGGTAAAGAAGGGGAAAGAGCCAGGTGGGATTTGGAAGGTTGATGAACCTAGATGTCGATCCATTGTTTTCGCTTGGAGAACTGGAAATGATGATTGGCTTACGTTTATCGACATCATGAGCCCCGATGACCACAAGGGTAGAACTCGGATTAGCGATTTTAGTTCCTCAACTTGCTCGATTGTGCATAGGCGCCATGGATTTGAAGCGAAACCGTCTGGTGTTACGTCTTTCGGGTTCTGAATTATGCAAGCTTTGTTTAGAAACCTGGAAGATATATGGTTGTTTTAGCGTGCCTTTCATGGTTGATTAATATATGAAAAACCATGAATCTATCATAGTTTCAGTTGCTCTTGAGAACCAAATTATTCCTTCTTTTTCTTTTAAATTATTTTTTTTGAACAACACATGCAGCTATGATTTGCAAGAACACTGGTCCGAATTTTAAAAGCCATAAAAAAAAACAATAAGACACCAGTCCTGAATTAAAAAAAAAAAAAACCCAGACGCCAGTCCTGAATTTTAAAATCAGAAAAACAAATACAGTCACTAACCCTGAATTTTAAAAAGTGGAGAAAATTCAAACACACGTGCGGATGTTCAAAAAGATCCGGATCCGAAACCCAATCCGAAATATTTGAAAATCCGTATCCGAAATATCCAAAACCGGATAATCCGAATTTTCGGATTCGGATACGAATTTCAAAAATTTCGGATAATCCGATTATCCGAAAACTAAATTTTTTTTATAAATGTATATAGAATATGAGCATTATATTTAGTTTAAAATATAGTAAAAATTAGTAAATAATCGGATTCGGATATAAATTTACGAATGTTTTTAGTTTTCAATGTTGGGAATTTGGAAAATCGAATATAAGTTTAGTTTTAATCTATGCACGAAACATATTTTTTTATAATTATATAAATTCGGATATCTATTTGAATATCTGAATCCGTATCCGAAATTTCGGATACGGATTCGGATATTAATATTCACTATCCGAAATTTTCAGATATCCGATTTTCGGATCGGATATCTGAAAACCGAATAATATGATCGCGAACACCCCTAAACACACGTACAAAAATAATACAATGAAAAAAAAAATACAAAAGTATGAACCAAAAAGTACAAAAATGAAGTTAAAATATCTAACTTTTTGTCATTTTCTTCCATTCATACCCCTCTTCTCTTGATGAATGACATTTATGTTTAGCAAATCTATACTATATTTTAGATTATTTATAAATAATAAAAACATAAGCTTATGGATAATAAACTCATCACATTTCATCAAGAACATATATTCAAAAATACATTTTATTGTATTTGTGTATTTGGATTAAAGGACTAATCACTGAACGAAAATTAATCAAATTTAACATACAATGTATTTTGTAATTTTAGAGAAGTTAGTTAAAAATTTAGATGTAAATTGTTGACTCCGCCGCAACGCACAGGTTTCTCACTAGATAAATTTTTTTTGCAATATATCGTATAATGTTTATCATAAGGGTTTCCTGCACGTTGCAGCTGCGAAGCGCGAGTGCTTTAATATATATACAAACACAACGTATATATGATGTTTAACATTTTTAGGTTTTAGTTATGTTCTGGGCCCATATTGTTGACTTCGCTGCAACATGCGGATTACCCACTGTTATAATTATAATTGATTAATATATGAGAACCTGAATTATTAATGAACATAAAGTTAGTTAATTAAGACAACAATAGGAAATCCATAAGCGTATCTACCTAAGTCTCTCGGTGGGTACGGTGGTGGTGGCTGAATCTTTCCTAAGATGATGCCACCGGTTTGGGGGTCCGGCGACGACTTTTCGATTCTTATAAGCAGCAACCAGCACTTGTACAAAGCTTGTGAATATACTCTTTGTAACCTTAGTCTTGAGATAAAGAGAAGAAGCTACAAAGAACAAAATGACAGATAAAAGCATGAGAATCATTGGAACCCCAAAACCAACCTTCCATCCAGCATGATCTTGAATGTAAACAATGACGGTAAACGCGACAAGCACCGCCATTGCGCTAGCAGCGTAATACCACCCAAAGAAGCTTTCTAATGCCCTCCCATTGTTGGGATTGTTTTTGTTGTCAATTTGTTCTGCACCAAATGCTAGTGAACACGGTCTAACACCACCCGCTCCGATTGAGATGAACATGAAGGCGAAGATCAAGAAAGCGAATTGAGAATGTGTTGATGGCTTGCAGGCTTCGGTTAACTGGTTGCAATGGGGTGGCTTCAGTTGTGGGATCATTGTTGTTAACCATAGTAGTAACATACCCTGTAAAATACTTTAGGGGTTATAATTTATAAATGTAACTTGTGAAGTGTAAACCAATTTTATAAAATTGCTCTTTCCACTAATACATTTTGTGTAAAGCAATTAAAACCTTTTAAAGATTGTTTAATACATTTTGTGTAAAATAATTTTAACCATTTAAAGATTCTTTAACAAGACAAAAATCAAATGTGGAAATTTTTACAAATTTTTGGTGTAGTGAAGTATAGTACATCTAGGCTTCTTTAGAATCTTTAACTCGGTCATCTTATCGAACTTTGAACTCGATTTGACAGTTAGACGAGGCGAGAGCCTTTTAATACAAGCAGCTCGATTTTGAGAAAGATTTATACTTAACTTGAGAGCGCAAATACCACCTAAATCATCATAAAAAATTAAATGTACTTAACTCAAAATATTTAAATGTCCACCAAAATATTTTGGTGGTACATGAAATAGTACTTAACTCGAGAGCGCAAATATTTTGGTGGTACATGAAATAGTACTTAACTCGATTTTGAGAAATATTTATACTTAACTCGAGAGCGCATATACCACCAAAATATACTTAACTCACGATCTTGAGTCAAATAAAAATTTGACTTGTTTAGTGCTACATGAAATAGTACTTAACTAGTTAATAAATAGTTATATATTACATTCTGTCAAATTCTTATAAGCTCGAGCTCGACTCGTTATATAGTTAACGTTTGTTTTATTGTACATAACAACGCAGTCGAAAGGATGTAGTTGTTAAGAAAGAGAAGTAAACATTACCAGAAGGGAAAAGAGAGAACCGAAGGCGATGGTGAGGAAGCGACCCAAATACGAGTCAGAGAGAAAGGCCCCTAAGATTGGGGCAAAGTTAGTAGCTGCTGACCACAGGAAGATTATGTTTGTCCCTTTAGCTATACCAAACTTGTAATCATTCATCAAATACAATATCATGTTTGGCACCAAACCATAGCTTGCCAACTTCTCAAATGCCTCATTTGCTGCAAAAAAAAAAAAAAAAAAAAAAAAAAAAAAAAAAAAACATGTTATAAAAAAGTGAATTTGATTGTCAAGATGAAAACTTATGATTCAAGAACATACCTATAATGAAAGGCATTGTGATTAAGCCACCTTTGATCTTTCTTGTTTGTGTTTGCTGGTTCATTTCCTCCCTCATTTTCAACTCTCTCTCTCTCTCTCTCTCTTTCTCTCTCTCTTGTATATATAAAATGGCTTGAAAAGACATATAATTGCAATGTCTGGAATTGTACTTATAATGAATTTTAGTTGCGGCTTTTGTTTGTACAAATTAATTCGAAAAGATTACTCAAATTGTTTATTCATATTAATGTGGCCCATCACATGATGTTGCTTGTGAACATGATCACTCAAAAATGGGATTTCATCCAGCCTTGTCGTTGTCAAGGTGAATTTGAAGATCTTATCGTACTTGCTATTTATTTTCTTCCAAACTATTTTATGGGTTTATGTAAAAGATTCATAAAAAGTTACTAATGCATGTAATAATAGATCTAAAGAGTAAACTGTGAAAATAGTCACTGAGCTTTGGTCACTTTTACTACTTTAGTCCAAAATTTAAACCTTTTAAATCTGTGTTCCTGTATTTCAATTTTGTTGTCATTTTCATCCAAAAGCAAAATCTAGTCAGATTTTTCTGTTAATATCCAGTTTTTTTATTTTTTTCTATTTTTGTCTTTTTCCTCGCTTTTAATGAAAGGCAAAGTTGTCAGATTCTTTTAATTTGTTATAATAAAACGTTAAAAGACAATTTTGCTCTTCATTATATGTAGAGAAAGGTTATTATACATGATTCTCAATTTTTTTGTTAAGTTGAGAAAAACAAATGTGTAAACATGATGCTCTCCTACTTTTTGTACGAAATTTTTCTCTTGTACATGATCTCTTATCATTATAACACATATAAAAAAGGAATAAAATAATACAAACAAGTAGAAAAATTATGCATAATATTTTAAATGTAAGATTACTCTATAATTGACCTATAGCTATTCAAATAGGCCATGTCATGAATATCACTTACATATACATTTGGAAAATTTTCATTTCATTTAAATAATCTTTTACAATTTTCTAGTAAATCCGAATTGTTATTTTTACAAGAAACATTACAGGTTGGCTGAATTTTCTATGGTAAAAAAATCCCATCATCTTACAATTACTTGTCAGTGAGTGGGTGATAATCTGATATGTCATATGAAGGCATGTCCCCCTTAAATTTCAATGTAAATAAATATTAGTATTTTTCTTTGGTAAATAGTTTATGGTGGAAAGTAAATTGGATTATAGTTGGGTGGGGTTTTGAATGCACATCAAAATAATAACGTGTAACATCCGACCAATGTAAATAATTCAAGATTATTGCCATATTGATTTAAGAGGAGAATGAGAAATAAAAAACAAACACATAAATACAACTGAAAGTGCTATTGGAGTATATTATTTAAGCTTCTTCGTAAGAAATTATTTACATATGTTTGGTTTATAAATAGATTAAAGATAAATATTGGTAAAAAAAAAGTGACAAAGACAGAAATATGATTATTTTTTTAAATTGTTTATAAGTTGATATTCAAATTGAATTAATATTTAAAAATTAAGTTAAATACAAGGTATAAGAGAGGGTGTGTGAGAGAAAAAGAAATTGCTCATTCTATTTCTAGATCTTTATAATCTTATTTTCACACTATTTTTACTTTATCTCTCTTTATATATGTATGTATATAGAGAGAGATAAAAAAGAGTGGTGTGTAAATATTAACACCCAGAAAAAAAAGAGTAAATTACGTTTTTGGCCCCTGTGATTATATCAATTTTACTATATTAGCCCAAAATAAGATTTTTTAACATATGTGCCCCTATGGTCTCGATAACTAACTATTTTGGCCCCTGAGACTAACTCCATCCCAAACCCTGGTTAATTAATTGGCACATGATATACACATGATGGGCATATTTGTAATTTCCCTCTCCCTTCATCTTAATTGATTTCTTTTTAACCCACATGTGCAGATTTCTTCATCACTTCTCCATCATCTACCCTCTTCAATCATCATCATCTTCTAACCCATCACCTTCAACCATCATCATCTTCAATCAGAACAAGCAATCAATCAATCTCAAGTGATATGGTGTCTAATTTTTTTAAACATAAAACACCCCAACCCATCCACGAGCCTGCAGCTTCCGGCGACTTTACCAAGATTCCGGCTAACCTGCAACTTCCGGTGAACCTACACTCATCGATCGCGTGATTGTTATTGTTGATTTGGTTTTAGTTTGGATTCAGTTGATCGATTTATCGTTTGATTGATTTGAATATCGAAAAAGAGCCACCGTCTTCCTCAACAGCCACCGTCTCCCACCTGCACGAAGTTATATTTTTAAGTTTCGAAGACTATATGAGGGGAGGTTACGGGTGTAGTCTGTTTAAATGTTTCGAAGACCAGATCTCGTTGAAGGTCATGCTTCGGGACGACGGCTAGGGTTTCTTTGATGCAAATTTTAACAGGTTTTATGTTTATTTATTTGCAATTCGTTGTTTGGTGAGTACTTTTTTGATTAAAATCTAGGGTTTTGTGTGTTCTTGGAACTGAGTTATTTGTGTTGTTGCAAAAAGTTTGGTTTAGCATCTAGTTCTGCAAAAAGTTTGATTTTATGTGTGTATCAGATCTATTTTTTGAGGGGAAATTTCAGGAATCTGAGGGGTGATAATGAGAAGATTATGAAGCTGATGAGTCAGATATCTGAGAGGAATGGTTTGAATGTGGGTTTGAAGATGAAAGTGGGTTTGAAGATCTGGGTTTGACAGTGGGTTTGAAGATCTTGATCGGATATCAATTTTACCAAACTTTTTGCAACAACACAAATAACTCGATTAGTTGGTTGATTACTTCAGTTGATTAGTTCTTGATCGGACTATTGCTTTTGATTGCATTTCTTGATGAGGCTAGTGATTATGGATTTTATTTATAAAGTCATAAAAGGGGAGGGGAAATTACAATTTTACCCATCATGTGCAACCCATGTGCCCAAGAAATTAACCAGAGTTAGGGTTTGGTTAGACTTAGGGGCCAAAATGGTTAGTTATAGGGACCATGGGGGCAGATCTGTTAAAAATTCTTATTTTGGGCTAATATAGTAAAAGTGATATAACCACAAGGGCCAAAATCGTAATTTACTCGAAAAAAAAATAATAAGAAAGCCGAGAACATATGTGTCAATATACCAAAAAAACCAAATATACAATATTATAACATTATCATAAGAGTGGCAAATCTGTAAACTTATATGTTATGTTATAAACTAGTTTTTGCCCCGCCCGCGTTGCGGGGCAATAAGCCGAATATTTCTCTCTCATAACATGTATGTCTGTGTTTCGGTTACTTATACATCCTACTCATAACACGATCTCAAAAAAAAATACATCGAGTCAACCAATTAAAACAAAAACACTACCATACTTTTACTAAAAAAAACTAAAACAATGGAAAGACTATAATTTTAAACTGAGAGCAAAATTGTAATTTTTCAGGACAAATAAGCATGTACCAGGCATGCCTGGACGAATAAAAATTACACCTATGCCCGCCCGCGTTGCATGGCGTTAAATTAAATATTTCTTAGTTTCATAACATGTATGCATGTATTTATGTTACTTGTACATACTACTTATAACACGATCTAAAAAAATACATCGAGACAACCAATTAAACGAAAACACTACCATAGTTTTGCTAAAAAATTAAAACAATAACAGGTCTGTAATTTTGAGCTGGGGGTAAAATACTAATTTGTCAGGACCAATGAGCGAGTGTTAGACAACTGCTTGACACAATAAAAGTTACATTGAGTCAACTAAGCAAAATAAAACAGTACTATACTTTTGCACAAAAAATGTAAAACGATGACAAGATCATAATTTTTAACTGGGGAAAAAATCGTAAATTTTTGAAATTAGAGCAAAATCATAATTTTGAACAGAGGGCAAAATTGTAAAAATATGTTGAACTGGGGGCGAAATAATAATTTTAAACTGAGGGCAAAATCATAATTTTGAGCTATGGGGGAAAACATAATTTTATTTTGAATTGTGGGCAAAAACGTAATTTTGAGTTGGGAGCAAAATCGTAATTTTGAGCTAGGGGCAAAAACATATTTTTATTTTGAAGGGGGCAGCAAAAGCGTAATTTTAGACGGAGTGTAAAACCGTAAATTTAAACTGGGAGTAGAATTAAAAATGGGTTTTTGAACTAAGGGCAAAAGCGTAAATTTTTAGGCAGGGCAAAAAGGTAATTTTATGTTGAATTAGGGGTGAAAACGTAATTTTAAACAAAGGACGAAACCGTAATTTTAAGTTGGGAATAAAATTAAATTAAAAATGGGTTGGTCCAATAGGAAAGTGCCAGGCCAGCTGCCTGGCACTATTCCCCTAACTTAGAAATGTATATGTAGTAAATGTTTGACGAGTCATATATAAGTGTGTGCGCTTAAACCCTGAACAAGAGTATATTAAACTTATAAGTTTGATACACCGTCCTAAAAGTTTTGATGCATCATGGTATACTCGAGATTACCATGCAAAAAGTACAACCTTTTGAACATTTCTCAATCTTTGGGGACGATTTTGACAATTTACCCATTTATTCTTTGAGAGTCTGGCCCCTTCGTTCAAGCTCAGCCACTTTATACGCACACCATACACACTCTTTCTCTTCTATCATTCTCTCTTCTCTACCTCCATCACCGCCACCCCTGCCGCCGCCACAACCACCCCGTTTATCTCGCTACTCATACCTCGTCTCCCCTCGTCGACCCGTCGTACCAAACATCATTACCACCCGCCTCACCAGTCATACAAAACATCATTAATTTATTATTATTATTTTTTATTTAAAGGTAAAAAGGAAAAATAAAAAAATAAGTGTGTAAATATATAAATATGTGTGTATATATGTATATATACGTTATTTGTAAATTTTTATTGTTTTTATTTTAAGATAAAAATAAAATTTACAAAATTAGAAAACAAAAGAATAAATGAGAAAGTGCCAAAATCGTCATTGAGGTTTGAGAATTGTCAAAATCGTCCATAGGAGTCAACGATACATTTTAACTAAGTTAGTGATTTGGATAGAAATGACAACAAAAATGAAATCTCAGAGGTCCAGTTACAAAAAAGTTTCATTTTTTGACTGAAGTGACGAAAATGAAAAATGACTAAGCCTCAGAGACGATTATGGCATTTTACTCTTATAAAAAACAAAAACTTGGGTTCAAAAACTTAAGTGGTGTAGCCGTTAAAAAAAAGATGTTAAGCCTTAGGCCGGAGGGTGTGGGGGGCGCCACCCTCGCCACGTCACTGCCTATAGCGCCCCAGGCGCTATACACCCACACCCACCAAATTAAGTAGGGGCGCTATACACCCCTTGCCAACATGTTAACGTTATGCAATTGCGTGGATCGAGAGAGAAATGTCAAAATGACCGGTTGAAAACGTTTAAAAAAAATTAAACTTTTTATCTATATATATACATATAAACCTTACACCATATAAACACACCTCTATCTCAAAAACCAATCACAAATTTACCACCCAAACACACACCAATCACAACTAGAAAATGGCATCCGATTCTTCGAGCTCTTCATCCGATGGTGGTTTCGACGACATGGTTATCGCAATGACGCAGGAGGCGCTTAATTATTTGCAAGAAGAAGCCTAATCCTCTACGCCGCGTATCAGGCAACCGCCTCTTGAACGGGATCGGTTAGGTGCTCATGAACGTCTAGTGCACGATTATTTTTGTGAAAATCCGTTGTACGATGATGGGCAGTTTAGGCGCAGGTTTCGTATGAGCCGTCGTCTTTTCGTTAAAATTTCTAGTGATCTTGCGGGCGAGTTCCCTTTTTTCACGCAAAGAGAAAGTGCAAGTCATAAAGTTGGTTTCTCTGGAATACAAAAGTGTACAGCAGCAATCAGGCAACTAGCGTATGGCACAGCGAGTGATGCGTGGGATGAATATTTAAGGATGTCGGCAAGAATGTGTCGTGACTCTCTTGAAAATTTCTGTGAAGGTAATTTTTATTAAGACTATTCTTTCTTTAACGTTATTATTTTGATTTACATATTATTATAATTTCTTTTAACACTATTATTTATCTAAGGTTATTATTTTTATTTACATATTATTATAATTTTTTTAACACTATTACTTTTGTAGGTGTTATCTCTCTGTACGGGAGACGCTAATTGCGGATGCCAACCGCCGTCGACGTTCACTTCTATACGAGGCCCATCAGCGCATACACGGTTTTCCTGGGATGTTGGGGAGTCTTGATTGCACGCACTGGTATTGGAGGATTCGGGTAGAGCGTTTTGTGGAGAAAGTTATGATGAAAGTATCCAACCGACGAACCCAATACTAACATACGCTGAAAAAGAAGCTATCCGATCGAAGGTACAAGACAGGAACACACACCATAACATTCGAGCCGATCTGACCGAGCACCTATGGTTTTATCGTGAACAAGGAGGAGACGACGAAGACGACGAGTGACTTTTTTTTTAAACTCTGGCATTGTATAGTTTTTATTTAAATTATGACATTTTATTTATATTATTTCAATTATGGCATTTTATTTAAAATATATAAATTATGAGGTATAATTTAATATATGAAAATTAAATGATTTTTAAAATAAAAAATAATTAGGCAATGATGACGGGACTCCATTCCACACCCAGCAAATTAAATGGGGGGTTATAAAGCCCCCTGGCTGATGTGGCGCCTAGGTGGCGCTGAGGTGTCCTTATAACCCCCCAAGGGGGGTTATCCCACACCCTCTAACCTTACAATGGAAGGGGTGATTATCAATTCCATCACCCATAACATTATTACACTCAATCACCATTTAACACATAACTCCATCAATCCATCATATTTCACTCATCACACTTGCAATGATCATCACATTCCATTACTAAACTTCTTTTTAATAAAATAAACTAATACAAAAACAACTTTTTTATAAAATACATATAAAATATAATCTAATAGTTTTACAATTTTTTTTTTTAAATGAATGAAAAAAGGTAAAAACAAAAAACAAAATATGTTTTAAACTAAAGGAGTAGTAATGTTTATTTATAAAGTTGGAGGTCTTAACTTTTTAATACTTGATGGGTTATTTTTTTAAATTATAATAGTCTTCTTCAAATAAACTATAACTAATAGAGTGGTATTCCATTGACAAACTAGCAAAAACAAAGCCTTTAAACATCTAAGTTTGGGAGAGAAGAACTTTGGTTTAATTAAGTCTCATAAACAAGACAGAGATTGAAAGAATTTTACCGTTAAAAAAACCACCGTTGTTGCCAAAATTCAAACATGCAAATACATCCAACATTTATAGTCTTATTAAGTCAAACAATCAAACATGTAAATTTCCAAACAACAACCATCACATCACGATACAAACCATTGGAATGAGGCCATCACGTGTGATACACCGTACAGTGATAGAGGTGTATCACACTCCGCACCGTCCATCCTTCTATAAGGGTGTAAGGGGTGCTCACCTAATAGGTGAGTCCCCCCTCTTACACGTAACCAACCAGAATAAGCCACGTCAACTCCCCTCTAACACTCCCCTAATACCCCTTTTTGATGGCGGCACTCCCCTCTTAGGTGAATTGGTTTTTTTTTTAAAAAAAAAAAAAAGGAAACTTTTGATTGGTCAAGCTCTCCCTCTCTCCTCTCTCTCTCCTCCCCCCTCTTCGGCAGCTCCCCACCGTTTTAATCCCTCTCTCTCTTCACCGCTGGAGTTGGCGGCATATATGCCGAGCGGAAAGAGGGGACCCCGATTGCAAATCGGTGGGTGCCCCGCCCACCCTAAATATGCTAATTATGAAAGTTACTTGATATTTAGGGCATTCTACGATTTTAAAAACGTGCAAAGAGAATATTGTTTTGGGAAAATTACGGCAGTAGCCGCTTAACCAAGCTTTTTACGAAAATAGCCATTTGACCAGGTTTTATGCACCTTCCCATCCAAGTGAACACCCATTTTATGCACCTTCAATCCAGCCACAAACAAGCGGACACGTGTCACACCCCAATTTTCCACGTGTCACCGGTGGGCCGGTGGGGAGTACGTGACGTAGTTGATATCATCATAGTCAAACCACACAATTTAAATGCACAGCGGAAGCAAAATTTATTACAATCCGATATGAAGTAATATCCAAGTATTACAACGGAAAGTAAAAGATCCACAGGCGGATCGCAAAATAAAATAAAACATTGTTCAACAGACTTCAGACATCTAAGCTTTCGAGACTTCTATTTGATGCTAGGGGAAACCAGCCTATTACGCGTAGTACCTGCACTTAGTCTTTTTGGGAAAATACGTCAGTTTTCACTGGTAAATACAATTTAACTGACTCATTTTGAAAATATTTAAAAAACTGGTTTGAATGCACAAGGCACAAAACATTTTATAACTTGGGAATAATTAATCAATTTAATCTTGTAAAAGAATTACATGTTCGTTATGCGTTCAGTCGCCCGGGTCGTGCCGGGTTTAAGGTTAATTGACACACCACTCAGTATAAATCCGCGGCGGGTAGCCAACGTTTATACCTTAATAAATATGGACACATTACCGGGTGTACGCCTACACCCGGGTGTCAAGGTCGTGGCCATTTCTTAAAATGATGCCAAGGATATCCGGGACATGGTCATTAAGCTCCCAAAGGCGTAAAACAAACAAAACCAGTTTTTAAACGGGTCACATTGATAATACCCAACTACTAATGAGTTAGGGTCAATTGCCCGACCAAGCGGTATTTTATATACCGTACCCCCAAGCCCATATAAGGGAAAATAAGTTAAAAGTATTTACCTGAGCTAAATATAAATTTAATCCCAACCGTATACCACCAAGCAAGTACAGGTAGCTTTTACTGGGCTCCTAAATCTGGAACGAAGGTTTTTAATAACTTATTAGATTTCTGACGGGTCTTTAATTTGGCCTAAGCCTAGACCGGTTAGTTCTTAAATGACGATTACGGTTTAAACGCATGATAAGGCGAAGACCGTTTTTAGAATGTGGTTCTGACCCAACAAGCTTGCATACTTGTTTAATATGGGTAACTTAATCACATTCTGGATTTTGAGACCGAAATGATATGGTTTGACCCGTTTCGGCTATAATGGGTAAACTAGTTACCTACGCCGATCCGAACGCATAAAGTGCGTAACGAGTAACCATAAGAGTCAAATACAAGTTTCCTAAGTTGATATGCCTTAAACATGTTGTGATATCAGAAGGATACCTTCCATTATGCCCAAAATGGTTTTAAACCCAATTTATGCCTCATAAGGGCATTTTGGTCATTTTAAAGGGTGTAAGAGGGTCTAAATAATAACCTGAGTTACAGGTCTGATTAAATCAGTAAACCTACTCATTTTACCAAGTTATAACAGTAGGGTATAAGTCCTTATGTGAAATTTATCAATCTTAATCCTCCCAGACTCCGCAGGGGCGTTTTGGTAATTTCACATATGCTTAAAAGGTCAATACTGGAATTCTGATCTTAAGGTATTCTCCTACTGTTTAAAATATAAAATTTTACTGAATACATCAGTAGGTTTCAACCTCATATGCTTAAATAGGTTCTAGCACATACTTATGCGTTTAAAAAGCTTTAAAAAGGCGATTTGGAGCCATTTCCGGGTTTTATAAAGAAAGATGATATTTTTTAAAATTCCAGAAGGCTCAAAATAATATATTTAATATATTAGATCAGTAGAAAAAGGTTTGGGGTCAATCGGATTTATAAAACTCATTTTATAGCCCAAAAGGGCAAAACCGGCATTAGCCGAATTAAGCTTAGAACATCAAGTTATGCTCAGCCTAAAATTAAATAAAAATTTCTAAAAATCCCAAAATATTATTTTAATACAGTAGGTACAAAGTTTTGTATGAAAATTTGGGTTTAGATAGGCTATATGCAATTTACGCTAATTAATTACTAAAGAAGCTTCTAATTACGCTATTGAGCATAACTCCTAATCTAGACCTCAGACTGATGTCAAATTTTATGGACAAGTTTATAATTCAGTAGTGAAGGTTTCTATTCTCTCACATTTTCAAAAAATATTGTTTTAAGGTCAAAAGGGCATAACGGTCAACAATTCGGCATATAACGGAAACTTGCAAATGAATAGGATAACTAAGGATTCAGGTTGTATAACCTCAGAGGGTTACACTAACCTATAACATGATCCTAAAGGAATCCTAAGGCATATCTAAATAAGTCTAATTCGGGTCAGAACTGAAAGTCAAAGCAAAAGTCAACTTTCACGACTTTCGGCTCCGAACCGGCCTATACTTAGAATTGTCGGATTGAACATGCTTAGACATGTTCAACTAATATTTACCAAGTTGTTAAAGTGGCAAAACTGATTTTATGACTTTAATTTAATAGTTATGCATTTCATTTAGAAATAACCCGTTTGACTTTCATTTGACCCGACAATTAAACTAAGTAAACGTGGTAAGGAGGCGCCCCTTTGAGGCTTAATTACCTACCTAATTACGGTCACGTAGCCATGTTCGTTGCGAACCATAGCTTAACCGTTTAAAAGTCAAAGCGTTTATCGATAACGCTTGACTTTTCGGTTTAAAACGCTAAATAACTAAACTAAGCAAGAAGGAATGACTTACAAGAGTCCAAAGGACTGAAAAGAGGTTCTCAAGAAGCTCAAGACCCTCAAAGAATACAGGGCAGTTCAGAAAGAATGAATGGGCAAGTGAATTCTAAAATCAAAGGGGTATATATAGGTTTTCAAGAGCCGTTAAGATCGTTCCTCGATAAACGGGATTCGATCTCAGCCCTACAAGTATGCCCATAGATTTAGAAAACCATGGGTGCACAAAAACCAGCCCATAGAATCAATTGAGAGAGACAAAGAGCAAAACCAAAGCTGGTTTTTGAAAATTCTGGGACTGGCACATGTATACGGACCGTATGGGGTCCTGTATACGGTCCGTAAGGACCAGGTCTGATCTGCATATCTTTCATATATTGACAGTTTTGGCCCCTGCACCCCCAAATGCCATTTCCGACACATCCAAGACCCGTTAAACCATTTTTAAGGCTCTACAAAGATGCCTAAGCATAGGGAACATGAAACATGCTCAAAAATATGCCGGATGTCGGTTCGTTTGGTCGTACGGTCCCGTTGTTCGGCTAATTACGACGAAACACGGACGGACGCTAAAAACGATCCAAATTACGCGACGAATGGAATTTTATCATGCCACACACTAAAATAAAATATTTTAGTACTTACATAAATTTTTGGGTGTCCGGGGATATTCAGAACGCGAGATATGCGCAAAAGTGCAAACTTGTGCACTTTTTGACACTTTTAGTCCCTGCAAGACATAAAAGTTTATTTTTGCGCACCAAACACCTCTAATCATATACCTAAGCTATATAAAGGATAAATATGGTATGTTTAACTTATGAATATATTCCGGAAGGTCCGTCACCATACGATTCAACCTCCTTTTGCAGTTTGACGCAATTAGTCCCTTAATTGCGCAAAGTAGCGCGAAATGCCGTTTAATGACATCTAAGCCTTCCATGGCCCATATTAATCATTCCCAAGCATATAATTAAATATTAATATGCTCTCGTTCACTTAAATGGTCACCGAATGGCGTAGATTCAAAAGTTGACGCTTTAGGCCCCTCTATTGCGCAAACTTGCGCATTTCATCATTTATTAGCATTGAAGCCTCATCTAATCCATATTAGGCATCCTTGATAGTATTATTAAACATCACGATGCTTCGGGTTTGCTAAAAGGCCATTCAGAGGTATAATTAAACATATTGACGCTTTTAGTCCCTCTAACTTACAAAGTTGCGCGTAACTTTACTTATAGGCATAAAAACCTTAGTTGGCCATTACTTGGCATTCCCGAGAGTATAATTAAATATCATGAAGCTCCCGGTTTGTTAAAAGGTCACTCAGAGGTAAGAATTAACATGTTGACGCTTTTAACCCTTTATTGCGCAAACTTTCAATTAATTACGCAAACGGCTACACTTTACCATCAAGTGGCACATTTGTGAATATCACCATCGTGAGAGGTTATTTAGAAACTTATTTTAGGTATGCTAACACTTCCAGTCCTTTCAAAATCAAAGTTTTCGATTTTTCAAAAAAATTAGTCCCTAAATTTCACTGTTTGACTTCATTAGGGTTTATTACACGTGTCAATGCATCATTGGACGTGATTTTACGAGGTGTTACAACACGTGTCCCTCTTACCTGAACCGGCTTTATGCCGCCACACATGTCAGCCGAGCCGCTACAAGTACAAGCCGAGCCGCTTCGCCCCCTGCCCCACAAGTACAAGCCGAGCCGCTACAAGTACAAGCCGAGCCGCTACAAGTACAAGCCGAGCCGCTTCAGTAGTATTTTTTTAAAAATATCAAAATACATCAAAAAAATATCAAAATACTCTTTTCTCCATATTTTTTTATGAAGGCCGTCTAAGAAAAATATTAAAAAAATTTATACACATACTAGCGGCTTAGATCCAGGGTGTAGCGGCTTGGAATGGGGCAAAGCGGCTCGGCTTGGCCATGAAGCGGCTCGGCTTGGGCATGAAGCGGCTCGGCTGACATGTGTAGCGGCATAAAGCCGGTTCAGGTAAGAGGGACACGTGTCCGCTTGGTTGTGGCTGGATTGAAGGTGAATAAAATGGGGGTTCACTTGGATGGGAAGGTGCATAAAGCCTGGTCAAATGGCTATTTTCGTAAAAAGCTTGGTCAAGCGGCTACTGCCGTAATTTTCCCTATTGTTTTTTCATTCGAAATAAAAGTTGTATGTTGGGGAAAAAGCTGAGCAAAAGAGGCAAGGAAGGGGACTTTACATAAAGCTAGAAAGCAACCGGACACACGTGCGGGTGTGTATCAAAGTTAACACCACACTCTTAACTACACTTTTCTTTTCTTTTCTTTTTTTTTTTTTACCTTTTTTCCTTGTCCTCTTTGTTGGCAGTTTCTCGTATTTCTAAATAAGAAAATTATTATAAAAAAAATTAAACGGTGATTTTGTATGTTTAGTTTAGGGGGAGACTATGTAGATATTCAGCTTAAAAAGGATTTTTTTGTCTTATGTGTATACCCTGCAGTGTTGAGCTGTGGCCAAAGCACAGCGTTTTAGTCCGGTCAACCAGATGAAGACTGACGGGTGTCTGACGGGTCTTTTGACCGGACCAAAACGCCGAGCTTTGGCCGCGTTTTGGTCCTGTCAACCAGACACCCGGCCAGTCTTTTGTCTGCTTGACAGGACCAAAACGCGGCCAAAGCTCAGCGTTTTGGTCCGGTCAACAGACCCGTCAGACACCTGTCAGTCTTTTGTCTGGTTGACCGGACCAAAACGTCGCGCTTTGGTCACAGCTCGATACTGTAGGGTGTGCATATATGACAAAAAGCCCTTTTGGTGTGCATATAGGCAATTGGTGTGGCAATAGGTACACCCTTAGTTTAATTTTTATATATATTTTTTTACTTTTATGTGTTATTATTATATATATATATATTGAGCTATATAGATTGATATATATATTTTTTGTATTTGAAATATGTATTTTTAGCATATATACACTTATCTACATTATTTTTCTAAAAAAGGGTGGATCACTTTTTTACAAACAAATTATATATGATAATATCGATGTAACTGTGATGCCTTCACAAACAAAATATGATGGATATGAAACTAAAAAAAAAAGTTTAGGTTAAAACAGGTGTTGATTATACGAATAATGTATCCGGCATGCACGTTTTAGAGAGAGAGATAACCCAAGTGATGGAAGAGAAACATAGTAAAAGAGAAACAAATATGATATTGTTAAATATGATGAGAAAGTTTCAAATGAAAACCACTAGTTATTGTGAAAACTCGAAAACTAATTAAAAAAGCCAAAAAACATACTATTTTTTTTTTTTGCATACCAATTAATATATAAAAAAATTTAAAAAAAAAAATTATAGTGCATATGTGTACTACACAGGTGTATTATTACACATGTGTACTACAAATTTTTTTTTTTTTTTGAAAAAAAGCTTTTTTTTTTATAAAAAACCTGTGATTTTTATAAAAAAATTGGAAAAAAAATTTTGGTGTGTTTTTTAGGCTTTTTTAGTTAGTTTTCGAGTTTTCACAATAAAAGTGATTTTCATTTGAACCATCCCTCTAAACATCATATGTATCTATACTATATATAGGCAAAAGATAAAAAAAAACAAATACCTTTAACGTACAAACTGAAAGTATTGCTGAAAAAAAACACGGTGGCATTTTCGTAATTATTTATTCGTGTAGTAATTATCAAAAGTACCATACAAATGATCTTGGAGGGTAATTTTATAAAATGATATTGTAAGGTAATTTTGATCTTTGTATGGTAATTTTGTAGAGTATCATAGTTAGTCAACAAATGATATTGTAAGGTAATTTGATCTTGTAGAGTAATTTTGTAGAGTATCATAATTACTCTACAAATGATCTTGTAGGGTATTTTGAATCGTATGTTGTTTAATAAACTACTAGAGTAATTTTGATACACTTGTAGAGTAATTTTGATAATTACCCTACAAACACATTTTACAAAGAAAAAAATTACACCATTGGTCCTTGGGGTTTCTTCCAAATTTCAAAGTCGGGTACTAATAGTTTTTCATTGCAAAATCAGGTATTAACGTTCTAATTTGTCACAATGTTGAGTACTAAGACCAAACCTTGTTAATTTTTTTGTTAAGTCTTACTAAAATGACTAAAATGCCCTTTAATAACTAGAGGGTCTTTTTTTATTAATTATATTTGACTGAAAAAATTTTAAGTAATGTTTTTCTTTTTTATTTATTTTTTTAAAAAAATTAAATGGATTTGAAGTTTATTATTTCTAAACTTTGAGTTTATAAATAATATGTTAGTAAAATAAACTTTTTAACTTAATCTAAATAATAAATCAAGTTAAGATTTATAAAAAGTTTTGTAAGTTGAAATTAATATGGGGCTTTGCGATTGTGTGATAAAAAGAACAAATAACATGTGATATTCGTACCAGTTTGCGATGTTACGTACAAGAATTGCATCACCGGAGTTCCGGTATACTGATGCGGCTCTGATCAGTTGTAGAGATGAAATTGAGCTGTGAAATTGTGTGGGAATGAGGTCGCATCGGGTCAAGCGGTGTATATTAACAAAAAAAAATGAGTTAAACGGACAACTTTTAGGGATTCGATATGGCCAGAATCTGGTGACTTTGCCTGAGAAGACCTCCTGAAAGGTGGTCTTTCTTTTTGTTTAATTTAACAAGTTTGGTTATTTAACATATATACTCCATGCGATTTCTAAGTTTTACAAAATGACTAAAAACTTTAATTATTAAAGGGCATTTTAGTAAGACATAACAAAAAAGTTAACAAGGTTTGGCCTTATTACTCAACATTGTGACAATGTTTGGCCTTAGTACTCAACATTATGACAAAGTTTGGTCGTAGTACTCAACGTTATGACAAATTAAAACGTTAATCCCTGATTTGGCAACAAAAAACTATTAGTACCCGACATTGAAATTTAGCAAAAACCACAAGGACCAACGATGTAATTTTTTCTTTTACAAAATTACCCTACAAGATCATTTGTAGGGTAATTTTGATAATACTCTACGAGTAAATAATTACAAAAATGTCGTCGCGTTTTTTTTTTACTTTTTACGTCTTTCGTACGTTTTATACGATAAGACTGTTTAAACAGGAACTTTTCCCACTATATATAATGCATAAGATAAGGGTATTTTTTAAAATACCCAAAAGTTAAGATTTTTTTTTAATGCTTAATGTACAACCTAAAATGAGGATAAATTAGTTTTTCAAATACTGATTAATTACGTTTTAATCCCTTCGTATTAATTACACTTTAATCCCTAATCTTTAACAAAAACTTAATTAACTAAAAACCGATTAACCAGAATCCGAATTAACCAAAAACGACAATCGATCTTTTTGTACAATCGTTTGGCCAAAATTAACCGACCCAAATCATTCATAATTTCATATATTTCTAGCTTTTAATCTTCAGTTCATATATTTCATATTTATATCTTCATTTTATGTATTCCATCGCATGCATTTATAACCCAACTTCATGTATTTATAAGCAAAGGTTTTAGCCCAAGTTTGATTTTGGCTATTAAACGAATCAAACCAAAAACCGACAATCTAACCAAATAAACCAAACAAATTAACCGAAAACCGATTGGTTAATAAAATAGATTAATCGATAACTTCGGTTTCAATTGAGGATAATAACCGAAAGGAACAATGCACACCCTTGCAGTGTTTATGTATAAAGTTCAACCTAAAATGATGGTAAATTAGTTTTTCAAACATTAATTATGCTTTAATTCCCTCATCTTAATTACACTTTAATTCCCTAATATTTAACAAAATGATAGATAACTAAATAGTAGTTACACTTTATTACCTAATAAAAAAACTAGTTACCCCCACGATTTTTAAACGGTCATAACCTTTTTGTACGTTAATATTTTTTAGAAACATATTACATCATAAAAACGAGTATTTTATTCTCTTTAATTTGAATATAGAATTGATATAGTTTTTTAATTAAAAAACTGATATGTTACGTGATTAACAATGTCTACGTGAGAGCAATAACTGAATCTTTAACCGAAACCGAACTAAAAACAAACGAAACCGAATTAAAATCAACCAAAAACTGAATTAACTAAAAACCAATTAACCGAACTCCGAATTAACCAAAACCAATTATCGATTTTTTTGTACCCTCATTTGACCAAACTTAACTGAACCGAACCAAACCATTCGTATTTCATATATTTCAGCTTTTATACCTTCGGTTCATATATTTCATATTTTATACCTCAATTTTATGTATTTATAGTTCCATTTCATGTATCTTACCTCAATTACATGTATTTCTAAACAAAAGTTTTAACTCAAGTTTGGTTTTGGCTATTAACCGAAATTAAACTCAAACCAAAAACCATCAATCTAAAATAATAAACCGAACCGATTAACCGAAAACCAATTGGTTAATAAAATAGACTAACCGATATCTTCGGTTTCGATTGAGGATAATAACCAAATCAACCGAACAATGAACACCCTATCATTCTGTCAATGTATGTGTTTCCTGCCGTATCACGTGGGCACGCTTCTAATAGACACGTATACACAATCAGACAATCGTATGCTAAGTCCGAAAGACGCTTCCATCAAGTTATTTTAATATTGCAGGTCAGATCTAAACTTGGGTAAGATGAGAACCAGTCCCTCATCCTCCAACACCAAACATGGATTTCAATGGCGTAATATCAACAAATCATTTGTTCTTACCTCTTATAAGCATATCTTAAAAGTCTTGAAGTTTAAATAGCACACTTATATTGTAACATCAAAAGGACACAACAGGAAAAGTTCAAATGATATGTTGTAGGATGGGGTTAAGCCTAGGTAGGATGCTTTTGTGCATGCTTAAAATACACGTCATCACCACAATCATCATCAAACTGAGAGATAGCTAGCTACATAAACAACCCACAACCCACAATGTTTGTTATTCTTACATAACTTGTATTCTATGCAGAATACAAAATACATAGTATCACACCGCGTATGCTTCTACGAGATACTGTTTATTTATACATACATCGTACAATTTGCAGATGCAAATTCCCCCGTTTTGACCGACCGCGCATACAGCTGCCCCAAAGCAAAACAACAAGTATTCACTTACTTGACCCGCACCATTCTTCGAGTGTGGGAGCTGCTACTCCAATATTTTTCATGTCGTAAATATTGGCTGATTAAAAGGATTAAACAAATTTTAGTAACAAGTTTTAACCTATAAGTATGATAAACGAATTATCTTAGTAATGATAAAAAAATACATATAACCTTTACACTCATTCCTTGATATATTATCTGTATATGAATTATGACATGGTCCCCAATCCCAATCTAACATTATTCCAAATGCACCTTTATAACATGCTTTTAACCGAATAGTAAAGGCTAGACATCATCAAACCCATAAAGACTGTGAACTCAGCAATCGCCTAACCTTATTAAAAAATAAAGAGTTAACTTCCGTTTTGCTCCCTATGGTTTGGTCACTATAACGGTTTTGCCCCAATCATTTCAAAACGGTCATTTTCCTCCTTGATGTTTTGATCTTGTCGCTTGTTTGCTCCCCGGCTCTAACTCCATCCATATTGTATGTTAACTGGAAGGGTATTTTGGTAATTTCAAGTACAACGTAAGGGTACTTGGATCTTGTATGTTAACTTGAAATTACAAAAATACCCTTTCGGTTGACATACAATATGGATGGAGTTAGATCCGGGGAGCAAATAGGTGACAAGATTGAAACATTAAGGAGGAAAATGGCCGTTTTTAAATGATTGGGGCAAAACCGTTAAAGTGACCAAACCATAGGGAGCAAAACGGAAGTTAACTCAAAAATAAATGAAAAAAAAGCCATGTCATCTGGACACTTGATAGAACAATAACTCTTTTGAGTCTAAAACAGAAGGCAAGATTATATGGTCATTATTTACTACTATACTAGTACCAGCAACACCGCTAATAGAATAAAATGAATAAAAACAAAAAAAAAAGTTAATAAATTTGATCCTATACTTCAATTCAAAGGGGTCTCCAAATTGATACTCAAATCACATATAACTCACTACTGGTGTGAAAAACAAACAAGAACAAGTGTTTAATTTATAAAAATTTACAGTATAAATAAGATACACCAGTAAGATACTAAAATTTCACTCATATGGGCAAACCTCACCCACTGGGACATCCGGCTAAAAAACCCCTTTTTATATATGATATAAAAATACAAATAACATAAAGTGTATGTGTATATAAAAAAAAAAACAAAAATGAAAGTACTAATAATAGTAATGAACTACCGATAACAACAAGCAGTGATAAAACTATATCAATGTGCCCTCTATTATCTTATCCGAATAACGTATCACCCCGAAAATGTCCCGAAAAACATAATGCTTACTTTGATTGGATAATTTTTATGTTGAGTAAACTGCCAAAATGGTCCCTGAGGTTTGGTCACTTTTGCCACTTTAATCCAAAACTCAAACCTTTTGAACCTGGGTCCTTGTGGTTTCAATTTTGTTGTCATTTTCATCCAAAAGCAAAATCTGGTCAGATTTTTTAGTTAACATCCAGCTTTTTTGTCTTTTTCCTCCCTTTTAATGAAGAGCAAAATCGTCAGATTTTTTTAATTTGTTATAATAAAACGTTAAAAGGCCATTTTGTCCTTCATTAAAAGGGAGGAAAAAGACAAAAAACTGGATGTTAACTGAAAAATCTGACAAGATTTTGATTTTGGATAAAAATGGCAACACAATTGAAACCACAGGGACCCAGATTCAAAAGGTTTAAATTTTGGACTAAAGTGGCAAAAGTGACCCAACCTAGGGACCATTTTGGCAGTTTACTCTTTTATGTTTTATGCTTACTATTTCAACTTGTGCAAGTAAAACCACTATGCTTAAATATTGAAGGAGGCTTTTAAATATTTAACTTTTTTTTATTAAGGCCCCGCATATCGTTAAACCATATTATGCCACCCATGTAGAGGAGGTTAAATAGGTCGTGTTCGTGGGTTGCTGGGTCGAACCCAGATACTACACCAAAACCATGTCTAACACATGAACCTGAATAATACGACATGAATTTTTGTGGGTTGATATGAACACCAATTGTTTAACACTTGAACCCAAAAATTTATGCATGTCTTTTTTGCATAACAATGCTTTAAAATCACAAAGTTACCACCAAAAGTACAAATGTAGTTAAAATAATGATGCTTAAAATATACAATTTGATGCTCATTACTCTTCTATCTTTTAAATTATGGCAGAAAATACCCAAAAATTTGAACTTTTACATAATAATGTTTTTTTTAACTTATATATAACAGATTTAAAGGGTCGGCCAGCCGGGTTCACGACCCGTTCAGTTAAGTATGTTCGCGGTTACAACCCAAAACCGACCCGAAGTCGTTTAGACTGAGCCAAAACCAGAATTTCGTGTTAGGTTCATGTCGTGCTTTTGTGTCGTGACAAATTTTTACAACCCCCCCCCCCCCCCCCCGAACTTTTCGATGCGTAGTGTTATGAACAGTAACTTCGTATAGAATTAAGAAAAAAAAACAAACATACCAGCATGCACATCAGGGGTAGCAGCAGCTGTGGCATCGACAATAACAGTAACAGACTTGTAATCAAGTGCTACAGCATCAAAAACAGTCTGCCTTATGCAATTCGGAGTTTGAACGCCTGTAATTAAAAATAAACCTATACTAAACTACAGAAATAACATATTAAAACCAGAATTATTTAAAGAAAAAGTTGATTTACCAACAGCAACCAAACTATCAATCCCTGCTCCTTGTAGAACTGAATGAAGTTGTGTAGCAAAAAATGCACTAAAGCGCGTCTTTACCACCTTATAATCTTCTTGTTTGATGACTAGACCATCAACCAGTTCTGCACCTTTGCTCCCTTTTGAGGTCGGTTTTGGTTTTCCTTCAGCGTAAAAGTGTCTTCTAAAGAGCTCAACGTCTCTTCCCAGCGGGTCATGCTCTCGCACAACCTACATGAAAACCTATGTAGTTAATATCCCGATATATCAGTGATATATCGGTTATCGGTCCCTTGCCGAGATAGCGGTACAAAATATTGGTCAGAATATCGGTACCGATAATATCAGCGATTGTCCGATATTTGACCGATATAGGAGTAATAGGACCAATATTTGATCGATAAATCACCGATTTTCCCGATATCAGTACCATTCTTCTTATTTCTACTGTTCAGTTTTCTTCTTATTGCTGCTATTAGTGTTTTAAGTCTTAATTGTTAGTTGTTACCGTTAAATGTTAGTGTTTTAAGTCTTAGTCAGTTCTTACTTGTTACAATTGTTAGTGTTAAATTGCTATATGTATAAATTTAGCATGATATTAAAATTACCGATATCCCACCGCGATAACCGATATCTCAAATATCGGTCCTTGACGGATATCCGATATTTTACCGCACTAACTACTTAGATGAAAACTTTATTAGATATAAAAACATGAAAAAAAAAAAAAGAAAAATGAAATTTAACTTCATGACATGCAACATTACTGTCTCTACTTGGTGGACTTTACAATTTACATAAAACGGTTTTTGTTCTACATCAATATGCACCTAATTAAAACCTAAAGGTAGGATGTTTATATATGATGTTTATATAGAAAAGTACCCAAACAACAAGGAAGCCTCGGCGTCTAGCATCCTCAACGGCTTTGATAACGTTGGGGACGATAGCTAGGCCACCAGCAACACGGATTGAGCTATCTGCCAGCAGAAAGTCATTCTGGAAAGCAGAGCAACACCACACAGAAAAAAAAATCAAGTTGCAAGGATGAACTGATTGATACTAACGAAACGAGGAAAGAAAGGGAACCTGCATATCGATAACGAGAAGAGCGGTGGTGTTGCAAGTGTGATCAGCCGCCATTACTAGCCCTCACAAGATCAATCACTGCCCCAATGATAGTTAGTTTTATAACGGTTTGGACTTTTGAGTAATGGTGGGGCTTCTAAGTCGATGTGACTTGTGAGAAAGAAAAGAGGAAAATGTGTTTTGTGTGTACAAATTGGAAAAGACGGAAACATACCATGTGATGTTAGAAGTGATGTTACGAGATCGTGTGTTCGCCTAACTTGACTTTACAAGAAACTCATCTACATTTTGGTAAAGATGGAAACATACCATGTGAGCACATCGGTCCCAACTCCCAAGAGAAGACAAAGATATTATCGATGATCGAATGTAAAGCAAATAAGTATGCAAACCTTAGTATTGATGCTAAGAGATCGTCTAAAATGACTATATCAGAAAGCCATCTACGTTTTTAACGGTATGAGCTGGAACGCCCATACGATAATTCCTATCACAGGAGTAGAATAGCTGGTATTTACAACGCGGGTAAAACATCTATCTATATGGTTTAAAGATTGCACGAAAGCTGACAGGGTATGATTAATGATATATATATAAAATAAAGGAGTACCTACCCAAACAACGAGGAAGCCTCGGCGTCTAGCCTCCTCAACGGATTTGATAACGTTGGGGACGAGAGCTAGACCACCATTAACACGCATAGGGCCATCTAAAAGAAATGTAATGTGCAAACCTTAGTAGTGATGCTACGAGATCGTGTGTTCGCCTAACGTGACTTTAGTAGAAAGTCATCTACATTTTGGTAAAGATGGAAACATAGCATGTGAAGACATCGGTCCCAACTCCCAATGGATGATAGATATTATTGATGATCGAATTTAAAGAAAAAGTAGGTTGTTTGGCAACTATTGAATGGGTAAGTGTTGTACCAGTAAGAGGTTTGAACCATTAAGTGATGAACCAGTAAGAGGTCTGAACCAGGGGCGGACCTAGGTTAAGCCCAGGGTGGGCGGGCGCACCCCTTGACAAAAAAAAAAAGTTAGTGTATTTTTAGGCAAAAAAAACCCGACCGCACCCCCTGAAAATACGCTTAAACCACTCATCTGCACCCCTAGAAAATAATTTCTAGGTCCGTCACTGGTCTGAACCATTAAGAGCCAGTATAATGCTTAACCATTCAGAGGCAAATGTCTGACCAATTCAGATAAAAGGTCTTAACCATTCAGACTCAGTATAATGCTTAACTATTCGGAGGCAAATATCTAAACCATTCAGACAACTGCTCGAGAAACAAACATTCTGAACCATTAAGTGCTAAAGCAGTAAGAGGTCTGAACCATTAAGAGCTGAAACATACAGCCCCGTAATGTGACTGCAAACCTTAGTAGTGATGCTAAGAGATACTGTGTTCATCTATAATGACTTTATGAAAAAGTCATCTACATTTTAACGGTATACGCTGCAATGCCCATACCATAATTTCTATCACACGGGTAGAATAGGTAAAACACTAAAACATGTATCTATATGATTTAAAGATTGCAGGAATCCTAGGGAAAAGTTGTTTATTTGTCATGGATAGTGATGATGAAACAACAATCAATCAGATAATAAATTATTCACAAATGACTAGTTGAGCTAACACATAATGCACATATACAATAGTAGTCGGTAACTACAACTAAATTAACAAGAAAAAAAAAAAGTAAAAACAGTGTATGATCAATGATGTATATATAAATACCCAAACAACGAGGAAGCCACGGCGTCTAGCCTGCTCAACGGCTTTAATAACGTTGGGGACGATAGCCAGAGCACCATCAACACGCATAGAGCCATCTGCCAACACAAAATCATTCTGCAAAACAAGTCAAATAGCAAGCAAGGGTTGACTACTGATTAATAATATCCAAAACAAAGGAATGAAGAGAACCTGCATGTCGATGACAAGAAGAGCGGTGCTGTTGCCAGTGGCCATTGATAGCCCTCGGAAGATAACACCAGTGTTGACTGTTCAGAGTTAAGACCGGAGAGATGGTGGTGGTATCAAATTAGGGCTGTTTTTTAATGAATGGTGTTTACTCTTGAATATCCAACACGATTACAAACTAATTGTACAAACTAATTGTAGGTAGACGAGCAACAAGCTGCGTCGCTACCCCTTTCTGAATAGCAAACCCTACCCTGCTAAACACAAAATTCTGCCCCTTAACTAATTGGAGATGTCAAAGAGTAAAACCACGAGATGTCTAACATATGGCTATGGCTATGGCTGTTCACGAGCCGAGTCAGAGCAAGCTTGGATCGGCCTGATTATAAATTGAGCTGGCTTGTTTTGGTTTTAAATCAAGTTAGTTCGGTTTGGCTTGTTTGGCTCGATTTTAAAAAGAAAAATTGACATATGGCTTTTAAAATTCAATAGTCTAAAATATTTTTCAAAAGAGGATATCCAAAATAAGCTCAACCTAATACATTACAAGCCAAAATCAAGATTAACAACACAAAATGAATTCTAAATTTCAGCGAAATACAATATATGTTTATTAGCATGGTAATCAACGTTCAAATATGTTATAGATATCAAATTTCACTCTTAAATACATGTAAATAACAATCAGTTTTGTTGTCATATATTATAATGTATATAAAAAAATATATATTAAAAGTAAAATAATTCGAGCTAAGCCTAGCCGAGCTAATAAGCAAGCCAAACCGAACCAATTTGGCTCGTTACGAGCCGAGCCGAGCTAGGCTCACTTTCTAACCGAGCCAAGCCGGCTCAGCTTAATTTCAAAACGAGCCATGTCGAGCGAACTTTTTTCGAGCTAAATCCGAGCTGGCTTCAAGCAAGCTCCAAAACCCGAGCTTTTTAAACAGCCCTAGTCTAACATAGTCTTAAATAGCCTACACTGAAACTCATGATGAATTACAATGTGATCTACGTATAAACCAATAAAAAAAGTGTTAGATAAAAAAACATGGACTAAAAATTGAAGGCTAAATCCTAACCGTCAGTTATTTAGCATTTGCTTTACACGTGTCACGATCTAAACATTAATATGGGAAATAAATGGTCTTTTTAACATATTGCAACTCAATCATATCATACAAAAAATAACACAAGTGATAACGCGGGTTGGGCCTAACACGTTAGGATCCATCCACCGATCCTCCATCATCCAGATATACTTTCTACGACCTATGACATCTGGCTCAACATGTTCGGGCCCATCCATCGCCTAGACCATCGGTACCAAATAGAGATGAACGTTTTGGTTTTTTGAAAACCAAATCGGTTCCAAACCGGGTTTTTTTCCGGTTCTTCGCCAAACTGGTTCGGTTTCGTCGGTTTTAAAGGCTGGTATGAAACACCGGTTTCTGTTTGGTTTCGGTTCCAAACCGGTTCTTGTGCGTACTTTTTTACTGTTTTGATGACAAAAAAAGTCCGTAATACGAAGCGTATTCTTTTTTATAGTTTTCGAACTATTTTAGGATTAAAAAAACGGTTCCCTTATAAAAATTTTATATAAAGTTCAATAAAATAACCTTTTTTCAAATAAATGGACCGGTTTTTCTTACCGGTTCGGTTTGGTTTTTCGCGTGGAGAAGGGGAACCGTTCCCAAACCTACGGTTTGTACACTAAACCAAACCGGTTTGTACGGAATTAGTTCCAAACTGGTTTCGGTCTAGGTCGGTTATGCCATTGGTTAGGTTAGCTGACAAATGAAATGTTAACCAAAAGCAAGGAAAGTTAACAAAAATCCTTATTTTTATTATCATCTTAGCTATGTAATAATTAATTTTTGTTGCAATATTGATGAACCTATATGATCAATTGTATGAAATTGTGATACCAACTATTATTGATGAAAAAAAGACCTCGACAATTAGCAAATCGTTTTTGGACGGTTTTACCCGTCCGGCCAACTTAACTTGTCAATATATTTGGGCTTGTATTGGGCCTATGTAGAGCCCAATTCTAATGTATTTGAAAATCTATTAACATGGGCAAAGCGCACATGGCCCTAGTGGTGCACAAAAAACCCGAATCCGGACCCGGACCCGAAAAAAAAACCCGGAACCGGGTATTATAAAACCCGGGGCTTTTTATACCCGAACCCGAACCCGACCCTACCCGTAGGGTAGGGACCGGGTATGCATATTTGATCTAAAACCCGAACCCGGAACCGGTTTTTTTTATACCCGGTTTATACCCGAAATCCGGTTTTATAAATACCCGAACCCGGAACCGGGTTTTATAAATACCCGGAACCGATTTTAAAAAAACCCGATTTTGATGTAATCTTGTTTAATTATGTATGCATTAAGACTTCTAGTTCTTATGATTTAACAAAATTATATATGCACTTTGATGTAATCTTGTTTAATTATTAGGTTTCTAATGATATTTGCCACCACTACTTAATTGTTTAGTATATTTCATTACAAGTGAAAACAAATATACCAATATATGTTGGCCCTTCTATTTTCTTTGTTTGTTTAATATCATTATTAGTTTTTGTATTTAATAAATTGTGCCTCTGTTTATAAAGTTCAAAAATAACCACATGAAGAACTATAAATTGTGCCTCTGTTTATAAATTGTGCCTCTGTTTATCAATAGATTTGATGTCTATGTGTGAGAGTTATGTTGTCTATGTGTGAGAGTTATGTTTGATACATTTTATAAGCATAGTTCCGGTCAGGTTTTTTAAATACCCGGTGCGGGTTTTTTCCCAACCCGATGCATACCCGAACCCTACCCGATGAATACCCGAACCGGACCCGAACCCAGAAATAGGGTATTATAATACCCGGGTTTTATAAAACCCGACCCGAACCCTACCCGAACCCGGGTATATAGGGTATACATTTTTGGTAGAAAACCCAGACCCGACCCGGTTTTTAAAAAAACCCGATTTTGTAAAACCCGATCCTACCCAAACTCGATCCTACCCGAAACCCAGTTTTAAAAAAAAACCCGATTTATGCACCACTACATGGCCCTAAATTCTCCTATATATTAATAGAAGAATGAAAAGAACAGTAAAAGTAAAATATATTATCATATAATAAAATATTATATATATATATATATACACATATTAATAGAAGAATGAAATGAACAGTAAAAGTAAATTATTATCTTCCTATATTAATAAACAAAAATCTTTTTGTACACGTGTTACTTTCTGGTGGCTTCTTCCTTTTAATAATAGTATTACATATTAATTTATATACACAAAATATAATATAATATTAATTAATATAGTTAGAGATAAACGTATAAATTCAAATTTAATTAATAATTATCTATAACAAAGATAAATGTATCAAATAATATAATAAGTATAAGATTATTTAATATATTTAGAGATCAAACGTATAATTTCAAATTTAATTAATAGTAAATTACTTTTTGAGTCCCTATGTTTTAGTGGTTTTAACCATTTGAATCTAAAATAAAAAAGTTTAACGTCCTGAGTCTCTAACCGAGCACTCATTCACACGCCATGTAAAAAAATTCAAAAAACCTTTTGTAAGGCCAAGTTCTCTAAGTTCTCACAACTTGTCTGTGTCACTTTCTGGTGCCTCCTTCCTTTTAATAATAGTATTACATATTAATTTATATACACAAAATATAATATAATATTAATTAATATAGTTAGAGATAAACGTATAAATTCAAATTTAATTAATAATTATCTATAACAAAGATAAATGTATCAAATAATATAATAAGTATAAGATTATTTAATATATTTAGAGATCAAACGTATAATTTCAAATTTAATTAATAGTAAATTACTTTTTGAGTCCCTATGTTTTAGTGGTTTTAACCATTTGAATCTAAAACAAAAAAGTTTAACGTCTTGAGTCTCTAACCGCTCATTCACACGCCATGTAAAAAAATTCAAAAAACCTTTTGTAAGGCCAAGTTCTCTAAGTTCTCACAACTTGTCGAAATTTTCATTTTACCCTAACCATATATATTTGTTAAGATAAAATATATTATTTGGATATAAACAATAATTACTAATAAAGTATCAAATCACATGTACAAGTACTTATAGTATATAACTTAGAAGACTAAAATTACAAGCGGATTATCTAAATAAAGTACCAAATTATCTTTAAAGCGAACACTAAATGGTTTTTAAAAGACATATTTTTTTTGCTATTAAGTATATAACATTATATTTACTTAAGCCGTGTAATACACGTGTTCAATATTTTCTTCCAATTTTAAATTTATGTTACTATCAATATGTTTTCATCTTAAAAAAATGGTCCAACTTCCTAATAACATTGAGTTTTAAATATTAAACTTAATTTCAATCATATTACGCAACTAAAGACATTATCATCATGCTAAATAAAGACATTATATAATATTATAAAAATTTTAATTTCAATATTTAAATGTCAACTACTAATTAAAAAAGTTGTTGTAGGCGCTCAAATTTATAGTTTAAAAAACTTTAGTCCTACTTTTTTAAACATATACTTTATTTTTAGTATGATTTTTTTAATATGTAATATTTTCTATATAATGATGATATTCGTATCTTGTCTCATGATCCATATATCTAAAAGTAATATTTATATCAAAGTATTTATTATATCATTAATATACATAGTAGAATTTAATTACAATTCGTTTACCATAACCTCATAACTTATAATTATTTTTAAAAATACTTACAATTTTATGATCATTATTTTTTTATTTTTTAGTGTTACTTCTTTTGAAGACATAATAAAATGGATTGTAGTATCTCAAAAGAGAAGTGAAAACGTAGAAAATTATTTTGAATAGCGAAAATATAACTGTTCTTTTGTTTTACTATTTTATCTAAATAAGTCATTTCATTAATAAGGATTATATACAAGTTTATAATTTACATTTTTTCGTTATTTAACCCGTGTAATACACGGGGTTGTAAGCTAGTATTATAATATAATAAAATATTATATACAGTTTTTTTATAGTTTTATTATTTTCATATTATAATAATTATTATCTTCTTTACTTTTTAAGTGTGATAAGCTTAGTGTTAACTGGTACTTGTATCGAAAATATTGGTTCCTTATCGGTACATGAATGTAGATGATTTTGGATATGAAACAAGCGGTTCTCCATTTTGCTTCATGGTTCTACAATCTGGATTCTTTAAAGACTGGTTAGTGGTTTGGTTTGAAAGGAAAAAACATTTTTTATCATGCTTGTAATGACATTGTTTAATATAAATATACTTGATACTTAATATAGTAAAAAGTTAAAAAAAAAAAAAAAAAAAAACATGATCTTCGTTCAAGTTAATAGACCCTCGTTCATGTTAGTAGGAGGGGATCTACGAGGGAGGCAGGGGTTGCCCGGGATACCCCTCAACTTTTTGGCGAAGGGTAATTTTTTCTTTTCTTCGTAAAATTTTTCTCTTCTTTCCCCATTTTATGTATGAGTAACCCCTGAGCAAATAGCCACTAGACTTGAAAGAAAAAAGAAAATAAAAGAGATTTTAAAGTTTTCCGGCAGGTTTCGGAGTTCTGCCAAGCTGTGAAGAAGATGATGTATCACAGGTTATGAAGACAAGACCCTTATTAAAAGTTTTCTTATGGGCTTTTAAAGAGTCGGCCCAACTATAAATTATAATAGGTATAATAGTCAAAGCCTGATAGTTTATTGTTGTTTTTATTTTCTAAGTTTTCTATAACCACCTCACCCACTTCATCTTCCCCACTTCTCATCACCACCACCACCACCATCTCCACCTTTCAGCACCCCTACCAACATCTCCACATTTCACCATCGTTTACGAAACATGTAAGAAATTTGTTGGTGAATCATATATCAAACATTCATAACCATCATCATCATTACTGGAACTGGAAACTATCTCTACATTCCCCAAACAAATCATTTACTCGTGAATCGCCACAAGCACCGGCCTCCACGCCCGTCTCAGTAACCGATGTCGTAACGTCCCTGACAACACCAACCTCATCCCTCTCCCACCACCACCACGCCATGCAACCAAACCGCCACCAGCACTCCATCGCTTCACCTCATCAAGCAATCCACACGCCGCCGAAGCCACAAGCAAATCCTTTAACTTCTGCCTCACACCGACCATCGACAAACCCCAAAAACATCACCGGATCACTCACTTCCACCATCGAGTTCCACCCCTAGTTTCTGACTTAGACATTGAACTTTTGGTTGAACTTGAGGTGTTGCAGACAAAGAACCATGGGGCCAACTATCTGATTTAGACTTTGAATCTTGATGAATTTTTGTTTGAACTTATGGAGTTTTATGGTTGTGGTGGTTTAATTGTGGTGGTGGTGGTTTAATTGGTGTTGGAGACAAAAAAACAAGAAAGACGAAGAGATAAACGGAAAAGAGAGTGTGGGTATAGGATAAGGTGGGGCCCACTATTTTTTTAATATTATAGTTGGTTGAGAGTTTTAATTATTTTTATTGATAGTAAGGGCAATCTCGTTATTTCACACCTACATAACACCAAAAACTAACTCCCATCCATGTTAGGGACTATCCGGAAACCAAATTGCAAAAGTTTGGGACTATAGCTGTAGTTTTAGAAAGTTAGGGACTAAAGGTAAAAATGGAGCACACCACAGGGACTATCCGAGCAGTTTTCTTTTATTTTTACTAGGTTATAACCCCGTGTATTACACGGGTTAAATAAATGAATTTTATATACTAAATAATACAATATATTTTTAAAAACCTCTTTTATTGCACGGGTTGAATAAATGTAATTTTATATATCAAATAATAAAAAACGTGTATTACACGGGTTGAATAAATGTAATATCTTTTACCAAATAATAAAAAAAAGTTATATCTTTAAAAACGCTCGTGCATTACACGGCTTAAATAAATATGATTTTATATACCAAATAAAGAAAATTATATTTAAAAAACTAATGGATATATTCGGTACGCGATAGATATGGTTACTACGGAGATGATTATTAAAAAGAATGGTCAAACATGTTATTCAATAAGCAAATAAGCAGCCATTTGAATGATAAAATATAAATTACGTTTAAAAAACCCATAATAAATCTAATTTTATATGTAAAGTAATATTGAAAGTTATATACAATTTGTTAAAATTTATGTAATAAAATCGTTATAATAATTTTTTTAATAATGAAAATAAAAATAAATAATATATTAATTTTGGTGATAAATAATTTGGTTATTTAAAATATCTTAAATTAATAATATTTAGTAGGAGAGTTATCTATAATTAATTAGAAAAGATTAAACTAAATAATAATTATCTATAAGTTATTAAACTAAATAATATTTAGTATGAGGGTTATCTATAATTAATTAGAAGAGATTAAACTAAAACAAAACTTATCCATAAGGCATGACCTAATATGATGACAAGTGTCCTTTAAATGGTTTCTTTTATTATAGAGTAAAGATTATAATTAGAGCATCCCCAATAAGGTGTATTTGAGTGTTTTTAAGCAGAGAGAAAGGTGAGGTGGATGAGAGAGTGCGTGAGGTAGAGGAGAGAATGTGTGGTGATGTATGTAGTGACAAACATGTATTTAAGGAGAGAGAAAGGTGTTGTGAGAGGGAGGGAGGAGAGAGGAGAGCGAGTGTTGTTTTTAAGACCGTGGGGTATGGTGGGGCTTGGGTTGGGATTAGGTTGGGGCATGAGTTGACACGTGGCTTGGGGGGGGGGGGGCAGACATGGGCTGACCCACATTCAACACGGTGTGGGTTTGGTGGGCTTCGCTGGGCTGACCCGCTGGGCTATTTGAATATTTTTTAAAACGACAAATTTAATTTTTTAAATAAACAACAACAACAACAACCATACCCAGTAAATCCCACAAATAGCATAGCTATTTATAGGGTCTGGGGAGGGTGGGATGTAGACAGACCTTTCCTCTATCCATAGGGATAGAGAGGCTGCTTCCAGAGAGACCCTCAGCTCGAAAACGAACAACAAACCAACAACCAACAAACCAACACACCAAGTCAAAGAATATAGAAATAAGAAGTCCCCCATACCAAGAAATTTAACCGAGTGACACAATATAATGTAAATCATGTATAATAGCATGCATACAACATCATCTGGGCATAATTACAAGAAGGCAATCACCTGAAAAGTCCCTTAAAGAGTAAGAAAAACCTACCTCCTTAAAATACACCTAAGATCTTACTGCAATATCTCCTAGAAGTCCTTAACCCTAATCCTAAGCCTCCACGAAGTCCTGTCTTGGACCATGTCCTCAGAAAGATGCAACTCTACTAAATCATGCCTAATCTGCTCATCCCATGTCAGTTTGGGTCTGCCTCTTCCTCTCCTCCCCTCGACAGTAAGAGTTTCCACTACTCTAACTGGTGTCGTCGTTTCCCTCCGCTTCACATGCCCAAACCATCTCAATCTCCCCTCCTTATATACTAGCCACTCCTAATCTTTCCCTAAAAACCTCATTTCTTATCCGATCTAACCTCGTGTGTGCACACATCCACCGCAACATCCTCATCTCTGCTACCTCCATCTTGCGCGCTTGTGTCTTCTTGATAGCCCAACAGTCTGTTCCATGTAGCATAACGGGCCTGACTGCTACCCTATAAAATTTCCCCTTTAATTTAGTTAGGAACCTCCTATCGCACAATACCCCACTGGCTGCCCTCCATCTACACCAGCTAGCCTGTATGCGATGGGTTACATCACTATCTATGTCACCATCTCTTTGTACAAACGACCCCAGATACTTAAATCTAGTTACATGCGGGACCAGTTGATCCTCAATGGTGATTTGGGTGTCATCATCATCGGCTCTACCACTGAAATCACAATGTAGATACTCAGTCTTAGATCGACTAATCCTTAGGCCCTTGCCCTCTAAGGCTGCTCGCCACTCCTCTACCCTCGCGTTCAGGCACTGTTTAGTCTCTGCAATCAACACAATATCGTCTGCAAAAAGCATGCACCATGGAACTGTCTTCTGAATTAACTTAGACAACTCATCCAAGACAACCGCAAAAGAAAAGGGCTCAACGCAGACCCTTGGTGGAGTCCTACCTCCACAGGAAAGAAGTTTGTATCTCCTACAGGCGCGCGGACACTAGTTTCCGTTCTATCGTATGTATCCTTAATTATGTCTATATATTTCCCCGATAGCCCGCGACCCTCCAAAGTATCCCAAATCAGTTGTCGTGGGACAGTGTCATATGCCTTTTCCAGGTCGATAAACACCATATGTAAATCTTGCTTCTTTGCTCTATATTTTTCCATCAACCTCCTTAGAATATGTATCGCTTCTGTAGTTGAGCTCCCTTTCATGAATCCAAATTGATTTACTAAAACCTGAGTTTCTCTTCTAATTCTAGTTTCAATTACCCTCTCCCAGAGCTTCATAGTGTGACTTAGCAGTTTGATTCCTCTGTAGTTCCCACAACATTGAGCGTCTCCTTTATTCTTGTATAAAGGCACCACGACACTACTCCTCCACTGATCTGGCATTTTTCCAGTCTTGAAAATACAATTGAACAAAAGTGTTAACCATCGGACTCCTTCTTCCCCCAAACACTTCCATACTTCAATCAGTATGTTGTCCAAACCCACTGCTTTTCCTCTTCCCATCTTCTTAAGTGCCATCGTCACCTCGTCATGTGTGATCCTCCTGCAGTAGCAATTATTCTGTTGTCGCCTTTGAATCCTGGGATTGCTGCTATCTTGTTGGTATGCCCTTCCATGGTTGAAAAGATTATGGAAGTAGGTTTGCCATCTCAACTTAATGTCATGTGCCTTGACTAAAACACGTCCATCCTCTCCTTTGATAAACTTTACTACTCCTAGATCTTGTCTTCTTCGCTCCCTAGCTTTAGAAATCTTGAATATATCATGCTCCCCCTCTTTCCTTTCCAAACGTTCGTACATTTGTTTATAGGCTGTGTTTTTTGCATCGGTCACCGCCTTTTTCGCTTCCCTTTTTGCCTTCTTGTATATCTCCCTTACCCTCAGCCGCTCCTCCTCATCTGTGCACCTCAAAAGATCTCTAAAACTCTGTTGCTTATCCTTTATTTTGGTATGCACGTCTTCATTCCACCACCAGGACTCCTTATGACCACCAGTCTTTCCTGTTGTGACCCCTAGCGTCTCATTCGCCACTGTAGTGATCGTAGTCGCCATAGCCTCCCACATCCGGTTTGCGTCGTCACCTAGTTGCATCGATGTCATTGAGTTAATTTTATCTCTAAACATCATACTTTTTTCTCCCTTCAAGTTTCCCCAACGGATCCTAGGTCTGGTTTTCCTCTCCCCATCAGTTAGCCTTACTTTTAGGGCTATATCTGCTACTAGCAAATGATGTTGAGCCGCTGAAGTCTCCCCTGGTATAACCTTGCAGTCCATCCACATCCGTCGATCTTCCTGCCTCATCAAAAGATTGTCGATTTGCATGTTATGTCCTCCGCTACTAAAAGTGATCAAATGAGATTCTCTCTTCCTAAAGAACGAGTTTATAATACCTAGACCGTGAGCTGTCGCAAAGTCTAGAAGGTCTCTGCCAGGGTCATTCCTATCACCAAAACCAAAACCCCCATGCACCAACTCAAAGCCATCACTTTCCTTACCAATGTGTCCATTAAAATCTCCTCCTATAAAAATTTTCTCCTCCCTAGGTATGGCCCTTACTACTACATCTAGACAATCCCAGAACTCTCTTTTCACTTGGTCTCCTAGTCCCACATGCGGTGCATATGCGCATACCACTGTCACTACCTGCTCACCTAATACTAACCTTAACACCATAATTCTATCGTTGTGTCGTATCACCTCAATTACATTCTTATGCAATTCTACAGACACCAAAAATCCTACTCTGTTCTTGGCCCCATCCGACCCAGAATACAATAACTTGTACCCATTGCGCTCTTCTACTCTATGTCCTTTCCACCTAGTCTCCTGAAGGCACGCTATATGTACCCTACGTCTTTTAAGTGCGTCTATCACTTACAACAATTTACTACTAAGAGTTCCTACGTTCCAAGACGCCACCCGTAAACTATGGCTTCTAACTTTATCCTTACCTGCACCTCTCGTCCTTGGACATGATCTCAAGTAAAAATCATGGTTTCTAATGTCTATGCTTACAACTAACAACTAACCACAAGTAACAAACAACGGGCACCACACAAAGGGCAAAACTACCAACTCTTTTATTTTATTTTATTTATTTATTATTATTTTTTGACTTCTATATATATATATATATATATATATTGGTGATTACATGAACGCTAAAGTTAACAAAACAACGCACGCAACAAAATTCAACCAAATATCATAGAGCTTCTTGTATATACACAAACTATAGCCTAAATTCACAAAAATCAACACACAAAATCAATCAGAAGCGGGTTGAACAACAAAATTCAACAAAATATAACTGAGCTTCTTGTATTTACACAAATTATAGCTTAAATTCACAAAAATAAACACAAAATCAATCATAAGAGAAATGAACAACAAAACTCAACAAAATATCACTGAGCTTCTTGAATGTACCCAAATTATAGCCTAAATTCACAAACTCAACACACAAAATCAACACACCACACACGTTCAACCCACTGTCTAAAATCACAAAACTCAACAGACAAAATCAATCAGAAGTGAATTGAACAACTAAAGAGTGGAAGAATACGACCTGACTGAACAAACATATGATTAATTAGGGTCTGATCGAAGAACAAGACTCGTGGAAAGAAAGCACCTGTAACAGGGGTATCATGAAGCCGGAGAAAACTCGCCGGAGCTGGTTCTGAAGCCGGAGCGAAGTGAAGAAAACCGTGGAGAAAACTCGCCGGAGCTGGTTCTGAAGCCGGAGAAGTGGGTCTTGTGGTCAGACACTGCCACCGGAGTCAGAGAAGGAAAGGTGGTCGCCGGTGTTTGTACCTGCAAGAAAAGAGAAAAGGTCGCCGGAGGTTGTACCTGCAAGACAAGTGGTCGCCGGTGAAGGAAAAGTGGTCGCCGGCGAAAGAAAGTTGTCGTTGTTGATATGTAAGGACGGAATTTGCCGTTGTTGATATGTACGGAAGGTCGGAAGGTAGAGAGAGAATTCCGTTGTTTATTCAGAGATTATCAGACTTCGAATCATACAAACAATTAGAAATTACATAAAAAAATTCCGAACGTTTATATTTGTTTTTTATCTCTTCTCTCATCTCCAATACTAGTTGCAACTCGTCACCCTCAAGGTGATCAATGCCCTCGAATAGAAATTTCAAATCATCGCGTCTTTGTTTCAGGGCATCTCTAGCGGCATCTCTAGCTTCTTTGCTCTTTCGTTGTTCGACCCTTTGTTGTTGGAAGACGTTGAATGTATCTAACTTGCATGCAATGTCATCCAACTGATCGCTGTATATTCCCCTACGCGAGCCCGAACTTGTAACACCTCGAAATTTTGCGTCCTATAATGTATTGACACGTGTCATAAGTTTACACGTGGTAGTAGATACTAAATAAGGACTAAAGTTGACAAACATAGAAAGTATGTGAATCCGAGGGTTCAAAGTGTCAACGAGGGATAAATATACTATACAGTAACCCTAAATGATGCTCGTACCTTCAAGCGAATAAATCATGGATCGTACGGAACGAAATGCGGAACAAAGTGAGAGATTACAAACTACAGGGGTTAAATGTGTCAACATGTTTAAAATATACCTCTGAGTGACCCTTTAACAAATCCGAGACTTTGTAACAGTAAATTACACTCACTAGAATATACGATATAAATTTCGCGAAGTTCCGTTTTAAAAGGAGAAAGTTATGATCGAATTCGTATACGAGGGGTTGAAAGCGTCAACATTGAAAGTTAGGACTTTTCGGGTAGTAATAAACTAACCGGGGACTTAACGGCGCGGGTAAAAGTCACGAGGCCCTTATACGTAAATTAACGAGACCCAAAACGCAAAGTTACCCCTTCGAATCGCCAAAGGCCAACAGTAATAATTGAAAAGATTTGAAAAATCTTACTTTTAGGTCTCAGGCGGGCCGCGTAAAAGTAACAAAGGACCTTACGCGGGCCGCATTGACAGTAGAAGATATGGGCTTGTCAGAAGGATTCTAGCGGGCCGCGTAAATGTTGAGTGATCCTTTACGCGGGTCGCGTCAATGCCCCAGATGCAGAAAAGTCGGACAGAAGCACTGTTGAGTGTTTTAACCGACTTATTGAGCAATAATGAGAGCATGGGCGCCCCCTAAACGTCCCCTAGCACTCAGGGACAGTTGTTGATCATCCATGAACACTTGTAGACCTTGTTGTGATGATCTTATGCATCCTAAACTACTATAAAAGGCCATGATGTGCATCAATGTTCTTCACACCTCAAACTGCTTTCTTGATCACTTCTGGAGCTCAAGAACTCTCACTACTCATCCTTGGTCGTGCATAGGACTCTTGTAAGTGTGCTCCTGTCACAACCCCGACCCCTATTCCGGGAGCGGGCGGCCGTGAGCCAGTTTCAGTGGTATCGGTGTTTATTAATTTGGCAGCGGAAATTTCATCAGGACCGTAGTTAGGAAATATTTTATCAGAGTTAAACACCAAAAATATTTAAATTAAAGAAATGGGATAAAACCCAAGTTTTTCTGGTAACACATTTATAAGTGGGACAAAACCCGATTTTTCATTTTGATACATTTATAGGGAATGACCCCAACAATTCTCAATTTTAATTAGGTAACTTTTATTGCCACTTTTCTAAGCCTTCAGTGCTCTCCAGCTGGCTTTTATTGGCTTCACACTAAGTTACCTGAAACACGTGTTTAAAACATTTTATCAGCAGGAAATACTGGTGAGTGAATCTCAGTTTAATCAAAACAGGTTTTATCATTTCACAGTATTGAGAGCGATTACAATGTTTATATCTACACAATTACTCATTCAGTACTTGCCACTCGACGGGTCTGTGGCTATGGTCATATCACACATTGGCTAACCCATTGTCCAATTGTGAAGATTATCAAGTAGTGTATACAAAACCCCATAATACCGGCAGTAATTGAAGAATTACAAAGACTCAATCACTGCTAATTGTCATTTAAATAAATACAGGTTTTGTAAAACAGTTGACACAAAAAGAGGATTACTCACATTGCTATTATAGGTCTTTCCTTTGTGACTTCCTGGTTATAATCTAGTTAAATAAACAATGCACACGTATTAGTATAATAACCCATTTTAACATTAGTAATACCCTCCCCGAGACGGCATTCCAACGACTACGTCGGGCAGAACCACGACAGTCGTTACGGAACCCTAGATCAATCGGGCAGAGTATCTAATACGTATCCAGGGGTTATGATACTTACAACGAGGCAGAGCTTCACTATTTAGGGGGGTATTATACCCGAGAATAATGCCTACTATTCAGAAATTTAGAGAGAAAGAAATTTGGGACGAATTGAAAGTGAAACTGATCGTCCTTATTTATAGTTGTGATTTTGGACCCTGTCGCGCCCCGCGAAAGAGGAGGAGAGAGTTTACGCGGCCCGCGAGGGCCCTAAAGGCGGTAACGCAGTGGCTGAGTCATTGACACGTGGCGGCACCAGGTTTTCTCTCGACTTCGAGCTGTCGCGGCCCGCGTAAGCTTAAGCTTACTTCTACGCGGCCCGCGAGCGACTGGCAAATCTTGTTTTCCTTGATTTCTACTAGTATGAAGGTGTTTCGGGACCGGTTTTCGTATACGGGGTGTAATTTAAGACATATAGGGGTATTCTAAATATATTGGGGGTGTCAGAAATATGTTTGGAGGGTTGATATATCTTGGTATAACTCCTGGATTAAATAATGCACTCACATTAAGTATAGTAACCCAATTTCACTTTATCCCTACGTCACGAGACAGAACCCCAACGAATTTAGGCAAAGCCTTGACATACGTTACGGGGCCCTACGTCAGTTGGACAGGGTATCAGTGATCAGGGTTTAAAATACTTAAAGAAAATATGGTATTCAGACGAGAGAGAGCACTGAGCAATTGGAAATGTTTGAAAGTGCCTTCAATTTATACTAGTTTCACGTGAACTTGGAGTTCACGTTTGCTTTCCATCTAAGTTTCAAATTTTAATTTTATATTATATATATTATAATTAATTTAACTGCTTTACTCATTTGGCGCTTATAACTTCTAAAATATGACATCTTATAAAACAACGAATATGTCATTAGAACGAGAATAATCTTATCTACATTTTGAACCAAGTTTCATTAAAAACGGAGTAGGTTCAAATACAATGTATTTTCATAATTTAGTTATTAAACGGTTCCCACGTTTGCCAAAACACCTTATATTTCTATTGGTCAACTTACCCATGACCTATTCGTGAAATAAAAATTTTAGGAATGTCACATCCTCCCCACCTTGTTTTAAATCTCGTCCTCGAGATTTGGGCTATGATATTTTCTTGGGGTTACGTCACGTCTTTTAGTTGGTTATCAAGGTGTATGTGATAGAATCAAAAGATAAATATAAAGATATCATAGGATAGTTGGAATTCAATGGTCTCAAAACTTAGTTTCAGGATTTGATGTTAACCAAATGAGAGGAAATAATACCATTGACTAAGGTTCATGAATCAAAAGAGACATTTGATAGGCATAGAATTTGAAATGCAATGACTTATAGAAACAATAGGATTCAATGCCAGAAAAAAAAACTTACTTTGATTATCAATTGAGGGAGAGTCTGAATCAATAATCTCAATTTGAGAATGGAAGTATGAAAAATGATTTGTCAATGATCAAACTAGAAATCAATAGCGTTTATTTAAATGGCAAAAATACACTGGACAATACAATAGAATTTAGTGTATCATGGTCTTAATACATAATTGTATCAAGAATACTTAAATGATGAGTCAAACGAATGATATATGATTAGGGCTTACCATTAGCACATGCTACAAATTTATACAGACACCGCAAGGTGTTGTAGTGACCGAAAAATTCAATAATTACGGTGACCAAATGAATTCACCATTTTCGAAATTAACTGAAAGGAAGTGAATCTGGATATTTCAAAAGATGTTTCAAATAAAGTAAGAAATGAATATTGTAGAATCAATTCAAAGATGAAAGAAATGTTGGAGGTACATTGGAATAAGAAATTTGGTACCTTTATCTTAACACAAAATTGTATTAAGACTGGTTTAGGATAATGAATCAATAAATTTGTACCTCAGGTGTGAAAATGAAATGAGTCCAAGTTTCAAAGAAATCGCCACCACAAGGTGTCGTGTCTTAACAAATGATATATTGAAATTGAAGATTTTAAACGAGTTCGAATACGTAATTACCTTGAATATGATGATCTCGATTCATCATATGGGATTTTGAAATTGAATATACATATAAGCAAGTTCAAACAATTGAGCTTGGTTTGGACATATTCCAACAATGGATATATGTATTGACAAGAAATGGTTTCAATGAAAATCTAGTAATTTTGGAAAGGAGTTTTTCAAGAAAGTTGTTGACTTGATTATCAAAAGTCAACATTTTCATGATCGGGGGATTATTGAAATGAGTATAACGAAAATATTTATTCAATCTTATAAATAAATGGTCTTTTGAAATGAATTCACATGAATGACAAGCAATGCACGTATGTCATAGGAAAGAGATGAGAAAAACAAAGACCTTTTATTGATGAAGTTTTGATCGGAATTAAAAGTCAACTAATAATTAAGTGCAGACAAAATATAAGGGTGCTTTATTTTAAAAGTTGTCGTTGGCTCGGGTGTTATAAATTTTATGCGTTCTCCTTAGCTTCATCGGGGTTTCGATCCTCGTTGTCAGGTGCCTTAGATAGTTTCGGACAGTAGCGACGGAAGTGGCCTGTATCTCCACATTTGTAACATACGTTATTTTCCCTTTTCCTTCTACATTCTTCTTTTACATGTCCAGCTTTCTTACAGAAGTTACAACGAAGTGTCTTCTTAAAATACGTTCTCTTGCGTGCTTTTTGCTGTTGCTGGTAGATTGTGTGATTTCTGGTTTCATTCCTTTGTCCTTGGAGGATTTGTTAGAGTAGAATTCCTTATAGGAGTAGCCATAGGTTGTGGTTTTCTTTCGTTTGGAAGATGGAGTTTTGATACGAATATCATGACTTCCGTTGATACTAGGGCTAGGTATGAAGTGATGAGTATGCCTACAATGTATAGTGGGACTTTCGTTTGTGGGCACAGAAATTTTAATAGCTTCAATGATTGATGGTATAGCATTCGATATTCCTTGAGCTATTATATTTTCTATAGTATTTCTATCCAAAGAGTTTCCATTACTAGTCTCAATTTCTTGATCACATGCCATTTCATTCGACATCTGTATTACAACATGTTCAGATATAATTATCATAGAACTAAGCAATTATACAGGCATATTTTGTTTAACACAATTATTATAGCTATTAGTATGATGATAATTAAGGTAACATATACCTATTATGTCTTAACATTTTCTTTTACTATATATCTTATCAAATTATAAGGAAAATGGAATCTTATATGTTTTCTTCCTTTGATGTAATAGCTTTTATATTGTCTTAATTTAATTTCCAGGGCTTATAGCTGGATAGGTATAAGGTAAAAGCTTTATATTGACTTATTATTATTTTTTTTTCAAGAGGTGGTGCTAATACAAATATTCTTAAGGTATCTTTTGAATTAAAGCTGGGTAACAAAATAGATCTTAAGTAAACATGTTGGTTGGTTTCTTCTGTTATAAAAGCTTGTACTTTTACAGAAGACATTTAATTCTTTATATATTAAAAATTGTGTCTTGTATATACATACGTATAATTATAAACTTTTAAAATTTCTTTTATAATATCAATCTATGAAAATTCCAGTTAATTAATTGTATTAACTATCATGTTTATTTTCATAACTTTGTTTATTTCCTTGATATTAACCGAATAATTTTTTTATCAAATTTATTGAAGATAATATTTTAGAACAAAAAGAGAATTCATCAGAAAGAATAAATTTAATAGAGATATAATTTTCTGGATTCTTTTTAAAGCAATTGAATCTTAACAGGTTGACTCAATTTTTGTTATAACATATTTATAATTTAATTCAAATACTACTTTATTTAATATTCGTAATAACCAATACAAAGTCTGGTGTTTATATATATATATATTATGAAGTATTATCATAATATATATATATATATATATATACATACATATGACTTTAATAGAACTTATCAAATGGTAAAAAGTGTTTCCTTTGGAAATATATGTATATATATTTTAAACCATATTGTTATATCATACTAAATATTTTTGTACATGTTTTACTTCATGGATAGAATATTATTTATAATATTGATACAAATTGTAGATATAAAATATACATATATTTGACTTACAAATGAGTTTTAAGTTATTTCCTGTGAACACATAGGTATTATGTATTTAAAATTACAGTATCAAGTTGTTGTATGTATTCTGGTTTCATAAATATTGTTTTACAAAATATTTTGCATTTTCTGTGGTATACGTATATGTGTTTAAATTTTAAAATCATCGAACTGTAATAATTCTTGTTTATTATAAAATTACGTTTTATAAAATCCTTTTTAATGTACTTTATTCAAGAGCCAATTATTTTATTCTTCCAAAAATATTATTACTATTATTTGTTTAATTTAAAACAGAATTTAATAATATTTTTGGGTTAATGTTTTATATTAATAATAATAATAACAGCATATCTTAAAGATTTTTCTTTAGAGAACATGTGTATATAAAATTTTCCTAATGTATTAATCATCATAAATATTGACTTTACACATAATTTCTGAATATTACGTACTTTATCAAATTTTGATAAATAATATTTAATATTTAATAGTACGATAAAGAATTATAAAGTGATTTACAAAGTATTTCAAATTATTGTATTTAAATAATGCTGAAACGTTATCTTTTAACATAATTAATATAATTGTATGTATTATCAAAACTTTGCTAAATACATATCTTTAAATTGAGTAAAACTTTTGGATTATATAAAATATCTTGCTTTCATTGAATAATATATTATGATATTTTAGTGATACCGTACCTAAAGGTATTATTATAGATATTAATACCAATATCATAATATTATTATAGTTCTTTTTGAATTGTATTTACATAAATATGTGGATACAGAAATAAATATATTATATTATGAATATATTCTTCTAACATATTGTAAGATACAATAGGAGTTGAGAATTTATAAAATCATTTAGGTATAATACATGTTATTTTAATATTTATATCATGATATTTACAAAATATCATATCTGAATTGCATTTATCTTTTATTAGTATTAAAATACTAATATTAATATTCTATTATTATTATTATAAAAATTATATTGTATTTTATTCTCATATATATATATATATATGGATAAGGTATCACGAAGTTTACTAAAATATGATATTATATATTATTTATATATATACTATAGCATGAGTGTAAAATACAGATATGGGTAACACATATTGGAAATTCAAGATTCGTTAAATGGCATAAAAATCATAATAAACACATTAAGATTTTTATGTTCACAGGGTAACACATAAGATATTAATTTCCTAACACGAATGGTTAAGGGTTTAGGTATTAGAAGAACACCTAAAGGGCTTAAACCAGTGGCATAGCTCTGATACCACCTTCTGTCACAACCCCGACCCCTATTCCGGGAGCGGGCGACCGTGAGCCAGTTTCAGTGGTATCGGTGTTTATTAATTTGGCAGCGGAAATTTCATCAGGACCGTAGTTAGGAAATATTTTATCAGAGTTAAACACCAAAAATATTTAAATTAAAGAAATGGGATAAAACCCAAGTTTTTCTGGTAACACATTTATAAGTGGGACAAAACCCGATTTTTCATTTTGATACATTTATAGGGAATGACCCCAACAATTCTCAATTTTAATTAGGTAACTTTTATTGCCACTTTTCTAAGCCTTCAGTGCTTTCCAGCTGGCTTTTATTGGCTTCACACTAAGTTACCTGAAACACGTGTTTAAAACATTTTATCAGCAGGAAATACTGGTGAGTGAATCTCAGTTTAATCAAAACAGGTTTTATCATTTCACAGTATTGAGAGCGATTACAATGTTTATATCTACACAATTACTCATTCAGTACTTGCCACTCGACGGATCTGTGGCTATGGTCATATCACACATTGGCTAACCCATTGTCCAATTGTGAAGATTATCAAGTAGTGTATACAAAACCCCATAATACCGGCAGTAATTGAAGAATTACAAAGACTCAATCACTGCTAATTGTCATTTAAATAAATACAGGTTTTGTAAAACAGTTGACACAAAAAGAGGATTACTCACATTGCTATTATAGGTCTTTCCTTTGTGACTTCCTGGTTATAATCTAGTTAAATAAACAATGCACACGTATTAGTATAATAACCCATTTTAACATTAGTAATACCCTCCCGAGACGGCATTCCAACGACTACGTCGGGCAGAACCATGACAGTCGTTACGGAACCCTAGATCAATCGGGCAGAGTATCTAATACGTATCCAGGGGTTATGATACTTACAACGAGGCAGAGCTTCACTATTTAGGGGGGTATTATACCCGAGAATAATGCCTACTATTCAGAAATTTAGAGAGAGAAAGAAATTTGGGACGAATTGAAAGTGAAACTGATCATCCTTATTTATAGTTGTGATTTTGGACCCTGTCGCGCCCCGCGAAAGAGGAGGAGAGAGTTTGCGCGGCCCGCGAGGGCCCTAAAGGCGGTAACGCAGTGGCTGAGTCATTGACACGTGGCGGCACCAGGTTTTCTCTCGACTTCGAGCTGTCGCGGCCCGCGTAAGCTTAAGCTTACTTCTACGCGGCCCGCGAGCGACTGGCAAATCTTGTTTTCCTTGATTTCTACTAGTATGAAGGTGTTTCGGGACCGGTTTTCATATACGGGGTGTAATTTAAGACATATAGGGGTATTCTAAATATATTGGGGGTGTCAGAAATATGTTTGGAGGGTTGATATATCTTGGTATAACTCCTGGATTAAATAATGCACTCACATTAAGTATAGTAACCCAATTTCACTTTATCCCTACGTCACGAGACAGAACCCCAACGAATTTAGGCAAAGCCTTGACATACGTTACGGGGCCCTACGTCAGTTGGACAGGGTATCAGTGATCAGGGTTTAAAATACTTAAAGAAAATATGGTATTCAGACGAGAGAGAGCACTGAGCAATTTGAAATGTTTGAAAGTGCCTTCAGTTTATACTAGTTTCACGTGAACTTGGAGTTCACGTTTGCTTTCCATGTAAGTTTCAAATTTTAATTTTATATTATATATATTATAATTAATTTAACTGCTTTACTCATTTGGCGCTTATAACTTCTAAAATATGACATCTTATAAAACAACGAATATGTCATTAGAACGAGAATAATCTTATCTACATTTTGAACCAAGTTTCATTAAAAACGGAGTAGGTTCAAATACAATGTATTTTCATAATTTAGTTATTAAACGGTTCCCACGTTTGCCAAAACACCTTATATTTCTATTGGTCAACTTACCCATGACCTATTCGTGAAATAAAAATTCTAGGAATGTCACAGCTCCACCCTTTCTTGGTTAAGTTTTGCTTAGATATAGCTTAAAAGTCAATCCGTCGTAATTAACGATTGACTTAACGATAAATCACAAATGGTCCAGTGATTTGTCGAATCAAAGGTAGTTACATGTTGGTAATTATGTGGGCATTAAACCCCTAAAAGGGCACCCTCTGATTCCCAATCTAACTAGTCCAAATGTCGAGTCAAAGTTGCTTAGAAAAAGTCAACAGAATGCTAACTTTCGATTTTATGCATAATCAGTAATGTAGATGGCGTGTAACCTATTTTAACACTCATACAACATGATAATAAGTATTATAAGTGGTCTAAGCTTGTTTGATCCGACCGTTTACTGTTTTGACCCGGCTCGGAACCGAAAGTCGCAAAGTTTTGACTTTTGCTTTGACTTCAGTTCTTACCCGATATGGTATGATTTAGATATGCCTTAGGACTCTCTTAGGACCAGGTTACATGATGGTATACCCCTCTGTGATTGGTTCATTGGTTTTCCGAGTCTTTTGCACATTTCCGTTAAATGCTTAAAAGTTGACCATAACGCCTTTTTACTTTAAAACGAGAATTTTGGACATGTGAAAGGACAATAACCTTAGTTACTGATTTCTAAGCATGTACCTAAAATTTCACGTCAATCCGAGGTCTAGAATAGGAGTTATGCTAAATAGCGCAATTACGGAAACTTTAGTAATTAAACGGCGCAATTAGCATAAAGCCTATCTAAACCCAAATTTCGACACCAAACCTTTTACACACTGATGTAAAATAATATTTTAGGATTTTTAAAGATTTTTATTTATTTTTAACCTGCTCGTAACCTACGGTTATGGCATTGATTCGGTAAATACCAAATATACCCTTTTCGGACGTAAAATGAGTTCTACATGGTATTTTGACCCGAATCCAGTTGCTACTGACTTTAAATAATAAATAGAGTATTTTAGACTTTATAAACTGTTCAGAAAACTCAGATTTCCTGTAGAACTCGGAAATCTCTTTTATGATCTTTAAAATGACCAAAATACCCCTACCGGGGGGGGGCGTATATTGGATTTAAACTCGTTATGGGCATTATGGAAGGTATCCTACTGATACCACAACCTATTTAGAGCATATTAACTTAGGAAACCTGTGTAGGACTCTTACGGTTACCCGTTACGCCTTTTACGCGCACAGTTCGGTTTATGTAACTAGTTTACATAAACTATCCGAAACGGGTCAAACCTTATCGTTTTTACTTCAAAATCCAGAGTGTGGTTATATTACCCATATAAAACAAGTCTTAAAACTTGCTGGGTCCAAACCACATTCCATTCCCGGTTTTTGCCTTTCACGCGATTAAACCGTAATTATCCTTTGAAACTGACCGGTCTAAGCTAAGGCTTAATTAAAGACCCGTTAGGATTCTAATAGGTTGTTATAAAACTTCGTTCCAGAATAGGAGACCAGTAAAAGATACTTGCATTTGTCTATTGAGGTTATTACTTGCTCAGGTAAATACTTTTAACTTATTTTCAGTTATACGGGCTTGGGTTACGGTATACAAAATACCGCTTGGTCGGACAATTGACCCCAACTCATTAGTAGTTGGGTATTATCAATGTGACCCGTTTAAAAATTGGTTTTGTTGGCTTCACGCCTTTGGGAGCTTAATGACCATGTCCCGGATATTCTTGGCATCATTTTACGAAATGGCCACGACCTTGACACGCGGGTGTAGGCGTACACCCGACAATGTGTTTATATTTATAAAGGTATAACCGTTGGTTTTCCCGCCACGGCTTTATGCCTTGTGGTGTGTCTATTAACCTTAAACCCGGCACGACCCGGGCGACTGAACGCATAGTGAACATGTAATTCTTTTACAAGATTAAATCTGATTAATTATCCCAAGTTAAAAAGAGTTTATGCCTTGTGCATTCAAATCAATTTTATTAAACCTTTTTACAAAAGTGCCGGTTGAATGTATTTACCAGTGTAAACTGACGTATTTTTCCTCAAAAAGATTAAATGCAGGTTCTACACGAAATAGGTTGGCCACTCCTTAGCATCGTTAGAGCTTGCCACTATCTGTTGAACATTATTTCTATTTTATTTTTGATCCCCTGTGGATTTATTTCGACTACTTGTGATACTTGGATATTACATTTGATGGTTGAAATATATCTATCTTTATGCTTCCGCTGTGCATTTAAATATTGTGTGGTTTGACTATATTGTTGCCAACTACGTCACGGTAATCCCCCACCGGGCCCACCGGTGAAACGTGTGGAAATCGAGGTGTGACAGGTTGGTATCAGAGCCAACGTTGAGTGAATTAAACACTATCCTTATGTGTTTAGTCTCAATGACACAATTGCACATACTCGAGTCTAGACAAGAACATAGGACAAATTCGAATTGTCATTCTAGTTTGTCGTTTATTGTTTATTGTGATTTAAAAATTTGTTAAGCAGGAAATATGCCACCAGCAATTAGAAGAGTAGGAAGAGGCAAAGGGCCGATCACTACTCACAATGATCACGAGGCCGGACCTTCACATATGCGAGCTCCTTCCAGCACAAGGAGTGAAGAACCTCAGAGGCGTAGAAGAAACCTCTTTGAGCCCGCAAGACGGTCTACCTCCCACAGTTCAACACCTTCATACCGTCACTCTTTTGGACCGAATTCGGAGAACGAGCCCAGTAACCCTCAACCTTCTTTCATACCTCTCCAGCATTCTGTTTCGCACCGTTCCTACGGAGACCCTACTCCTTTCTTTCAAGGCCAGTTCAACCCGGCAGACTATGTTCGGGAACCAGTAGGTTTTAACCCTTTAGGACCTGAAGACCATTTCTCCGAGGATAATGCGATGGATATGGACGAGGACACAGATCCCATCGAACCTGCAAGAGGTACCCCCAACCATCCTATCGAGATCTCTGATGGGTTATCCTTTCATGGAACACCTTATCAGGGTCCTGACAGTTACCAGGCGAGGTTTAACCAGTGCGAGTGGTACTTTACACCCTCTCACCATTCTTCACCTCACCAGCAGCAACAACAGCAGCAGCAAGATCCCTCCGAGGATTCGCGTTTCGTGGCAGTTACACCACCGCCACCAGTTCATCAAGCACCTCCAGATCCGCCAAGGCGTAGGAGATCAGGCGCGCGGATGTCCACACGAGGAGGGAAATTTCACTTTAGCACCCCTCGCCACTCGAGTGCAAGTCATTTTCCGCCATTGCCTGAAGAACCACAAATGGGTGAACCTTCGAGCCACCCCGCAGAGGTGAATTCTGCACCAGTTGCACCACCTCCGCCACCATTCGGCTATGATAACCCGATACCAGCATACGCCAGATCCACAGCATATAACCCTTTTGAGTTGCCGACTCACACTCACTATAATTATGCTGACGCCGACCCATACTTGGTAGCGGCCAATTACAACGCCCTCCATCCCGAAGGACCTTATGGAAACCCTTGGGGATTAGGATACGCAGCTCATGGGTATCCAACACCTACTAGACCTCCGGTTCAACAACCGTCGCAGCAGCCACGTTTTTCCCCACCGGAGCAGGAAGAAATCCTTCACCGTTTAAATAGGGTAGAACGAGACTTTGAGCAGGAACGTAAAAACAATCGTGGATTCCTTAAAGGCTTAGCAAACCTGTTAAAAGGGAAGAAGAAGCGAGATCACTAGTCTTTATATGTTCTATTGTATTTCCTATTTTAATCAAGTCCCTGTGTGGACATTTATTTGTTTCAGTCCCTGCGTGGACTTATCTTTTGTCCCTGTGCAGACATCTATCCTTGTATTTGGTCCCTGCGTGGACTTGTTATCTGTAAACCTCTGCGTAGGTATTTGTCTATTGAAAGTCCCGTTTAGGGCAGTGTGTAATCATTATTATGATTAATTGAATGTTAAATTATAAAAATTTCACTTTTGTCATTTTAATACATTAGTATATGAAATAAATTAAAAATCATACCTTTTAATTAAGTCTTCCTAAATAAAGAATCTTAATGGTGAGACCTAGCCTGGTGTCATTATAAGACCCGGCCAAGATGGTGAAACCTGGGTAAAAGATTCAGATTCCTGTTAACCTCTGTAAGCATATTAACAATCTTGGCAGATGTGATTCGTTAAAATCACACGCGTCATTCTTATATAAGAATCCTTCAAAGGATTCCAAGACCTAAGTTAATGATTTATAAATCATGGGTATAAAAATCATCAATTGAGATGATTACTTATCAAACATCCATTAGTGATGTAGTGCCTACGGGCCATACTTATTGTCATATAAGATAAAGGACAGTTGTATCCTATAACTCCCTGTCAGAAAAGGCAAAAGAACTATGGTTCAAACCTTCATGCCTTGATTCTCTGAAATCTTGGCTGATAATATCTAAAACGTCCATGTGACTAGGCTTTTGTGCCACTAACAATATTGTTTGTAATTAGGATAAGTTATAATCGAATCCTAAATAAAAGTGAGTAACAAATTAACCAAATATGGTCTATGTTTACCATGGTTAATGAATTGCCATAAAAGACAATTCCATAATAAACTCCTAAATAAAATTCTATCATATTCCTTGTAGCAGATCAAGATCTCAATGGCTGACCCAAATGGAGTTAATAGTCAATCTAAGGAGGATGACAATGATAACGCCCAAATTAATACAACGGGCGCTGAATTGAAAGCTTTAGTAGACGACGCTGTTAAGACTGCCTTAGATCGGCAATATGAAGAGTATAGCGAGTCTCGAAGCAGGACCCGATCTGCACCACACTCTAAACCAAAAACCCATTCTGAGCATCACAGCAAACCTCCCTCGACCCAGTTTAAGCCTAAGAAGGACAACGATCGGCACTCATCGAACGAGAATAGTGCCCGTCCTAAGAATAAAGTGTTCGATAATGCACCTCGCGCCAAGGGATGCACATATAAGTATTTCGTTTCTTGCATGTATCACCCCAAAATCGGGTCTGGTAATCAAACTTCGCTAATAGTGATGAACAGGTAAAATACCGTTAGTGGTAAAATTAACCCCGTGAATATTAGGACTTAAACAAATAATCCTAATATAATAAAAAAAAAGAAGAATAAATGTTTTGAGAAAAACAAAGTTATAAGGAGCCCGGGTTAACGGGACTTAAAATAAACGGGTTATAACTCCCGGAACCCACTAAGTTAACTAGGAATAATCAACCTGGTTAGTTATTTCTTTTAAGATAATATATAAGCATGAACTTGTAAGCCTTTTAAATAACCTTTGAAACTAGAGGGACCAAAAGGGGGCAAAGATGAAAGATTGTTTTTGATTAAAATAAATAAACACCAAAACACACACTTGAGTGTGTGTTTGGTCGTACATCATCAGGAGCACAAGAAGGGTTCCTTCAAAACCCTAAAACCCACAAATTCAACAAAATCAAAGGGAAATAGAGCTAGAGAATTGGGGCTTTAACTAAACTCGTGATCACCTCAGTAAAGGGATCATAAGGTATGCTTAATTTCATTGTTTGATTTCATCTTGAATTCTTGATAATAATTGAAGTCGAAAATTGGGTCTGCATGATTGATGTTCGAATGAAATTAGGAATGAAATCATGACTAGGAGTAAACCCTAGTCAATATCTTGTTGAATTGATGTTCAAATTATGAGATTCATGATCATCCACTCATGGGTTAAATGGGTCTTGTAGAAATAGGATGAACACTAGAATTAAAATTGTCAAACTAGTGTTATTTGAGCTCTATGAAGCAAGCTTAGAATGTTAATGAATAAAATTAGACATATGAACTTAAGGAGGATGTTAAAAGTGGTTAAATAACTAGTCTTGAAACTAGACAATAATTTTGTAAAACGATGCACATAAGGTGTTTGTTAGAATGCCTAAGAGAAAGATAAAATGCTAAGTTTCAAATAAAAACGCATATTCGAATAACATAGTGAAATATGTGTTATATGTCATGAATGGAGTTCTAAACAAATCGTTGATTGAACTCTATAGACAAAGGAATCGAGTCTTTAAGCGGACAAACCGGAGTGGACACGCGCTTGAAGGGAACGCTTTAAAGGTACGCGACTTGTCATCTCGTTACATTTATGTAGACAAGCTTAGTTTATATATGTGTAATGTATATAGTAGCGAAAATGGTTGTGTTGCTATGTCATTGAAGTGATGGGATTCACTCGACTACCAAATGGGTCAAATTATTAGTTAAAAAATAGAAGTGATCAAAATGAAGACACCATTTGGTAAAAGTTATAATGGATCGAACAATTTAAAAATATTGTTTTTAAGTAATAAGAACCATGGCGCGAACCGGAATAGGTTCAAGTGGCATTATGGTATTAATCTACCATCATACGTTGACAAATGGTCATGTCGACTAAATGGGTCAAATAGTGTGCAAATACCATTTGACAATAATAACTAACGACTACTTGCTGAGTTTTTGTATAATAGGAAATAACATGTATTTGCGTTGCTTTAACTAGAAAATTTAAAGCAAAAAGTATGTATACGGGTCGATGCTATGACCCGAGCCAGGTACGCATATTTAGAGTTCTAGTAGAAGTGATATTTTGGTCAAAATTATAGCGAAAGTCCTTTGTCGTAAAATGAGGGACTAAAATTGACCAAAAGGCCCTTATTAGATAAACCGGGTAAACGACCCTTAGAGGTTGTTTAGGAACTTGTGTTGTCATTACGTAGCCCTTAGACACGTATATGAGTCTTAGGCCAAAACCTTTTGTGAGTTAAACGCCCTAAAGGGGTCATTAGCGTAAAGTAACTAAACGAAGGGTAGATTGGGATTTCGGGTTTTCTTAAGTTAAATCCACCGCAAAAATAGTTGTGGTGGAAAATAAGTAGACACTAAAATTTGGAAATATAAGGCGTGAAAAGAGAAGAGCGGATTTGATACTTAAATGCATAAAAACCCCCAAACGGGTCAAAATGAATTACGCGCGTAGCTTGGGTGTTTGCCGCGTAATTCACAAAACTTATGAATCCAAGATAGATATTTTTAGTTAAATACCTTGGTCTAAGAACTTTGATTAACTAGAATCAAGTTTGGGAGGTCTTAAATACAAACGGCTCAAATGTTAATTTTGAACATTAAGCCGAATACTTAGAAATCCAGAATTTTATTAGTTTGAATGTTGGATTTTAACTCCATAAGGTGGAGAATCAAATTACAATTACGTAGGAAGAAACGGTACGTCAAACGGATGAGCGGATTGAAAGATACGAAAGGTTTCATGTCAAAAATGGCAAAATGGGAGTTCTGATACAGGGGCCACCGTAACTTACGGTGCCCACCGTAAGTTACGGTGGGGCTGAAATCGTTACGGTGATTGCCTCCTGTGTTACGGTGGAAAAAAATTTTAATTCAGGGGCCACCGTAACTTACGGTGTCCACCGTAAGTTACGGTGGAGGCCAGATTCAAGTATTTGTTTTTGGAACAAGATTTCAATGTTGGATTTTCCTAATTTTCCTTATATCAAAACTGACTTTTAAGTTGGTTTTGATCTCAGGTGAATGTCGAGGGTCCCGGATGATGATCAAGCATCGAGCAAGAACCGAACACACGTTAAACAAAGCTTCCGCAATATTGTTTCGCCGTTATTCTAAAACGGCGAATTGAACCACATCATGTTGTATCACCTAAAATTGTAAAAGTTTTTAATAAACCGGTATTTTAGCATGAATGTTTATATACAATTACTCAGTAATTGTGATTATTTTTTTGAAATCGCTAAATAAAACTATGGTTGTTACAAGTTGGTATCAGAGCCTTGGTTTAAGAGATTCAAGTATGGTGGGGAAAACCATGCTTGGACTTAAACCTTATGCTCTTGGCAAAGATTGGTGTTCGGTTCGAAGTTTGATCGCAAATCCGGTAAGTACAAGTATGTTAATGGGCTAGTATGATTAATGTGTTGTGAACAACACATAGGGTATCGTGTAGTACACGTTACACCAACGAAAATGATAGATATAACTAACAAAATTTTGTGCGTTGACACGTATAGTAGAAAAGCCTTGTACTATGATACGGGCGTTTAGCAAAGTGGACATGGCTAACTTTTGTGAATGTCTTAATTGAAGGACACTTGCGTTTAAAGATGACAAAGGTTAAACAAATTACAGATATGATAGAGGAACGGTCCGAAGTATGACAAGATGAGCATTCTCACCAAGGACTAAATCGCGTAACGACCGCGAACAAGGTTAATGGCAAGAAACGCCCGTCGGGGCAAGCATTATCAGGTGCGTGCTTTTAAATATAATCGCGCAATTAGCAATATGCAACAAACATGTAAAGAATGATTGTCGCATATGTAATTTAGAAACTTGGGAAACCTGAATAGAGTACCTATCCAGGATATAATCTCCAAGAAAACTAAATAGAGATGTTACTTACATGGGGTGTGATGTGAAAACTATAAAAGTTCGTGTATGTCATGTGTTAATCGCTTACTCTGGCCAAGTAAGTAGTGGCATATGATACCATGAGTTTCTTATAGCGGACACATTTACGTCCGATGTAGTAAGGATGGGGTGAATGGGACAAATTAAAAAGTACCAAAATGAGTCAAATGAGCAAAACATTCGATAATAATGTAAACGCACAGCCGGGTGACGGAAGCGTATTACATTAGGATAATGAGCCCGAGTGAAGGGACAAAGATCAATGTAAAATGATTAAGATATGAATTGGGAGGGGGTGTACTTACACTCGAACCCGGAGAATGTGAACATGTAAAATGATTAAGATATGCATTGGGAGGGGGTGTATTTACACTCGAACCCAGAGAATGAAAATGTGTCTCTTAACGGGCCGTTTTTGTAAAACGTCAAACTTGAGGACAAAGTCAGAATATAAAAGTGAAACGAAGTCTTAATGCATACCGGGAGGGTTGCAATAATAATGACTTCGGTAAAATACCCGGTTGATGGGTAAGGATCAAAACACATTCGGAGACTGAGAAACGGAAACGCGGATGGAAACTCAAAAGACTCGGTTTCGGGTCATGACTAAAAGATGATAAGAAGCTGTAAATTGAAATTTTGATAAATTATGTTCAACTATTTTAAAGTTGAACGGGTTGAATAAAGAATGAAAATTTTCATTCATAAGCAATGAAATTTCATACGAACAAGTCAAAAGAATTAAATAAATGATGACGATTGCTAATGTAAGTAAGCGTGAACCGAATAAATAAAAGCGCGAGATATTAATGGACCTATGTAAAGGGTTTCAAAGAAATAAATTTATAAATCGGGGAAAACGGTGAGCGTAGGACAAACTGACGCGTAAGCAACGTCAGAAGTCATAAGTCGGAAGGTTAGTCTGAAAGTAAACGAATGAAGTCTTAGACTACGGTCAAGACCAACTAAGGTTCAAAAAGCGAAAACAAATGATTCCAAACATAACAAGGGATGCCTCGAAGCTAAATAGGTATATATACATTTGAAAATGAATACGAATAAAAGATGATCTACGTGATCATCATAACCTATGGGATTAAACGTAGTAATAAGGTCTACGGGACCAAGAAGACCCTTGGGTCATAAGTAGAAAGAAACGAACTGCTAACATCTCACCTTGAAAAGGGGCAAAAAAAAATCTAAAGGAATAGCCTATGAGGCTAAGTAAAAGAACCTACGGGTCGGTTGAGTTAAGTGTGGGAACTGATTCTAATTCCACGAATTAAATAATATCGGAAATGAATGAATCCTTGGACTAAAAAAAAATTCCTAGAAGTAATAAAAGGATATAAGACAAGGTGAAGAGAAAACGTTAAACTAAAATTTAGTTTTAGTAAGAAATGACGTTTTAATAAATATATAAGTATTATGAGAAAAGGTTAATATTAAAGGATTTAGGTATAGACACCGATAGGTGTAAAAACAATACATTCGAAAAGAGGATTTTCGCTGATGAAAGGTTAATATAAACCCAAACATGGTGTGACGTGATCACGGCCAAGAAAGGTAATGTGAAGTATAATCACATTGTAACCCGAGTAAGCGGTAAAAAGTAACTGGACTAATAAGTCTAGTTAGTGAGACCGGTTAAGGTCATTTAAATAAATTTGGTTGCTTGTAAGTGGTGGATTCGGTATAACTGAACCGAGTAAATGAATTTGAAAACAAAAGAAATAGTTGCTAAAAGTGAAAAAAAAAAATTCACTAAAGACCTTTAAATGGATCAAAGTGACGGATTCATAAAGAGTTCGATAATATATAAAAGCAATGAATATCACTAAGTTAACTAAACTAGTAGAAATAACGAAATTACGTTATTTCGAGTTGCATTATGTCGTATGAGGTACGTAGATGTTTTGTAACCAAAAAGATATTACCGTATTTTTCGGGTAATGCTAATAATTGGTTAAGGTATGAGTAATGCTTAAAAGATTACCCAGGTCAAATGCATTGAGTTTAAAACTCGATGAACTATGTAAATAAGGTTTCGGGGACGAAACCTCTTTAAGGGGGGTAGACTTGTAACACCCCAAAATCGGGTCTGGTAATCAAACTTCGCTAATAGTGATGAACGGGTAAAATACCGTTAGTGGTAAAATTAACCCCGTGAATATTAGGACTTAAACAAATAATCCTAATATAATAAAAAAAGAAGAAGAATAAATGTTTTGAGAAAAACAAAGTTATAAGGAGCCCGGGTTAACGGGACTTAAAATAAACGGGTTATAACTCTCGGAACCCACTAAGTTAACTAGGAATAATCAACCTGGTTAGTTATTTCTTTTAAGAAAAAATATAAGCATGAACTTGTAAGCCTTTTAAATAACCTTTGAAACTAGAGGGACCAAAAGGGGGCAAAGATGAAAGATTGTTTTTGATTAAAATAAATAAACACCAAAACACACACTTGAGTGTGTGTTTGGTCGTACATCATCAGGAGCACAAGAAGGGTTCCTTCAAAACCCTAAAACCCACAAATTCAACAAAATCAAAGGGAAATAGAGCTAGAGAATTGGGGCTTTAACTAAATTCGTGATCACCTCAGTAAAGGGATCATAAGGTATACTTAATTTCATTGTTTGATTTCATCTTGAATTCTTGATAATAATTGAAGTCGAAAATTGGGTCTGCATGATTGATATTCGAATGAAATTAGGAATGACATCATGACTAGGAGTAAACCCTAGTCAAAATCTTGTTGAATTGATGTTCAAATTATGAGATTCATGATCATCCACTCATGGGTTAAATGGGTCTTGTAGAAATAGGATGAACACTAGAATTAAAATTGTCAAACTAGTGTTATTTGAGCTCTATGAAGCAAGCTTAGAATGTTAATGAATAAAATTAGACATATGAACTTAAGGAGGATGTTAAAAGTGGTTAAATAACTAGCCTTGAAACTAGACAATAATTTTGTAAAAGATGCACATAAGGTGTTTGTTAGAATGCCTAAGAGAAAGCTAAAACGTTAAGTTTCAAATAAAAACGCATATTCGAATAACATAGTGAAATATGTGTTATATGTCATGAATGGAGTTCTAAACAAATCGTTGATTGAACTCTATAGACAAAGGAATCGAGTCTTTAAGCGGACAAACCGGAGTGGACACGCACTTAAAGGGAATGCTTTAAAGGTACGCGGCTTGTCATCTCGTTACATTTATGTAGACAAGCTTAGTTTATATATGTGTAATGTATATAGTAGCGAAAATGGTTGTGTTGCTATGTCATTGAAGTGATGGGATTCACTCGACAACCAAATGGGTCAAATTATTAGTTAAAAAATAAAAGTGATCAAAATGAAGACACCATTTGGTAAAAGTTATAATGGATCGAACAATTTAAAAATATTGTTTTTAAGTAATAAGAACCATGGCGCGAACCGGAATAGGTTCAAGTGGCATTATGGTATTAATCTACCATCATACGTTGACAAATGGTCATGTCGACTAAATGGGTCAAATAGTGTGCAAATACCATTTGACAATAATAACTAACGACTACTTGCTGAGTTTTTGTATAACAGGAAATAACATGTATTTGCGTTGCTTTAACTAGAAAATTTAAAGCAAAAAGTATGTATACGGGTCGATGCTATGACCCGAGCCAGGTACGCATATTTAGAGTTCTAGTAGAAGTGATATTTTGGTCAAAATTATAGCGAAAGTCCTTTGTCGTAAAATGAGGGACTAAAATTGACCAAAAGGCCCTTATTAGATAAACCGGGTAAACGACCCTTAGAGGTTGTTTAGGAACTTGTGTTGTCATTACGTAGCCCTTAGACACGTATATGAGTCTTAGGCCAAAACCTTTTGTGAGTTAAACGCCCTAAAGGGGTCATTAGCGTAAAGTAACTAAACGAAGGGTAGATTGGGATTTCGGGTTTTCTTAAGTTAAATCCACCGCAAAAATAGTTGTGGTGGAAAATAAGTAGACACTAAAATTTGGAAATATAAGGCGTGAAAAGAGAAGAGCGGATTTGATACTTAAATGCATAAAAACCCCCAAACGGGTCAAAATGAATTACGCGCGTAGCTTGGGTGTTTGCCGCGTAATTCACAAAACTTATGAATCCAAGATAGATATTTTTAGTTAAATACCTTGGTCTAAGAACTTTGATTAACTAGAATCAAGTTTGGGAGGTCTTAAATACAAACGGCTCAAATGTTAATTTTGAACATTAAGCCGAATACTTAGAAATCCAGAATTTTATTAGTTTGAATGTTGGATTTTAACTCCATAAGGTGGAGAATCAAATTACAATTACGTAGGAAGAAACGGTACGTCAAACGGATGAGCGGATTGAAAGATACGAAAGGTTTCGTGTCAAAAATGGCAAAATTGGAGTTCTGATACAGGGGCCACCGTAACTTACGGTGCCCACCGTAAGTTACGGTGGGGCTGAAATCGTTACGGTGATTGCCTCCTGTGTTACGGTGGAAAAAAAATTTTAATTCAGGGGCCACCGTAACTTACGGTGTCCACCGTAAGTTACGGTGGAGGCCAGATTCAAGTATTTGTTTTTGGAACAAGATTTCAATGTTGGATTTTCCTAATTTTCCTTGTTGTATTAGTTATTTAATTATCAAAACTGACTTTTAAGTTGGTTTTGATCTCAGGTGAATGTCGAGGGTCCCGGATGAAGATCAAGCATCGAGCAAGAACCGAACACACGTTAAACAAAGCTTCCACAATGTTGTTTCGCCGTTATTCTAAAACGACGAATTGAACCACATCATGTTGTATCACCTAAAATTGTAAAAGTTTTTAATAAACCGGTATTTTAGCATGAATGTTTATATACAATTACTCAGTAATTGTGATTATTTTTTTGAAATCGCTAAATAAAACTATGGTTGTTACATTGCAAGCCCCGAGATTTTTACTGGGGAAAAGGGCGCTGTGGATTGCATGACCTGGCTGGACGAAATGGACACCGTGGTGGACATTAGTGGTTGTGCTGAGAGGGATGTGGTGAAGTTTGTATCCCAGTCATTTAAGGGTGAAGCCCTAGCGTGGTGGAGATCATTGGTTCAAGCCTCAGGGAAGGCTGTTTTGTATAGCATGTCATGGGAGGAATTTATTGCTCTCATTAAGGAAAACTACTGCCCTCAGCACGAGGTTGAGAAGATAGAGTCTGATTTCCTATCACTGGCCATGAAGAACCTGGACTGCCAGGCTTATCTCACAAGTTTCAACACCCTGTCCAGATTGGTTCCATACCTTGTGACCCCGGAACCTAAGCGGATCGCGCGTTTCATTGGGGGTTTGGCCCCAGAGATAAAAGCTAGCGTGAAGGCTTCTAGGCCTGCTACATTTAGATCCGTGGCAGATATATCTCTGTCTCTCACACTGGATGCAGTGAGACAGAGATCTCTGAGAAATGCTGATACTGAAAAGAGGAAACGTGAAGATGATGATTCACGTAGGTCAAGCAAGAAGCATCGGGGAAATCGTGACCACAAGAAGGGATCAGAGACCAAGAAGAATGACCGACAGTCAGGCGATAGGCCCAAGTGCAATGTTTGCAAGAAGCACCACTTCGGAAGGTGCAGGTATGAGCAGAAATCCCAGCCGAAGGCATGTGGGATTTGCAAGTCCTCTGAGCATAGGACACTTGAGTGCAAGAAACTCAAAGATGCAAACTTGTTATAGTTGCAACGAAAAAGGGCACATCAAGACTAACTGCCCGAAGATAGTGAAGAAGGCTGAAGAAGGGAAAAAGACCAATGCCAGGGTCTTTCAGATGAATGTTCAAGAGGCTATCCAGAACGACAACGTCATAACCGGTACGTTTCTTATCAATGATGTATTCGCAAGAGTATTATTTGATTCTGGAGCAGATAAATCCTTTGCGGATGATAAGTTTTGTGAGTTGTTAAAATTGCCTGTTAAAACCTTGAATGTGAAATATGAAGTAGAACTAGCTGATGGGACTATGGGAACAGTCTCAACTGTTTTAGATGGATGTGTTATATCCATTAGGAATCACTCGTTTCCTTTATCCCTGTTACCCTTTAAACTAGCTGGTTTCGACGTAGTATTGGGTATAGATTGGTTATCGCATAACCAAGCCCAAATTGTGTGCAACAAGAAGCAAGTGGTAATCAAGACTCCGTCTGGAGAACCACTTACCATTCAGGGAGATACTCGGCATGGGTTGCCTGCACAAGTGTCTATGCTAAAGGCATCCAGATGTTTGAAGAAGGGATGTGTCATTTATATGGCACATGTGACTATTGGTGAGGAGAAACCCAAGATTGAAGACATCCCAGTCATCTCTGACTATCCTGAAGTTTTCCCAGAAGAACTGCCTGGTTTGCCACCGGATAGGCAAGTGGAATTCAGTATCGACATCATTCCAGGAGCAGCGCCTATTACAATAGCACCTTATAGATTGGCACCCACGGAAATGAAAGAATTGAGGACGCAGCTAGATGATCTGCTAGCCAAAGGTTTTGTTAGACCAAGTTCATCTCCTTGGGGAGCACCAATCCTGTTCATCAAGAAGAAAGATGGTTCGATGCGTCTATGCATCGATTACCGTGAGCTGAATAAAGTTACAATCAAGAATAGGTATCATGTGCCCAGGATCGACGATCTGTTCGATCAGTTGCAAGGAGCGACTACTTTTCCAAGATTGACCTAAGGTCAGAGTACCATCAATTGAAGGTCAAGGACACAGATGTGCACAAGACTGCATTCAGGACTCGTTATGGTCATTTCGAGTTCCTAGTGATGCCTTTTGGGCTCACTAATGCACCTGCCGCATTCATGGATCTCATGAATCGCGTCTGCAAGCCGTATTTGGATAAATTTATCATTGTCTTCATCGATGACATCCTCATCTACTCAAAAAGTCAAGCTGACCACGAGAAACATCTTCGATGTATTCTTAAATTGCTTCATCAAGAAAGGCTTTATGCCAAATTCTCTAGATGTGAATTTTGGCTACGAGAAGTCCAGTTCCTTGGACATATGGTGAGTGAGCGTGGTATCCAAGTGGATCCCGCCAAGGTTGAAGCTGTCATGAACTGGTAGGAGCCGAAGACGCCTACGGAGATTCACAGTTTCCTAGGTCTAGCAGGATACTACAGACGCTTCATCGAAAATTTCTCAAGGATTGCTGCACCCTTAACTTCTTTAACTAGAAAGAATATAAAGTTTAATTGGGGCCCTAAGCAGTAAGAAGCTTTTGATATCCTCAAACAGAAGCTAAACAATGCTCCTGTGTTGACATTGCCGGAAGGAATGGAAGAATTTGTAGTGTATTGTGACGCATCGCACACCGGGATGGGTTGTGTGCTTATGCAGAAGGGCAAGGTGATTGCCTATGCTTCACGACAATTAAAGGTGCATGAAAAGAATTACACCACCCATGACTTGGAGTTGGGTGCCGTTGTATTTGCACTAAAGCTTTGGAGGCATTACTTGTATGGCATTAAATTTGTGATCTATTCTGATCACAAAAGCCTTCAGCATCTGTTCAATCAGAAAGATTTGAATATGAGGCAGCGACGTTGGATGGAAACTCTAAACGATTATGACTGTGAAATAAGATACCATCCAGGCAAGGCCAACGTAGTTGCAGATGCCTTGAGCAAAAAAGAAAGAGTGAAACCAATAAAGATCAATGCCAAGAGTATTGAAATCAAGAACAGTCTGAATGAAAGATTGTTAGCTGCATAGAAAGAAGCTGTGTCAGAAGCTAACTATCCTAACGAAAAGCTAGGGGTAACTGAAAAGCAGTTATCCTATGGCAAAGACGGAATTCTGAGATTAAATGGGAGGATATGGGTTCCTGTTTATGGAGGTCTTCGAGATGTTATCCTTCAGGAAGCCCACAGTTCACGATATTCTGTTCATCCTGGAGCTGATAAAATGTACCAGGACTTGAAGGCAAACTTTTGGTGGATAGGCTTGAAGAAGTCTATAGCCACCTACGTAGCAAGGTGTTTGACTTGTGCGCAAGTAAAAGCTGAACATCAAAAGCCGTCAGGCTTGCTACAACAGCCTGAACTTCCCGAGTGGAAATGGGAAATGGTGACGATGGATTTCATCACCAAGTTGCCAAAGACAAAGAAGGGAAACGATACGATATGGGTAATAGCTGATAGACTGACCAAGTCAGCACATTTCCTACCCATAAAGGAGACTCATAGCTCCGATATATTAGCCCAGTTGTTTGTAGATAAGATTGTAGCCCTTCATGGCGTGCCTGTGTCTATCATCTCTGATAGAGATACCAAGTACACGTCACACTTTTGGAAAAGTTTCCAACAATCGTTGGGCACACGTTTGAACTTCGGTATGGCTTACCACCCTCAGACAGATGGACAGAGTGAGCGTACAATCCAAACATTGAAAGACATGCTTCGTGCATGTGCGATCGACTTAGGTGGTAGTTGGGATAACCACCTACCATTAGTCGAGTTCTCCTATAACAACAGCTACCATACGAGCATTAAGGCTGCACCTTTTGAAGCCCTATATGGTAGAAAGTGTAGGACGCCCATTTGTTGGGCAGAAGTTGGAGATGTCCAGATGACAGGACCTGATATAATATTTGAAACAACGGACAAGATTGTCCAAATTCGCGATCGATTGAAAGCTGCCCGAGATAGGCAGAAAAGCTACGCAGATTTGAAGCGTAAGCCTTTCAATTTCGAAGTAGGCGACAAAGTATTGCTTAAGGTATCACCCTGGAAGGGGGTGATGCGGTTCGGTAAGAAAGGCAAGTTAAGCCCGAGATATATTGGACCTTTCGAGGTAATCGAACGTGTCGGATCGGTTGCCTACAAATTAAACTTACCGGAAGAGCTCAGTGGTATCCACAATGTGTTCCACATCTGTAACCTGAAGAAGTGTTTCGCTGACGAATCACTGGTTATACCGCATACAGATGTACACATCGATGAGAGCTTAAAGTTCGTTGAAAAACCTGTGTCGATCGAGGATCGACAGGTTAAGAAGCTTCGCAGGAAGTATATACCGATTGTGAAGGTAAAATGGGATGCCCGTAGAGGTCCCGAGTACACGTGGGAGGCAGAGTCCACGATGAAAGAAAAGTACCCTCATTTATTTCAATAAATCTCGAGGTCGAGATTTCTTTTAAGGAGGTGAGGATGTAACACCTCGAAATTTTGCGTCCTATAATGTATTGACACGTGTCATAAGTTTACACGTGGTAGTAGATACTAAATAAGGACTAAAGTTGACAAACATAGAAAGTATGTGAATCCAAGGGTTCAAAGTGTCAACGAGGGATAAATATACTGTACAGTAACCCTAAATGATGCTCGTACCTTCAAGCGAATAAATCATGGATCGTACGGAACGAAATGGGGAACAAAGTGAGAGATTACAAACTACAGGGGTTAAATGTGTCAACATGTTTAAAATATACCTCTGAGTGACCCTTTAACAAACCCGAGACTTTGTAACAGTAAATTACACTCACTAGAATATACGATATAAATTTCGCGAAGTTCCGTTTTAAAAGGAGAAAGTTATGATCGAATTCGTATACGAGGGGTTGAAAGCGTCAACATTGAAAGTTAGGACTTTTCGGGTAGTAATAAACTAACCGGGGACTTAACAGCGCGGGTAAAAGTCACAAGGCCCTTATACGTAAATTAACGAGGCCCAAAACGCAAAGTTACCCCTTCGAATCGCCAAAGGCCAACAGTAATAATTGAAAAGATTTGAAAAATCTTACTTTTAGGTCTCAGGCGGGCCGCGTAAAAGTAACAAAGGAGCTTACGCGGGCCGCATTGACAGTAGAAGATATGGGCTTGTTAGAAGGATTCTGGCGGGCCGCGTAAAGGTTGAGTGATCCTTTACGCGGGCCGTGTCAATCCCCAGATGCAGAAAAGTCGGACAGAAGCACTGTTGAGTGTTTTAACCGACTTATTGAGCAATAATGAGAGCATGGGCGCCCCCTAAACGTCCCCTAGCACTCAGGGACAGTTGTTGATCATCCAAGAACACTTGTAGGCCTTGTTGTGATGATCTTATGCATCCTAAACTACTATAAAAGGCCATGATGTGCATCAATGTTCTTCACACCTCAAACTGCTTTCTTGATCACTTCTGGAGCTCAAGAACTCTCACTACTCATCCCTGGTCGTGCATAGGACTCTTGTAAGTGTGCTCCACCCTTTCTTGGTTAAGTTTTGCTTAGATATAGCTTAAAAGTCAATCCGTCGTAATTAACGATTGACTTAACGATAAATCACAAATGGTCCAGTGATTTGTCGAATCAAAGGTAGTTACATGTTGGTAATTATGTGGGCATTAAACCCTAAAAGGGCACCCTCTGATTCCCACTCTAACTATTCCAAATGTCGAGTCAAAGTTGCTTAGAAAAAGTCAACTGAATGCTAACTTTCGATTTTATGCATAATCAGTAATGTAGATGGCGTGTAACCTGTTTTAACACTCATACAACATGATAATAAGTATTATAAGTGGTCTAAGCTTGTTTGATCCGACCGTTTACTGTTTTGACCCGGCTCGGAACCGAAAGTCGCAAAGTTTTGACTTTTGCTTTGACTTCAGTTCTGGCCCGATATGTTATGATTTAGATATGCCTTAGGACTCTCTTAGGACCAGGTTACATGATGGTATACCCCTCTGTGATTGGTTCATTGGTTGTCTGAGTCTTTTGCACATTTCCGTTAAATGCTTAAAAGTTGACCATAACGCCCTTTTTACTTTAAAACAAGAATTTTGGACATGTGAAAGGACAATAACCTTAGTTACTGATTTCTAAGCATGTCCCTAAAATTTCACGTCAATCCGAGGTCTAGAATAGGAGTTATGCTAAATAGCGCAATTACGGAAACTTTAGTAATTAAACGGCGCAATTAGCATAAAGCCTATCTAAACCCAAATTTCGACACCAAACCTTTTACACACTGATGTAAAATAATATTTTAGGATTTTTAAAGATTTTTAATTATTTTTAACCTGCTCGTAACCTGCGGTTATGGCATTGATTCGGTAAATACCAAATATACCCTTTTCGGACGTAAAATGAGTTCTACATGGTATTTTGACCCGAATCCAGTTGCTACTGACTTTAAATAATAAATAGAGTATTTTGGACTTTATAAACTGTTCGGAAAACTCAGATTTCCTGTAGAACTCGGAAATCTCTTTTATGATCTTTAAAATGACCAAAATACCCCTACGGAGCGTATATTGGATTTAAACTCGTTATGGGCATTATGGAAGGTATCCTACTGATACCACAACCTCTTTAGAGCATATTAACTTAGGAAACCTGTGTAGGACTCTTACGGTTACCCGTTACGCCTTTTACGCGCACGGTTCGGTTTATGTAACTAGTTTACATAAACTATCCGAAACGGGTCAAACCTTATCGTTTTTACTTCAAAATCCAGAGTGTGGTTATATTACCCATATAAAACAAGTCTTAAAACTTGTTGGGTCCAAACCACATTCCATTCCCGGTTTTCGCCTTTCACGCGATTAAACCGTAATTATCCTTTGAAACTGAGCGGTCTAAGCTAAGGCTTAATTAAAGACCTGTTAGGATTCTAATAGGTTGTTATAAACCTTAGTTCCAGAATAGGAGACCAGTAAAAGATACTTGCATTTGTCTATTGAGGTTATTACTTGCTCAGGTAAATACTTTTAACTTATTTTCAGTTATACGGGCTTGGGTTACGGTATACAAAATACCGCTTGGTCGGGCAATTGACCCCAACTTATTAGTAGTTAGGTATTATCAATGTGACCCGTTTAAAAATTGGTTTTGCTGGCTTCACGCCTTTGGGAGCTTAATGACCATGTCCCGGATATCCTTGGCATCATTTTACGAAATGGCCACGACCTTGACACGCGGGTGTAGGCGTACACCCGACATTGTGTCTATATTTATAAAGGTATAACCGTTGGTTTTCCCGCCACGGCTTTATGCCTTGTGGCGTGTCTATTAACCTTAAACCCGGCACGACCCGGGCGACTGAACGCATAGTGAACATGTAATTCTTTTACAAGATTAAATCTGATTAATTATCCCAAGTTAAAAAGAGTTTGTGCCTTGTGCATTCATATCAATTTTATTAAACCTTTTTACAAAAGTGTCGGTTGAATGTATTTACCAGTGTAAACTGACGTATTTTTCCTCAAAAAAGATTAAATGCAGGTTCTACACGAAATAGGCTGGCCACTCCTTAGCATCGTTAGAGTCTCGCAAGCTTAGGATGCCACTATCTGTTGAACATTATTTCTATTTTATTTTTGATCCCCTGTGGATTTATTTCGACTACTTGTGATACTTGGATATTACATTTGATGGTTGAAATATATCTATCTTTATGCTTCCGCTGTGCATTTAAATATTGTGTGGTTTGACTATATTGTTGCCAACTACGTCACGGTAATCCCCCACCGGGCCCACCGGTGAAACGTGTGGAAATCGGGGTGTGACAGAACTCCCAGCTGAAGGCGATGCCGTACCAGATCTTGATTTTTGAGCACGCCTTTTTGCGGCATCTCTTCCAAACCCAGGCCGGTTTGCCGAATCATCCAAAAGGTCCTCAAACTCTTGATCTCGTGCATCAGATTGGGCTTGGGACGAGGCCCTTGACCTTTTGGAAGACGTGTTACTTTCGCTACCACTGGGGATATTCGCCCACTTTGGATGGAACTTAAAAATCTCCCAACAATGCATGAAACGGAAGTCGGTCCCTACATTTGATTTGAATGCAACCAATGCATTTGTCACAATGTCGGCTTCGGTTTCACCACTTTTTGGGTTTTGCTTTGCTTTATTTAAAAAACCACTATATTTTGTAAGTTGGCCGCTAATTTCGCTCCACTTCGCGGATAAGCTATCGTTTTCACGATAAGCCTCCCTTCCCAATTCTTCATGGAATACTCTACTAACTGCTTCCCACAAATGGGTTCGATGTTGAGAATTTCCTATTTTAATAAAAACAAAATTTAATATATTACAAAGTTATATAAAAAATAACCATTAATAAAAACAAAGTTTAAGAATACCTAAACTTGGATGTTGAGATTGTTGACACCAAGCCCTCGCTAATGCAAGTTCTTCAGCAACGACCCATTTTTGTTGTTTTCGTTTGACGGTTTCAAGTGCTTTCTCCACCTCGGTTTTTTTCTTATGACTTCTCTTTTTGATGGGTTTCGATGCGGAAGGACCATCGTTGGGTGGTTGAGTTTCGGGGACGGTTTCGGTTTGTGAAAGGTCGATGGAGGTTGGTGAAAGGTTGATGGGCGTTTGTGTAAACGGGGTAGGTATCGAATCCTCGGTGTGTGGGAAGTTAGTATACAAACGATTCCCAATATACGATGCATAACTCGCTTCAACAGGCATAGAAGAGTGTATGAAAAATGGACGAGGCATTGGACGATTGGATGGTGGGCTAGGATAATTTTCTTGGAATGCATACGGGTTGTTCGGGTCATAAGCACGGTTATGAGGATGCATTTTTTCGTTTTGAAGAAGGAGAATTGAAGATGATTATAGAAGATGTGGTTGAATGTGGTAAAAAATGGAAGAAAAATGTGAGTTTTATAGTGAAAAATAATTTTTTTTTAACATAGCCGTTGGCCAACGGCTAGTTTGGTTTGTCCATTGAGAGCCCGCCATGTCAGCTTGTCAAGACCGCCCCACACCCGGCTTGAAACCCAAGCCCCAAGGGCCACGCCCCAACCCAAGCCCACCCGGGGTGGTGGCTTAGGCGTTTTCCCCCAACCCACGCCCCAACCCAAGCCCCATACCCCATAGTCTAAGTGATGGGAATCATGCAAGAGAGAGAATGTTTGTGATTGGTGGGGCAATGCCACTTTAGCATTATAAAAACATCAAAAAAACACCCCTATTGAGGATGCTCTTATGTATAGTATTAAACAAGAAAAAGATCAACAACGATTTACAACCTTGATGCACCATAGTACAAGTTATGTTTTTATTATTTGCACCACCTTATGATCGCACCACCTTTTTGTCCACGTAACCCCACCACCTACTTCACTTCTCCAACTTAATTACAACCCTAAATCGATCAGTCGTTAAACCTTGCTTAGGAACAAAATCGGCCCTCACGACGTATTTACCATGTTAACAGTCTTCTCTACTTGGCCGGGGTCTATCTTCATCACTGTCGGCGCATCACCACCTTTTTCATGACGTTGTTGAATCAAATGACCGATTAGCTTTTCTCAATACAAACCCCTTTCGTTTATGGTACCACTATAACTTATTATATGATTGCTTTCATTTTTTTATAACGATATGTATATAATACTTATTATGTAATTATCTAAAATGAATCGTATCACAGTTTTATAAATAATAAGATTAGATTGTTTAAGCTTGTGAGCCTAGTCAAGCTTTGTTCATGAAGCCCGTATTCATGCTTATTTAGTAATGAGTTTCAAATTAGACTTAGACTTACGGTCGCTTAGGCTAAAGTTGATTTTTAAGCATTTAATGAGCTACTAGCTTAAGACCCCGTGTGTTACACGGGTGGTCTAAAAAAATATTATTTAACGGTGTTTTCATAAATCTTGTAATGAAAGATTTGTTTCAGTATTAGTACTAAAGTATCTTTAAATAGCATATGATCCCAAGCGTCAGGAGAATGATTCATGACGGTCGATATCATTCTCTACTTTGATAGTACTCGCTTACTTCTTCCACATCATCCACCTACAAATTTTACAGACAACTTCAGATATCAATTCAGAATTCTAAAATTATAAAAAAAATGCTTCAAAGAAAAGAGTCATGGTGCTATCTGGCCCCCAAACCGCATAAGGTATGTTTGACTCATGCCATATAAGTAAATCTTCGTTCCCAAAATCATTGAACTTCTACATATCCTCGACAAAGATGCATATCAGAATACTTTCCAATATACTTACTGAAATAACGAACCCAAATTGAAAGTTCTATTATTTGGACTTTTCGAACTAATTCACATTATACCCTTCAATCAAATCAGCCGGTTTTTCGAACCCAAATTTAACGCGTAATAATTAATTAAGTACGAAACCCGAATATGCGTCTTAATGCAGATATCAACTGTGTAATTTTATTGGCGATGCGTGTCACATGACCAAGATTTCCAACCCGCAGTGCATTTCTTCTGGCAGCGGCCAATGTCGGCTGTATTATTAAAAGAAATCGTTAAAAGAAAATCAAACCCGTTTTTATTTTAAAGATCATATGTGAATTACCTGATCAAATTCACTATAAAGGATGGGACTTTTACTCGTTTGCACGTCTTCAATAAAATCGCAATGAACTCCACAATCTGCAAAAAGAAGATACATTAAAAGTCAAGGAAACTAAAATTTCTTTCAAGGCCAGGAGGTATAGCTGCAAGACACACTTACCCAAACTCTAAACTCACTTTAACAAAGTAGCAAAAAAGATGTATGGTAACTTATAACTATGACTTGACCCGATGCTATTTATTTTTAAAACTAACACAAAATTAAGATAGTTAAATATATGAAATATAATAAACTAAAATATATTGTCAAATATATTGACAACAGCATGGCTGAATAATCGCCATCAAAGTAACGTAATCGAGCTGTAGTTACTTTAGCTTTGCATTCACCAGAAGATAAAAAAAAGCATCCATACAGATTACGTGGCATGCAAGAATACTCATTTTGACCCGTTACCCAACCCACCCGTTAGCTCTACCCAAAAAGGTTAAGAAATAACCTCAGCAGCCACGTCAAAGTCGTTCAAATTTTAGCAGCTTCTTTCATCACTGGAAGATCTGAATCAGATCCCATTATGATTCCAACACGTGGAGCAACTGTGTCAAAATGACAGCATTATGATTATATTATGAAAATAGAAAAATGGCAAGAAAAACTATTTTTTAAGAAATTGCTAAAGGTAACACAAACTGCACCCGCAGTACCTGTTAATGATATCTACCAAATTTGGTCTTAAAAAGTCTTCCTTAGCAGATGCATTGTAGAGATAACTCAGAGCCCCCAAGAGCATAGTTCACCTACCAAATAACACGAAATTCAATAAAAAATTGCATGCAAGCTCAGTAACTACTAACCTGGAGCATGGAGGAGGTGGAGTGTGTACTGTTTCAAGCTTTCAATTTCCCTAGCCTGAAATGGAAAAAATGAGTTACAATTATAAAACATGAACTCAGACTCATCAACAATCGATTAAATTGAAGTTTAATATGTAACACTTACAATGAAACATATAAATTGCATTCATACCACTTTACAATAAGCCGTCAAGTTCGTAAGAACATTCAAACGAACTGAGTAGTTGTTGGTCCCTTCGTGGTTCCGGCAACTGAGATGACTCTAACTCTGGTAAGAGACTACAATTTAAAATGTTAGGTCCCTTCACCCACTAACTCACAGTTGAGTTAGCGATTTTAATTTTTTAAATCACACACCCATTTAAACCTACAATTTAAATATACTCCACATAGGGGTATGGAACATTGGTGCATATTCAAAGTACATTTTGATGGTGTATGAGTTAGTAGTTTTAAAACTTTTTGTGTAAAGATATTTGGTGATGAATAATTTATAGAATCACAAAATCCGTGAAAGAAAACCGCATCAATGTCTTTGACATACTTGACCTCTGCAAGTTCATTATCAACATCAGCAGCGTCGATATCAATAATACTCTTCGGTTTCGCTTTCGGCTCATAGTTCAAACCACACACAACCTTGCTCGGTTTAGTGAATGTGGAAGTGAGCGAAGATTGCAGTTTCTTGTTTCGTTTAGACAAAAATGATTCAGATTTCCGTCTCTCTTTTGTGTCGGGACTGGTTTCGATTACAATTGCATTATATGATACCGTTGGTGCTTTTAGCTTGACCACAACTTTCTTCTTGGCACCACTCGGTTATTATCCACATTTAGTGTTAATGGTTTTTGTAAAACCGAAACAAATAATGTGTTAGGTTTGGAAATTAAGTTTACACGACAAACTTAAAAATCCAATCCTGTGTATATCAGTATATGATATATTTATAATAACCTAAAATTGAAATATAATAACATTAACATTTCAAATACACTATGTATATTTTACATGTATAGGTATAAAAGTTAGAATGGTTGAAATTAAAGTACCAACCTGCCAACGGACTTGCACGTGAAGATGCAACAGCTAAGCCAGGAATCAGCGTATTGTCATCGATTTCTATCCCCAGTAAATCCATATCCAGATTTGCACCAAAGGCAAATGATTTTTCTAGCGTCTCTAGCACCTTCTTAACATCTGAACATATATTCAACTAATAAAAACCGTAATACAATAGTTTAATGGGAAAATGAAACAGCGGGTTTCATACCCCAAATCAAATGTACCGCCAGAAAATGCAAAACCTTAATGGGAAAATGGATCAGATGGTCTTCATTGTTATGGAATGTGTATTGCAAAAAGAGTAGCCAGAATCTCACCGGAACCCTAGCCGCAATCGCCGGAGGCAGCGGCGGCGGCTAAGCCTTAAGATCCCTAATGCAGACTATATCAATACCCAAACGATCTTCTTTCAACCAACGATCAACAAAGTGTCTGGTTCAACATAGCGTTTCATATAAGTTTATGATATCCAATCTTCGTTCTTCAACAAAGAACAATAGATTCTTGAGTTTGAAGAAAAAAAAAGAGATTTGTGGAAGAGTTCTAGGGTTTGTTTCCAGCCTCCAGGGATTAGGAAACACGAATAGAAAAGCAATAGAAAAATTAGTGTTAGATTTGGGTGAGAATTCAAGAAGAAGATGAGAAGCATGATGATACATCAGATCATAAATTAGGGTTAGAAAAGGAGCGTGTGAGAGAAGGAATGAATGTGATAAAAGGAGAATGGAGGAAAAGAGTTTGACGCCTACAATGAATTATCTTGATTGAGAGGGTGTCCACATCACCCAATTGATTGGCCAAAAATAAGGCCATGTGGCAAAGATGTATTTTTTTTTTAGTATAGTAGATAGATTCTTAAGTAGCTAATGATCGCTAGGAGTGTATACACCCTTACGTGATATTTCATTTTTGTCACTACTCTTGCCTTTCATCATCGCTTTTTCATTTAAAGAGGAAGGGTGAAAAAACCGATGTCATTATCATCCAATACGTTCACATGGCTATCAGATTAGATTTAATTTCAAAAATTACCATGGATATTTGGAATATTTGCTCGATCCATTTTCTTTAAATTATTTCTGTAATCCTATCCCAAGAAAAGGATTCAAATATCTATTAATCGTTCATAAAACATATTTTCTAGTTTATGTTTCATAAACAGCCTAGATAAAAATAAAAGAAAATAAAAACGTTAGTTGATAAAAGTAATCTTAGGTTTTGATATGAACATGTCATGTATGTTTAACATTACAACATAAACTAGAGTGTGAATCTCTAAAACCACACAAAAACACAATATGAAATCCGCGGGTTAGGATCTAGCTTAAGCAGATCAAATCATTTTGTAACTAATTAATTTCGGACCGGTTGAGGGGTTAGTGGTTGACCCTTTGTTTTTTTTTTTAAATATATATGTTACATTTTAAGACTTTGCGCTATTTGGCAACTTCTGAATGGTTAAGTGCTGAACCAGTAAGAGGTCTGAACCATTAAGTGCTGAATCAGTAAGAGGTCTGAACCATTAAGAATCAATATAATACTTAACCATTCAGAGACAAATGTCTGACCAATTCAGATTAGAGGTCTTAATCATTCAGACTCTGTATAATACTTAACCATTCAGATGCAAATGTCTGAACCATTCAGACATTTGCTCACGAAACAAACAGTTTGAACCATTAAGTGCTGAACCAGTAAGATGTCTAAACCATTAAGAGCCTCGTTAAGAGGTAAACAAACAGCCCCTTAATGTGATAGTTTATGTCTTGGAACCTTAACCGTATTCTACATATTGTTTTCAAGTTTTGATCAATTCTTTAAAATTTAGATACTAATTGTTGCGGTTGAACCAATAGGGTGGTGGTCCATTCACCCCATTGTCAAATGAAAAACCTTTTAAAAACACTTGGGTTTTGAAGAATTAAGTTTTTGGTTCAAGTACCACGAACGATAGGGACTAAAAAAATTTTCCGTTCAAATAAAACTGTTGCCACTGAAAAAAAAAATGACCTCGACGGTTAAATCGAATTGTTTTTTAAAAGTTTTATCGGTCCGGCTTTACTTACCCAGCTAATTCAACTTGTCATCTAAGCTTGGCTTGTATTGGGCCAAGTTTAGAGCCCAGTTCTAATGTATCCGAAGTTCTATTTAGATGGCCCTAAAATCATAAACCATTCTAGATTCTTTTTAGTTAGTGGTTTGGTATAAAACATTTTTAATCATATTTGATTTTTGAAATGGCATTGTTTAATATAAAAACTTGATATACTTAAAACTAAAATATAAAAATTTAATATATATATATATATATATATATATATACAAATTATAGACCCTCGTTCAGTTTTATTTTTTTCAATCACTAAAACATTATGTCTAATTACATCTCTTTAATTAGTGATGCATAGGCAATAAGTTTGCCTAAATTAAGTTTGGCATGTTTTACTTATGAGAGTTCAAGCTCAAGCCAAGTTTGGTTTGTTCCTTCTCTGTTTTAAAGCTCAAACTTGACTTGTGAGTAATTTTTCATGCTTAAGCTTAGCTCGGAATCAACTTGATTATTATTTATTACAGATTCAGTTACTTCCATCATGTACATATATATATTTATAATACATGCACACACATATTGCACATTATTTAGTTATTTTTATCGTATTATATTATACACACAAGTATAACACTTATTATATAATTATATAAAATTTATAATATTACAATTATATAAAAAATGATTGTTTAGGTTAACGAGTCTAGTCAAGTTCGGTACATAAAGCTCATGTTCACACTCATTCGTTAAATAAGCTCCAAATTAAACTCAGACTTAAACTTGTTTAGGCTTGACTTAATCTAAGTTTTTAATAAACTGGTCTCGAATAGCATACGAGCGATCAATTTTAATACACCCTGCCATACAATTGCAAGATATTTCATTTTTGTCACTACTCCTGGCTTCCATCATCGCTTCTCATTTGAGAAACAAAAATACAAACCGATGTCATTATCAATTTATCATCCAAACAATTCTTGTGCATATGTTCACATGGGTATCAGAATAGATTTAATTTAATATTTGCTCAACCCGTTTTTTCTAAAAGTATACTTTTGTAACCCTGTCCAAAGAAAAGGATTCAAATGTCCATTAATCGTTCATATAACATATTTTTCTAGTTTATGGTTTATAAAAAGCCTAGATAAAAAAAAATAAGTGTGTTGATAAAAAAATCTTAGGTTTTATATGAGATTATGATGTATGTTTAGGTATAAATTTCTAACATGACACAAAATCATAGCATAAATTCACGGGTTTGAGTTTAGTTTAAGCAAATTAAGTCAATTTCGATCTAAATGAGTTCGAATTGGTTGGGGGTTTACGAGTAACACATTTGTTTTCTAAAAATAAAAAATGTTTCAGTGCAAGACTTAAACTAATTGGGTAGTTTAAGTCTCCATTAAAAGAGATAAAAAGAATCATGTTTTCTAGTTCAAATTTGATTCATATTTCATATAGTATTTTCGTAATAAGTTTGTAATTTTGTAGTATTAACATGTAATAAACATTACATTATTTTTCTATGAAATTATATTCTAACAAAAGTACTTTTTGTGTGCATATATATTATTATGGTACGTATGATATGTTAATTTGTGGTGAATATTTATAAAGTTTATATGTAGTGAATAAATATGTATAAAGTAGTGAATAAATATTTATTAAGTTTATATGTAGTGAATAAATATTTATAAAGGTTATATGTATAGTGTTGGGATATATTAGGAAGTTGTTTTTTTTTTTTTTTTTTTTTTTTTTTTTGCTAGAAAGACTAGAAAGTAATGTTGACCATCAATTGATTTAATCAAGGGCTAATATTAAACGTGTGAAATTGAAGAGAAGAAAAGAGACGTGTGGGTTTGTGTAATGGCTTTCTAGTCAATTCAGAACAATAGTTTCTCTCTCCTCCAATTCCTCCCCATTTTTTAAACGTTAATAACTTTTTCATACGACACTATTTTTTTTATAAAAATTGCACCAAAAAACGAACATTTTTTTAATCTTTAAAACGAGTATAGTATTGCTATATTTTCGAAAAAAAAAAATTCGAAAACTCAGTTGCGTAAAACGCAATGGAAAAAAACCTAGTTGAGTAAAACACAATGAAAAAAAAAAACGTAAAAAATGACTTTACTTATGAGCGAGCACACATGCTCCTTTACTTATGAGCATGTAAGTCGCCATACGCGCATGCTCTTTTACATACGAGCACGTAAGTCGCCACGTGCGCTTGCTCCTTTACTTATGAGCGAGCACACATGCGCTAGCTGTCGCATGCTCCTATACATACGAGCACGAAAGTCGTCATCCGCGCATGCTCCTCTACATATGAGCACGTAAGTCGCCATCCGCGCATGCTCCTCTACATACGAGCACGTATGTCGCCCACGCGCGCATTCTGCTCTACATACGAGCACGAAAGTCGCTATACGCGCATGCTACATTACTTATGAGCACGTAAGTCGCCCACACGCGCGCATACTCCTTTACTTCAAGCACGTATGTCGCCCACGCGCGCATGCTTAGTTACATACGAACACACTTACAGAATATAAACTGCACTACAAATGCACGCACCACTTTGGGTATACGCAAAAACACATTGGCTTCCACATCATTACCTGACACGACTTTACGCCAATTCTCATTCGCGATAACCTGCACAAAGTTGATGTGTGGTTGAAAACCGGCGTTCGTTAATGTTTAAGTTGATGTTTTTATTGACTTTTAATCTTGAATAGCCTACTTTTAATTAGATTTGTGTTTTGCAGGTTTAATGAAGTTTAAGGAGCTTTTCAGGAGCTTTACGGATCACCGGATCGAAAACCGGAGCATCGGAACGCATTACGGATCAAACGGGAGCGAAACAAGCAAAATCTGAAAATGAAGTTTCGAGAACCCGTCGCCGACGGGTCCCAAGCCGTCGGCGACGCCCTCCAGATAAGCCCGTAGGCACATGTTTCGCGTAACCAGTCAATTAGGCCGTCGGCCAAAGAAGGGTTTTTGGGAACCCGTCGGCGACGGGGTCAGGCCCGTCGGCGACGGGTGATGGTTTTTCGAAACGCGAATTTTGATGAATTGGGGGTCAAGCTCGAATATTATTGGCTCTCCTTCATTGAATTCGGGAGTTACACACTTTGGGGAGTTTGAATCTTGTTCTTGGAGCCTTATTCACCAACTATTCCATCTTGAATTCCATTCATCATTCCATCATCAATCCAAATCAAGAACAATCAATCATTCACAATCACCAATCCATACAAACCCTAACCATCACCATCAATCTTTCCACCATTATTCTTCGCCAAACCTTCAACATCCATCAATTCTCCATTGTTCAAGCTTCGAGGTGAATCCTTCCGCGTTCCCAACATCCGGTGGTCAAGCTTCTTCAACTATGAGCGGCTAATCATCTCGGTTTCACTCCGGTGTAGGTAGTTGTTAATTCTAGGGTTTCGAATTGTTCTTGTTTTAACTTAGTGACAATTTGTTTTTGATTTTTGAAACTCTTGATAATAGTGTTACATTTGTTGCGAATTCGTGAATTGTCGAGCGATGTTAAAAGTTATGACTTCACGAAACGGTGATATGTAATTGTGCATTATCATTGTTAGGATTTACTTGTGTTGATTACAAAGTGTCTTTTTGTCCGTTCTTTGGAGCGTTGATAGTTAGTAGCACCTAAGTCACGGTACACTTAATCTGTTAATCAAATGCATTTGAGTTGAAACTAAAACTTGTAGAAATCCTAGTTTAGCAATTACCGAACCCGGGTGTGATTCCTTTTTATTATTATTGTTCTCATATCAAAATTTCTTGCAATCATTAAGTAGTAGTTGTCAATTAAGTAATTCAATTTCCGTAGTTCAAATTCACATCTTTTTATTAAACAAAAATACCAAAACACTTTAGCAAGCTTCATAATTGTGACAAGTTTTTATAATTCAGTCAAATCCATACACAAACCACATACTCTTCGTGGATCGACCCCTTACTACCACTAACACATTGTTAAGGGTAATTTGGGCATATAAATATTATCTTTGACCGGAGCGCGACACTCCGATCAAATTTTGGCGCCGCTGCCGGGGAGTGCGTGCGCTTTGTGTTTGGAAATTGTTTGAATTTACGTGATTATCTGTTTAATTTGTTTTGCTTTCTTTTTGTATTGTCTTTTCCCTTGTTACGCGGGGTGTGTTACTTGTGCAGGTTACAGGTAGTGCATGCGTACACGAAATTCCGGGAGGACTTCACCTTTAGTCTACGAACCGGAAATTGAAAGACTTGCAAGAAGAAACCTAGCAAGCCGGTTAGAAGCAACTCTTGCTTCTAATCAAACCAACCAAACACCACCACTCACACCGACCATTGAAACCGATTCAATGGCAAACCACAACTCCAACCAAGACTTTAACCCCAACCAAAACCTCCATCCAAATCAATACCAATCCCGAGGAACCTTTTATCCCGCTCAAAACACCCAACCTATACCCCAAGAACAACCGGGTGGTAACACCAACGCAAGACCACCTACTCCACCTTTCCGAAACCAAAATACCAACAACACCCAACGAACACCTCAACAACAACCCCTTCACCGACAAGCATCGTTACCTATCAACCTTGATGACCGGAATGTCAACTCCGATCGTAGAGGTAACCGTGATCGCGGCAATCCCGCGAATGAAGACCCGTTTTTCAACATCGACGATTTAAGGAATGCAATCCCCGATGATGAACCGTATAGTGTTCCCGGTTATCAATCGCCGGAACACGTAAGCATTCATACGGAAAATTCGGACGATGGGGGGTATTACGATGATCGAGCTAATGATGATGAAGATTGGGGCTACGTGAATAGGGGAAATGTCTACAATGCTCGAAGGTACGACGATGAGGAGTTTGGTTATCAAAACGCCAATTATGTTGGGGAAGATGAATACGGGTACGGAGGTGGAAGAAACGATGGTTATGGGAACAACCGTCAACCACAAAACAATAACCAAAGGAACCGGAATGATGGGTTTTACAACAACAATAACAACAACAACAATGTAAACCCTAACTGGATTCCTCGTTTCGTGGGAGGTGGTAACCCAAGGGATAATCGAAGGGGGGATCAAAGAGGTGAGAGAAGGGATAATCGAAGACCGGTCGATCAAGAAGTTAACGGGCCACAACGTCGTCAACAACCTCCACGGGGAATAAATGACCGATTCCGACCGATAGTGACCGAGAATAATTCTCCGATAGTATGCGAAAGGAGGATGTTTGATTGTAAGCCGCATTACATCAACATACTTCCTCATTTCAACGGGAGGTCCAATGATGAGCCGTACACGCATTTAACGGAGTTTTCTTCCATTTGTGATACTATTGGAGGGCATAATTTCGCACTAGAGGAAGTGAAGCTTCGGTTATTTCAATTTTCGTTGAAAGACAAGGCAAAACAGTGGTTCCTTACACTTCCGGCCAATAGTATTCGAACTTGGGAACAAATGCAACAAGCATTTTTGGATGAATACTATTCCATGGCAAAGACCGACGATGCGAGAGATGAAATTCGGTCATTTCGTCAACTTTCAAGTGAGCCATTACATGAAGCATTTACCCGATTCAAAGAGCTAATGAGGAGATGCCCACATCACCAAATAGAAAAATGGGAGTTGGTGAAATGCTTTGTACGGGGTTTGGATGATGCAACTTGGAATCGGCTTGAGACGACAAGCAATGGCACCCTCTTGAGCAATCATGAGGATGATGATTGGGAATTCTTGGAAAGGATGAGCAAACGATCCAAAGAAAAAGAATCGGCCGATAGAGCAAAAAGACATCCAGTTTCCTGGTCACTTCCCGATCTTGATTCCAAGGACCGGATTTCCACCTTAGAACGGGAAATAGCTCAACTGAAAACGAAGAAAGAGGTGAACGCGGTTCAGTTTGCGGTTTGTGAAGAATGTGGGGATATTGGGCATGCGACCGAGCAATGTTCAATGGGTTCGAGTGGTTACACCGAAGAAGTCAATCAAGTGTATGGAGATAGAAAACAATATGACATGAACTCCAACACTTACCATCCGGGTTTGAGAAATCACCCCAACTTTCGGTATGACAATGCTTCAAATCAAATGAACCCGAATTTCCAATCGGGTAATAAGTGTGTCATCATACCAAAACCGCCAATGTGGCAACCAAGGAGGCTACCAACGGAATTACAACCAAGGGTACCAAGGTGGGTACCAAAAGAATTACAACAACCAAGGCGGTAATGGAAGTGGGTCAAACAATCAAACCGGTGGTGATGACTTGAGTGCTAAGATGGATGCCTTGCTAAACATGCAAAAGGAGACTCACAGTGATGTCAAAGAAATAAAGAAGGCAAATGAGACGCGAGACAAAGCACACGAGGCATTGGCGAAACAAGTGGGTCAACTAGCGGAAGAAGTGGCCCAAATAAAGGGAGGCATGGGGAAGCTTCCAAGTGACACCACCATGAACCCTAAGCATCAAGGGTCGAGCTCGAGGAACACACGTGAGGTATCAATTAATAAAATTACTTTACGTAGTGGTCGTGTTGTCGATAGTGGTGTCGAAACACCACCACCCCAATTTGTTGAAGGGGTGGTGGAATATGCGAGTGAAGATGAGTGTGAGGATGGTCAAACGGGTCAAAATAAAAATGACTTGAAAAAGAAAAACAACCCACCCGTTGGGACCATCCCCGTCCCCAAGGCTAAGGAAAAGGGTGTGGAGGTTAATACTGCCCCTTATCCCGAAGCATTGAAGGGACCGACGAAAAAAGTTGTAAACAAAAGAGGTCCACAACAAGAAGAGTTGTTGGAAATTTTCAAACAAGTAAAAATCAATTTACCTCTTTTGGATGCAATTAAACAAGTACCGTCGTATGCTAAGTACTTGAAAGATTTGTGTACCCAAAAACGCACTCAAAAATTTCCAAAAAAATTAGATTTAACAGAAAACGTGAGTTCGATTCTTTCGGGTGCACTTCCACCTAAGCTCCAAGATCCGGGTGCGCCTATCATTTCAATTCAAGTGGGCGATTTTAAAATCAACCGGGCACTTCTAGATCTTGGTGCTAGTGTAAGCATTCTACCGGGTAGTTTGTATGACCAATACGAGTTTGGTCCACTTCAATCGTCAAACACCACCGTGGTGTTAGCCGATTTGACACCCAAACTACCCCGTGGAATTGTTTCGGATGTGATAGTAAAAATCGAGGATTTTTACTATCCGGTGGACTTTCTTGTGCTTGATTATGTGGCCAAGGACCCAACCAAACAACCTACGGTGATTTTGGGTCGACCGTTCTTAGCAACTGCAAATGCTCAAATTGATTGTAGAACGGGAACGGTTGACATGACATTTGAAAACCGGAGGTTGAGGTTGCATGTTTTTTCCGGACTTATGAACCCTCCAGTTGATGATGAATGCTATATGGCAGACATTGTTGACACGTGTATACCTCTTTGCGACACAGTCGTTTATGGGGAAAACACAATGGAGGATTGTTATATGTTTGACAGGTCACAGGTGGAGGTGGAGCAAAGCATGGATGAGGAAGTGAGGAGTTTGGAGGTGCTCGCGGTTAGAGAAGGAAAACCGACATGGACGCACCAAGTCGAGAGCTTACCGGAGAGCATTGATACTAAATTGAAGCCGTCTTTAGTGGAGCCTCCGGAAGTGGAGTTGAAAGCATTGCCAAAGCATCTCAAGTATGCTTATGTTGGAGAGGGCAATACTCTCCCGGTTATCATCGCATCAAATTTAACCGGAGAGCAAGAGAAAAAGTTGATGGAAGTATTGGTCACCAATCGGGCGGCGATTGGATGGACCATTGCGGATTTGAAGGGTATTAGTCCCTCGGTGGTGATGCACAAAATCATCACGGAAGAGAATGTGACTCCCGTTCGAGATGCACAAAGGCGGTTAAATCCGAACATGCAGGAGGTCGTGAAGAAAGAGGTGTTGAAGTGGCTTGATGCGGGTATCATTTACCCGATCTCAGATAGCCAGTGGGTGAGCCCAACACAGACAGTTCCCAAGAAGGCCGGTATACAAGTCGTCAAAAATGACGCAGGTGAAGAGGTAGCCACCCGGCCGGTAACCGGGTGGCGAATTTGTATTGATTATAGGAAGTTGAATACCGCAACTTCCAAAGATCATTTTCCTTTACCTTTTATTGATCAAATAGTTGAGAAATTGTCGGGGCAAAAATTTTATTGCTTCCTAGATGGTTATTCCGGTTATAACCAAATTGCCATCCATCCGGAAGATCAATCAAAGACTACATTTACATGTCCTTACGGTACCTTCGCATTTAGGCGGATGCCGTTTGGATTATGTAATGCTCCTGCCACCTTCCAAAGGTGCATGATGAGTATTTTCTCCGATATGGTGGGAAAGTCTTTGGAAATCTTCATGGATGATTTCTCAATTTTTGGATCATCGTTTGAGACTTGTTTGGACCAACTAGATAAAGTATTAAAAAGATGTGTTGAAACTAGTTTGGTCCTAAGTTGGGAAAAGAGCCATTTTATGGTTCAAGAGGGAATTGTGTTGGGGCACGTGGTTTCAAGTCGTGGGATAGAGGTTGATCGTGCTAAGGTACAAGTCATATCTACTTTACCTTATCCCACGACTGTTAAAGGTGTTAGGTCGTTTTTAGGTCATGCGGGGTTTTATCGGCGGTTTATTAAGGGTTTTAGTGATATAACGAAGCCTTTGTGTAATTTGTTGTTAAAAGACCAACCGTTTGATTTTAATGAAAATTGCCAAAATTCTTTTAACAATTTAAAAGAGAAGTTAGTGGAGGCCCCAATCTTGCAATCGCCAAATTGGTCTTTACCTTTTGAGATTATGTGCGATGCAAGTGATTATGCGGTGGGGGCCGTGTTGGGACAACGGGTTGACAAGAAACCCGTTGCCATATACTACGCAAGTAAGACTCTTTCGGATGCACAATTGAACTACACAACTACCGAAAAAGAGTTACTTGCGGTAGTATATGCATTGGATAAATTTCGGTCTTATATATGGGGTAGTAAAGTGATTATTTACTCTGATCACACTGCAGTTAGGTACCTCATGGAGAAGAAAGATGCGAAGCCGAGATTGATCCGATGGGTGTTGTTGCTCCAAGAGTTTGATTTGGAGATACGGGACAAGAAGGGTATTGAGAATGTGGTAGCGGACCACTTGTCCCGGTTGATGGTAGAAGATGATCCGAACGCCTTTGAGATCAATGAGTCTTTCCCGGATGAGCATATAATGAAATTAGATAAATTGCCATGGTATGCTAACATTGTCAATTATCTTGTTACAGGTGATATGTCGGCGCATTGGGACAGACGGAAAAGGCAACACTTCATGTCCCAAATCAAGTATTATCGGTTGGAAGAACCGCATTTGTGGAAGGAGTGTGCGGATCAAGTTATAAGGAGATGCATTGATGACGAAGAGATTCCGAGCGTGTTGCAACATCTACACTCGTTTGCATGTGGTGGTCACTTTAGTGGTCACAAAACGGGTCATAAAGTGTTGAATAGTGGCCTTTATTGGCCTACTATTTTCAAGGATGCAAACGAGTTTGCCAAAAATTGCATTGAGTGTCAAAAATTAGGGGGTATTTCAAAAAGGGATGAGATGCCTATGCAACCAATCCTTGTAGTCGATGTTTTCGATGTATGGGGTATTGATTTCATGGGCCCATTCCCCAATTCCTATGGCAATTTGTACATCTTGGTGGCCGTTGACTATGTGTCAAAATGGGTCGAAGCAATAGCCACCAAGACGAACGACCATTCCGTGGTATGCAACTTTGTCCAAACCAATATTTTCTCAAGATTTGGGATTCCTCGTGTCATCATAAGTGATGGAGGATCTCATTTTAAAAATTTTCGGTTTGGCAAACTCTTAAAGCGGTTTGGTGTTGATCATAGGATTGCTACCCCCTATCACCCGCAAACAAGCGGGCAAGTTGAGGTGTCAAATAGGCAAATCAAACAGATTTTGCAAAAGACCGTGCGGGCGGACCGTAAGGATTGGTCAATTAAATTGAACGATGCCTTATGGGCCTACCGAACGGCACATAAGACACCCATAGGCACTACACCTTACCGGTTGGTCTACGGTAAAAATTGTCACTTGCCGGTTGAACTTGTGCACAAATCGTTATGGGCCATTAAAGAGGTTAACGTGCAATATGATGATGCAGGTAAGGAACGGAAGCTCAAGTTGTGTGAATTGGAGGAGCTACGGGAGACGGCATATGAATACGCATCTCAATACAAGGATGGAATGAAGAGAGCGCATGATGCCAAATTGAGGAAGAAAGAATTTGAAGTGGGTCAAAAGGTATGGCTCTACAATTCAAAGCTCAAATTCTTTCCCGGAAAGCTCCGAAGCAAATGGATAGGACCCTATATTGTCACCCGGGTCGGACAATTGGGTGATGTTACTATCGAGGACCCCAAGAACGGGGTACGACAAACGGTAAATGGTCATCGGCTAAAACCGTTTCTCGAGGGTAATGAGAAAGTGGATGAAAACAAGGAATCGGTAAGCTTCGTAGCAAGTTTCCCGGTTTACGAGGTCGAATGAAAAGGACCGGTAACATTTGGTGTAAAGTTATGTATAACTATTTAATTGTGTGCGTATTTGGATGTGAATCGTTTCCGTCTCATACTAACCTTTCTTGATTGTGTGAAGTTCGGGCACTCCAAACGGGTTATGAAGATACAAGGTATGTTTTAGACTTGATTTGGTGCATTGAGGACAATACACGAATTTTTGGGGGGGTGGTAGGGCCGTTGACGGTTATTTTGTTTATAAATTTTAACTTATAAAAATTCACAAAAAGATTTTTAAGAATTTTTAGGATTTTTTAGTGTACATAGGCCATTTATTAAAAAGTTATAATTTTCATTCATTTTTCAAAAAAAAAAAAAAAAAGGCCAACCCGTCGGCGACGGGGTGATGACCGTCGGCGACGGGGTCTCTAATATCCCGTCGGCTGATGTTTCCCGTAACCAGACCCTTAAGCCGTCGCCACCATTGCCATTTCCCCTTGCCCGTCGGCGACGGGGTGGGACCCGTCGGCGACGGGTTCCCAATTCAGCTCCGCTGCAGGTTCGTTTCTTAGCGTTTTAACCCGAACCAAACACCTTTAAACCTTCTCATACATACCCTAAACTTAATTCCTTCCACACAATTCGACCCATATCATTCCCATTTCACCCATTCACCTTAGCACACTCATATTCACTGCATAACATCTTTTCCTCTCACCTATTCTCTTCATCTCCTCCATCTTTCACCTCAAGAACCCTAAACCTTCAACCTCTCATAACTCTCTCAATTCTCCACCAAATCTACTAATTTTCGGGTCCATCTTGGGTAATTTTTCAAGAGGAACAAAACCCCCAACACGGTTTTCATCAATTCTTGCTATTGTGCGAGATTTCTGGGCGTGTTCTTTAGGGTTTTTGAAAAGGCGTTCATCAAGTTGCTTATTTGCCATCTTTTCTTAGTTCTTCTTGTTTAACAACAACAAAGGTATGGATTCTTCTTAAGTTTATGCTTGATTATCATATGTTAGTGTTTTTCTTCCGAAATTTTGAACTTTTTGGTTTAAGAGTAGGTTGTTTAGACAATGTATGTTGTGCTAGCATGATTTTGAGTGAGATTAGTTGTTTTGAATGGAATTTGAGTATGTCATAACCATAGTGAAGTGATTACACTGTTATGAACATGATTGAACATGAAGGTGATGTTGACTCTTGTTGAAATTATAAGAGATTGTAAGATTAGCAAGAAAATTAATAAGTATATGATAAAGTGAGCGACTTCGGAAGTTTAAAGAGGCGATTTTACATTCACTTGTTAATTTAAATGTCAACATCATACCTCATGTTCAAAGTTTGGGAGTTAATGAAAGTTGAATTTATATTGATGTTTGCTTGTTTGTGATTGTAGTTATGGCGGGAAGGAAGAGACAAAAGACTACAGGCCAAGCTTCATCATCCGGGGTTGGTTCTTCTTCCGGTTTAATACCGAAGAAGTGGGAGCAACTAAGCTCCGTGGAGGAGAATGATCCGAGGTTGTACAGGCAGGATTGGGAGTGGGCGAAGTTCAGGGATAGCCAAAGTGCTAAAATTTGGGATGACGAGAAGAACAAACCGTTGTCCCATTATCAAGACAGGAAGTTAGAGGCTAAGTTGTGGAAGTGGAAGATGGTGAACGGTGTGAATACCTTAGTGCCAACAAGGGTAATATGTGAAAGGGTGGTGAACGTGGAAGAATTTCGTAACATCGGTATTGTGCAAATGTTTGAGCGTTTAGGATGGGAAAGCGTTCTTGATTGGTGCGAAGATAATACTTCCAGGATTTACTTGTCGGAAGTATGTGAATGGTTGTCTACCTTGAAGCTTTTGAACAAGAATGAATCTCCTTCACAGTGGAAGTTGGTGGGGAAGACTACTCGAGGGAACATGACGATGTCTTTCGAGACCATGAATCGTATTGCTCGTTTCGACTCTTTGGGAGTACAAGCTTATGATTATCCATCCATCGAGCAGTTTTTGGATAATCATTTGAACAACAACGATTTCGAGCAACTGTTAGATGTTATCTTACCGACCCACCAAGGAGGAGAAATGAAACGAAAGCAAATGTCGCTCGAAGGAAAGATTCTTCAAGGGATCTCGGTTGAGAACATCTTGGCAAGGTTTGGTGATCGTGGGGGAGTGAGAGTAAGTGATTGTAGGGTGGTGCATGCCTTACTGTATGAGACCCCAACACTGTCGTGGAGACATATAGTGATGATGAACACATGGGCTACCAGGGAGTCGTCCCAGAGGCGGTTTATTCCATATGCACGCCTCATTAGCGCCATGATTGTGCAACAAAATTGTTTACCCCTGGAATCACTATGGGTTTCTAAGCCGGTGGAGGAGTTTGATTTGGGGTACATGCGGAAGAATTGGAAGATAGAAGTCAAGTTCTCGGGAAATAAGTACGTTGTGACCGATGATTTGGGGAACAAGTATGAGATCCGTACTTCTGGGGCACCACCAGTGCAGGAAGAAGATGAGGAAATGGGGGAAGAAGAGGAGGAAGTTGAACCCTCCGGTGCACAAAGACCAAGGCAACGATATATGCGGCCACATAGGGAGATTAACGCAGAGGTGGCAGGTTTTGTGACTAGGAGACGTGTGCCCTCCTACAAAAATTTTGATAGGGGGCAACAGGAGATATATGACAATGTCTCCGCGTGTATCGGTGAAGGACGGGAATACAATCAGAAAAGAGAAACTTGGGAGGGGTCTCACGGATCCTCAATGCAAGAATATTGGGCGGCTCAAGGAGCCCAACGTGAAAGAATGAACAAGTTTATGGAAGAACAAGAACTGTTCCAAGCCATGCAAAGATCACACATGGAACAGTTAGCAAAGAATCAGGAGGATGAGGTAGCCCGGAGACGGGCATGGGAAGAAGCGGAAGCGGCGCGGCGACAGGAAGAACAAGAATTGAACAGACGCCGTTGGAGTGCCATGTACGTCTCTCAACAAATGGCGATTAATAACGCCAAAGTGTTGCATGATCAGGAGCGACACCATAGAGACTACCAAGCCGGCCTCCCCTACGCCGAGCACTCGGGGTGGACAAATTACTCCGATCTTCCCTATCCTCAAGGCCCATCCGGCCCAACTCCACATTGGCCCGAAGCGGTAGGGTCTAGCTTCATCCCAATCCCGTACCAACCACCGCCCCAAGGGGAGCAAAGCCCCTTAGATAACTATAGGGAGATGTTCGAGGCCCTCACTGGTTATCCATACCAACCCAACCCACCAATGGATCCGAACGAGCGATATCAGCGGTAGAGGTATGGTATGTTTTATGTTGTTGTTGTTGTATATTTTATTCCGTTATTTCTTTTCGTTTTTATTTAATTTATGTCTAGTTAAATGAACGTTGTGGGTGTGTTCCCTATATAACCCTCACGAGACCGACTCGTCCTCCCGAGCTATCGGGAGGTTTAAAGGGCTTGCGTGCATATGCTAAATGCCGTCGTGATTCCTACGAAAGTGAGTTAGGTTTGTTGTTGTTGTAAAATATTTTTCACATAAAATCAAAGTAAAATAATGCATGACTTGGTAATATGTTCATAAAAAAGGGTAGAACTAAGTGACTAACAAATTTTGATGGTTGTGAGAAGCATGCTTCTACACAAGGATTAGAATTTGTAGGTACGATGGGTTCGCGAGACAACCATTTCTATGAAGAGATGAAGGATATGAGCATCAAGCAATAAAAATCAGGTGCATGTGTTTCTTTTTGCTTTGATTGTTAGTTAGGAATAAGTGGATTGTAATATGTATTTTAATTTCCGGGGTGAAAAGTTGGGAAGGTTAGTCGTGTCACATCCCTTGTGCATTACTAAAACTCTAGTTCTTACACATTGAGGACAATGTTTACTTCAAGTGTGGGGATGGGGGAGTAGTAAAAATTTTCGATTTTGACCCGTTCATTTAAACACTACACATTGAGGACAATGTTTATCTCAAGTGTGGGGATGGGGGAAAATTTCAAAATTTTTTTCAAAAATGTCTTGTTTTCAAAGCAATCTCAAAAGCACAAGTAACCAAGTCAACGAGGGATGTCACAACCCATTTGGTCTTTTGTCATGGTCAAGTTCAAATTAATAAGCATAACGGGTATTTAGCGGGTGGTTATTTGGGAATAATTCGCCTAAGGAACTAGCAATTTATGCATATCACATATCATACCCTTATACGTGAGGTTTGAGCCACTTATATATCATAGATTTACATTTACATGTTTCTTTGTTTGAGTGGACCATTAGTTGCGTATTGTAGAACTTGCAACTTTTGATACGTTTGAGACTATAGACCAAATACAAGCACGAGAATGATTAAGGCATTAGGTAAACCTTTTTCTCTTAAAACCATTTTTCTATCCTTACCCGAACAAATTCCTTAGTCGCCCATTTTGAGCCTAAACCTTTCGTTTGACCACCATATAGCCCATAAACCTTAAACCTTTTCTTTTTAAACCCGTGTGATGAAAATTCGATTATAGGAGTCGTATTTGTATAGTTATTCTTGATTGTTTGCATTATAAAAAAAAAACAGAAAATGTGTGAAAAAGAATTGAAAATTGTTGAAGAAAAACACAAAAAGAAGCGTTAGTAGTTGTCGAATAAAAAGGGTGAAAGATTATTGCCCATAGTTGATGTTTATAGTTTACTTTTGTTTAGGATAGTCTTTTGTAATAAAAAGTCGAATTTTCATCACTTTAGCCACTTTAAAAATATCCTATTTCCTACCCTTCGCCTAGCCCCGTTACAACCCTTCAAAGACCTTTTGACTTGTGCTTAGTATTTGTGTTCGATAGGGGAGAATGATTGAGTTGCAAGCCTATGCGGGTACGTGTTCTAATCGGTTTTGAGCGATTAATTGTTGAAACGCTAATACAATATACATGTTAGCAAATTTTAAGCCGAGTGGAGAGCACATTGTGAGGGATATGCATGAGTTGTTAGTTTTACGGGCAAGTTGATCTTGGATAACCATTAGTATATGTGATTATTCACTTATCCGGTAAATATGTGAAATGTGTAAAGAGTTTGAACTTTTGTATGACAATAGACTTTAACCTCTGTCTCGGGAATGGGATGTGCATTTGTTGTTCGACCCACGTGAAAGTGAAAAACAGATTTGCTTGAGGACAAGCAAAAGACAAGTGTGGGGATGTGATGTGTGGTTGAAAACCGGCGTTCGTTAATGTTTAAGTTGATGTTTTTATTGACTTTTAATCTTGAATAGCCTACTTTTAATTAGATTTGTGTTTTGCAGGTTTAATGAAGTTTAAGGAGCTTTTCAGGAGCTTTACGGATCACCGGATCGAAAACCAGAGCATCGGAACGCATTACGGATCAAACGGGAGCGAAACAAGCAAAATCTGAAAATGAAGTTTCGAGAACCCGTCGCCGACGGGTCCCAAGCCGTCGGCGACGCCCTCCAGATAAGCCCGTAGGCACATGTTTCGCGTAACCAGTCAATTAGGCCGTCGGCCAAAGAAGGGTTTTTGGGAACCCGTCGGCGACGGGTGATGGTTTTTCGAAACGCGAATTTTGATGAATTGGGGGTCAAGCTCGAATATTATTGGCTCTCCTTCATTGAATTCGGGAGTTACACACTTTGGGGAGTTTGAATCTTGTTCTTGGAGCCTTATTCACCAACTATTCCATCTTGAATTCCATTCATCATTCCATCATCAATCCGAATCAAGAACAATCAATCATTCACAATCACCAATCCATACAAACCCTAACCATCACCATCAATCTTTCCACCATTATTCTTCGCCAAACCTTCAACATCCATCAATTCTCCATTGTTCAAGCTTCGAGGTGAATCCTTCCGTGTTCCCAACATCCGGTGGTCAAGCTTCTTCAACTATGAGCGGCTAATCATCTCGGTTTCACCCCGGTGTAGGTAGTTGTTAATTCTAGGGTTTCGAATTGTTCTTGTTTTAACTTAGTGACAATTTGTTTTTGATTTTTGAAACTCTTGATAATAGTGTTACATTTGTTGCGAATTCTTGAATTGTCGAGCGATGTTAAAAGTTATGACTTCACGAAACGGTGATATGTAATTGTGCATTATCATTGTTAGGATTTACTTGTGTTGATTACAAAGTGTCTTTTTGTCCGTTCTTTTGAGCGTTGATAGTTAGTAGCACCTAAGTCACGGTACACTAAATCCGTTAATCAAATGCATTTGAGTTGAAACTAAAACTTGTAGAAATCCTAGTTTAGCAATTACCGAACCCGGGTGTGATTCCTTTTTATTATTATTGTTCTCATATCAAAATTTCTTGCAATCATTAAGTAGTAGTTGTCAATTAAGTAATTCAATTTCCGTAGTTCAAATTCGCATCTTTTTATTAAACAAAAATACCAAAACACTTTAGCAAGCTTCATAATTGTGACAAGTTTTTATAATTCAGTCAAATCCATACACAAACCACATACTCTTCGTGGATCGACCCCTTACTACCACTAACACATTGTTAAGGGTAATTTGGGCATATAAATATTATCTTTGACCGGAGCGCGACACTCCGATCAAAAGTGGATTAACACGTGAAAATATTGTAGACAACAGTTTATAAAGATTTAAACACCAGGTATACGTTTTCCTCAAGGCTTGAGAGACGCACACTCGAAAATCATCCGAAGGGAAGGCACTTATCCAGTCTAGAATTCCACCCACTTTCCATCCGCGCATGGGAGCAACACTGGACTGGGGGGGGGGGGGCTTAAAGGGGTATGGTCCCAAGTGCTGCATAAGTCATACGTGCGTTGGGCCTTAACCACACTTTACCGCCAAAACACAGCCTGTTCTAAGACTCATGCACGAGACCCAACCACGTACGCGCAACCTTAACAAGCTCATGGTAATGCGCCAGTACAAATGGCAACTGACTGCAACCAATCAGCGTGCGCCAGGTTTGCCCAACCAATTTCCACGATGAACAATCGTGGGATATTCACTGCTCCATTATCTCTACTCATAACTTAAGACAGATGCAACAAGAATGGCTAGCAACTTTCCCGCACCCGGGCGACAGGTAAGCCTAAAACTCAATCTTTACTTTCGTGCACTCCTAACAAGTCTAGTACTCTCCCACGCTTACACGCGGGAGCAGCACTAGACTGGGGGACATGATGGGGTATGGTATTAGACCCAACCCGAACGACTGGACATATCCGTTACTTATCGCCTTCTATTATAATATTTATTATTATTGTGTACTAACCCGCAAAGCCTAATGTGTTGTAGTTTACACTACACTAGGTTGTGGGCTTGTAGAGATAACCGCTAACTGGGCCTGGCCCATTGAGGTTAGAGGAGGCCCATATCTCCTATATAAAGAGGTGTTTACCTCATTATTAGGGCACAAGGTATGGAGCCGCCACACTTTTGTTGCTAGAAATAAGAGATTCTTCTCTTACTGGCCATCTCTACATCCCCATTTTTCTCTCTTCTCCATTACAGATCTAGGTTCAAGAGGAAGAGCAAGGTGTGATTCTTCATCCTCTCAGAGAAAGCGGTCCAATCGTCCTGGCGGTAATTCCGTGTTTCAACAATGTGTTATACCTAAAACGCAATGCACAAAAAACACAAAGAAATATCTTATTTCTAAAACGCAATGGCCAGAAAACACTTAAAAATGTCTTTTTTCTAAAACGCAATGGCCTAAAAACACAAAAGAAAGTTTTCTCTCTAAAACGCAATGTACTGAAAACACATAAAAATGTGTTTTACCTAAAACGCAATGACTAAAAACACTTCAAAAATGTGTTTTTCTAAAACGCAATGGCCAAACAACACATAAAGATGTCTTATTTCTAAAACGCAATGGCCTAAAAACACAAAAGAAAGTGTTCTCTCTAAAACGTTTGGACCCCGCTAGGGGCTGCCGCCCCTTGGACCTTGCTCCCAGAGGCGCTGCCCCCGGACCCCCGCCAAGGGGGCAACACTCCCGTAGAACGCAATGACTCAATTCAAAAACCCAGATTGTAAAAATGCAATTCAAAAATTTCTTACATGGATCGAAGTCGATTTTCTTCACCGATTGACGAAATTTGAATGACAGAAACACTTATCAGCGATCGAATCGAAAAATCGAGTGATTCGCTTCAAAATCACTGGAAAAAATGAGATATTGTATGAAGTTAAACTGGGTTTCTTCAAAAAAAAAAAAGTTGAAGAACACATTGATTGGGTGTTTGAATCATTGATTGGTGACGAAAATCGCACTACAATGTAGTGATTATTGAGATAGGAAGTGAAGAAAAGGTTGAAGATGGTGGGTTTTGAAAATGGTGGGTTTTGAAGTTACTGGGGAGAAAAAGGAAGAAGATTGGATAAAGATTGGATACGATTGACTAAAATACAATCGAAAGACGAGAAAAGGAATTTTATAACCTATTTTATTTCCTTTGAGATGATTATTTACTAATATTTGTAATTATTGTTAGTTGTTGAAAGACGAGTCACTGTAGTTTGACTTTCTGTTTGACTTTCGGTTATGACCATTATGGTCAAGCTAATGTCCAATTCAAAAATGGCTACGTGATCGTAATAATGAAGGTTATAATCTCCTGGGATCATACCTTCTAAAGATCACGTTAAGTAGGCGAAATGACGAGTCAACTTTATATTAAATAAACGGTAAAAAACGTAAACTTTGCAAATTACGTTAATCAAGATTCTAACTATTAAAACTTGAATTTTTGACATTATATCAGTTTACAAGATATACTAGGACATGTCTAAACATGTCCAAATCATCATTTCTTGTTTAGAGCTTAATTCCATATCGAAAGTCAAGCAGTTGACTTTTGTTTTGACTTTCGATTCTGACCCGTTTGGTCAACGTTTAGGCATGTTTTAAACTAGTTTTAGGACCATGATATTGTTAAGTATAACTCACTGAAGTTATGCTACATGGTCAGTCCGTTTGATTGGTTTTTGACAAGTCGCAATTACATTGTTAAAAATGACCACAATGCCCCTTTGTGGTCAAATGAACCAAAAGAATGATTTTAAACTAAAATAAACTTATAATATGACTTTAAGTTAGTTGATACTTCAACTAAAAATGTGTTTTGATACTAAGACTTGTCATAAGCCCATCCGACCTTCCGAACCCGTCTTTATGCACATAACTAGTTATGCGAACCTAGTTCGCATAAACTAGGCGTAACTGTAACACCTCGAATTTTTGCGTCCAATAATGTGTTAACACGTGTCATTTGTTTACACGTGGCATTGATATTGAATAAAGGACTAATTTTGACAAACCTTGAAAGTATATAAATTCGAGGGTTATAAATGTCAACAAGGGTAAATATACTGTATAGTAACCCTAAAATAATGCTTGTACCTTCAAACGAATAAATCATAGATCGTACGGAAGCGAAACACGGAAGAAAGTGAGAGATTACGAACTACAGGGGTTAACTGTGTCAACATGTTTAATTATACCTCTGAGTGACCCTTTAACGTTCCCAAGGCTTCGTAACAGTATTATACACTCACTAGAATATACTGTATAAATTCCGCGAAGTTCCGTCTTAAAACGAGAAAGTTATACTCGAATTCGTATGAGAAGGGTTAAAAGCGTCAACAGTGAAAGTTAAGGCTTTCCAAATAATTAATAAACTAACCGGGGACTTTATAATGCGGGTAAATAACACGAGGCCCCTATCGGTAAATAACCGAGGGCCAAACCGCAAAGTTACCCCTTCAAACCCGAAAGGTCAGGTAGATCATTACGAAAGATTTCGTTATTAATTACCGGATTCTGATAATCATTACAAAAAGATTTAAAATTTCTGGAAATCTGACCTCTCGCGACCCGCGTTGTGTTATGGGATAAGTTGAGGGGGGCCGCGAGCCTCCTAAATTACGCGCCTGATATTTGAATATCAGGCGACCCGCATTAAACAAGCATGGAACTTCCATGCGGGTCGCGTAAAGTGCCCAGATGCAGAAAGTTATAGTTTCTTGACTTTTGAGCATTATGAACGATCAATCTCCAATAAATGAGGCATGGGCGCCCCCTACTCGACCCATAGCCCTCTGGGACACATACCCATCATCTCTGGACTGTTGTAAGTGTTTGTAATGATCATAGATGCTTGGCATTGGCTATAAATAGCCACATTATGCACATAACATTCACAACACCAAAAACACACATCTCTGGTCATTGCAAGAGCCCTCAAGTCCTCTTCTCTACTCTATAATCAGCTCTCAACTTCTGTAAGTTGCCTAGATCATTTATAATTCAGTTTATGCTTAGTAAATAGCTAGAAAACAAACCGTCGTAAATACGGTTTGACTTTAAATTAAATCCATGATGGTTCTGTCTTATGACGAATCAAAGGTGGTTATAAGTTGGTATCAATGAGGGTAATAAACCCCTAAAAGGGTTCCCCCTGATCACCACTCTAACTATGTCAAATATCGAGTCAAACGTGCGGTTAAAAAGTCAACAGAAAGCTATTTTAGCGATTTATGCATAATCTGTAATGTACATACTATGAAACCTGTTTTGACACTTATAAAACATGATATTAAGTATATAAACTTGTTTGCGCTCGTTTGAATCGATCATTTGCTATATTGAACCGGTTCGGAGCCGAATGTCGCAAAAGTTTGACTTTTGCATTGACTTCAGTTCTGACCCGTTTTAGTGAGGTATAGATATGCCTTAGGACTCTCTTAGGACCAGGTCACATGTCGGTATAAACCTCTGTGATCGGTTCATGAGTTATCCGAGTCTTTTGCGCATTTCCGTCATTCGCCTAAAAGTTGACCGTAACGGCCTTTTGAAATTAAAACGAGTAATTCGGACGCGTGAACGGACCAGAACCTTGCTTATTAAATTATAAGCATGTCCTTAAAGTTTCACGTCAATCCGAGGTCTAGAATGAGAGTTATGCTAAATGGCGCATTTAAAGTAAACTTTAATAATTAACGGCGCAATTAGCATAACACCTATCTAAACCAAGATTTCGTCACCAAAACTTTTACCCACTTTATTAAAATAATATTTTGGGAATTTTAAAGATTTTTAATAATTTTTACCTCGCTCATAACCTGCGGTTATGGCTACGGTTCGGTAAATACCGAATATGCCCTTTTCGGCCAAAACATGAGTTCTACAAGGTCTTTTGACCCGATTCCAGTTGCTACTGGTTTTAAATAATAAATAAAGTATTTTAAGCTTTATAAGCTGTTCGGGAAACTCAGATTTCCTGTAGAACTCGAAAAGCCCTTTTAAAGTCTTTAAAATGACCGCAAAGTCCCTACGGGGCATAATATTAACTTAAACTCGTTACGGGCATCACGGAAGGTATCCTACTGATACCACAACCTCTTTAAGGCATATTGACTTAGGAAATAAGCGTACGACTCTCATAGTTAACCGTTTCGCCTATTGCGCGCACGGTTCGGCTTATGAAACAAGTTTTCATAAATTAGCCGATACGGGTCAAATTATATTATTTGAACCCCAAAATCCAGAGTGTGAACCTTGAACCCATATAAAACAAGTCTCTGAACTTGTTTGGGGCAGAATCACATTCCATTCTCGGTTTTCGCCTTTTCGCGCGATTAAACCATATCTATATATATCGGAACCAACCGGTCTAGGCTACGGCCATTATAACGACTCGTTAGGATTCTAAGAGGTTAATTAAAACCTTCGTTCCAGATTAGGAGCCCCAGTAAAAGCTATCGGTGATTTAATCCAATTAAGGAAATATACTTGCAAAGGTAAATACTTTAACTTATTTCCCCTATATGGGCTTGGGTTACGGTATATTAATACCGCTTGATTGAGCATTGTATTCTTCCATCGCTTAGGTGGTTAATTAAATAATATGATCGGCTCATTTAAACAGTTTTGTTTCTTATAAGCCTTTGGGGGGTTTAATGACCGTTGTCCCGGATATCCTTGGCATCATTTTACGAAATGGCCACGACCATCGACATCCCGGTGTAGGCGTACACCCGGTATAAAGTGTCGACATTAAATTAAAAGACGTAGCCGTTGGTTTTTATACTACGGTTTTACGCAATGTGGCGTGTCTATAAATCTTTAACCCGGCACGACCCGGGCTACTGAACGCATAAAAGAACATGTAAAACGTTCACAAGATTTTAATAATTTTCCCAAGTTATAAAAGAGTTTGTGCCTTGTGCATTCAAATCAATTTTAATAAACATTTTCAAATGTGTCAGTTGAATGTATTTACCAGTGTAAACTGACGTATTTTCCCCAAAAAGATTAAATGCAGGTACTATACGTAATGGGCTGGTATAGGCGTCCTAAGCATCGTACATAGTCTCGCAAACTCGATGCTGCATCTGAATGAACAATATTTATTACTTTTTGATCCGCTGTGGATATATTCAACTTCTGTAATACATTTGATATTACAACCAGAGGTTGAAGTTTATATATTTATCTTAAGCTTCCGCTGTGCATTATATAATTGTGTGGTTTGACTATATTGTTGCCAACATCGTCACGGTAATCCCCCACCGGGCCCACCGGTGAGACACGTGGAAATCGGGGTGTGACAGGTTGGTATCAGAGCCAACATTGAGTGAATTAAACACTATCCTATTGTGTTTAATCTCAATGACACAATTGCACATACTTGAGTCTAGACAAGAACTTAGGACAAATTCGAATTGTTATTCCAATTTTGTCTTTTCTTTTATTATTGGAATTTAAAGTATTATAAAGCAGGAAAATGCCACCTGTTATATTCCGAGGAAGAGGAAGGGGAAGAAGAGGCAGAGGAGAAGTCGTGACACATCACGATAACGAAGCTGGACCATCTGGTACGAGACATCCTTCGATGACACGGAGCGAAGAGCCACAACGACGAAGAGATCTTTACGAACCCGCGAGGCATTCCACCTCACACAGCTCGACGCCATCCTACCGGCACTCCTTTGGACCAAACTCAGAAAATGACCCCAATAACCCACAACCTTCCTTCATACCGCTACAATGTTCGGTATCGCACCGAAATTACGACGACCCTACTCCATACTTCATAGGTCAGTTTAATCCGGCTGACTACATACAGGAACCTTCAGGTTTTGTTCCACTAGGGCCACAAGACCACTTTTCTGAAGATCCCATGGAGGAAGATGAGGATCCTACTGAACCAGCTCGTGGTACGCCCACGCATCCGATAGAAGTCTCTGATGGGTCATCCTTCCATGGCACGCCCTATCAAGGACCTGACAGTTTCCAAGCGATGTTTGACCGACATGAGTGGTACTACACACCACCTCAACAGACATCTCAACAACCGCGACATCCACAGGATCCCTCTGAGGATTCACGCTTTGAGGCAGTTACGCCACCACCTCCGCCACCGGCGCAACCAGTAATACCTGATCCGCCAAGGCGTAGGAGGACAAATGCTCGTATGTCTACACGAGGAGGAGGGGGTATCCACTTCAGCACTCCTCGACATTCTAGTAGTAGCCACTATCCGCCACTACGAGAAGAAGGACCTTCCAGTCCTATACAGGAGGCGAACTCCGCACCAGCTGCACAAAATTCGCCACCATTTGGGTATAACCAACCCATACCTGCTTATACGGGTCCAACGGCTTACAACCCGTTCGAACCGTCACAAGCACAATACAACTACGGCTATGAGCGCGACCCATATGTGGTGTCGGCAAGATATAATGCGCGCTACCCTGACGGAGCACATGGAAACATGGGACCACCGGACTACTCAGCTCATGGGTATCCAATACCTCCCAGACCTCCAGCTCCGCAACACGCGCCACAACCACGATTTTCTCCTCCTGAACAGGAAGAGATACTCCATCGACTAGATCGTGTGGAGAGAGAGTTCGAAGAAGAGAAAAAGAGCCACCGAGGATTTCTCAAAGGCTTGGCAAACCTACTAAAGGGCAAAAAGAAGAAACGTGACCACTAGCCCTTAATAGTTGTACTAATGTAATTTCTACTTTGAAATAAGTCCCTGCGTGGACACCTATCGTATTTCAGTCCCTACGTGGACTTATCTTTAGTCCTTGCATGGACACCTATCTTGTATTAGTCCCTGCGTGGACTTGTCACTTATTTTTAAAACCTCTATGGAGGTATGTACTATTTGAAAGACCCGTTTAGGGCAATATGTAATTGTATTTGAGATTTTGGAATGTATGTTATGAGTTTTGTTTTAATATGTATAAAATAAATCAAAACCATTCCTTTTATATTGATCTGCCTAAATAAAGAATCTTAAAAGGTGAAACCTAGCTTGGTGTCTTTTAAGATCCAGTCAAGATGGTACGACCTAATTAAAAAGATTCTGATTCCCTGTTAACCTCTGTACGCATGTTAACCATCATGGCAGATGTGATTCGTTAAAATCACGCACGTCATTCTTATACAATAATCCTTTAAGGATTTCAAAAACCCCACTAAATGATTTATAAATCGTGGGTTAAATCACCAATGAAGGTGATCAGTATTATTAAAAACATCCATTAGCGATGTAGTGCCTACGGGCCAACCTTATTAAAACATCCATTAGTGATGTAGTGCCTACGGGCCAGTATTATTAAAACATCCATTAGTGATGTAGTGCCTACGGGCCAGTATTATTAAAACATCCATTAGTGATGTAGTGCCTACGGGCCAGTATTATTAAAACATCCATTAAGTGATGTAGTGCCTACGGGCCAGTATTATTAAAACATCCATTAGTGATGTAGTGCCTACGGGCCAGTATTATAAAAACATCCATTAGTGATGTAGTGCCTACGGGCCAACCTTATTAAAACATCCATTAGAGATGTAGTGCCTACGTGCCAACCATATTAAAACATCCACTAGAGATGTAGTGCCTACGGGCCAACCATATTAAAAACATCCATTAAGAGGTGTAGTGCCTATGGGCCGTAATAATTGTCTTATAAAGACAAAAGGCAGTGGTAGTCTATGACTCTCTGTCAGAAAGAGATAAAAGAACTACGGTTCAAATCTCTATGCCTTTGATTCTCTGAAATCTCGGCTAAAATTATAAAACATCCTCGTGATTAGGCTTTATGCCGCCAATACTATTTATATAGCTGAAATAGGATATATTCAAATCCTAATATGTAATGAAGTAATAAGTTAACCAAATATGGTCTCTGTACCATGGTTGACAAACTGTCATAAAAGACAATTATATAATAATCTCCTGAATAAAATTTTGTTATCTTCTGTAACAGATTCAAGTTACAATGGCGGATCCCAACGGAGAGAATAGCCATACTAATGAAGATGACTACGACAATACGCCAGTGCAATTGACAGGCGCACAACTGAAGGCTCTGATTGACAATGCTGTTCAGGCAGCTCTTGATCGTCAATATACTGAGTCCCAAGGCAGAACCGTGTCAAAACCACCCTCTAAACCAAAGACACACTCCAAACCACCCTCTCAACCCAAGAAAGATGACGACAAACACTCGTCCACTGAGAACAGCGTCCATCGCGATAGAGAATATACTGATGCATCAAATGCTAAGGGTTGCACCTACAAATACTTTGTATCTTGTAAGCCCCGGGAATTTACAGGGGAGAAAGGTGCTGTTGATTGTATCACCTGGCTAGATGAGATGGACACTATTGTGGACATCAGCGGGTGTGCAGCGAGGGATGTGGTGAAGTATGTGTCCCAATCATTCAAGGGCGAGGCCCTGGCATGGTGGAGGGCGTTGGTGCAGGCATCTGGTAAGTCTGCTTTGTACAAAATGACATGGGAGGAATTCATTGCTCTCATTAAGGAAAACTACTGCCCTCAGCATGAGGTTGAGAAGATCGAGGCTGACTTTGTGTCACTGGTGATGACGAACCTGGACTGCCAGGCATATTTGACGAGTTTCAATACAATGTCTCGTCTGGTCCCGTACCTTGTCACCCCAGAACCTCGAAGAATCACCCGTTTTATTGGGGGCTTGGAGCCCGCAATAAAGGCGAGTGTAAAGGCCTCTCGGCCGACGACCTTCAGGTCAGTTACTGACCTTTCCTTGTCTCTTACCCTAGACGCTGTCCGTCTGAGGACACTAAGGAACAAGGAGGCTGAGAAGAGAAAACGTGAGGATGATACCTCACGAAGATCAGGGAAGAAGCACCATGGAAACGGTGAAGGCAAAAGAGGGTCGGAGGCAAAGAAGGATGGGCAAGCTGGTGAAAGGCCCAACTGCAAGATCTGCAAGAAACCCCACTCTGGGAAATGCAGATTTGCATCAAACTCACAGTCGCAATCAAAGACTCCTTCATGTGGACTATGCAAGTCCAAGGATCATAAGACTGTGGAGTGCAAGAAAATCAAGGATGCAACCTGCTATGGTTGTAATGAAAAAGGGCACATCAAGAGTAACTGCCCTAAGTATGCCAAGAAGGCGGAAGAAACAAAGAAGTCAAATGCGAGAGTTTTTCGCATGGATGCAAAGGAAGCGGTCCAGAACGACAATGTGCTTACAGGTACTTTTCTCGTAAATAATATATTTGCAAGAGTACTATTCGATTCTGGCGCTGATAAATCCTTTGTAGACCAGAAATTTTGTCAACTACTAAATATGCCTATCAAAACCCTTGATATGAAATACGAATTAGAGTTAGCAGACGGCACGATAGAAACCGTCTCAACTGTTCTAGAAGGATGTGAAATGTCCATTAGGAACCATTCTTTTCCTTTATCTCTACTTCCTTTCAAACTAGCGGGTTTCGACATAGTCCTAGGCATGGACTGGTTATCCCATAACCAGGCCCAGATCATTTGCGGCAAGAGGCAGATAGTTTTAAAGACTCCGAGTGGTGAATCGCTTACCATTCGAGGAGATACGCAGTACGGGTTACCCGAGGACGTATCTATGCTCAAAGCTTCAAGGTGTTTGAACAGAGGCTGTGTAATTTACATGGCCCAGGTTATAATTGAAGAACCTAAGCCGAAGATAGAGGATCTTCCTGTCATTTCTGAATACCCCGAGGTCTTTCCCGAAGAACTACCTGGTTTGCCACCAGATAGACAAGTGGAGTTCAGAATAGACATCATTCCTGGAGCAGCTCCGATAGCAAGAGCACCTTACAGGCTAGCTCCAACGGAAATGAAAGAACTGAGGACCCAGTTGGATGAACTACTGGCGAAGGGTTTTATCAGACCTAGTTCATCTCCCTGGGGAGCACCAGTCCTATTTGTAAAGAAGAAGGACGGATCGATGCGGTTATGCATCGACTACCGAGAGCTAAATAAAGTTACCATAAAGAATAGATATCCTTTGCCAAGGATCGACGATCTGTTCGATCAGCTGCACGGAGCGAGCTATTTCTCGAAGATCGACTTGAGGTCGGGTTATCATCAGCTAAGGGTCAGAGATGAGGATGTACATAAGACAGCATTTAGGACTCGCTATGGTCATTACGAGTTCCTAGTGATGCCTTTTGGGCTCACAAATGCACCGGCTGCGTTCATGGATCTCATGAATCGCGTCTGCAAGCCGTATTTAGACAAATTTGTCATAGTCTTCATCGACGATATCCTTATATATTCCAAGGACCAAGCTGACCACGAGAAGCACCTCCGTTGCATTCTCGAATTACTACAGCGTGAGAAACTCTACGCCAAATTCTCGAAATGTGAATTCTGGCTACGAGAGGTTCAGTTTTTAGGGCACGTTGTGAGTGAGCGTGGTATCCAAGTGGATCCCGCTAAGGTAGAGGCAGTCATGAACTGGCAAGAACCAAAGACGCCTACCGAAATCCGTAGTTTCCTGGGGTTAGCAGGATACTACAGGAGGTTTATTGAAAATTTTTCGAGGATTGCTGCGCCCTTGACTTACTTGACCAAGAAGAAAGAAAAGTTCATTTGGGGCCCAAAGCAGCAAGAGTCCTTCGAAATACTGAAGCAAAAGCTAAGCAACGCACCTGTGTTGACACTACCTGAAGGTACAGATGAATTCGTAGTTTACTGCGATGCATCACACACGGGCATGGGGTGTGTGCTTATGCAGAAGGGCAAGGTGATTGCCTATGCTTCAAGGCAATTAAAGGTGCATGAAAAGAATTACACCACCCATGATTTGGAGTTGGGTGCCGTTGTATTTGCACTGAAATTGTGGAGGCATTACCTTTACGGTATTAAATTTGTGATTTATTCTGATCACAAAAGCCTCCAGCACCTGTTCAACCAGAAAGAGTTGAACATGAGACAGCGCCGTTGGATGGAGACCCTGAATGATTATGACTGCGAGATCAGGTACCATCCCGGCAAGGCGAATGTAGTCGCCGATGCCTTGAGCAGGAAAGAAAGGGTAAAACCTATTCGAATCAATGCCAAGAGCATTGAAGTCAAGAACAATTTGATTGAGAGGATATTAGCTGCACAGCGAGAGGCTGTGTTGGAAGCTAATTATCCTAATGAAAAGTTAGGAGTAACTGAGGAGCAGTTGACTCTTAGCAAGGATGGAATCCTTAGACTGAACGGACGTATATGGGTTCCGATTTATGGAGGACTACGAGATGTTGTTCTCCAGGAAGCCCATAGTTCCAAATACTCAGTCCATCCTGGTGCTGACAAGATGTATCAAGATTTAAAGGCAAACTATTGGTGGATAGGCTTGAAAAAGTCTGTGGCCGCCCACGTAGCAAAGTGCTTGACTTGTGCTCAAGTCAAAGCCGAGCACCAAAAGCCGTCTGGCTTGCTACAACAGCCTGAGCTTCCCGAGTGGAAGTGGGAATGCGTAACTATGGACTTCATAACCAAGTTACCCAAAACCAGGAAAGGAAACGATACAATATGGGTCATAGTTGATAGGCTGACGAAATCAGCTCATTTTCTACCCATCAAGGAGACGTATAACTCCGATATGTTAGCCCAACTTTATGTTGATAAGATTGTAGCCTTACACGGCATACCTGTGTCTATTATCTCCGACAGGGATACTAGATACACATCTCACTTCTGGAAAAGTTTCCAGCAATCTTTGGGCACGCGTTTGAACTTTAGTACGGCTTACCATCCACAGACGGACGGTCAGAGTGAGCGTACCATTCAAACGCTAGAAGACATGCTTCGTGCATGTGCGATCGATTTAGGTGGTAACTGGGATAAGAATCTACCCCTGATCGAATTCTCCTACAATAATAGCTACCACACCAGCATAAAGGCTGCGCCTTTCGAGGCATTATATGGTAGGAAATGCAGATCGCCTGTTTGTTGGGCGGAAGTAGGAGAGGTCCAATTATCAGGACCAGAGATTGTTTTCCAGACAACGGACAAGATTGTCCAGATCCGGGAACGTCTCAAGGCTGCCCGCGATAGGCAGAAAAGCTACGCTGATCCAAAACGTAAGGATCTTCACTTCGAAGTAGGTGAAAAAGTGTTGCTTAAGGTATCACCCTGGAAGGGGGTGATGCGTTTCGGCAAGAAAGGCAAACTGAGTCCGAGATACATAGGACCTTTTGAGGTCATTGAACGGGTCGGGTCAGTCGCCTATAAGTTGAACTTGCCTGAAGAGCTCAATGGAATTCACAATGTGTTCCACATCTGCAATCTCAAAAAGTGCTTCGCCGATGAATCGTTGGTGATTCCACATACAGATGTGCATATAGATGAGAGCTTAAAGTTTATAGAAAAACCTTTGTCGATTGAGGATCGACGGGTAAAGAAGCTTCGCAGAAAGCACGTACCGATTGTAAAGGTCAAATGGGATGCTCGTAGAGGTCCCGAATATACGTGGGAAGTCGAAGAAACAATGAAAGAAAAGTACCCCTATTTATTTGAGTAAATCTCGGGTCGAGATTTATTTTAAGGGGGTGAGGATGTAACACCTCGAATTTTTGCGTCCAATAATGTGTTAACACGTGTCATTTGTTTACACGTGGCATTGATATTGAATAAAGGACTAATTTTGACAAACCTTGAAAGTATATAAATTTGAGGGTTATAAATGTCAACAAGGGTAAATATACTGTATAGTAACCCTAAAATAATGCTTGTACCTTCAAACGAATAAATCATAGATCGTACGGAAGCGAAACACGGAAGAAAGTGAGAGATTACGAACTACAGGGGTTAACTGTGTCAACATGTTTAATTATACCTCTGAGTGACCCTTTAACGTTCCCAAGGCTTCGTAACAGTATTATACACTCACTAGAATATACTGTATAAATTCCGCGAAGTTCCGTCTTAAAACGAGAAAGTTATACTCGAATTCGTATGAGAAGGGTTAAAAGCGTCAACAGTGAAAGTTAAGGCTTTCCAAATAATTAATAAACTAACCGGGGACTTTATAATGCGGGTAAATAACACGAGGCCCCTATCGGTAAATAACCGAGGGCCAAACCGCAAAGTTACCCCTTCAAACCCAAAAGGTCAGGTAGATCATTACGAAAGATTTCGTTATTAATTACCGGATTCTGATAATCATTACAAAAAGATTTAAAATTTCTGGAAATCTGACCTCTCGCGACCCGCGTTGTGTTATGGGATAAGTTGAGGCGGGCCGCGAGCCTCCTAAATTACGCGCCTGATATTTGAATATCAGGCGACCCGCATTAAACAAGCATGGAACTTCCATGGGGGTCGCGTAAAGTGCCCAGATGCAGAAAGTTATAGTTTCTTGACTTTTGAGCATTATGAACGATCAATCTCCAATAAATGAGGCATGGGCGCCCCCTACTCGACCCATAGCCCTCTGGGACACCTACCCATCATCTCTGGACTGTTGTAAGTGTTTGTAATGATCATAGATGCTTGGCATTGGCTATAAATAGCCACATTATGCACATAACATTCACAACACCAAAAACACACATCTCTGGTCATTGCAAGAGCCCTCAAGTCCTCTTCTCTGCTCTATAATCAGCTCTCAACTTCTGTAAGTTGCCTAGATCATTTATAATTCAGTTTATGCTTAGTAAATAGCTAGAAAACAAACCGTCGTAAATACGGTTTGACTTTAAATTAAATCCATGATGGTTCTGTCTTATGACGAATCAAAGGTGGTTATAAGTTGGTATCAATGAGGGTAATAAACCCCTAAAAGGGTTCCCCCTGATCACCACTCTAACTATGTCAAATATCGAGTCAAACGTGCGGTTAAAAAGTCAACAGAAAGCTATTTTAGCGATTTATGCATAATCTGTAATGTACATACTATGAAACCTGTTTTGACACTTATAAAACATGATATTAAGTATATAAAATTGTTTGCGCTCGTTTGAATCGATCATTTGCTATATTGAACCGGTTCGGAGCCGAATGTCGCAAAAGTTTGACTTTTGCATTGACTTCAGTTCTGACCCGTTTTAGTGAGGTATAGATATGCCTTAGGACTCTCTTAGGACCAGGTCACATGTCGGTATAAACCTCTGTGATCGGTTCATGAGTTATCCGAGTCTTTTGCGCATTTCCGTCATTCGCCTAAAAGTTGACCGTAACGGCCTTTTGAAATTAAAACGAGTAATTCGGACGCGTGAACGGACCAGAACCTTGCTTATTAAATTATAAGCATGTCCTTAAAGTTTCACGTCAATCCGAGGTCTAGAATGAGAGTTATGCTAAATGGCGCATTTAAAGTAAACTTTAATAATTAACGGCGCAATTAGCATAACATCTATCTAAACCAAGATTTCGTCACCAAAACTTTTACCCACTGTATTAAAATAATATTTTGGGAATTTTAAAGATTTTTAATAATTTTTACCTCGCTCATAACCTGCGGTTATGGCTACGGTTCGGTAAATACCGAATATGCCCTTTTCGGCCAAAACATGAGTTCTACAAGGTCTTTTGACCCGATTCCAGTTGCTACTGGTTTTAAATAATAAATAAAGTATTTTAAGCTTTATAAGCTGTTCGGGAAACTCAGATTTCCTGTAGAACTCGAAAAGCCCTTTTAAAGTCTTTAAAATGACCGAAAAGTCCCTACGGGGCATAATATTAACTTAAACTCGTTACGGGCATCACGGAAGGTATCCTACTGATACCACAACCTCTTTAAGGCATATTGACTTAGGAAATAAGCGTACGACTCTCATAGTTAACCGTTTCGCCTATTGCGCGCACGGTTCGGCTTATGAAACAAGTTTTCATAAATTAGCCGATACGGGTCAAATTATATTATTTGAACCCCAAAATCCAGAGTGTGAACCTTGAACCCATATAAAACAAGTCTCTGAACTTGTTTGGGGCAGAATCACATTCCATTCTCGGTTTTCGCCTTTTCGCGCGATTAAACCATATCTATATATATCGGAACCAACCGGTCTAGGCTACGGCCATTATAACGACTCGTTAGGATTCTAAGAGGTTAATTAAAACCTTCGTTCCAGATTAGGAGCCCCAGTAAAAGCTATCGGTGATTTAATCCAATTAAGGAAATATACTTGCAAAGGTAAATACTTTAACTTATTTCCCCTATATGGGCTTGGGTTACGGTATATTAATACCGCTTGATTGAGCATTGTATTCTTCCATCGCTTAGGTGGTTAATTAAATAATATGATCGGCTCATTTAAACAGTTTTGTTTCTTATAAGCCTTTGGGGGGTTTAATGACCGTTGTCCCGGATATCCTTGGCATCATTTTACGAAATGGCCACGACCATCGACATCCCGGTGTAGGCGTACACCCGGTATAAAGTGTCGACATTAAATTAAAAGACGTAGCCGTTGGTTTTTATACTACGGTTTTACGCAATGTGGTGTGTCTATAAATCTTTAACCCGGCACGACCCGGGCTACTGAACGCATAAAAGAACATGTAAAACGTTCACAAGATTTTAATAATTTTCCCAAGTTATAAAAGAGTTTGTGCCTTGTGCATTCAAATCAATTTTAATAAACATTTTCAAATGTGTCAGTTGAATGTATTTACCAGTGTAAACTGACGTATTTTCCCCAAAAAGATTAAATGCAGGTACTATACGTAATGGGCTGGTATAGGCGTCCTAAGCATCGTACATAGTCTCGCAAACTCGATGCTGCATCTGAATGAACAATATTTATTACTTTTTGATCCGCTGTGGATATATTCAACTTCTGTAATACATTTGATATTACAACCAGAGGTTGAAGTTTATATATTTATCTTAAGCTTCCGCTGTGCATTATATAATTGTGTGGTTTGACTATATTGTTGCCAACATCGTCACGGTAATCCCCCACCGGGCCCACCGGTGAGACACGTGGAAATCGGGGTGTGACAGTAACGGGTCAAAACTTTTTAAACTTATCCAAATTAGATGGCAATTACCTTTATCCAATGAGTCATTCCACTCGGATAGGCATAAACCACGTTCTATTCGATTTACGCTTAATCTAGCCAACCTATTCTTAAGTAACGGGTCATATCTAAAGGGACTAACCTTTGACCCGTATACATTCTAACAGATGATAAATCTGTTCATTCCAGACTATAGGGCCCCCCCAGATAATCGACTTGGGTCAATAATACTTAGACTTGCGGCTTTTTGCTAAATTGTAATCATATTGATTTGAAGCAAGCAAAAAGGTAAATACTCTTAACTTATTTTGTTTTTAGACTTAGGGTATGGCGAATACACCACTTGGAGCGGGTATTACATAAAAGGGTCAACTGCGACTGCTCATAAATGTAAGAACCCGGTTTAATCCGTTTTACTTAATAACTGAAACAATTGGGGGTTAATGGTACCGTGTCCGGACGTCCCTACTCATTAACTGTTATGGCCATACGGAATAGCGTGCAGGGGTAGGCATACCAACTGTAAGACCAATATAGGTGTGTACCTTAATCATTATAGCAATGAAAATGACCGACTCTGATCTCTGGTTCCCGATTGTATGACAAGTATATAAATCTGGAGACAAGAATAAATCCCAAGAAATATTAAAAGATTATCTACGGGTTTTCTCTATGTATAAAACTCTTTTTGAAAAATTATTTTCAAAATGAGTTAGTTAATTGTATTTACCAGCGAAAACTGACGTATTTTCAAAAGATTAAACCGCAGGTATCGAACCCTATTATAGGCTGGGAATCCGGGTCGGTTAGAATAAAGGCTAAGGAATTTGCAACTCTTGAAGCTTAAGGCCTATGATGTCTAAAGCTCTGTTTATCAGATCCCGCATGTGGGCTTGTATTGAACACCTATAATACTTATATATATATATTTATATATATATATTTATATATATATATATATATATATATATATATATATATATATATATATATATATATATATATATATATTCAAAGCTTTATTGAATTTAATATTTTTACTCAAATACTTCCGCTACATATTATTATATTGTGATAACTGTTATCCAACCGTCACGACTATACCCATCCGGGCCCATCGGAAATCAGGGTGTGACATTTGCGCTGGGGTTTCAACTGCTTCATATTCATGGATTTTGTCTTCGGGACTTCCATGGCAAAATCTGCCAGGACTTGCCCCTTGATTGATAGGCACAGTCGGTATACGATGTTATGACCCCCAGCACAATTGCCCACTTTGCTAACCTTCCCGAAATCTCAAGCTTCTGAAGAATGTTGCCAATGTGAAAATTGGTAAGAACGTTTATGACATGACCTGTGAAGTATCTACGCAACTTTCTGGACACGTGTACCAAAGCTAGAACCAACTTCTCTATTATTGAATAACGAGTTTCTGGATCGGTTAGCATCCTGCTGACATAGTAAATCGGAATCTGGATGCCTTCCCTTTCTACCAATAAAACTGCACCTACTACCTTGTCTGAAACGGACAAGTACAGGATCAATGGTTCTTTCTCGCGCGGGGCGGTCAATCGGTACGATGGGTATCAGATGGGATATCAAGTGGTGTAGTAACAGGTGCGGTAGGGGGAGTGATTGGCATCACATACGGAGGGTAGTCATCCTCCTCGATCCACCCATTATGGGTGTCCGCATAACGAGGGTCTATATGAGTAGAAAAAGGTGCATGATCAGCATGCACAGAGGCTGAATCGGGAAATAATGGTCCAATGACTGGTAACTCAGCAAAGACGGGGTCAGGCAGAGGTGCCATGACTGGAATCTCCACGACTGGTGGTAGTATGGCAGGAATATCAATAACTGGTGGTACAAAAAACAGGAGCATCTGCATGAACAGGGTCAAGAGCAGGAACGGGCTCTGGATCGACAGGAGCAGGCTGATGATCAGCAGGCATATCAAGGACCTGACCATCAGGGAGTACAGGAGCTTCAACAGGCTACTCCTCGAGGACCAATTCGTCCTCCTGGTCTAAATCGGGCTCAAATGGAAAACAGGGTCAAACTCGTCCTCCATCTCTATATCCTCATCATCGTCAATACGAGGGATGAAACCGAATCCCAACGGTAGAATAGAGGAAGCTACCAACTCAAAAGAACTTGAGACTGACGAATCAGAATGAACCTCCATATCAGGAATCTCAACCAACGGAAGAGCGACGTCATCCGCCATCGGGGCCCCGCCCTCATGGTGGCCCTCAGGGGGGGCCCTCGAAAAGATCGACGTCGTCATCCGACACTACATCAAGAGGCAAATCCTCGATGGGAAATGCAGCGAGTGGAATAGGAGCAGGGATCTCCGCAAGAGGTAGATCCCCGGCTGGAATGCCATCAGCTAGCTGTATGTCGTCACCGAAATCTGGTAGCGCGAATGGCTGAAATCCGTCATCGTCCGTACTGTCCGTGTCCGATGTGTAGACCTCCGGGTCTGAGGCTATCTCATCATCAGAGGTAATGGCCATCGGGTCGATCGTGTTGGACACTCCACTATCAGAAGATGCCATGGTGTCTGTAACACAGCCACAACATATGCACATAAATTAGGTAAGCATGTAAACAAATAGCAATGTAATCATGTATGCATCCTAGTCTTCCCAGACTATCCCTCCCAATCTCTAAGACTGAACTCCCTAGTCTCTCAGACTACATCCCTGGTCTCTAAGACCAAACCTTTCCCAGTCTCTAAGACTCAAATTTTCCCCAGCCTCTAAGGCTGAACTCCCTCAGTCTCTAAGACTGAATTATAGCCTTTGAAATGTGTATTTGTGCCTTTTTGTTTGTAAAAATGTTTTGTATCCTGGATCTGGACATTTAGTGTATACAATGTAAAAATGTTTTGAAAACATTTTTGTGAGAGCCCTAGTGATCATAGTCTAGACTCGAGAAGGAATCCTAGTTCGCTATGATCGAGGCTCTGATACCAAGCTGTCACACCCTGGCTTTTGCGGAAGCGTGGATTTATTTGGTGTGACTTCTTAATACCATAGCAACAATCACAACAATGCTATATGATAAAAATACGCGATGTTCATCCATTCATGTTGTTTAGAAAAAATGCACAACAACAATTGTCTTAAAATGTCAACCGAAATACAATACAAACCATGACTTGTTTAAAATGAGTTCATAAGACTCAACGAAAGACTACCAACAAAACAAGGATTTGAGACATGCAACTTGTCCAGGAAGGAGTTACACTTCCCTAACCTACGACCTTGGATGACATCCTTATTTAGTGCGCAGCAAACATGCATCACCTGCCAGATCCAACTAATTCCCTGAAATACATGTAGTTTAAAAATATCAACAAAAAGTTGAGCGAGTTCATGTGTATGTGATTCTGTATAAACCTTTGAAATGCGTCTGTATGTATGAAAACCCCGGTATGTAGCAATTAAGGAAATATAAAATAAAAGAGATCACCAATGGGTTACAAAGCCACTAGTATGTGTGAAACGGTGCAGGAAGTACTCAAACCTAGCAAATTTGTACCGGGCCTCCGGCTAAGACACAGTCACTACTATGGGCCTCCCTGGCCTCATGGGTATGGGCTCGCTACACCCAAATAGATCTATCACTCATGTCCCTCGGTCCAACGACGAGGATTAATGGCCTTAAGTGTTGTACCCACCTTTCACATGATCTAAGCGTCTAAACCCTCCTTAAGCTAACCATACCATTTATAAAAGCGTCTGTAAATTGTAACATGTATTTCACCCCCGAAGTGTAAAACTGAAAACAGTTGAAAGAAAAGGGGGACACGAACTCACCGTAGTGCGTCTTGAATCGAATCTCAAACTTTGTCCGCTACACGACAACCTACAACGTACTAATGTCTATTAGACGAACGGGCCGTGCCTTGGCTTAGGGTTTAGTATTTTGAGTCACGTTTCTTATATTGTTCCGCGTGATAATTATTTGTCAAAATAGTTAATATTTTAACTTAATCATATGTCATGTTGGGATATTTGTTCGTTCAATGTTCTAGTAACTCTTGTCTAGAAAATATTTACTAAGTGTTGGATTTTCGGAAAATTTCGCCATGGTCTCCTTTGTAAATGGAGGTGTCCATGTTTAATAGCATATCATTTTCTTTTACATATATCCCGTAGATCGTTCTCAAATAACCAACCCGACATTTAGACATGCAAAGCATTACTTATGTTGTTTCAGCTTTATTAATCAAAACTAGACTGTTTTCGAGGATTTTTATAAAATAGTTAACCTTCTCCAAAAATTCCCAAATTTTTACAGAATGTGTCACACGATCCAAATTTTATTATGTAAAAATATCGGGGTCCAGTTCATCACCAGTATTTTATAGAAATTCATTTACCCGACTGCAATCAGATTTGTTACTTTCTGATTGCAGTCTATGGAATAATTCACTAAAAATTAATCGTAAGTCCGATTGACGAAATTCCAGTTGGAGGATCACCGTGACAACAGTGATCATCTACAATAAAAATTCCAAGAGCTGTTTCTACTCAGTTTTTAAGTTATGACTCCGAATACAACACACTTTTTCTGCAGTAAAAACACAGCTTGGGCTGCTGTCCAAAAACAGTCCTTTAAAAATAGTAAACGACCTCGAAAAATTTCGATTCCAGTGCCATTTGATCGGTTTTTCGAAAATGCATATCTTAGGCTTCAGAAAATCAGTTTTTCGATTTATAATGGTCCAGTTACAGCCTGTTGAAGTTGGCTGAAAATACAAATCAGCATGCTTTTTAGAGTGTAATTGTTACTAAAACGCGTCAACGATTGTTCTAACAACGGGTTTATCAAGAAATCAATGATCAAACAACATGCATGCTTATACCAACATAATCCAACCAGATTTTATCATTATATAAGTTCATGTTTAGGTTCCTTGTTCACTTTCTCTTTGTGTTCTTATTTTAAACTTCAAACAACAATGTTTCGAACAATCAACGTAGAAGTGATTCAAGAGTTAAATCGAAGACTTACAACTAGCACAAGGGCTAGGGATGAACTTGTGAACAAGAAATGATGATGAAAATGGCGTGAGAATGCAAGGGGTGATGTTTCTTCAAGGCTCCAAGCTCCAAGCTTCACAAGGTTCCTTCTATCACTTGTTTTGGACTTGAAAATGGATCAAAGGAGTGGAAGTTGAAGTGGTGAGGGTGGTGGCGGATGTAGGCAGCCGAGAGGGAAGAGAGAGAGTGAGTTTGAGTGTGGTGAATTGATCTTGTGAAGGTGATGATGATATAAGGTGCATTGGAACTCACTAAGCCACCCTAAGCAATCCTAGAGAAATGATTACTTAGATTTTTGGCCAACCACAATTAAGAAAATAAAAAAAAATAAAACCCAAAGAATATATTTTGATGATGGTGACCGAGATTTGTTAGGGGGGGGGGGGGTAATTTGTAAAATTTGATAATTAGTAGGTAAATAATTAGGAGGTTAAGGGCATTATCTAGAATAGTAAGTGTATGTTATATTTCTATAGTGTGTGGGGATTTTTGTGACCATAATTATTTAAGGATAATAAAGTAATGTTTCTGACAAAATTTCGGTGTCCCGGGTAATGTCCGATTGTTCGGTTACGTATCATTCCGTTAAAGTGTTAAATTGTACCGCATTGTGTCTTTTATGCATCTTTTTGTAACGAATTTAATTTCCAACACTTAGGAAAGCGTTCAGGACTATTTAGTCGATTCTCTGTATAATACGAGTGTGTTACAAGCTGAATTGTTGCTGAAAATGCAGAATTCTGTACTTAAAATGAGTTTTAGGCACTTTCTGGCACTCAAACTATCACCTAGTGACACAGTCTTATGGTCCTCACTTCCCTACACTCCATACTCGTGTAGTACCCTGTCTCTGGCTCATACTAGCCTCAATATACTAATATAGTGTATGTCTATGTGCTGGCATTGTCAGCATGTGTCTGAGTTATCCGCTCACTATGCTAACTGTGCTTTGTGCATCGGGTTTGTCACTAAGAGTCTGTATGAAATAAGTGAAGTGACTGTATGTAAAGGGATGCACATGTATGTATGTAACATAAATTAGTAAGCAGTTTAAAGTGTCAGTTGTAATCAAGCACAGTCATTAAGCACATAATTAAAGTTAATTAATTTGTACAGTACCTGTAATTGTGAGGGTTCTCACATTCTCCCCCCGTTAAGAAAATTTCATCCCGAAATTTTAAGTTCTACTTCTAGTTGCAGGGGTCTTGGGGAATAAATGTGGGTACTTGGCCTTCATACGATCCTCACGTTCCCATGTGAATTCTGGGCCGTGTCGTGCATTCCATCGAACTTTGACGAGTTTGACACTACTCCGGCGTGTCTTGTTAACTTTCTAATCCGTAACCTCAACCGGTTCTTCAACAAAGTGGAGTGTGTCATCGATATGAACCTCGTCAGCAGGAATGACAACTGTCTCTTGAGTTGGACTCTTTTTTAGGTTCGATACGTGGAATGTATCATGAACGCCATTAAGTTCAGCAGGTAAGTCCATTTTATATGCTACAAGCCTAATCCTTTGCAGGATTCTGAAAGGGCCAATGTAACGCGGATTCAACTTCCCACGCTTCCCAAAGTGTGCCACACCCTTCCAGGGTGTAACCTTTAACAAAACCATATCCCCAACTTGAAACTCTAAAGGTTTCCTCCTTTGGTTTGCATAACCTTTCTGTCTGTCGCGAGCTGCCTTGATGCGCTCTTGAATTTGAAAGATCTTGTCTGTTGTTTCTTGAATTATTTCGGGGCCAACCAGCTGTCTATCACCCGTATCAGCCCAGCATAGCGGTGATCGACACTTGCGTCCGTAAAGAGCTTCAAATGGTGCTGCTCCAATGCTTGTGTGGTAGCTGTTGTTGTACGAAAATTCGACCAATGGTAAGTGATTGTCCCAGCTACCACTCGGGTCCATTACACATGCTCTCCGCATATCTTCCAATGTTTGAATTGTTCGTTCACTCTGGCCATCCGTTTGAGGGTGAAACGCTGTACTTAGATTTAACTGAGAACCAAATGCTTCTTGGAAGGACTGCCAAATCCTTGACACAAAGCGTCCATCTCTATCAGAGATAATCGAGAGAGGCACTCCATGACGTGCAACAATCTCCCTCATGTATATTTCAGCAAGTTTACTCGTGTTGTCCTTCTCCTTGATTGCCAGGAAGTGCGCAGACTTTGTTAGACGGTCTACTATTACCCAAATTGTATCATGGCCCTTGGGAGTTGGGTGTCTTTGGCAATTTCGTTATGAAGTCCATGGAGATCTGTTCCCATTTCCATCTTGGTATTTCAGGTTGCTGTAGAAGACCTGAAGACTTCTGGTACTCGGCTTTAACCTTGGCGCAAGTTAAACATTTGCCAACATATACGGCAACATCGCCTTCCATCCTGGGCCACCAATAGAAATCCTTAAGATCTTGGTACATTTTATCCGCTCCTGGATGAATCGAGTATCGTGACTTGTGAGCCTCATCGGAAACAACCTTTCTCAATCCTCCAATCCGAGGAACCCAAATTTGTTTCATGAAACACAAGGTTCCTTCCCCGTTTGGTACCAACTGCTTCTCTATCCCACGGGGGTATTCATTCTCGATATTCCTTTCTTTGAGAGCTTCTCTCTGCGCGGCACGAATGCGCAATGAGAGATCCGTTTGGATAATCATTTCCAAAGCCCTAACCCTTATGGGCTTAATTCTTTCCTTTCGACTTAGGGCATCAGCGACCACATTCGCCTTCCCTGGATGATACTTGATTTCACAGTCGTAATCGTTCAACAGCTCAACCCAACGTCTCTGTCTCATGTTAAGTTCTTTTTGATCAAAGATGTGCTGTAAGCTCTTGTGATCAGTGAAGATTGTACATCTTGTTCCATACAAATAATGTCGCCAGATTTTCAGCGCAAATACCTCCGCGCCTAACTCCAAGTCATGCGTGGTATAATTTTTCTCGTGTACCTTCAGCTGGCGTGAAGCATAGGCTATGACTTTCTGTCGCTGCATCAACACGCAGCCTAAACCCTGACGCGAGGCGTCACAATATACCACGAAGTCGTCCGTGCCTTCGGGTAGAGCTAAAATCAGTGCGTCACAAAGCTTGTTTTTCAACAACTGAAACGCTTCTTCTTGCTTGTCTCTCCAATCAAACTTCTTGTCTTTCTGTGTGAGGGCGGTCAGAGGTTGAGCGATTTTAGAAAAATCCTCAATGAACCTTCGATAATAACCAGCCAACCCTAAGAACTGTCGAATCTCGGTTGGCGTCTTTGGAGTCTCCCAATTCTTGATTGCTTCAATCTTTGTAGGATCCACATGGATTCCATTTCCATTAACCACATGTCCAAGAAACTGGACTTCGCGTAACCAAAACTCACATTTCGAGAACTTAGCGTACAACCTCTCCTTTTTAAGTAGCTCTAAAATAGCTCTTAAATGCTGTTCATGCTCATCCTTAGTCTTTGAGTAGATCAAAATATCGTCAGTGAATATAATTACGAACTTGTCGAGGTACGGCTTGCAGACTCTGTTCATCAAGTCCATGAAAACTGCTGGTGCGTTTGTTAGCCCAAATGGCATAACCAGGAACTCGTAATGTCCATATCGAGTTCTAAAAGCAGTCCTGGGAATACTTTCCTCTTGTATCCTCAGTTGATGGTAACCTGATCGTAGATCGATCTTTGAGTAGAAACTTGAACCTTGTAGTTGATCGAACAGGTCATCGATCCTTGGCAAGGGATATCTGTTTTTGATAGTCAACTTATCAAGCTCGCGGTAGTCTATACACATACGAAAACTACCATCCTTCTTCTTAACAAACAAAACGGGAGCTCCCCAAGGTGAGAAGCTTGGTCTGATGAATCCCTTGTCTAACAACTCTTGGAGTTGTGTTGACAGCTCTTGCATCTCTGAAGGTGCAAGCCGATAAGGTGCCTTAGCCACAGGCACGGCGCCTGGAACTAAGTTAATGTGAAATTCGACTTGTCTTGGAGGCGGCAATCCTGGCAAGTCTTCTGGGAAGACTTCGGGATATTCCTTTACGACTGGAATGTCTTCGATCTTTGGTTCAGCGGCTTCCTTATCAACGATATGTGCCAAGAAGGCAACACATCCTTTCTTCAAACACTTCCTAGCTTTCAAGCAGCTAATGATCCTCAATGGTGTATCGCGCTTTTCTCCATGAACTACAATCGTCTCTCCATCGGCCATTGAGATGCGGATGGTCTTTTCATGACAAACCACCTCGGCTTTGTTGCTAGACAACCAATCCATACCTACTACCACGTCGAAGCTTCCCAATTTGACTGGCAGTAGATCCAAAGTGAACTCATGTTCTCCCAATCCGATCACGCATCCTCTAATGACTTCATTTGTTTCAACTAGCTTTCCATTAGCCAGTTCGATCGAGTACGGAACGTCTAACTTACTAGCAGTTAACCCAAGCATATTCTTAAATTCTAACTATACAAAGCTATAATCGGCACCAGTATCAAACAGAACAGATGCATAGCGTTGGTTTATAGGGAACGTACCAATGACAACATTCGGGTCCTTGGGTGCTTCCCTAGCTCCAATGTTGAATACCCTTCCACGAGCTTGGTTGAGCTTAGGGCATTCCTTTTTAAAGTGTCCGACTTCTCCGCAGTTGAAACATCCCGGTCCTAGCATATTACCATTACCACCTTGAGCATTGTTTGCTCCCCGATTCCCAGTTTGGTTTCCAACATTTCCCCGATTACCATTTCCACCATTGCGGTTCGCATTTCTGTTCCCACCGCGATTGTTGTTACCAAAACCTCTATGACCATTGTTTCCACGACCAGCGCCTGTGCCAGCCCAGCAAGTATTCTTCGAATGGCCCTCCTTACCACAAGACTCACATCTCCTCAACCTGTACTGGCCCGAGTGATGGTACAGGCATAAGTCACATTTGGGCAAAGCGCCCATGTAACCCTTCCCCTTGCTTTCGACACCAGTTTTGGCCCTGGCCGGTGTGTTTGATTGACCTTTCTTGCTCACGCTGTTGGTTCCTTGCTTGAAGTTGGAAAACTTGCGTTTGTTTTCACCAGACGACTCCACATGAGTCTCTTTCTTTTTCTGATCATCATTCGAAAACTTGTTTAGCCTGATGGCTTCTTCAGTCAGTGATATGCTCAGATCGATGGCTTCAGTAATGGTTGCCGGTTTCGACGTCGTAACCATGCTCATAATCTGAGGTGCTAATCCCCAGATGAAACGTTCCACACGCTTGAATTCAGGCGTGACCATGTACGACACTACATGGGACAGATCATGGAACCTTTGAACATACTCAGCGATTTTTGGGCCTTCCATCTTTAAGTTCCAAAATTCTGTTTCCAATTTCTGGATCTCAGCTCTGGAGCAATACTTCTTGCGCATCAGCTCTTTCAGTTCAGTCCAAGTCATGGCGTATGCTGCAGCCTCTCCTAAGGTTTGAACTTGGAGGTTCCACCATGATAGGGCACCATCAGTAAAAAGCCCAGAGATGTATGCAACTTGTTGTCCCAGTGCACATTTGCTCATTCTTATTATCGTTTCCGTCTTTTCAGTCCAACGGGTAAAAGCCACGACACCTCCAATGCCATCAAAGTTTAGCAGCTTGCAATCTAAGAATTGCTTGAAAGTACACCCTGTACAAGCAATGTCATTTGCAGGAATTATTAGCAATTGCACATGAAATGTCCAAATATAGTGTAATGTGTCTCCAGTGACTTATCATTACCATTTGGAGGGTTGTTGTTGTTGTTGTTGTTATTGTTGTTGTTGGAGGTACTTGTGTCATTTTGGGAGGCCACATACTGCGCTATAGCTGCGACAATTATCCCTTGGAGTTTCGCCTGGGTAGTAGGCATGCGTGCTTCGCGTCGTGGGGGCATCTTCTAGAAGATGTTTCATATTGGTCAGGTCATAGTAGGTATAATAAGCATGCATATATAGTAACATTCATCATACACATAACATCTCGTGTTATAATCATAAAACAAATAATTTAACAAAGTCCGTAATGAGAATACTGCGATTGAGTTTTCATATCATCAAGACCATAACATAGTGTTTACAAGTTTTTCCTAAATGTATCGTAAAACCCAAAAGAGACTAAGGGTCACAATGCCCTTGTCTGAACTGTCTAGACAAATACAACTAACAAAAATCAAATATCCAGAGTCATGATGTCAAAAGGTGGTCTTCAAAATACTGTATAGTCTGGCTCGATCGCTGTCTTCTCGTCAAAAGTAATCACTACCTGCAATAGACCAAAAGTAGCTATGCTGATGGCGGCGGAGGAGGTGGAAAGCGAGAGAAAAGTAACCGGCGCAAACGCACCAAGTCCTCCTCAAGAGCATAGGAGAAATGCAACAGGTGAGCAACCTGCTAGTTAAGAGGAAGGAAACGAATATCTGAATCATGGAGTGATGGAAAAGGAGCGTGTGGTGCTGCAAACGGGGTCTGGCAGTGGCATGGAGGACGTGGAGCTCTCTCCAACTCCTGAATACGTCGACTCATGGCGTCCTGCTGAAGCTACAGTGACGTAAGTATGTCCTCAGTAGAGTATCCGACGTGAAATGGGTGATAAGGGTCGGATAATGGCATAACATGGGGCGATGACCATAGAAATGGCTCGCTCATCGGAGCTGAAACTGGATAAGTAGTGTGCGGGGTAGATGTGAACGGTAAAGTAGTATGGGGAAACTGAGACGTGACAGGTACAGAAGACGACGTAGGTGGAACAAAACCAGGATAAGGAATCTGCGGTATAAACTGGCCATCTCCTGACATAAATGGTACGTGGCCAAAAGGCTGCCTCGACGATCCCTCCTCAGGTCGTGGCGGAGGAATGTCCTGAAGGAAAGTAATCGGAAGATCGGTACGATGGGTATCAGATGGGATATCAAGTGGTGCAATAACAGGTGTGGTAGGGGGAATGACTGGAATCACAAACGGAGGGTAGTCATCCTCCTCGATCCACCCATTATGGGTGTCCGTATAACGAGGGTCTATATGAGTAGAAAAAGGTGCATGATCAGCATGCACAGAGGCTGAATCGGGAAATAATGGTGCAATGACTGGTAACTCAGCAAAGACGGGGTCAGGCAGAGGTGCCATGACTGGAATCTCCACGACTGGTGGTGGTATGGCAGGAATATCAATAACTGGTGGTACAAAAATGGGAGCATCTGCATGAACAGGGTCAAGAGCAGGAACGGGCTCTGGAACTATGTCGGGCTCTGGATCGACAAGAGCAGGCTGATGATCAGCAGGCATATCAAGGACCTGACCATCAGGGAGTACATGAGCTTCAACAGGCTGCTCCTCGAGGACCAATTCGTCCTCCTGGTCTAAATCGTGATCAAATGGAAAAACAGGGTCAAACTCGTCCTCCATCTCTATATCCTCATCATCGTCAATACGAGGGATGAAACCGAATCCCAACGGTGGAATAGAGGAAGCTACCGACTCAAAAGAACCTGAGACTGACGAATCAGAATGAACCTCCATATCAGGAATCTCAACTAACGGAAGAGCGACGTCATCAGCCATCGGGGCCCCGCCCTCATGGTCGCCCTCAGGGGGACCCTCGAAAAGATTGACGTCGTCATCTGACACTACATCAAGAGGCAAATCCTCGACGGGAAATGCAGCGAGTGGAATAGGAGCAGGGATCTCCGCAAGAGGTAGATCCCCGGCTGGAATGCCATCAGCTAGCTGTATGTCGTCACCGAAATCTGGTAGCGCGAATGGCTGAAATCCGTCATCGTCTGTACTGTCCGTGTCTGATGTGTAGACCTCCGGGTCTAAGGCTATCTCGTCATCAGAGGTAATGGCCATCGGGTCGATCGTGTTGGACACTCCACTATCAGAAGATGCCATGGTGTCTGTAACACAGCCACAACATATGCACATAAATCAGGTAAGCATGTAAACAAATAGCAATGTAATCATGTATGCATCCTAGTCTTCCCAGACTATCCCTCCCAATCTCTAAGACTGAACTCCCTAGTCTCTCAGACTACATCCCTGGTCTCTAAGACCAAACCTTTCTCAGTCTCTAAGACTCAAATTTTCCCCAGACTCTAAGGCTGAACTCCCTCAGTCTCTAAGACTGAATTATAGCTTTTGAAATGTGTATTTGTGCCTTTTTGTTTGTAAAAATGTTTTGTATCCTGGATCTGGACATCTAGTGTATACAATGTAAAAATGTTTTAAAAACATTTTTGTGAGAGCCCTAGTGTCACACCCCGATTTCCACGTGTCACCGGTGGGCCCGGTGTGGGGTACAGTGACGTAGTTGGCATCGTCATAGACAATCAACACAATATAATAATGCACAGCGGAAGCAGAATAGAAACATTTCAACTTTAAATAAAGTGTAATAATAAATATCACAGTAGTTGAAATGGATCCACAGGCGGATCAAATAAAAATAGAAATAAATAGTTCAACAGATATTTGTCGTCCGAGTTTGCGAGACTATTGTGGACGCTCTTTAGGAAACAGCCAGCCTATTTCGTATAGTACCTGCACTTAACCTTTTGGGGAAAATACGTCAGTTTACACTGGTAAATACAAATCAACCGACTCATTTTGAAAATGATTTAAAATTTATTTAAATGCACAAGGCATAAATATTTTATTAACTTGGGATAATTATATAATATAAACTTGTGAACGAATTACATGCACTTATATCTCTGGTGGCCCGGGATCTACTGTCCGGGCTAGAGATTTAATTGACACACCACATTAAAGAGTTATACACGACGAGTGTACGCCTACACCCCGTGCTCTGGTCGTGGCCATCTCGTAAGATAATGCCAAGGATATCCGGGACACGGTCAATAACCCCCCAAAGCCTTTAAGTAAGACAAAACTGTTTAAACGAAGTCGCACAAGCTATTCAAGACTGTACACCTATAAGGCGCAGGACTTGTGCGCCCGATCAAGCGGTATTTTAAATACCGTACCCCAAGCCCGTATAGGGAAAATAAGTCAAAATGTATTTACCTGAGTAAGTATAAGTCACAAATGATAAGTGTTGGTAGCTTTTACCGGGCTTCCTAATCTGGAACAAAGGTTTATAATTAACCTATTAGATTCCTAACGGCCTTTTATTTAAGCTTAAGCTTTGACCGGTTAGTTTTAAGATTGATACGGTTTACGCACGATTAAGCGAAAGACCGGATAGAATGTGATTTAGACCCGACAAGTTTGAATACTTGTATAATATGGGTATACTAAATACATTCTGGATTTTGAGATAAAAATGATAACGTTTGACCCGTTTCGGTCAATTTACGCAAACTAGTTACGTAAACCGAACCGAACGCGAAAAGGGCGGTACGGGTAGTCAAATGATTCAAATGCAAGTTCCCTGAGATAATATGCTTAAAATATGATATTATATCAGTAAGTTATGTTCTATATTGCCCGGAATAATTTTAAACCCAATTTATGCCTTAGAAGGGCATTTTGGTCATTTAAAAGATAATACAAGGGTAAAATTAGAAATCTGAGCTTCGGGTCTGGTTCATACAGTAAATATACTTAATATAACATATTATATCAGTAGGGTATGACCCATGTATCAAATTTATCATTTAAAACCAAACTATGCACCGTAGGGGTATTTTAGTAATTTCACAAGGGCTAAAAATGCCAAAACTGGAAATCTGAGTTCAAAATATTATACTTACTGTTATTATATGAAAATATGCAATTTACATCAGTAGGTATAAGTCTTACATGTTTAAAACAAGTATAACGCTCACTATGCGCTTAAAACGCTAAATATGCGATTTAAGGGCGTTTTCGGGTTTTCAAATTAAATCTGAGATTTTTATATTTCCAGAATACTTAAAATAATTTATTCATCATATAAAATCAGTAGAAAAAGGTTTCGGGTCAAAAGGAGGTGTAAAACTCATTTTATGGCTAAAACGGTCAAAACCGACATAAGCCGAAATGACTAGGTGATCTAGGATCCGTTCAGCCAAAAATTACTTAAAAATCATCAAAATTCCCAGAATATTATATTACATCTGTTGGTAAAAAGTTTCGTATCAAAACGTGGCCAGAAACGGGTTCTACGCGAAAAGGACCGTTTATGTAAATTTATAATATAGTTTTACGCTAATGGCCATAACTCACAATCTGGACCACCAGCTGATCCGAAATTTTCGGTGCAAGATCATATACTAGAAATAAAGATTTCTATCCTTTCGCTTTTCCAAAAATCCCGTTTTAAATCAAAAAGGGCAAAATAGTCAACTTTATGCATAAATCGGAAACATGCATTCGAATAGACTAAGCATAGACTCAATCAAAGAAAATTCCAGAAAGTTTAACTAAAATAAAAATAGTCAAAAATACTTTCCAATACAGATCTCGAACATGCATGTACGAATCCGAATCGATAGTCTACGAAATAATCGTTTTACAAGACTTTCGGTTCCGATTCGTGGCTATACTATAGATCGTCGAGTTGATGATGATTAAAACACATTCTTATATGTATTACAAGTTATTTTTTAATGATCAATCAGATTGCATGTCATCTATATCATTAATCATGTCATTTTTCACAAAAATCGCTTCTGTTGACTTTTTAGAATTAGGTTTGACTCGACATTTAGCATGCATGTAGTGGGAATCAGAGAGTACCCTTTAGAGGGTTTGTTTCCCACATAAATACCAATCTATAAAAAGTTTCAATTCGAGAAATGACTGAAAGAAATCCGTTTAATCAGAAAGTCAAAGGTTATGAACACCCAGTTTGACTTTTATCAATAAACACAACAAGAACGGATTAAAGAACGAATTGAAAGCTTACAAAGGTCCTAAAGATGTTTAGTGGACACTAGAAGTCGGCCTTGATGATCAGCTTAGCTCCAGAAGTCTGCCTTGAAGTTCTTGAATGTTGAGAGCACTTGGTTACTATGAAAAATGATCAAGAAATGGCCTTTCAATCTGATTTAAAGAGTGAAATTCGTGGGTTACTGTTGCCTAGCCATGCATGGCTTCTAATTGGTGCAAAATGAGGCAAGAACCAGCTGTATCCAACCCAAAATCGGACCCAAACCAACCCAAAACGAATTTCTGGTCGCTGGGCAACCCACGCGGCCCGCTTGGGCCTTCCCAGGCGGGTCGCCTGACCCTGGTTCAGCCAAAACAAGTTTCAAACTTGACAGCTTTGACCCCTGAACTTGTACGCGATGTTTCGGCTACTTTTCTCGACCCGTAAACCCCCAAACTTGGTTTTTAAGAACCTTGGGACTTTTACCAACATGGTAATATCCTCGGATAACTTTGCGCTCAACCGAAAAGCCCTGAAATTCGACGTTGACGCTTTTAGTCCCTTAAGTACGGTTTTGGCCATAACTTTCTCATACGTTGACGAAACTTCATGAAATTTTTACCACATATTCTAGTGAGTATATTTTAGCTATACAAAGCTTCGGGTCTGCCAAAAGTTCACTCAGAGGTATAAATTAAACATGTTGACACTTTTGGCCCCTATAGTTTACAATACTTCACTTTTGTGCAATTTCCGCGTCGTATGATCCATGAACCATCCGTTTAAGGTTATAAACATTATGTAGGGTTATCATAGAGCCTATTTATCCATTGTTGACACTTTGGACCCTTACGTTCCATAGTTTTCACTGTTTGTCACTTTTAGTCCCTCTAAAGTATGTTTCAACATAACGGAACCTTATGACACGTGTCAAGACATTATTGGACGAAATTTTTCGAGGTGTTACATCCTCACCCCCTTAAAAGAAATCTCGACCCCGAGATTTATTCAAACAAATGGGGATATTTTTCTTTCATCGTGGATTCCACTTCCCACGTGTATTCGGGACCTCTACGGGCATCCCACTTGACCTTTATAATAGGCACATGCTTCCTTCGAAGCTTCTTTACCCGTCGATCCTCAATTGACAAAGGTTTTTCCACAAATTTTAGACTTTCGTCTACGTGTATATCTGTATGCGGTATAACCAGTGAATCGTCAGCGAAACACTTCTTCAAGTTACAGATATGGAACACATTATGAATAGCACTAAGCTCTTCAGGCAAGTTTAACTTATAAGCGACTGACCCGACACGTTCGATTATCTCGAAAGGTCCTATGTATCTCGGGCTTAGCTTGCCTTTCTTTCCAAATCGCATTACACCTTTCCAAGGTGATACCTTAAGCAACACCTTTTCACCCACATCAAAGTGAAAATCTTTGCGCTTAGGATCCGCATAACTTTTCTGCCTATCCCTGGCAGCTTTCAAACGATCACGGATCTGAACGAGCTTGTCTGTCGTCTCAAAGACGATATCCGGTCCAGACAACTGGACATCTCCAACTTCTGCCCAACAAATGGGCGATCTACACTTCCTACCGTATAGGGCCTCAAAAGGCGCAGCCTTTATGCTGGAATGGTAGCTATTGTTGTAGGAGAATTCAATCAGTGGTAAGTTCTTATCCCAACTACCACCTAAGTCGATCGCACATGCTCGAAGCATGTCTTCCAAAGTCTGAATAGTACGCTCACTCTGACCATCGGTCTGAGGATGGTAAGCCGTACTAAAATTCAAACGAGTGCCCAACGATTGTTGGAAACTCTTCCAAAAATGTGACGTATATCTAGTATCTCTATCAGAGATAATAGATATAGGTATACCATGTAGTGCTACTATCTTATCGACGTATAATTGAGCTAACATATCTGAGCTATACGTCTCTTTGATGGGTAGAAAATGAGCTGACTTAGTCAGTCTGTCTACTATGACCCATATGGTATCATTTCCCTTTTTCGTCTTCGGTAACTTGGTGATAAAATCCATTGTCACCATTTCCCATTTCCATTTGGGGATCTCAGGTTGCTGAAGCAAACCTGACGGCTTCTGATGCTCAGCCTTGACCTGCGCACAAGTCAAATATTTGGCCACATACTCGGCCACGGACTTTTTCAAACCAATCCACCAGTAGTTTGATTTCAAATCCTGGTACATCTTATCAGCTCCAGGATGAACGGAATATTTAGAGCTGTGGGCTTCCTGGAGGATAACATCCCGAAGTCCTCCATATACTGGAACCCATATTCGTCCGTTTAGTCGTAACATTCCATCCTTGTCGTGGGATAACTGCTCCTCAGTTACTCCCAACTTTTCTGCAGGATAGTTAGCTTCCAGCACAGCTTCCTTATGTGCAGCTAACACCCTTTCATTCAAATTATTCCTTATTTCAATGCGCTTGGCATTGATTCTGATCGGTTTAACCCTTTCCTTTCTACTTAAGGCGTCGGCAACCACATTTGCCTTGCCTGGATGGTATCTTATCTCACAGTCATAATCATTGAGGGTTTCCATCCATCGCCTTTGACGCATGTTCAATTCCTTCTGATTGAACAGATGCTGAAGACTCTTGTGATCCGAATAAATGATACACTTGGTTCCATACAAGTAATGTCTCCATAGCTTCAATGCAAATACAACCGCACCCAATTCCAAATCGTGGGTGGTGTAGTTCTTCTCGTGCACCTTGAGCTGTCGAGAAGCGTAGGCAATGACTTTGCCTTTCTGCATGAGTACGCAACCCATGCCAGTGTGTGATGCGTCACAGTACACCACAAATTCATCTATACCATCGGGCAATGTCAACACTGGCGCATTGCTCAGCTTCTGCTTCAGAATGTCAAAGGATTCCTGCTGCTTAGGGCCCCAATCAAACTTAATCTTCTTACGGGTCAATGAGGTTAGGGGCGCAGCAATCCTTGAAAAGTTCTCGATAAATCGCCTATAATATCCTGCCAATCCGAGGAAACTGCGAATCTCGGTAGGAGTCTTCGGCTCCTGCCAGTTCATGACTGCTTCTACTTTAGCGGGATCTACTTGGATACCATGCTCGCTTACAACATGTCCAAGGAATTGGACTTCTCGAAGCCAAAATTCACACTTCGAGAATTTGGCATAAAGCTTCTCTTGATACAGAAGTTTGAGAATACAACGAAGGTGTTTCTCGTGATCAGCTTGGCTCTTCGAGTAGATAAGAATGTCATCAATAAAGACTATGACGAACTTATCTAAATAAGGTTTGCAGACGCGATTCATAAGATCCATGAACGCGGCTGGTGCGTTAGTGAGCCCAAACGGCATCACTAGGAACTCGTAATGTCCATAACGAGTCCTAAACGCGGTCTTGTGTACGTCTTCCTCCTTGACCTTCAACTGATGATAACCTGACCTGAGGTCAATCTTGGAGAAGTAACTTGCTCCTTGTAACTGATCGAACAGATCGTCGATCCTGGGTAACGGATACCTATTCTTGATAGTGACCTTATTAAGCTCACGGTAATCGATGCACAGGCGCATCGATCCGTCCTTCTTCTTAACGAACAAGATTGGCGCTCCCCAAGGAGACGAGCTAGGTCTAATAAAACCTTTGGCTAAAAGCTCATCCAACTGCGTCCTCAACTCCTTCATCTCCGTTGGTGCCAATCTGTATGGTGCTCTTGCTACAGGTGCTGCACCTGGTATGATATCTATCCGAAACTCTACTTGTCTATCCGGTGGCAACCCGGGTAGCTCTTCAGGAAATACTTCAGGATATTCTGATATAACAGGGATATCCTCAATCTTCGGCTTCGGCTTATCAATGGTGACTTGTGCCATATAAATGACACATCCTTTCTGCATGCACCTGGATGCCTTGAGCATGGACACTTGCTCAGGCAATCCATGCTGGGTATCTCCTTGAATAGTAAGTGACTCACCAGACGGAGTCTTAACTATTACTTGCTTTCTATTGCACAGAATCTGGGCTTGGTTACTCGACAACCAATCCATGCCTATCACTATGTCGAATCCAGCTAACTTAAAGGGAAGCAAGGATAACGGGAAAGAATGATTCCTAATGGATATAACACATCCATCTAGAACAGTTGAGGCGGTTTCTAAGGTTCCATCGGCTAATTCCACCTCATATTTCACGCTTAAGGTTTTAACAGGAAGGTTCAACAGTTTACAAAACTTATCATCTACAAACGACTTATCAGCTCCTGAATCAAACAAGACTCTAGCAAAAACATCATTTACAAGAAACGTACCTGTAATGACGTTATCGTCAAGGACTGCTTCCTTTGCGTCCATTCTGAAGACTCTCGCATTAGTCTTCTTCCCTTCCTCGGCCTTCTTTGCAAACTTTGGGCAGTTGGGCCGAATATGCCCTTTCTCGTTGCAACCAAAACAGGTTGCATCCTTCATTTTCTTGCAATCCACAGCTTTATGATCTGTGGACTTGCAGATTCCACATCGTTTCTCCGAAGACTGGGATTTTGTTTCTAACCGACACCTCCCAAAGTGGTGCCTCCTGCAGATCTTGCATCTGGGTTTCTCACCCGACTGATGATCATTTTTCCTAGACCCCGACCCTTTCCTGTGGTCGTTGTTCCCTCTATGTCGCTTTTCAGATCTTCGTGAGGTGTCATCCTCACGTTTCCGTTTGTTCTCCTCAGAGCTCTTCATAGCTCTCAATCTTACCACATCCTGAGTGAGGGAGAGGGATAGATCTGCTACGGATCTAAATGTAGTAGGTCTTGAAGCTTTGACACTAGCCTTTATCTCCGGTGCCAGACCCCCAATAAATCGAGCAATCCTGCGCGGCTCCGGGGTCACCAAGTAAGGCACTAAACGAGACAAGGTGTTGAACGTAGTAAGATACGCTTGACAATCGAGGTTCTTCATAACTAAGGATACAAAATCCGATTCGATTCGCTCGACCTCGTGCTGCGGACAGAAGTTCTCTTTAATCAGGGCCACAAACTGTTCCCATGACAAACCGTACAGTGTGGCCTTACCGGCAGCTTGTAGGAGTGACTTCCACCATGCTAACGCATCTCCTTTGAATGACTGGGACACGTACTTCACGACGTCCCTATCAGCACACCCGCTGATATCAACTACAGTGTCCATCTCGTCAATCCACGTCATGCAGTCGACGGCTCCTTTTTCCCCAGTGAAATCTCTGGGCTTGCAAGATACAAAATACTTGTACGTACAGGACCTGCTGTACGTGTCATGTTTCAGCTTAATCTCCTGCCTTGGGACGCTGCTGTGGTTGGAGGAATGATTATCATTCTCAGCTTTCTTCGGCTCACTCTTTTTAGACGGCGGCTTACTATGAGCCCCAGAATGAGTCTTAGCCTTGACATGCGTCACTGAGCGGGTTCTACTCTGAGTACCACTAGATTCTTTGAACTGCCTATCCATAGCCTTGGCGACAGCATTATCTATCAGTGCTTGCAATTCTGCACCGGTAACGTGAATCTTTGCATTATCTGAGCGTTCCCCAGAATGACTGTTGGTTTCTTCCGATTTGGCCATCGTAGCTTTAAGCTACAATAAAGGACAAGGTCTAATTTAGAACCTAACAGTATTATCGTTCTAGACGATTTATTAACCATGGTATCAAGAACCTTAGCAGTTAATTTAATAAATTTCATTCAGGCTCTTATTAGCAATCAAGGAATGAAAATATATATATTGGCACCATAGGCCTAGTCACATGGACAATTACTAAATTATAAATTTAGATTTTTATAGGATTATAAATTGTATAAATAAACAAATAATCCTTTACTAGACAGAGAGTCATAAACCACAACTGTCATTATATAACATAGTTATAACCCGTAGGTATCAAGCCATTAATAGACTTGTATACAGATATAATCTGTAGGTAATCCTTTACTAGACAGAGAGTCATAGACCACAACTGCCACTATATGACATAGTCATAACCCGTAGGTATCAAGTCATTAATAGACTTGTATACAGATATAATCTGTAGATAATTCATTAAAAAGGGTGGCTTGTGTGATTCTACAGATCACGCTTAGCCCAGAATGTTAACATATTCTCAGATGTTAACAGGGAGTTGAATCCTTTCAACCAGGTTTTACCATCATGGCCAGGCCTGTTAATAAGGCATTCAAGCTAGGTTATACCTTACTAAGATTCTTATAAAATGGCAAATCAAATAAAAATTGATATTTTCCATTATTTTAATATTATTCATGCATATAAATAAAACGAGAATTTCAAACTAACCATTTCAAATCTCAAATAAAATACCAGTACATATTTGCCCTAAACGGGACTTTGAAATAACATGGATAACATGAATAACATGAATAACAGGCCCGCGCAGGGGCTAAACAAGTAACAACAATATCAAAATAAAATAAAGCAAACCCACGCAGGGGTCAACAGAATAGCATACCCACGCAGGGGTAGAATAAGATAGATATACCCACGCAGGGGTAGAGTACATGGATAGATGTCCACACAGGGACATGAGTACATGAGACAAAAATCGAAGGATTCAATGATCCCTCTTGCTCTTACCCTTGGGCAGGTCAAATACCTTCTTGAACATGCCACGGTTGTGACGGCGATCACTTTGCAACTCCCGTCGCATGCTATCAATCCCATGCAGGATTTCCTGAACCTGCGGCGGCGACATCATAGGCGCCGGTGGCGGTGGCTGGTAGTGCTGCGGCTGCGGCGGCTGGTACGACTGCGGCTGCGGTGGCTGCTGGTAACCCGGAGGGTAACCAAAAGTAGACTGCCCAGCAGTCCAAGTGTCTCCCAATGGACCACTGGGTGGGAGTGAGCTGTAGTTCACAGCTTGCCAATAAGGGTCTCCTGTGTAATCATAACCCTGGGGGAAAACATGCTCGAACGGGTTAAACTGAGCGGCACTAGCATAAGCCGGAATCGGCTCTCCATAGTTCTGCGGTGGCAGAGGCGGGATCGGTACAGAAGTAACCTCTGATACGGGATGCTGAGACTCCCCTGTCTCGGACTCCCCGGGTAGAGACGTGTAGCGGCTGCTACTAACATGTGGAGGGGTGCCTATGCGAATCCCTCCGCGCGTAGACATGCGCGCATTCCTCCTAGGCCTCTGAGGCGGAGGAGGTAAGACTGGTGGCGGCGGTGGTGACGGAGTGATCACGTCACGCCATAGGGCCTCAGATAGGTCCTGCGGTAGAGGCGGCTGCTGCTGAAGCTGCTGCGAGTGGTGCTGCGAGTGCACCGGTGAAACCTGGTGAGACTGGAGCATCGGAGAGTTGTGGTTGGGGGTGAAATACCAATCATGCTGCTTAAATCTCTCCTGGAAGCTGTCCCCACCATTGTAGGGTGATCCCCTAAATGGCGACCCATCCGATATCTCAATCGGATGGTTAGGCGTACCTGATGGCGGTAGCGAGGGGTCCGTATCCTCGTCGACGTCCATCTCGTGACCACCAGAAAAGTGGTCCTCCGGTCCAAGTGGGTTATGACCCACTGGCTCATCCACAAAAGCGTTAGGGTTATACAAACCCTGATAGACTGGCGCTGGATACTGATGCGGTGACTGGTGCAAAGGTATGTAGGATCCATGCGAACCATGGGGCCCATTCTCTGAGTGGGGCCCAAACGAGTGGGGTAATGATGGTGAAGTGCTGGCGGACACCGAGTGTCTAGCAGGCTCGGCGAAAGACCTCCAAAGGTCGTTGGCGGCTGTGTTGTGTGTGGCGGATGGTGCTCGCCTATGTGAGGGCCCTGCCTCATGGTCGTGAGACGTAGCAAATCCTCCTCGACCTCTCATTCGTGGCGGCATAGTGATCCTGTCAAAAGTCAAACAAGTTGCACAACAAAATATATAAGACAATGCAAAATAATAAAAATAAATTAAACGAAAAGTGGAACATTTCCTAAGTTCTTTGTCTAGACTCGAAAATCGAGGAATGTGCATTTGTGTAACTGAGATTAAACACATTAGGACAGTGTTTAATTCACTCAGCGTTGGCTCTGATACCAACCTGTCACACCCCGATTTCCACGTGTCACCGGTGGGCCCGGTGTGGGGTACAGTGACGTAGTTGGCATCGTCATAGACAATCAACACAATATAATAATGCACAGCGGAAGCAGAATAGAAACATTTCAACTTTAAATAAAGTGTAATAATAAATATCACAGTAGTTGAAATGGATCCACAGGCGGATCAAATAAAAATAGAAATAAATAGTTCAACAGATATTTGTCGTCCGAGTTTGCGAGACTATTGTGGACGCTCTTTAGGAAACAGCCAGCCTATTTCGTATAGTACCTGCACTTAACCTTTTGGGGAAAATACGTCAGTTTACACTGGTAAATACAAATCAACCGACTCATTTTGAAAATGATTTAAAATTTATTTAAATGCACAAGGCATAAATATTTTATTAACTTGGGATAATTATATAATATAAACTTGTGAACGAATTACATGCACTTATATCTCTGGTGGCCCGGGATCTACTGTCCGGGCTAGAGATTTAATTGACACACCACATTAAAGAGTTATACACGACGAGTGTACGCCTACACCCCGTGCTCTGGTCGTGGCCATCTCGTAAGATAATGCCAAGGATATCCGGGACACGGTCAATAACCCCCCAAAGCCTTTAAGTAAGACAAAACTGTTTAAACGAAGTCGCACAAGCTATTCAAGACTGTACACCTATAAGGCGCAGGACTTGTGCGCCCGATCAAGCGGTATTTTAAATACCGTACCCCAAGCCCGTATAGGGAAAATAAGTCAAAATGTATTTACCTGAGTAAGTATAAGTCACAAATGATAAGTGTTGGTAGCTTTTACCGGGCTTCCTAATCTGGAACAAAGGTTTATAATTAACCTATTAGATTCCTAACGGCCTTTTATTTAAGCTTAAGCTTTGACCGGTTAGTTTTAATATTGATACGGTTTACGCACGATTAAGCGAAAGACCGGATAGAATGTGATTTAGACCCGACAAGTTTGAATACTTGTATAATATGGGTATACTAAATACATTCTGGATTTTGAGATAAAAATGATAACGTTTGACCCGTTTCGGTCAATTTACGCAAACTAGTTACGTAAACCGAACCGAACGCGAAAAGGGCGGTACGGGTAGTCAAATGATTCAAATGCAAGTTCCCTGAGATAATATGCTTAAAATATGATATTATATCAGTAAGTTATGTTCTATATTGCCCGGAATAATTTTAACCCAATTTATGCCTTAGAAGGGCATTTTGGTCATTTAAAAGATAATACAAGGGTAAAATTAGAAATCTGAGTTTCGGGTCTGGTTCATACAGTAAATATACTTAATATAACATATTATATCAGTAGGGTATGACCCATGTATCAAATTTATCATTTAAAACCAAACTATGCACCGTAGGGGTATTTTAGTAATTTCACAAGGGCTAAAAATGCCAAAACTGGAAATCTGAGTTCAAAATATTATACTTACTGTTATTATATGAAAATATGCAATTTACATCAGTAGGTATAAGTCTTACATGTTTAAAACAAGTATAACGCTCACTATGCGCTTAAAACGCTAAATATGCGATTTAAGGGCGTTTTCGGGTTTTCAAATTAAATCTGAGATTTTTATATTTCCAGAATACTTAAAATAATTTATTCATCATATAAAATCAGTAGAAAAAGGTTTCGGGTCAAAAGGAGGTGTAAAACTCATTTTATGGCTAAAACGGTCAAAACCGACATAAGCCGAAATGACTAGGTGATCTAGGATCCGTTCAGCCAAAAATTACTTAAAAATCATCAAAATTCCCAGAATATTATATTACATCTGTTGGTAAAAAGTTTCGTATCAAAACGTGGCCAGAAACGGGTTCTACGCGAAAAGGACCGTTTATGTAAATTTATAATATAGTTTTACGCTAATGGCCATAACTCACAATCTGGACCACCAGCTGATCCGAAATTTTCGGTGCAAGATCATATACCAGAAATAAAGATTTCTATCCTTTCGCTTTTCCAAAAATCCCGTTTTAAATCAAAAAGGGCAAAATAGTCAACTTTATGCATAAATCGGAAACATGCATTCGAATAGACTAAGCATAGACTCAATCAAAGAAAATTCCAGAAAGTTTAACTAAAATAAAAATAGTCAAAAATACTTTCCAATACAGATCTCGAACATGCATGTACGAATCCGAATCGATAGTCTACGAAATAATCGTTTTACAAGACTTTCGGTTCCGATTCGTGGCTATACTATAGATCGTCGAGTTGATGATGATTAAAACACATTCTTATATGTATTACAAGTTATTTTTTTAATGATCAATCAGATTGCATGTCATCTATATCATTAATCATGTCATTTTTCACAAAAATCGCTTCTGTTGACTTTTTAGAATTAGGTTTGACTCGACATTTAGCATGCATGTAGTGGGAATCAGAGAGTACCCTTTAGAGGGTTTGTTTCCCACATAAATACCAATCTATTACAAGTTTCAATTCGAGAAATGACTGAAAGAAATCCGTTTAATCAGAAAGTCAAAGGTTATGAACACCCAGTTTGACTTTTATCAATAAACACAACAAGAACGGATTAAAGAACGAATTGAAAGCTTACAAAGGTCCTAAAGATGTTTAGTGGACACTAGAAGTCGGCCTTGATGATCAGCTTAGCTCCAGAAGTCTGCCTTGAAGTTCTTGAATGTTGAGAGCACTTGGTTACTATGAAAAATGATCAAGAAATGGCCTTTCAATCTGATTTAAAGAGTGAAATTCGTGGGTTACTGTTGCCTAGCCATGCATGGCTTCTAATTGGTGCAAAATGAGGCAAGAACCAGCTGTATCCAACCCAAAATCGGACCCAAACCAACCCAAAACGAATTTCTGGTCGCTGGGCAACCCACGCGGCCCGCTTGGGCCTTCCCAGGCGGGTCACCTGACCCTGGTTCAGCCAAAACAAGTTTCAAACTTGACAGCTTTGACCCCTGAACTTGTACGCGATGTTTCGACTACTTTTCTCGACCCGTAAACCCCCAAACTTGGTTTTTAAGAACCTTGGGACTTTTACCAACATGGTAATATCCTCGGATAACTTTGCGCTCAACCGAAAAGCCCTGAAATTCGACGTTGACGCTTTTAGTCCCTTAAGTACGGTTTTGGCCATAACTTTCTCATACGTTGACGAAACTTCATGAAATTTTTACCACATATTCTAGTGAGTATATTTTAGCTATACAAAGCTTCGGGTCTGCCAAAAGTTCACTCAGAGGTATAAATTAAACATGTTGACACTTTTGGCCCCTATAGTTTACAATACTTCACTTTTGTGCAATTTCCGCGTCGTATGATCCATGAACCATCCGTTTAAGGTTATAAACATTATGTAGGGTTATCATAGAGCCTATTTATCCATTGTTGACACTTTGGACCCTTACGTTCCATAGTTTTCACTGTTTGTCACTTTTAGTCCCTCTAAAGTATGTTTTCACATAACGGAACCTTATGACACGTGTCAAGACATTATTGGACGAAATTTTTCGAGGTGTTACACCTAGTGATCATAGTCTAGACTCGAGAAGGAATCCTAGTTCGCTATGATCGAGGCTCTGATACCAAGCTGTCACACCCTGGCTTTTGCGGAAGCGTGGATATATTTGGTGTGACTTCTTAATACCATAGAAATAATCACAACAATGCTATATGATAAAAATACGCGATGTTCATCCATTCATGTTGTTTAGAAAAAAATGCACAACAACAATTGTCTTAAAATGTCAACCGAAATACAATACAAACCATGACTTGTTTAAAACGAGTTCATAAGACTCAACGAAAGACTACCAACAAAACAAGGATTTGAGACATGCAACTTATCCAGGAAGGAGTTACACTTCCCAAACCTATGACCCTAGATGACATCCTTATTTAGTGCGCAGCTAACATGCATCACCTGCCAGATCCGACTAATTCCCTGAAATACATGTAGTTTAAAAATATCAACAAAAAGTTGAGCGAGTTCATGTGTATGTGAGTCTGTATAAACCTTTGAAATGCGTCTGTATGTATGAAAACCCTGGTATGTAGCAATTAAGGAAACATAAAATAAAAGAGATCACCAATGGGTTGCAAAGCCACTAGTATGTGTGAAACGGTGCAGGAAGTACTCAAACCTAGCAAATTTGTACCGGGCCTCCAGCTAAGACACAGTCACCACTATGGGCCTCCCTGGCCTCATGGGTATGGGCTCGCTACACCCAAATAGATCTATCACTCATGTCCCTCGGTCCAACGACGAGGATTAATGGCCTTAAGTGTTGTACCCACCTTTCACATGATCTAAGCGTCTAAACCCTCCTTAAGCTAACCATACCATTTATAAAAGCGTCTGTAAATTGTAACATGTATTTCACCCCCGAAGTGTAAAACTGAAAACAGTTAAAAGAAAAGGGGGACACGAACTCACCGTAGTGCGTCTTGAATCGAATCTCAAACTCTGTCCGCTACACGACAACCTACAACGTACTAATGTCTATTAGACGAACGGGTCGTGCCTTGGCTTAGGGTTTAGTATTTTGAGTCACGTTTCTTATATTGTTCCGCGTGATAATTATTTGTCAAAATAGTTAATATTTTAACTTAATCATATGTCATGTTGGGATATTTGTTCGTTCAATGTTCTAGTAACTCTTGTCTAGAAAATATTTACTAAGTGTTGGATTTTCGGAAAATTTCGCCATGGTCTCCTTTGTAAATGGAGGTGTCCATGTTTAATAGCATATCATTTTCTTTTACATATATCCCGTAGATCGTTCTCAAATAATCAACCCGACATTTAGACATGCAAAGCATTACTTATGTTGTTTCAGCTTCATTGAGTCCTCCTCTTTCCGGACAACACATACAAAGAGACCCGCCAACAGTCAAATAATTAGTGAATTAATCAAAACTAGACTGTTTTTGAGGATTTTTATAAAATAGTTAACCCTCTCCAAAAATTCCCAAATTTTTACAGAATGTGTCACACGATCAAAATTTTATTATGTAAAAATATCGGGGTCCAGTTTATCACCAATATTTTATAGAAATTCATTTACCCGACTGCAATCAGATTTGTTACTTTCTGATTGCAGTCTATGGAATAATTCACTAAAAATTAATCGTAAGTCCGATTGACGAAATTCCAGTTGGAGGATCACCGTGACAACAGTGACCATCTACAATAAAAATTCCAAGAGCTGTTTCTACTCAGTTTTTAAGTTATGACTCCGAATACAACACACTTTTTCTGCAGTAAAAACACAGCTTGAGCTGCTGTCCAAAAACAGTCCTTTAAAAATAGTAAACGACCTCAAAAAATTTCGATTCCAGTGCCATTTGATCGGTTTTTCGAAAATGCATATCTTAGGCTTCAGAAAATTAGTTTTTCGATTTATAATGGTCCAGTTACAGCCTGTTGAAGTTGGCTGAAAATACAAATCAGCATGCTTTTTAGAGTGTAATTGTTACTAAAACGCGTCAACGATTGTTCTAACAACGGGTTTATCGAGAAATCAATGATCAAACAACATGCATGCTTATACCAACATAATCCAACCAGATTTTATCATTATATAAGTTCATGTTTAGGTTCCTTGTTCACTTTCTCTTTGTGTTCTTATTTTAAACTTCAAACAACAATGTTTCGAACAATCAACGTAGAAGTGATTCAAGAGTTAAATCGAAGACTTACAACTAGCACAAGGGCTAGGGATGAACTTGTGAACAAGAAATGATGATGAAAATGGCGTGAGAATGCAAGGGGTGATGTTTCTTCAAGGCTCCAAGCTCCAAGCTTCACAAGGTTCCTTCTATCACTTGTTTTGGACTTGAAAATGGATCAAAGGAGTGGAAGTTGAAGCGGTGAGGGTGGTGGCGGATGTAGGCAGCCAAGAGGGAAGAGAGAGAGTGAGTTTGAGTGTGGTGAATTGATCTTGTGAAGGTGATGATGATATAAGGTGCATTGGAACTCACTAAGCCACCCTAGGCAATCCTAGAGAAATGATTACTTAGATTTTTGGCCAACCACAATTAAGAAAATAAAAAAAATAAAATCCAAAGAATATATTGTGATGATGATGATGACCGAGATTTGTTTAGGGGGGGGGGGTAATTTGTAAAATTTGATAATTAGTAGGTAAATAATTAGGAGGTTAAGGGCATTATCTAGAATAGTAAGTGTATGTCATATCTATACTATATTATAATGCATGAGGCAAGGGCAATTTAAGATACCCAAAAAATAAGAAATTTTCCCCCCCTTTATTTATAGATAGACCCCTAAAATGAGGTTACTTTGGTCTTTTAACCGCTATTTATTTTTAAGCCCCTAAACTTATTACATTTAAATCCCTAAGGTTTTATCTAAATTTTAGATAATTAGTTACAATTCACACCTCCATAACAAACTTATAATTTTTTTTACTTATTCTTGACATATCTTATAAACTATAATGTTTAAAAAAAATCCAAAGTTACCATGACAACCTACACATTTTTGTTGACGTTTCGGTAGTTGTCTTGTTCAATATCGACGCACGGATTAAAATGTACAAGTAGTTAATGCATTAATGTACAAGTGATTTAATAAAAGTAAAAAAAATTATAAAAATAGCCACCCGTTTGACAATTACTTAAACAGGCCTTAACGATCCTTTTCTGAAGAGCGCGCCAGTTTTCTTCCCCGCAGTCACGTAAAATTTGTCTTATTTCTGCCTTGGCCATGAATTTAGTATATCTTCAGCTGTAAAACTGACCTGTAATATCCAGTTTTAAATCCAACTTAGACTAATAAACAAGCCCGTTAATAGTGATACATAGTTTGATGGTTTCAAAGTAACCAGACCAATTAATATTATACAAAAATTCCTTAGGCAAAAATATATACCAGCTATTGGTGAAATCCAATCCAACTACCAAATATATATACACCTAAGTGAACAAAATATATGAGCATTCTCCAACAAAGTAGCACACACGAACATTTTTTTCCATAGGATCCAACTTTCAAAAAAAGCAATTCAGAGCTCATTTCTTTATATAGAGTTTGTTTAATTTTTATTTTTACCCATTTGACCTCTATTAACAAAATACAAACTAGAAATTAGACCAATTTCCACATAAAATCCCCTTATATCTGGTAAAAAATCTCCTATTTTTTTCTTCCTAGAATCAAGAAATAATAATAACCAAAATGCACATAAGAACCCATTCATATGTAAACTTAACTGGCATAAGTCTCCTATTTTATCACATATTGTTTAGAATCAGAACAGGTATTTTGACCCGTTTACATATGAACGGGTTGTGATGCATTTCAAACAGGTTCAAAACCATCATTTTAGGATGCGTACCTTACATTTAATTAGTTCGTCTTGTACTTTCTTTAAGGCAAAGAGTTGAGCAACACGTTTTCCATTGACTTGCTTCCTACCAGAGAGTTTTTGCTTCCTATTTTGAACACGTTTAGCTGTCCGTTTTGCAGAACACGTACCCGGCCCCATTGCTAAAAGCATCATTACTATGATTCACCTCTCATTAAAACAAAATAAAAACAATAATAAAAAACAAACTTATAAATATACAGTTTATAAAATATAAAACTGGGAAATTTATAATCTTTCAGCAAGCACAGCTTTTTTGTAGTTTTATTTATTTATATAACATTTTACTTTTGGATAGATTATTGTTCATAAGTTTGGATACGTAACAAAATGTATAGTTTATTTTATCTAAAAATCACTATAATAGTTACTGAATAGAAATAATAAACTAAATGTATTTATAGATGGTACAAATGGCATCATTTCGACTTGATCAATTACATGTTCTGATTGTAAATCTTGCATCAAATCTATATTTATAGTATAGATAGATAGATTATAATATATCTTATAAAAATTAAAAGATAACCACAACAAACTTCCGAAATAAAGGGGTGGCATCTAAAATTAAACCCTAATGCTTACTACTATAAATACACATCATATTACCCCTATATCAATTGCTAAACAAGTTCAGAAATGGATCCAGTTCTGAATTCAAATGTTGTGGAAAACCAAGCATGCAAGATTGAAAATTCTAAGGTTAGTTTTTTTATATCGCAGCTGTGAATAAATGTTTTCTTTTATTTACATTTATGTGAATGTTTAACTTATTTGGATCAGAATCAGTTGCATGATGAACAAGCTTCTAAGGTATTAATTTTTTTGTTTTTTAACTATTATTTTCGTATATCTCTATACTATAATATGTGTGTTTTATTGCAGGATCAAGGTGATAAAAGTGTCGAAATAATTTCTCACGGTGCCATGTTTAGTCCTTATAAGTCTACTCTTCAACGCGAATTTAGTGAAGAGGTAATTTTAAAGTTAATTTGATTTTTTTTTTTAACTTTTGTATTCACTTTTTGTCCTTTTTAAGGATCGGAAGTACGAGTCTCAAAGGAAGAGATCCAAGAGACTCACCGAATGGAAATGGAGTCAAGTTATCAATTTAGATGATTCTGAAGAAGATGATAAAGAAGAAGAACTAGAAGACACAGCCGATTCAAGCGCAAAGAAGAAAACCGAATTAAAAATTCCTCAAGTTTCAATTCAGAAGAGGAATAGATTTCATTCAACATAATATGAAATCTTTCAAGTGCTTTTATTTTTTATTTGTTTTCATTTTTAGTTATGTTTGATCTAGACAATTTCATTTTCACTTGTTTTGTTTTCATTTTCAGTTTTTTTTTAGAATTAATTCAGTGTAATAAAGTTTATTTTATATTTTAAATTTTCAGTGTTTGAAACCACAAGCCTTCGAAAGGAAGTAACCAACTATTTGAGTATAATCCAATATCGATTAAAGGGAACAAGCATGAAATCCCCCAATTTGTTAGCAAATTTTAAAGTTCTTGCTAAACCAGCGACCAACAAAGTTATTTTCATTATATAAACAGGGCCAATTATTGCAGTTACAGTAATTAAAAAGAAAAAAGAAAAACAATCATCAAAAAGGTATCCAGCTCCATTTGCATAGCTATATTTTCATAATAATAAATATATATTAAAAATAGTTATATACATAAATAATTAATATCATGAATTCAATTAGCATAAGATATTGAATACATTTTGATTATATGATTATATCAATTTTTTGTTGTATAAAAACTTAAAGTAATTGCAAGTTTAAAAAAAATACAGGTTAAAATTAGATAAGATTAGTTAGTTGAAACTCATATAGATAAGACTAGTAGGGTGCCCGCGCGATGCGGCGGGGACCAAACTTTGCATTAAAATATTCATTTATGGTAGTTTTTGTATAATATTTTTACAAAAGTTTATTATGTTTTTAAAGGTCTTAGGTTAGTACCATCATTGTGGTAGATATACGTAATACATTACACATTTCTAGAAAGTAATAGATTTAACATTTAAATTATCAAGTTACTCAAAAAATAACAAATGCAATACTGTAACATACAAGTAAGGAAAAATAAGCAACTCTATATGAATTAACATTTTGGGGTGTTAATGGAGACATGGCATGTTAATCAACATTGCATATCAGTCTCTCCTTGTGTTAAGGGGCGTTAAAGAGATTATTTATTAACATGTCAACAGGATGTTAAGAGATCAAATTAATTTGTTTTCCTTTTTTTATAACCAAACCACTAAAAGAATAGGCTTACGTAGAGTTAATGGGATTAAACCATTTTTTAAGGTGGGGTAAAGTGAAATAGGATAAAGTGAGTAATGTAGCAAATAGATGAAGTTGTGAAGGGTTAAAGTATACCCTAAAACCATATTTACCGTAAAATATTTTTCATACAAACAACTCTATATTTAAAATCAACAAACCACAAAATATGAATTCCTTCTATACAATTGATGCAATTCTGCACTAAACTCATTTGATCCTTTGGGTTTTTTAAACGCATTATTATATTAATATAGCTTATGAATTACTTGCGTTTCATGACATTGATTCTTTTATAGTATAAACATGTGTTAGTTTTCACATAAGTACGTGTGTGATTATTTAAAATATTAACATAACATTTATATATTTACTAAATAACGTTTTTATTTATTATTCTTTTATAGTAAAAACATGTGTTAGTTTTCACATATGTTCAGCAGCACACGTTGCGGTGGATAAATGTGGAGGTTGGATAACACGTCATAAGGTTAACTTTCTTGCTATGGGTGAAAACAGGGCAAGTCATTTTTGACCAAATTTTTGAACCTTTTTAAATAACTAAATTTCTTAAACCAAAATTTTAAAAACTCATCACAAAACGGTCTCTTAAACACTACAAAAAAAATACAGTAGTCAAGCTAGCAATTAGTTAAGTCATAAAGCGTACAAGAATTTCAGATGATTACTCTTGAATCAAAATTCAAATCTTAACGACCTAGCCGGCTTTCAATGCTATTATAGTGTCTGGTTTGTGGGCTTCATCTGGGTCTATTACCATATCCATGCAGCCCATTTACACTTTCTGTACATACATCCAATAACACAAATAAGATGTTAGTCGACACCTATAGCTACCTAAAAATGGATACAACAAAGCATGAGTAACGTCTATTTTGAAATAAAAAAACTATAAACCTGTCATTTGGAAGTAAGAAGTATTGTAGTGTACGGTAGATCCGAATACCCTCAAACTATTCAACCATACTATGGATGTTACGATCCATTATCGTATCCTTTATTCTTCCCTAATGGTGAGACGGGCTGGCATCCTAACATACCACGTGATGGAGTATCAATTAATAATGTTCATAATGATTACGACAACATCGACGAAGAGGCTGAAGGTAAGAAGAACTTAACTATGTTTTTACAAGTCAAGCACATAAATAATACCCTAAATTTTAATGTAATATAATTATCTATTTTTTTTATTTAACTCAGGGGCTAACCCACGAGGGGGTAGGAGAACCGTAGCTATGCGAGAATACTACTGTTACAAGTTTCAAATTCGCTCTACTGAAAACGTGCTTTTGCTTGGTGGTAGATTGCTACAACAATTCGTTGTAGATGTTTATATAAAGCTTGAGACATCACGTTTGCAATTTTGTGAACGAAACCAAAGTAAGATACGAGCTGAATTATACCAAGGTCTTGTGGATTGCGTTCATGCCGGTGAGGTTCGTCCTAGCAGAGTTGGACAACGGATTGTGTTGCCCGCGTCATTCATTGGAGGGCCTCGCGACATGCGACGACGGTTTCTAGATGCTATGACTTTAGTTCAAGATGATGGCAAACCTGATTTATTCCTTACGATGACGTGTAATCCTCAATGGCCCGAGATAACATGTAATTTGAAACCTGGTCAAACTGCACAAGATCGTCCAGATCTTGTTTCACGAATATTTCGTGCTAAATTAGAGGATCTTAAGGAGCAGCTACTCAAGAAACATTTACTCGGGGAGGTTTTGGCATACGTTTATGTCATTGAGTTTCAAAAGCGTGGTTTGCCGCATGCACATTTCCTCCTTATCATGCACCCGCCATACAAAATTAATAATCCAGACCATTATGATAAGGTCGTTTGTGCTGAAATTCCTGACAAGGTACGACATCCACAACTACACGAGGTTGTTGTCAAGCACATGATTCATGGCCCATGCGGAAATTTACGGAAAGAGAGTCCTTGTATGCAGGGTGATCCAAAGGTATGTCGCTTTCATTATCCTAGACAGTTTAATGAGCAGACAACACAAGGAGAAGATGCCTATCCATTATATCGAAGGAGAAACACTGGAATAACGGTGGACGTACGAGGAAAAACTCTTGATAACAGATGGGTTGTCCCTTATAACCCAAGGCTTTTAATGATGTATAATTGCCACATGAATGTCGAGGTTTGCTCGAGTATAAAATCTGTTAAATATCTGTTCAAATATATATACAAAGGGCATGATAAACAGGTTATTCATGTTGATCCAGACGCACCAGATGTTATTAATGAGATAAAGAGGTTTCAGGATGCACGCTACGTATCCCCCCCGGAGGCTATGTGGCGTATATTTTCTTTCCCTCTTTCTCATATCTATCCTGCTGTTTTGGCCTTACAACTTCATCTCCCGAACAAGCAGATGGTTAGATTTAGAGAAGATGATTCTATGTTAGCAATAGTTGATAGGGAAAGAGATAAAAGAACCATGCTGACTGCATTTTTTGAGTATAACCATGGGAATGAACCAGCAAGGCAATATTTGTATAAGGATTTCCCGAGATACTTCACATGGAATGCATCCTCACGTCGTTGGTGTCCTCGTGGTACTAGGCCACAAAGAGGTCGTATTGTTAGTGCCAATCCTGCCGAAGGGGAAAGGTACTACTTACGCCTACTGTTGTGTAATGTCAGAGGACCTACTTCTTTTGAAGATCTTTGCACGGTTAATGGTATTAAGTACACGTCATTTCGAAAAGCAGCTCTTGAGGTAGGCTTGATAGAGAATGATAATAGTCTATCGCAATGTCTAACAGAAGCGTCTCTATTTCAGTTTCCCAATGCTCTTAGAAGGTTATTCGCAACAATAATGATTTTCTGCGAACCTGGTGATATTCGTAAGCTATGGAATGATCACTTTGATGCACTATCTGAAGATCACAGGTTACAATGTGAAAGTGTGGAACGCGTTCAAAATATGGTTCTTACTGACATCAGGGACATCCTACAATCTATGGGTAAAAGTATTGATGATTTCGATCTTCCGAAAATAACAAAGCACGACTTACAATATCCAGTTCATCGTGAGGTGCAAGAGGAGTACGGGATAGTTGTGGAACCTGAACACTTATCTGCCATAGATGAACTTAATTCAGACCAGAGAAGAGTATTTGATGAAATCATGTCACATGTGGATAATAATAGTCCAGGTGTGTTCTTTATAGATGGTCCGGGTGGAACGGGAAAAACATTTCTGTACAAAGCTTTGCTTGCTCAAGTACGTTCACGTGGTCTTATTGCTCTTGCGACAGCTTCATCAGGTGCCGCCGCTAATAATATGCCAGGTGGGAGAACGGCTCACTCAAGATTCAAGATTCCCATTTGTGTTGATAACAATTCGATGTGCAACATAAAAAAACAAAGTGGGGCGGCTGAACTAATTAGGTCCTCAAGGTTAATCATATGGGATGAGGCATCGATGGCAAAACGTCAGGCGATAGAGGCAGTCGATCGAACATTGCAAGACATTACAGGTGTTCGTCTCCCATTTGGTGGAAAGATAATGGTTATGGGGGGAGATTTTAGACAAGTGTTGCCGGTTGTTAAACGCGGAACTAGAGCACAGATTGTAGACTCCAGCCTGCGGATGTCGCCTCTTTGGCATTTGACTAAAAAGATGCGGTTGACGATAAACATGAGAGCGCTAAATGATCCATGGTATTCTGATTTTCTTTTAAGAGTCGGTGATGGGTCTGAAGAATCAATCGAAGGAAGCTATATTCGCATACCAGACGACATGACAATTCCTTTCAGTAATCCAGAAAACTCTATAAAAGAATTGATCAATGTAGTCTTTCCGTCAATTCAAAGTAATGTATATTCTTCTGATTATATAATCTCTAGAGCAATATTGTCCACTAAAAATGACAGTGTTGACGAGATCAATGATCAAATGATTGACATGTTTCAAGGGGATGAAAAGGTTTACTATAGTTTCGATGAAGTCGAAGACGATCGTCACAACTTCTATCCGGTCGAGTTCTTAAACTCACTAACTGTTAGTGGTCTGCCGCCTCATAAACTTCGTTTAAAAATCGGTTGCCCTATAATATTGTTGCGGAATATCGATCCATCACATGGTTTATGTAATGGCACAAGATTGATATGTAAAGGCTTCCAGCGTAATGTTATTGATGCAGAGATAGCTGTCGGGCAACATGCCGGAAAAAGAGTATTTTTGCCAAGAATCCCTTTGTGTCTTTCTGAAGACGACATGTTCCCGTTCAAGCTAAAAAGAAAACAATTCCCCATTCGACTTAGCTTTTCCATGACAATCAACAAAGCTCAAGGTCAAACAATTCCGCATGTTGGTGTTTATCTTCCGGATTCAGTATTTTCGCATGGACAACTTTATGTCGCTTTATCAAGAGGGATATCACGTGCTAATACAAAGGTATTAGTACATCCTGCCAAAGACTTCAGACGAGACGGGGTATACACCTCAAATGTTGTCTATCGAGAGGTGTTACGTGACGAATGAAATACTTGTGAGTGAGAATGTGATGATTTTTTATGCATTTGGTGGTTTACGCAATTACATTCTAAATATAGTATAGATGATGTTATTATTTTACACACTTTGGTCTCTTTTACTCACTTGTTTATTTTTCTCTTGCAGGTTGATTAAGAATTTGTTATGGATAAGACAGAGAGCAAAATGGAAGATGTGTCAGGTATCTACCTATCTATCATATCTTATAACTGACAATTACATGATAAAACATATGTAACTAAAATACTTAACATTTCTTTCAGCTCCCCAAACTGCTCCAGCAACTACTATTGATGTATCAGTAAAAGAGGAGATCAAAGAAGGAAATGATTGGTTGGCGCTTTGACGACCAAGAGACCAAATTATCACCAAGAAACACACAATAGCCAGACGTTGAACGTCGAGTATCTGGACACCCTCCCTAATCCGCATCGGAGTAGGCGGTCAGTTGAACCGAGGTGGACGGAGAGAGGTGTAGCCCATGATCAGCCGTACCTTTGAGATACCGTAAAATACGCTTGAGAAACTGGTAGTGAGGTTCTCTCGGAGCGTGCATAAATAGACAAACCTGTTGAACAGCATAAGAGATATCTGGACGGGTGATTGTGAGGTACTGTAACGCACCAGCAAGGCTCCGGTATAAAGTACCATCTGGAAGAGGATGCCCTGCTGTAGCACTCAGTTTGGAATGAGTATCAGTAGGGGTGGAGCATGGCTTGCAATTGTCCATATTTGCTCGAGCCAATATATCATTGATATAAGACTGCTGAGAGAGTGAGACCGCCATTGTGATGTTGTACCTCAATACCCAATAAGTGATGTAGCCTACCAAGATCGGTCATAGAAAGCTCTCTGGACATAGCAGCGATGAAATGCTTCAATAGTGCGTCCGAATACGCTGTGAGGATGATGTCATCCACATACAGGAGAAGATATGCTGTGTCGTTGCCCCGTTTGTAGATGAATAAAGAACTATCCGAAGTGGAGGTTCGAAAACCACATTTGAGAATGTACGTAGCAAATCTTTGATACCATGCCCTAGGAGGCTGTTTAAGTCCATAGAGAGATTTATTTAACCTGCACACAAACGTTGGGTTTCGAGCATCCACAAATCCTGGTGGTTGAAACATATAAACAGTTTCATTTAAATCCCCATGTAAGAATGCGTTTTTGACGTCAAGCTGATTTATAGGCCAAGACCTGGACAATGCTAAACTAAGGACAATACGTATGGTGGTGGGTTTAACCATGGGACTAAACGTCTCATCGCAGTCGATGCCAACCTGTTGGGATTTACCATTGACCATAAGGCGAGCTTTGTACCGTTCAAGGGTTCCATCAGCATGAAATTTGTGACGGAACAACCACATACATCGTATAATGTGTGCATCGGGTTGCCGAGGCATGAGATCCCACGTGTTATTATCTATTAAAGCGGTGTATTCGGTTTTCATGGCATCGGACCAGTGCGGATCGGATTGGGCATCAAGGTGGGATTTAGGTAACGGAGAAACCGTGTCAACATTAAGGTTGAAAGGAGTTGTAGGTTTTGATGTTCCGTCACGAGACCGAGTGATCATAGGGTGTCTCGGTGGGAGAGTATGAGCCGAGTGGTTAGGATGAGGCTGGTGAGGTGATGGTTGGATTGGGTTGGTACCGATGGGCATGGATGGGATGGGTTGTGTGCGAGAGGATCGTCTCGTGTAAGTGATGGTAGTAGGGCCGAGGGTGGCATGGGTAGGTCGGATGTGTGTATGTGGTTGGGCCGTAGGTGGGATTTGTTGGGCCGTAGGTGGGTTGGTTTGGGCTTGAGGCAGGTTGGTTTGGGCCGGAGGTAGGTTGGTTTGGGTCTGAGGAGGGTCGGTTTGTGGGGAGGGGGCAGAAGGTGTGAAAGTGGTAGGCATGTGTTGGTTGAATATGATAGGTGATGGGTCACTGTCAAGAAAGGTGAAAGTGGACGGCTGTGGTTCTAAGGTCGCTCTGATACCATGTAATTTGTTATAATTGCTTGCTTCTCATTGAATATCAATTGGGTATAAATACATAATTACAGAGAGATATAAACAGAAACAAGATCTCCACAAATCAAGGAGATATACAAAATAATAATACATTAAATATAATTGATTTGGTCCGCTAATAGTTATAAAACTCAAAACCCTAATTACGCATGAACAAAAACCATAATCATGCGTGAAGAAAAACCTTAATCACGAATAGTTATGATATTTGTTCATGCGTGATTTATGATTTTGTTCATACGGGATTAGGGAATGAGTTTTATAACATGTATAATTTCATATCGTACCATCACACGTTAAGGAGTATTGTACGTTAACCTTCCCCTTATATATATATACACATACATGCGCACACATATACAAATATATGTATACATACACATCCTTGTGATCGGCTAAAATGAAGATTTTGTCTAAAAAAGGTTAAAAATGGATTAACACATTTAACACATGGTGTTATCCCGTGTCACCATGTGGGAACAAAAAAATATATATTAAGACATGTCTATAAATTTAAGACATCATGTATTACTTTTAATTTTACACTTTTTAGGTAAAATCTCATCTTTTGCATACGTCAACCCTACATGTGTCTGCATATATTACTTATTCTATTTTTTAAATTCTTATTTACTTTTTCATAATTCGGGTTATTTTTTCTCATAACAAACATATTTTTATATGGTTTTCGAATTGTTCCAATAACATACCTGAGAAAACCGCAGTTAGTTGTGGGTGTTTGTATAAACTAAGTAACTTTTGAGCTTTTAAATGTTATTTAGTGATGATTATTAGTCACAACTTGCTTGAACTCATCAAGCAACTTTTGTAGGTTCCCTAAGGAGAAAACATGACATACACAACGCTGGAATTGTTCATGGAAAACTTGATGCACTTGAGTTACAGCAAAAACAATCCAATAGTCGACAACAACGCTTCAATTTTATTGGTAAGGCCTCAAATGCAACTGCTTTATCAAGAGCTCGGCTACATGATCCAGATCTTGTTTGTTGAAGAACAAGACATCCTACATGAGGTTGAACAAGTGAGAAACCTGCAGAGAAGATTTAAAGATGTAGCACACGAGGCACATATGATTGTGGGTCTCTTTGTATACTCCAGCTATAGAAGTGGAACATGTCCTCAAACATTTCGTAAGTGCTTCCTGAATTGTTTGAAAATTAAGAGATCAACCAACTATCAATTCTCCTTGAATCTTCGGGAGGTTATGGGATCACTCAACTCTATTAAAGAGGAACTCACTACGATCCTTGATAAGCGGAAAATGTATTCATCTAGAAGTATTGATAGCCTGAGAACACAAACACAAACTGTTGTTGCTGGAACTTCCTGCACCAGAAAGCCTTTAGGAACGAAAAAAGTATTGGAAGAGACGATCGTGGGGCTCATTCGTGATGCTGAACTGATACGGGACAGACTGGTTGAAGATCAAAAGCAACTGGATGTGGTATCTATTGTTGGTATGGGGGGATTGGGTAAGACTACCCTTGCTACCAAAGTATTCAATGATCCTTTTGTTGTGTACCATTTTGATGTCCGAGCATGGATCACTGTTTCTCAAACATATGAAAGACGGGATTTGTTGATCCAACTAGTGGCATCCATTTGCCCTGAATTCGACCCTATTAATGCAAGTGACTCAAAACTTCGTGAGAAGTTGCACAAAAGTGTTATGGGCAAGAGATATTTGATTGTTTTTGATGACGTCTGGAGCATTCAAGCTTGGGATGACCTCAAAGTATTTTTCCCAAATGATAACAACGGAAGTCGAATTCTGCTCACAAGCCGTCTCAAAGAAGTTGCTTTACATGCAAAATTGCACGGTTTTGTTCATCAGTTAGAATTTTTGACAGATGTGGAAAGCTGGGAGTTGCTCTGTAAGAAAGTCTTCCATAGTGATAATTTCCCAACAATGTTGACCGAACCTGGAAAGGAAATTGCAAAGAAGTGTCATGGATTGCCCCTTGCGGTGGTTGTCATGGCAGGAGTTCTCGCAAAAGAAACAAGAAGCACATATTCATGGGAAAGGATAGCCAAACGTGTCAGTTCCTCCATTGTCAATGATCCCAACAAGAACATGGATATCTTGGCTTTGAGTTATGACCATTTACCTCCACACTTGAGAGACTGCTTTCTTTATCTTGGTGGCTTCCCAGAAGACCATAAGTTTCAAGTACGAAAGTTGATATGGCTATGGATGGCTGAGGGATTTGTAGAAGAAGATGGAAAACGAAGCTTGGAGGAAATTGGAGAGGACTACCTCATGGAACTAGTTGATAGAAACCTTGTGATTGTTACAGATAGAAAATTCAATGGTGCCATCAAAGCTTGTTCTATCCATGATCTTTTGAGGGAACTATGCTTGGAAAGAGCAACCAAAGGAAACTTTTGCGTGAAAATAAGCACTCAAATGACTGATTTTTCTTCTCTGGTACAACATAAGCCACGCCGCATATTCACAAACCAGGGCTTAAAATTCAACTGTTATCGTCATGAGCTATTCCCATGGGTTCATTCACTTTTGTGGTTTCATAAGAACAAGTCTTTGATTAACATCACTGATCAATATTTCCATTCCTACCCTCTTCTAATGGTATTGGATCTACAAAAGTGTCAACTTCAAGACTTTCCACCGGCCATAGGATTACTTGTTCACTTAAGGTACCTTGCATTCTGGTCTACCAAAGGTTTTCCATCCTCGATATGTAATCTTTGGAGCCTTCAAACCATCATTCTTAAAAGTTCCGTACGTTTTTCTTTACCAGATACCATATCAAACTTGGTGAATCTGAGGCATTTATGGAGTGATGGGTATATTTACTTCCCTTCAACCCGGAAACCAATGAATTTGCAAACCATTTCCAATGTTTCTTTACATAATTTTTCTGAAAGTTGGGAAAACTGTTTTCCTCGTATCAAGAAGCTTACATGTACGACTCTCACACAGAAGAATCAGAACTTCAAATCACTCAGTTCCCTAGAAATATTGATGTGGATTAATATAGCCTCAGCCAGACAAGATGGTGACCTGGTATCAACTACCAACAATTTATTCCGAAAGATTCATGCGACGTTTCCTGATTCATTGAAAAAACTCACGCTATCAGGATGTTGTCTTCCTTGGAGTGATATGTCAATTGTTCAATCTTTACCAAACCTAGAGGTTCTCAAAATACTAGATCATGCATTTATGGGACCCAAATGGGAAACCGATGATGTCCCGTTTCAGCAACTAAAGTACTTGAAGCTGCAGACATTGCATATCGAGCAATGGGAAGCTTCTAGTATTAACTTCCCATGTCTCACACATCTAGTGTTGGGTGCATGCCGATATCTTGAAGAAATCCCTCTTGAAATTGGTTACATCTCAACTCTTGAGCTTATTGACGTTGATGACTCCAACAACGCTATTATCGAATCCCTCGAGGAAATTCAAGAAGAGCAACAAAACTTTGGAAACTATGGCCTGAAGATCAATGTTAGAAAGGAGCTGCACAACCTTGCTTATTATAGGAAATTGCGAGGATTGGCATGGATAGTTGACTGGTAAAGTTTTTTTGTAAATGTCAAAATCTTAAAAAAAAAAAATTATAGAAGTAACAACATTATCAGGAACATGCGTATTTCCACATGATATCTAGGCCACAAGGAATGTATGATAATATATGGTAGTTTATTATAGACACAGATATTTTTTAGAGAGACATTTCTATACAATGCATGTAATCTTACCAACAGTTGAAAGTTAATGTCAAAATTTCTACAAGGCATGACACAGATATTTGGATACTGTGGATTTAGCTTACTTTCTGGCAGTGGCGAAGCTTGAGATTTCTGACCGAGGGGTCGAAAACATATATACCAAAAATTTCTATAAAACAGGGGGGTCAAAAACATATATACCAAAAAAATCTATACGAAAACTAAATACTCTCCACTAACAAGCGAAAAGTTCGGGGGGTCGGCCGCCCCCTCCGCCCTTACAAAGCTATGCCCTTGCTTTCTGGCTGTGGTGGCAATTTGTTTCCAGGATCAGCCTTTTGAACTGATAACGTCTGGTTTTTATGGTAGTTTGTTTAACGCTATATAAGGATGAGAAAGTTAGTAAGTAGCTAAATACCATAACCGATTGTAGCTCAAGTCGTTGTAATTAGTAGGTACATATACAAGTTACGAAATATCATTGATATTAGAACATCGATTCTCGGATTAATCGCTTACCAATGAAAGTCACAATGGCGACAAACACCACGAACCAAGAACTTGACGCTGAAGGAGCACGAAAAAGCATTTCAGCCTTTGGAAGTTGAGCATGACTGGTCGATTTCGGAATTGAAGACACTCATGGAAGTATGAGGCATCAGCAAGAACATAACATGCAGAGATAGAGATCAGATTTGCTAACCTCGAATCACTCAACAAGCATGGAACAAGCGGTAGTAATGGCGGAACAAGGGGGTGAACAGAGCAACCCGATTTGGTAAGGTAGACTTCCCAAAGGTTTAACAGTATCATTGTGAACATTTTTTCACCATTGATTACTGGAGGTTGCACATGTTGTGCTATCGAAACCCGACTAAATTCTTTTTCTTTTCTTTCACCCACACGCCCGTCTAACCCTACTCCTAAATCCACATCTTTATCCACAATGGAACTTGAACCCTGAAACTCATTATAGTGTATTGAGGTTCCAAGAGAAAATAACTGTTGGATATGAAAGAACATAAGAAAATGCTTTATTATCAAATAAGGAGTACACAAACAAACCTACTCACTACTCTATTTATAATCAGCAAAACCATAAAAAATACATGCTAAATAATCCCACTAATTGCTGAATACTCCAACAATTCCCAACTCACACCATCTGGTTCAACAAACCCGGTCAACCTTGACCAAGTTATATTTTTTTTTAACGGCAAATTTCTTTTATTCCTGTCGTGTCGTATATGGACTTGAACCCAAGAGACCTCTCTTCCAAAGTGTTTAAAGGTTTTCCCTTTTAAAAAATGGACCACCACCCTATTGGTTGGTTGACCAAATTATATTAGTCAAGATATTCCCACGTGATATTCTCCTCCATCCAACTTTCACTTCTTACGTAAATCATTGAATTTTAACTTATTCCATGCAACTAATTAATATAACCTCCTAATTTTACTAACCATGACTCGTTAACCCGTGAACAAGACCCGATTAACCCAACAACCTTTTCTCCACACCGCAGGGCTACAAACCCTTTGGTGAAACCCACCTTAATTGGGTCTTTCAATTCAAGGTTTATTGTGTACCAAGAAAAGGATTCAAATATCTTTTAATCGTTCACAAAACATATTTTCTAGTTTATGTTTCATAAACAGCCTAGATAAAAATAAAAGAAAATAAAAAAAAATAGTTGATAAAAGTAATCTTAGGTTTATGAACTAGAGTGTGAATCTCTAAAACCACACAAAAACACAATATGAAATCTGCAGGTTTGGATCTAGCTTAAGGAGATCAAATCAATTTGTAACTAATTAACTTCGGACCGGTTGAGGGGTTAGTGGTTGACCCTTTGTTTTTTTTTTTAAATATATGTTACATTTTAAGACTTAAAAGTGATAGTTTATGTCTTGGAACCTTAACCGTACGAGTTCAACATTTTCTACATATTGTTTTCAAGTTTTGATCAATTCTTTTAAATTTAGATACTAATTGTTGCCGTTGAACCAATGGGTGGTTGTCAATTGTCAAAGCCAAAATATTTTAAACACTTCTGGAGGGAGGTGGGGGTGTTGTGTTCAAGTATCACAGACGATATGGATTAAAGGAAATTCGTAGTTTAAAAAAATGTTGCCATTGAGAAAAACGATTTCGACTGTTAAATCAAGTTGTTTTTTAACAGTTTTACCGGTACGGTTTTACTTGCCCAGATAATTTAACTTGTCATCAAAGCTGGGCTTGTATTGGGCCAAGCTTAGAGCCCAGTTCTAATGTGTCCGAAGTTATATTAAAATGGCCCTAAAATCCTAAACAATGGCATTTCATTGTTCTAGATTCTTTTTAGTTAGTGGTTTGGTATAAAACATTTTTAATCATATTTGATTTTGAAATGGCATTGTTTAATATAAATACTTGATATATTTAAAACTAAAAGATAAAAAATTAATATCTATACAAATTATAGACCCTCGGTCATGTTAATTTGTTTCAGTTTTATTTTTTTTTAATCATTAAAAACTTTATGTCTAATTACATCTCTTTAATTAGTGATGTATAGGCAATAAGTTTGCCTAAATTAAGTTTGGCATGTTTAACTTATGAGAGTTCAAGCCAAGCTTGGCTTATTCCTTCTCTGTTTTAAAGCTCAAACTTGACTTGTGAGTAATTTTTTATGCTGAAGCTTAGCTCGGAATCAACTTGATTATTATTTATTTCAGATTCAATTACTTCCATCATATACATAATAGAAATTTATAATACATACACACTACACACACAAGTATAACACTTATTACATATTTATATAAAATTTTATATAAAAAATGATTGTTTAGGTTAACGAGTCTAGCCAAGTTCGGTACATGAAGCTCATGTTCATACTCATTCGTTAAATAAGCTCCAAATTAAACTCAGACTTAAACTTGTTTAGACTTGACTTAATCTAAGTTTTTAACAAACCGATCTCGAATAACTTACGAGTGATCAATTTTAATACACCCTACCATACAATTGTAAGATATTTCATTTTTGTCACTAATCCTGACTTCCATCATCGCTTCTCATTTGAGAAACAAGAATACAAACCGATGTCATTATCAATTTATCATCCAAACAATTCTTGTGCATACGTTCACATGGGTATCAGAATAGATTTAATTTAATATTTGCTCAACCCGTTTTTTCTAAAAGTATACTTTTGTAACCCTATTCAAAGAAAAGGATTCAAATATCCATTAATCGTTCATATAACATATTTTTCTAGTTTATGGTTTATAAAAAGCCTAGATAAAAAAATAAGTGTGTTGATAAAAAAAATCTTAGGTTTTATATAAGATTATGGTGTATGTTTAGGTATAAATTTCTAACATGAAACAAAATCATAGCATAAATTCATGGGTTTGAATTTAGTTTAAGCAAATTAAGTCAATTTTGATCTAAATGAGTTCGAATTGGTTGGGGGCTTACCAGTAACACATTTGTTTTCTAAAAATAAAAAATGTTTTAGTGCAAGACTTAAACTAATTGGGTAGTTTAAGTCTGCATTAGAGATAAAAAGAATCATGTTTTCTAGTTCAAAGCAATGGCAGGTAGTCGCCGAACAAGTTGCGTCGCCACCACCTTTTGAATAGAAAAACCAATTCTACTAAATACAAAGTTTGAAACCTTTAGCGACGAAGAATTGCTATTAACGACTTTTTGAACCCGATTCAAGAGTCGCACAGCGTCAGGAGCGAGACCACCAAAGGTATCAAACGCAAACGGGACAAACACATGTTGATTCTCCCGGCAGGCTTTATCATGTTTTGCCACTTTGCTTGCTTCTGCCTTGAGCACCGCTTGCCCTACGACAAAGCCCTTGTCCTTGAGCCCGACAAGGGGGGAGACTCCAGTTAGATCTACACAAGCGTGTTTCCCCCTTCCCATCCAAACACAAGGATGTCCGCCGGGCGTAAAGTGGACCTCCCCTCTAAGGGGTCAGTCAGGAAATTTACTGGAGCTTCCTTTTTGGCAGAGATCCCGGCCCGCTTAAGAACATCGCATAACACATCTCTCACCCAATCATGCCGATATTTAAACCCTGGTAGCTCTTTACAGTGGATCGCGTGCTCGCCGAAAAAATCCAAACACGCTTTGTGGCATACCGGATATGGCTCGTCAACTGGGAACAAAGGAATCATCAGTCGGTATCTAAGGATAGCTCGCGTACTCTAATATATTGTATTTTACTGAGAAATATACAAATTTAAAGAATAAATAAAACGATGCAACAATTAAAATGAAACCAAATTAAGCCACTCCTAATCACGACCATACAAACCAAAACGTCTCTTATCTTTTTTCTATTTTAAAATTAGATGGTCGGTGGACTTTGTGGCCCAAAATTGTTTATTGTGTTCACCTCCTCTACACCTTTAATCAATCATGAATATCATCGAAAGACGAGAAAAGGAATTTTATAAACTATTTTATTTCCTTTGAGATGATTATTTACTAATATTTGTAATTATTGTTATTTTTTGAAAGAAGAGTCACTATAGAATTGCTAGTAGTGAGGGGGAGAAAAAACTAACAAATAGTTAAAGAGTTGGTGAATTTATAACACGATATGAACCTATTATCACGTTGAATCTATTAACCCGTTTCGTTAAATGGTAAATCCTTATTTACACATGGTGTATACGTGCCGTATACAGTTATACGGGCCGTATACAGTTATACGGCCCGTATATAATAAAATAAGACTAACAAAGTCTGTGTCTTCAGACTTTGTCAGTTTTTTTCATTCCATACGGGTCGTATAACTGTATACGGCCCGTATACACCATGTGTAAAGAATTTGGCTGGTCGTATACAATGGATACGAACAATGTATACGGGCCTGAAGGGGTATGGTCCCAGATCTCGCGCCAGCATCGACCGCGAGTGACCATTACCCTTATCAAAACCCCCACTAGCTAACAACCTACTTGTGCCCATGCGAGAACGCGTCGGCACAAGGGTTGAATCCAATCCATCCAGTAACAAAGGAGGACTTACATGGAACATGAGAACGGTAGAGTGATGCGACATAGCATCACATCTGGTGTATGAAAACGGAAGTATTCACAGCGATGCGGCATCGCACCGCATCCAGTGAACACTTCTATCAATACAGGAAAGCCTTACCTTAGGCATAGAAGAAGATGAACGTAGCGGTGCGGCTGACACCGCACCATACGGGCATTTTCGTCACGACAAGGGATGCAGGCAAGACGACGATGCGGCTAGCACCGCATCTCGCGTATTCCTTGATCACAAGTAGGAGACGCGGTAACTTCAGATGTTACCGCACGTAGCGATGCGGCTTGCACCGCGTCCTATGCACTCAAGCAAGTGGTACTGACACCACAGTACAAGTGGCACCAATGGCAGTTACCTGTCAGAGCTACGTAAGCAATGGACTGACGTGGCGTAACCTCCATAACCGACAAGCCTGACACACCTGAAAAGGTGCAGCACGTCGTCAGTCCATCCATCATCATCCTCCTTCACTCCTCGGCTATAAATACCAACCCCAAACCAGGTTTGAGGTATCTCTTCACAACTCTCTCACTACTACTACTATCTTACTTTGCTTCCCAAGCAAACTACTGATTCTCACGCCGGAGAGTGGTAACAAGGAGCACCCCCCACCCCATCCTCCTTGTTACGAGTCACGGCTTGTTTCCTTGTGCAGGAGATCAACCACCGGTGATCCAGCCAGCGATCCTCGAGAGGAAGGGATTAACCCTTCTTGACGAGACCAGTGTGTTAACCCTGCCCGGTTAACCATTGTTTCATCATTGGCGCCCACCGCTACTCTTAGCACTTTCTAAACCATCCTTTTTCCTCTATCACGATCATGACTGATCACCAAAACAACATGGCGGATAACCAAAATCCTCCAATCCCAAACCCGGTAGGGGTCAATGCCTCGACCTCCCAACCCGGACACATCGGCACGTCCACACAAAGGAGCCCCTCCTTTATGTTCGGACATGACTTATCACAGTTCCCATCTGTGATCCCACCAGGCATGACCATTCATGCCTGGTACGAGCAGCAGGCAGCCACGCTGACCGCAGCATACAACCGCGCTTGTACTGAAGCGAATATACGAGCTGCGCTTCCCCCAGCACCGCACACCCCTGTTGAGCGTATTTACAATACGACGGCAGGATACATTCACGCCCGGCTTCAAGAAGCCGACGTGAAGAACGGGGATCGTCTTACTGTTCGGTCCACACCCTCAACGAGGACGATTCCTCATACGGGTCCCACACCAGAGGACCGGTACATACCCGCCTTGGCCCCCAGGGCGAGGACAGGAGGCGATCAACCTCCAGACGCGGCCCAGGCATTCAGAGCCGATTGGGCCCACAACCATACACCGAAGGGTACGGTCACACCGACCCTGACGACCATAGCTACCGCGGTGATTCGCATGACACCAGTAGCAGACCGGGAGGACGCAACTATGTTCCTCCCAGTCACCCCCGCAACACATACCTTAGGGCGGCAAAGCGCCCTGCGAACGAGCCATACAGGCCAAAGGCAGCGGCCGAAAATTCCAAGTTCGGCACGCGGATTGCCAACGCCCATATCCCCACGACAAAGTTCCCATTCAACGTTGGGAAATACAGTGGTTCGACTGACCCGGACGACCACATGAACATCTTCATGGGCGCGGGCATCAATGGCCAGTGGGATGAACCCACTTGGTGCAATTTTTTCCCCCAGACCCTTACGGGCCTGGCCAGGGCATGGTTCGATTCTTTGCCAGTGGGATCACTGGATTCATTCGAGGACTTGCGTACCAAGTTCCTCGCCCATTTTTGCCAACAGCGACGCCACGAACGAGATTCGTTGGACGTCATGAACATCTGGCGAAGGGACGACGAATCGCTCGAAGCATTCGTCGTCCGATATAATAAAGAGTGCCTGGAGATAGGTGACGTGGCAGACCAGATGGCACGAAACCACTTCATCCGGGCCGTCAAAGACAGAGAGATGATCATGACCATCTCTGGCAAGGAGGGCTTGCCCAAAAAATGGGAAGATGTCATGACCGCGGTCAAGACATACGCCCAGACACAGCGGTCACTTGAACCGCATGTGACAAAGGCAAAGCCCTAAGCCGAAACATCCCACCAAGGGTCCAAGCGTAACAATAAACGCAACCGGGACGTTGGAAATCGCGATATTTCCAAACCATACTTCCCGCGAACCAACACGTTCGACCCAAAGAACTACAATCCCGCCCGAGACAGTCGGGCGTCAAAAAAAGACTCTCGGGACCGCAACTGGACCGAGATCACCATGTCGCCAAGTGAGGTCCTCCTTGCGGACCCACAGTTCTTGCGACCGGCCCAACCAATGAAGTCCAAGAAAAATCAGGACCTCACACTCTACTGTGAGTACCACAAGGACTCGGGCCACACCACCAACAATTGCATCAGTCTCCGACTGGAGATTGAGCACGCCTTAAAGGAAGGGAAACTGCAACATCTTTTGCCAGGTGGGCAAAAACCCACCAAGCGCATTACCCCTCACGGCGAAGGTACCTCCTCCGGGAAGAGAACCATGCACGTGGCCTCCACCCACATGATTCACGGAGGCAAGGGCAGGCCGCGAAAAGCGGCAAGAAGGCCGGAATGTGACTGGAAAGACGAGCAAGTCGTCTTTCCAAAAGTCCGAGGCGGACCGCGCGATAGGCGCGCCGTCGTCATTTCAGGCCAACTGGCACACTACTGCACCGAGCGTCTGTTCATCGACCCGGGCAGTACATCTGATATAATCTACGAACAATGCTTCAAACAGTTCGACCAGGAGGACAAAGATCGGTTGCAAGCAGTAGATTACCCGTCAACCGGGTTCGCAGGGGAAACTGTCTTTCCCCTAGGCCAGATTACTTTCCCTGTGCGTCTTTCCAGCGGAAACCGCACAAGGACAGAAGAGGTAAACTTCATGGTTTTACCTCACACCTCCAGATATGACGTACTCCTCGGGAGAGAATCCCAAGGAGATTTCAATATGATTACGTCGGTCCCCCACTCTGCGGTTGGTTTCCCAACCGAATCGGGGGTCGCGATAATCTATGCCCGCAGGGACGTCATGATGTCGGACGAAGTACGTCCGACCAAGGTCGCAAGGCCCACTCCCAACGACCAACCAGAAAAATGGGTTCTCAACGCGAGATACCCAGAACAAAAGGTCACATTGGGTCACGCCTTAGCCCCGACCACCAAAGCGCAACTGAAGCAGCTTCTCTTCAGGAACCAAGACATCTTCGCGTGGACACCCGCAGACATGACCGGGGTCCCACGTGATATTGCGCAACATTACTTGAATACCATGCCAGGTATTAAGCCAGTGATCCAAGTCCAACGCCACTTTGGGTCAGCTAAAAATCAGGCGATGCAAGAGCAGATCGAAGAACTGCTCTCCGCAGGCATTCTGCGGGAAGTCCAATACCAGACGTGGTTATCCAATCCAGTCATGGTAGAAAAACCGTCCGGGGGCTGGCGCATGTGCGTCGATTACAAAGACCTTAACAAAGCCTGCCCCAAAGACTGTTACGCGCTTCCAGAAATCGACGAAAAAGTCGATAATCTCGCACCATTCAGGTGGAAGTGTTTCCTCGATTGCTACAAAGGGTACCATCAAGTACAAATGGCAATCGAGGATGAAGACAAAACGGCATTCCGGACTCCCACCGGAAATTACTGCTACACAAAAATGCCGTTTGGGTTGCGCAACGCGGGCTCAACCTACCAAAAGTTGATGAACGACACTTTCCGCGGACAAATAAGCAAAAGTGTCGAAATCTACATGGACGACCTGGTCGTCATGAGCATGGAAGAGGATACCATGCTCACAGATATTGAAAGAACATTCCAAACTCTGCGCAGCGTTAACATAAAGCTCAATCCAGGAAAATGCTCGTTTGGAATGGAAGAGGGCAAATTCCTTGGGTTCATCGTCACCAAAGATGGATTCAAGGTAAACCCGGAGAAAGTCCAGGCGATCGAGCGCATGCCATCGCCTTCATCGATGAAGGATATGCAAAGGCTAGCCGGCAGGCTAGCGGCACTTAACAGATTCTTAGCCAACCACGCAGCTAAGTCTTATCCGTTCATCAAGACCCTGCGGAGCTATTCAAAGAAAGAACAATTCCAGTGGACCGCAGAGGCTGAACAGGCCTTCCGGGAAATGAAGGAGTGTTTGATACAACTCCCAACTCTAACTGCACCATGCAAGGATGAACCACTCATCTTATACCTATCCGCCGCGGATAACGCGGTGGGTGCGGTATTAATAGTGGAGCGAAAGGGGGTTCAAACACCCATCTATTACATCAGCAAGATGCTCAACGACCCAGAGACGAGATACTCAATAATGGAGAAATTGGTGCTAGCATTAGTGCACGCTTCAAGACGGTTGCGACGCTACTTCGTAAACCACGTCATCACAGTGCTAACCAATTACAGGATCGGCCCGATCCTCTCCAAACCCGACATCTCTGGGAGATTAGCAAAATGGGCAATCGAGCTGGGCGCGCACACGATACACTATAAATCGCGCCCCGCGATTAAAGGCCAGATCTTAGCTGATTTCGCCGCCGAAGTACCGGTGAATCGCATCCAAGAATGCGAAGAAGCACAAACTCCTGCACCAACGCCACCCTCCTCAGAGACATGGGCACTCTTCACAGATGGTGCCTCCAACGACGAAGGTGCGGGTGCAGGTCTGCGACTCGTCAGCCCTGACGGCCAAGAGCTTACATATGCAATCCGCCTCGAATTCAAAAGCACAAACAACGAGGCAGAATATGAGGCTCTGTTAGCGGGGCTACGTTTAGCAGTCAAAATCGGCGTGCAACATCTGGAAGCACACGTCGACTCATTGTTAGTTGCAGGCCAAGTACGCGGCGACTATGCCGCAAAGGGGGATATCATGATCCTCTACCTCGAGCAAGTCCTGCAACTAAAATCCAGATTCGCTTCGTTCAATATTCGCCATATTAATCGAAGCGAAAACAAGTCTGCAGATGCACTATCGAAACTTGCATCTACCAGCTTCCAACACTTGGCAAAGGAGATACGCATCGAAATCCTGCAAAATCCTTCGTTACCCCTGCGCCAAGTCAACGTCATTCAATACGGTTCAACATCATGGATGACACCTATTATCGCATATCTACAATCAGGTGTGACTCCCGAAAGCAAATCAGAAGCACGCAAACTACAATACAAAGCGTGCCATTATCAAATGGGAGACGGTATCTTATACCGCAAATCATACCTCTGGCCACTACTACGATGCGTCAACCTCCAGGATGCCACATACCTCATTCGAGAGATACACGAGGGCATATGTGGCATACATGCTGGACCACGCATGGTAGTGGCCAAAATCATGAATGCTGGGTATTACTGGCCCGGCATGCACCTGGACGCCGTCAAAGAGTTGCGCAAGTGCATCGACTGTCAACGTCATGCTCCAAAAACCTTGCGACCAAAAAACAACTTAGTCCCCGTCACAACCGCATGGCCCTTTCAGAAGTGGGCAATTGACGTTGTGGGACCTTTCTCTGACGCTCCAGGTGCAGTTAAATTTATCATAGTAGCGGTTGATTACTTCACAAAATGGGTGTAAGTAAAACCGCTCGCCTCAACCACTGCTATGATAACAAGGAAGTTCATTTGGGAACACCTCATCTGCCGTTTCGGTTTACCAATGTGCATTGTCACCGACAACGGTACCAACTTCGCTGCCGACGAATTCCAAAAATGGCTAAAAGAACTACATATTGAGCACATATTCTCATCAGTCGCACACCCGCAAGGGAACGGCCAAGTCGAGAGTATCAATAAAAGCCTAGTCGAAGGGATCAAGGCACGGTTGGGAACGGCCAGGCGTGGCTGGGTCGATGAACTCCCAAGTATTTTATGGGCTCACCGTACAAGCCCAAAAACAAGCAATGGGGAAACACCCTTCAGCCTAGTCTACGGTTCAGAAGTGGTGATCCCCGCAGAAGTAGGTCTCCCCTCTCCTAGAATGTTGGCTATTGAAAAACTAGACAACAACATGGAACGCAGGATCGATCTGGACCTCTTAGAAGAAAGGCGCGAAAACGCTGCCATCAACGAGGCCAAATATAAATCCAAACTCGAAAAGTACTACAACGCGCGCGTCCGCGTTTGTACTTTCAACCCAGGAGACTACGTCCTACGCGACAATGAGGCATCTAATGCCGAGCGCCCAGGCAAACTCGCCCCCAAGTGGGAAGGACCCTACCTCATCAAAGAGGTCTTAGGGAAAGGCGCGTACAGATTGCAAACACTAGAAGGCGAACCTATCGCACGCACATGGAATGCACAACAGCTTCGACGCTGTTATATGTAAGCCATGTTCTTACATTTCTCTATGTAACCTATCGGGCCGCAGGCCATTTGCAAATAAATAAATAAGCAATTTTATACATTATTGTTTGTTATTACTATTACAAATGCGTGTTCCACTTTGCGGTATCCCAAAAACAGATTGACAAAATCTTCATTCACGATACCCATACAAAGTGGTAACCACACACAAATATTGTAATAGGCCAGCAAAAGGCAAAAAGACTTGCATGTTCATCCGGCCGGATAAACAAGTTTTTGTTAAACACTTAACACAATTCCTGAGCCCAAAAAGGCAAACAATGGAATTGACGCGGACTCATACGACAAAGGTATGGAGTACACTTGACCCCATTCACAAATGGGTAGAGTTCCGAATATATAAGCTTTTACAAAGCTTAAGCAATTCTAAAACCCTCACACGGTAAATAACAGAATTGATGCGTACTCATACAACAAAAGTATGGAGTATACTTGACCCCGTTCATAAATGGGTAAAGTTACGCATACATCCGTTCAGACATGCAAGAATTAAAAACACTTGTACAAACTGAACAAAGAAACTTTGTATTCAAAAAATTCAAGCACCTACATGATGCTTAAATGAATTTACATAAAGTTCCTATTCTATACAAGAGGAATACAAAAAGGAGGCACAATAGCCAACCTAAACCCTATTTTGTACCGCTGGTTCCCGCATCTCCTCCGGCACCACCAGCGGGTTCTTCCTCTTCCACATCCGGATAAAGCATCCGCAAGCGGTCAACATAGTCCGCAACCTCCAAACAATCGTCCAGTTCCCCTACACAGACAAGGGGCGTATCATAAAAGGAGGCTACGGCCGCTTTCAGGCGACCTTCGGTATCCACATCACGGAACCCGGATGCCTTATCAGTATAACCGCCTGCGGATAATACATTGATATGCCCAATGCAGCGGTTATAACCAGCCTTAAAGCCAGCATCGCGCGCACGTTCCTTAACCAGGTCCAAACCAGATGCGGTCTCAGGGGCATTCATGATAGCCTCGACAATCTGCAATAAAAGGATCATAAGTCTTGAATACTAATCCAAGCAAATGTAAAGGCAACGGATACTTACACGCGCGATGCCGTGAGTCCGCAACCACTCACGGTCAGCCTCTAGCTGGTTAAAAGAGGACACCAAGGCATCCTTGGCCTCAGCAGCGGCGTCAGCCCGTTTCTCCGCGACAGACACGCGGGCAGTAAGGTCTGTAACCGCGACCTCCCGGGCCTGAACCTCAGCCTGTTACAAAAACAGCAAACAGTTCACTCGATAAAAATTTTCAAAGCAATAAAGGAAATATACAACAGAGGTAACGAAACATACCTGCAGGCTGGCAACGACTTTGTCCAAACGAATGCGCTCCGCATTCGCCTCTTCAAGAGCCTTAGAAGCACGACTCTCCCTCTCTTCAGCCTCCTCAAGGGCTTTCGCGGTACGAGCACCGGCTTCTTTGGCCTCTCCAAGCGCCTTCAGGGCGTCGGCCTTCGCCTGCAGCGCTTTAACAGAAATGGCCTCAGCCGCAACCTTCTCCTGGCTCAAGGTAGCGTTCGCTGCCTTGGCATTTGTCAACTCCTGCCGAGCATGAAACAGAATGTCATTCTGCTTAGCCCACGATGCATTCCACTTCTTGCGCTCATTGGACATTTTTTCATTCCAACTCTTGCACTCATCAGCAAGAAGTTTAGCAAGGGTACGCACCTGTTTCAGCTGGGCAGCGGCAGCCCATTCAGAAGTCTGCTTCTGCTTCTCAAAAGCAGCCTTGTCCTTCTCGAGCTGCTCCGCACCCACACGAGCAGCCTCGACCAACTTCTCCGCCTCAGCCCGCATGCGAGCAGCTTCTTCCTCGCGGCGGCCCAGCACCCTATAATCTTCCAAAATGGCATTTGCCACAATGGAAGTCCCTACCAGCATTGATGAGAGCTGGTTTATACGCAGCTCTCGGGGTGCGGCACGGGCACGCTCGACTTCAAAAGGGGTGCCCAGACCACCCAGAATCTCCTTGCATGCCGCAGGGTCATTCGAAATATCGTCCCCCTGCATAACAGTCCAGGGGGGTCGGTGATACACCATACTGCGACCCTGGGAGTATGTGCGGTAGTAATACTCCAATTCAGACTCCCCATGCTGAATTGGAGGCCCGTCATAACCCGCACCACCAGCAGACGAGCCGCTACCCTTCTCCCCAGCAGGAGACTTCTGCGGCTCAGCATCCTGCTGCCGCACCTCAGCATCAGACTTCTGCTTACCGGCATCGGAAAACCTCAAGTCCAATCCATCACCCTCATTAGGAGAGATCAGATTGTCCGAGGAATCCACAGTGTCAAAAATCCGGTCAGCAGTCGTTTCCACCGTCTTCTCCAAGGGGGGATCGCGAACCGGCTCAACCAAAGGGACCGTAGGCTCCTGGGGCACGACGGTCTCCTTCGATACCCCCGCACCCGCAGCAGCGGTATGCGGAGGAGACGCGGGGAAGTCAAAGAAAGAATACCCCGCATCTCGGGATTCTGCAACACAAAGAGCATTAATGAGTATTCCCACCTATTGTACATACAAAACAAGGAAAAGGGATATACTTACCAGCAGCAACTGCAGGTTTCTTCTGCGCCGGAGCAACTCTCCTGGTCTGCAGTCTCCGACGTTTCGGTTCACCACCACCAGCAGCCTTCTGCTCTGGTCCCCTTTTCTCTCCAACAACGGGGGGAACCACAGCAGTTCCACCCGCAGCCGCACCACTACCTATAACACCCAAACCCTCAAGGGTGTCAGATACTACCACGTAATCGGTATATCCCCGAGAACAAGATCGATAGGTACCTGCGGCTTCAAAAACTGAAGAAGGGGCAGCTGAGCCTTCAGCACTCCCCTTGCGACGACCCCGCACGGTTTTCTTCACCGTTTTCTTCTCCACAGTCTTTTTGGGGACACGTTTCTCAAACTTCCCCAAATCCGCAAGGATACCTGGATTAACACAATCAACAAAACCAGTCAAAAAGATAAACTGAAAAAACTAATGTCACACATGACATACCTCTTGCGTCTCCCGGAACCGGGGCATCCAGCACCGCACGCGACGGTACGCGGAAGTTGCTAAGAATTTCAAGGTTGAAGCCTTTCTTCAGCTCAACCGCAATCAGTTCAACCTGGCCCTTGAAATCGGGCTCAAACATTCTCCACAAGCCAACCGCATCCGCTGATACATGCATGCAGGTTACTACAAAAGTTTAGGAAGGAAAATAACAAAGTGTAAAGAGCTTACCACCACCCTGTTCCCGCAAAACGGGCCTTTCCTTCCTATCTGGTCTCGAGAGCATCATCCGCAATATCCACAGTTGATCATTATCCAACTTCTTGAGTTCAATAGGCCGCAGCCTAGAGAACCAGTCCACGGTCTTTGCGGTAGCAACAGGAATATCTTCATCAGAAACTCCAACGTTGACATTCCTGAAGGACATGGTAGCATAGACCGCACATGCTTTCACATAGAAGAACCTCTTCTTCCAGCCTGTCACACCCTTAGGGGGCGTCATCAACTTCAGACTCCCATGCCGTTGAGTAAACGAGAAAAAACCGGTGTTCACCGTCAACTGGTAGAACCGCCGGAAATTTCCACTGTAATGGGCAAGCCATGGGCACGGAATGTGTATTCAAAGTTCCTAATTCGGAACATTCCGAAAGGACTAAGTTGGGAGATATGGAGATGATAATACTCCAATACCTCCGCAACAAACACCGTCACCGGCAACCTAAGGTTGCCGTCGTTGAAAAAATCAGCCCACAAGGTTATATAACCAGCCGGAGCATCGGCACCGGTGTCCCCCACTTGTGGGTAGGTAGCATTCCAATCTTTGGCCATCTGCACAGTGGCCATCAGGGTTTTAAAACCACCCTTTGACCACTTCAACACCGGTAACCCACCACCGGGAACATCAACGTCATCATCTTCGTCTTCATCAGCCGATACTACCGGCTGTTCAGGGTTTTCACCCTCCACATTGTGTGGATTTGATGGTTCAGCCATCAGAAAATATCAGACATATGAAGGAACGTGAGTAGAAAAACCAAAACCCTCACTGGAACTTCAAGGAATTTCGTCGGAGAAGACAAAGAACAAGTTTTCTCTCACCGGCAAATTTTTGAAATTTCAAACAAGTGAGGGGAAACCACGAACGGTTTCCCCTTATATACCCATCGCAATTAATGCGGAGGGAGAAAACAAATGATCACGTTCAAAAAGAGCGAATCGTATGACACCACGTGTCGAGCGCCGTTTCCGCTGACGGTTATCACGCGCGCGTGGCCGCCCACGCGCCTGACACAAGAGACGTTTACACTCTTCGCTACAGTGCATTTAATGCCTCGGGCAGTGCAAACGTCCTTTCATTTCAGCACATGCCAGGAAGATCTCACCAACTTCCACCAACTCACACGTGCGATCAGCCACGTATGCAACAAAAAGCGACTACATTATCCAATTATAAGCGGCATGCGGTTTCTCTGGTATACCGCACCATAACCCATACCGCATGTCGTTTTTTAACATACCCCTAAAAATAGGTAAAAATATATATCTCTACACTATAAGGGGGTATAATACCTATCCGCACTACCCACGAGCACACGTGGAATATGCGGACATGACACACACGAGCCCGTTCAGGTGTGTCAGATGCTCAGAACCAGCGTTGTCCGTGGACTGAACCGCATCTCAGACACAGGGGAACCGCATTGCCTTCATTCTCTTCAAGCTTCAAATCCCTCCTGTCCGGTTCACAACCGCAGAGGGTACATGAACACCTTCTTTAACAAAAGGAAGGAAGGGAATGCACGCGAACGCACATCAGCAACCCTGTCTCCTGAACCTTCAAGAGCTACATCCGAGCCACACCCGCTTCGAGCAAATGTGGTAATGCAAAACCACAGACACTCACGAGGAGCTACGGACATAACCATAGCTTCCGCAGAGTGGTTGCTACGGAAGAGCCAAGCTCACTCCACATCACCGAGCAATGCTACTGCAAGACAAACTCGGTATTGGAGCGGGAAGGTAAGTGGCTCCAAAACGAACGCAGAACAAAACTCTAAACGAGCCCTCGTCGAACAACAAGCGTCCGAACAGCGGTAACAAGTCTGCTTATGACTTTGTTTCCCCGCCTATGGGCCGCATAGAATAAACAATGGTGGGCATACCCTTGCCTATGACCATGTTTATTTACCCATAGTACGAATATACATTGTTCGACCAAACATGGCCAACAATGACGCAACGAGGTAACCGCAAAGAACGTGCGGTTACTAGAGAGCTATGACGACAAACACGAAAACCCAACAAAAAAGGGATCGTCGTCTCATAACTAGATGCTGAACATAGAGCTTGAGCAAAGCACTTGCAAGCATCAACAACTTTTGATCCCAGTCTCAAAGATTGGTCCAAAAGTTTCTTTTCTTCTTCATGCACCAATTCAACAATTGGTATGAAGAAAAGACCACCTTTAAAGGATGGGAAACCTCCACATACCTTCAAACCACCATCTCAGAGGTTGGTTCGAAGTTTGTGCAGCATTACTAACAAGGTCTCCAAGAGACTTTCGGCACAACAACAGGTGGCAAGCCACCTGGTGACATAAATCGGCTGAGAATCTCGCATCAGACGAAGATTCCTTCACCGATACAGAAGAGACGTCAGATGACCCTTCCAGACCTCCAGCTTGATTTACATACAGAAAAGACCACACATGGTCTAGGATCTTCTCCAGACTCCAAACTACCTTCTAAACACCATAGTCCAGTACTCCTCCCACATACAACTTGTATGTGGCAGCAACACTAGACTGGGGGGACTTGAAGGGGTATGGTCCCAGATCTCGCGCCAGCATCGACCGCGAGTGACCATTACCCTTATCAAAACCCCCACTAGCTAACAACCTACTTGTGCCCATGCGAGAACGCGTCGGCACAAGGGTTGAATCCAATCCATCCAGTAATAAAGGAGGACTTACATGGAACATGAGAACGGTAGAGTGATGCGACATAGCATCACATCTGGTGTATGAAAACGGAAGTATTCACAGCGATGCGGCATCGCACCGCATCCAGTGAACACTTCTATCAATACAGGAAAGCCTTACCTTAGGCATAGAAGAAGATGAACGTAGCAGTGCGGCTGACACCGCACCATACGGGCATTTTCGTCACGACAAGGGATGCAGGCAAGACGACGATGCGGCTAGCACCGCATCTCGCGTATTCCTTGATCACAAGTAGGAGACGCGGTAACTTCAGATGTTACCGCACGTAGCGATGCGGCTTGCACCGCGTCCTATGCACTCAAGCAAGTGGTACTGACACCACAGTACAAGTGGCACCAATGGCAGTTACCTGTCAGAGCTACGTAAGCAATGGACTGACGTGGCGTAACCTCCATAACCGACAAGCCTGACACACCTGAAAAGGTGCAGCACGTCGTCAGTCCATCCATCATCATCCTCCTTCACTCCTCGGCTATAAATACCAACCCCAAACCAGGTTTGAGGTATCTCTTCACAACTCTCTCACTACTACTACTATCTTACTTTGCTTCCCAAGCAAACTACTGATTCTCACGCCGGAGAGTGGTAACAAGGAGCACCCCCCACCCCATCCTCCTTGTTACGAGTCACGGCTTGTTTCCTTGTGCAGGAGATCAACCACCGGTGATCCAGCCAGCGATCCTCGAGAGGAAGGGATTAACCCTTCTTGACGAGACCAGTGTGTTAACCCTGCCCGGTTAACCATTGTTTCATCAGGGTCGTATAACTGTATACGGCCCGTATGAAAAGAAAATTAGATTTTACCCAAAGTATTTAATGGATTTAAGGTGTCAATCAAACGAGACATTTTACAGTCGTTAGGTGGTCAAATCTTTCTAAAAGTAAAAAAAATAAAACTTTAACAAGTAACAAAGATTGAAAAACAAAAAAACGTGTCGTATGACTGTAATAAAAAGGAAGGGTGAGGCATTTGATGAGAGTTGTAAGGAGAAGCGTTTTAATCACTTGTTTTCAACGGGGATGTAATGCAATGATTCTGCTAGTGGTCGGGCTTCCAATGCTTACACAGGGTGATAAACAACGCTGATATGAACCCAAACCAACTGCTTTGTCTTGAGTCGTCGGGAAAACTTTTCCTCAGGGGAGGGTGAGTAGTATTAGTCTGAGTCCATTGTGGTTTGTGAATGTTTCGAATCATCATAGAAGACGTGTCGGGTTCTGCTAGAAGAGTATAAGGATTTTATTGGTTTGTTTCCAACTCTTCTGAAAGACAATAATACAACGTTCATGTATCACAAGTAATGACCGATCTAAGGCAGGGAACCTGATTTAGATACACAAATTCATCACCGGTTTCTACAGCACAAGCACATACACAGTTTGTTGGAAGAACCCTACACGTCTTCTGCTAGTTACTCTTTTCTTCGATTTCAACAAATCTTTCAAGGTCTTAAGTGATGTACAATTGGTTAAAAGATGTAGAAGAGTTTGTGTAGAGATCTTTACATATAAATTTGCATCATCCTTACGGTTACAAATGAAGTATTAAAAGATGTTAGTTTCTTGACAATATGGTTTCTCGACAAATGAAGTATTATCTGTCATTGCTGCCTCTTCGGTTGGTAAAAGACATAGGATGGTTTCTAATACAGGATCTTTTAGAGAAGCGTTGGGATTCAAGGGTTTATGAGTAAAAGATGTTAGTTTCTTGACAATATGGTTTCTCGACAAATGAAGTATTATCTGTCCTTGCTGCCTCTTCGGTTGGTAAAAGACATAGGATGGTTTCTAATACAGGCTCTTTGTCAGTTGTGGTTGATTTATAGCAGGAGGTTATGAAACGAATATATGTTTATGCGAATTCACAACATCCTTGCTTTATTCTCTTTAATCTATTAGAACGATCCTTGTTTTGTCACGCACATGCGTTTAATTCCCAACATCATCTGTTCATCATTGTTCTTGAAGATGAAGATGAAGAAACGAGGGTTTATTCTCATTAATCTATTAGAACGATCCTTGACTTGAATTTGTGGATTTCGGTTGGATCAGAAAAACTTAACAAGAGAATCAACTAAAAAAATACAATTGATTACTCAGTCGAATAACCGGTCCGTTAAAGTTGAGCTTCCTGATGCAACTTTCACAGTGGTACCAATATCCTACTACTACAATCCTTCCAACGCCTGATTCCGATACAACCCTCGATGTTGATTAGTGAAAGAGTTAACATTCTGATTCAGATTCAGGAAGCAGATGTTTATGAGTGAAAGAGTTAACATTCTGATTCAGATTCAGGAAGCAGATGTTTATTAGTGTTTTGAGAAACTAACAAGGTAAACCTGAATTTTCAAAATTTTAGATAACTCGCCATTCTCTTGCATCTGTATACGTTGATTGTGGATTTAAGTTGCAAGAATTGTGTCTGTCGCATGGACTCAGACTCATACTACTAGCAGAAGAACCCGACACGTCTTCTGTGATGATTCGAAATATTCACGAACCACAATGGACTCAGACTCATACTACTAGTAGAAGAACCCGACACGTCTTCTGTGATGATTCGAAACATTCCAAATCACTAGCAGAAGAACCCGACACGTCTTCTGTGATGATTCGAAACATTCCGAATCACTGTCGTTTTTTCTCTTCCGGTTACCAGGCCTATCATCTCCGTCTACGTTTGGTTTCAGCTACTGGAGTTAAATATTTGTTAGATACTTACTTGAATCGTTAGTAATGCTAGATCATTTTGGCTGAACCACAACTTATTACCATTTTTTACCATGTGTATACGGGTCGTATACTGTTTATACGGCCGTATACGAATGGTAAAAAATGTTTTTACCGATCGTATACTATGTATACGATGATTGTATACAGGTCGTATATTGTTATACGGCCCGTATACTATGGGTAAAAAATGGTAAAAAATTGGTTTATTCTCTTTAATCAATTAGAACGATCCACGTCTTCTGTGATGATTCGAAACATTCTGAATCACTGCCGCTTTTTCTCTTCCGGTTACCAGGCCTATCATCTCTGTCTACGTTTAGTTTCAGCTACTGGAGTGAAATATTTGTTAGAATTTGTGGATCAACTGAAATAACTGAATACAACCGGTCAAATCACACACTATATAAAGTGTAAAATTATCGTGTGTTGTAGCTTGTAATAGATTAACTAGACCCCTCAAGTTGTCATTCATAACAACTAAGCGTGTGGAGAAGAGTATGTTGATATAGGAGAGTTGATGCAATTTTACAAACATTTTATCGTGTGTTGTAATTTTAATGAAGCTACACAAGTTCATCACTGGTTTCTACAGCACAAGTTCATCACTGGTTTCTACAACACAAGTTCATCACCGGTTTCTACAACACAAGTTCCTCACCGGTTTATACAGCACAAGTTCATCACCGGTTTCTACAGCACAAGCACATACACAATTTGTTGGAAGAACCCGACTCGTCTTCTGCTAGTTACACTTTTCTTCGATTTCAACAAATCTTTGAAGGTCTTTAGTGATGGACGATTTCAACAATACGTTCACGAACCACAATGGACTCAGACTCATACTACTAGCAGAAGAACATGACACGTCCGGTGATTGTTGATACATGGAAAAACAAGAACCATTCACCTCTTTCAACCTACCAAAACACCAAAATCCGTACCGGTGATTGTTTATCCATACTATTCTTCATAGCCATATTCCCACTCACAAGTTGTTGATACTGAGCTTCCTGATACATATCGTTCGTAAGAAACTTTTCGTGCACTGAACCTTCAGTTGTGTACTCTTCAATCTTCTTGAGTATTTTTCTAACTTTATGCTTGCATCCACCACAGTGAATATTAACTTTGAGTGAAAGAATTTGGAAACCGGACGGCAAAAACGAAGTAACTGTTGGAATTTGTGGATTTCGGTTAGTTCAGAAACTTAACAAGAGAAGCAACTAAAAAAATACAATTGATTTCTCTTCATGTTACAAAGAATGTTCTAGAAATTGAAGGAAAAGGAAAAGATTTGTTGAAATCAAATTCAACAGAGATAACTGAATACAACCGGTCAAATCACACACTATATAAAGATTACAGAGGTTTTTACCATTTTTTACCATATGTATACGGGCCGTATACGCTTTATACGGCCGTATACTCTCGGTAAAATTTTTTTCTACCGATCGTATACAACGTATACGAACGATGTATACGGGTCGTATATTGTTATACGGCCCGTATACTATGGGTAAAAAATGGTAAAAATTAGTTTACTCTCTTTAATCTATTAGAAAGATCCTTGTTTTGAGAACCTGATTCTGATTTAAACAATGGAATTTGTGGATCAACAGAAATAACTGAAAATAACTCGCCATTCTCTTGCACCTGTGTCCGTCACATGATAGAAGACGTGTCTGGTTCTGCTAGAAGAGTATTCTCAAAGACAAGAATACAACGTTCATGTATCACAAGGAATGACCGATCTAAGGCAGAGAACCTGATTTAGATACACAAATTCATCACCGGTTTCTACAGCACAAGCACATACGCAATGAAGTATTAAAAGATGTTAGTTTCTTGACAGTATGGTTTCTCGACAAATGAAGTATTATCTGACATCATCTGTTCATCATTGTTGCAAACTCCTTTAATGTGAGATTCTTCAAGTTTGCACATTTTGAGAAAATACCAATGTGTTTGTCAGCTTCGTCAACACACAAAGTGACAGAATGAAGCAATGAAGATTGAATATGCACTAGGGTTTTTTCTCTTCCGGTTACCAGGCCTATCATTTCCGTCTACGTTTGGTTTCCTCAACGAAGAACCATCAGCCATTATTTGCCCTTTTTCCTTTGGTTTCTGGTTGATTTTGAGGGTGAGGGTTTTGCATTGATTCATGCGCTCAAATCATCTACTTTCTGAATCTGAATCTGAAAGTTAACTAGACCCCTCAAGTTGTCATTCGTAACAACTAAGCGTCTGGAGAAGAGTATGTTGATATAGGAGAGTTGAACCCGACACATCTTCTGTGATGATTCAAAACATTCCGAATAACTAGCAGAACCCGATCCACTTACATTCGAATAACGCTGAGAATCCACAACGCTTATGGCCAGATTCTTTCCTTCAATCTTGGCAAAATCAATGTCTGCTTGTTTTATTATCACGAAAGTACTGAACAACCGAGATAGGCACAATAACAACAACAGCTTTCCATAATTTGGAGACTGATCGGAATCGAATCAGTGATTTTACTGGAAGCCGTTTGATTATTTACTCATGGATCTCGAAAGTACTGAACAACCGAGATAGGCACAATATACACAACCTCTTTGCTTCGTCCACTAGAACTATTTGTGTATGCATTCTTTTGGTAGTTAACAACGCTAATTAGAAAAAAAAAATCTGTAAAATTAATCATATTGATTGCTATAACAGGATGGATGTGACACACATAGACAGATAAGCTGTCACAGTTGTCAAGACTGTTTGTCGGGTTTCCAATGCTCACACAGGGTCATAAACAACGCTGATACGAACACATGTGTTTCGAAATAGGCTTTGTTCTTGGTTTAAACAATGCCCGCCTCAACTGAGATAACGGACATCCATCAAGCTCAAAAAGAAAACTTGTGTTTCCCATAGTCACAAAAGATTGCGGTTTGTATTTCGCATAGCCACCGTTTCCGTAGTAAAAAACGGTTGCGGTTTGTATTTCGCATAGCCACCGTTTCCGTAGTAAAAAACAGTTGGGTTTGCACATTCAATCTTCAATACTTCACTAAAATACCACTAGTAGAAGAACCCGACACGTCTTCATGTTACGGAGAATGTTCTACAAATTGAAGGAAAAGATTTGTTGAAATCGAATTTGACAACTATGACAGCTTATTAAAGGTAGCAATCACCTCCAATTATTTCCTGGTCAAATCACACACTATAAAGTTTAAAGTTATCGTGTGTTGTAGTTTGGAAAGATGACCGAATAGAGATCTGAATAACAAACTGTGGAGAACTTGTTTGTGTCGGGTTCTTCTGCTAGTTACTTGATCAACAGACTGATCGGTAACGTTACTCTACTTGTGCTCCGATTTAAGCGGCGTGTTCCGATCAACGTTGTTTAAAGGTGATGAAGAGTTTAGAAACCCTAGAATGATGGTGCTTTTACGGGAAAAAACGTGATAATTGAAAAACATCAATCTATACGGCCCGTATACAATTATACGGCCCGTATACAATTATACGGCCCGTATACATTTGGTAAACATCAAAAACCTCAAAAATAAATCCATTGAGCCGTATACTTTTTATAAATCGTATACACTTGTATACGGCTCGTATAACTATATACGGGCCGTATATAATAAAATCAAAAAAAATATTCTCTGCGCATTTTCCTATTCAAAAACACTCTATACGGCCCGTATATTTTGTATACGGCCCGTATACACTAGGGATGTGAAAATAAGATCTAGGGGGTGTGGGAATAAGGGGAGCCTTAATCAATCATGAATATCATCGAAAGACGAGAAAAGGAATTTTATAAACTATTTTATTTCCTTTGAGATGATTATTTACTAATATTTGTAATTATTGTTAGTTTTTGAAAGACGAGTCACTATAGAATTGCTAGTAGTGAGGGGGAGAAAAAACTAACAAATAGTTAAAGAGTTGGTGAATTTATAACACGATATGAACCTATTATCACGTTGAACCTATTAACCCGTTTCGTTAAATGGGTCAGGTTTGTGTTAAATCCAACGGGTAACCCGTTTAACCGATTCATATTATATTTTAATTATTTCAAAGTGTATTTTTATATGATAAGTTAAATTGGTTGTGTATCTTTTGCAATATAATTATATTAAAAGAGAAATTGACATAAATTATTATTATAGGGTTAGGTTCATTTGTGAACAACCCTATTGATTGTGAACTGTGTGAACTAATCCTAGTCCTGATGATCAATACACATATGTAAATCAATGGCCATGATTTGATTAGGATTTGATAATGAAAATAAACCAGTGTATTTTACAATTTGATGATGTAAATCAATTGACGTGATTTGTTCACTCAGTTCATAAATACATTAGTGTTCACTCTAGAAACTCACTCTATTATTATTATAAATATAATTTGACAACTTCTTAGCTATAGTGACTTGGTTTTTTTTGTTTATTTGTTTTTTTTCTTTTTGTGTACTTCATCCCTCACACCACTTTAACTTTTTGAAAACTTTGCAAAGTAATTTTGACCCCCTTCCGTTTTACGTGTTTTTAATGTATGTGTCGGTAAAAACTTAAGTTTGTTTACATTTCAACGTAAATCTGTTTTGAAAATGAGTCTGATCAAATATAATATGTTTCCATACTTAGTTTTTTATTTAGGTTTTCAGTTGATCTACGTTTAGATGTAAATTTGGTTCTGAAATGAATCAGGTAAAATATAATATGTTTTCATCAACGGAAAAAATTCGAGTTATTTTACGTTTCGACACCGCCATAACACACAATACCATTCTTTAACCTAAGAAAACCCTATATTCTTACGTGCTTATTTTTATGCACGTGTCGGTATAAATTCAAGTTTGTTTACGTTTCAACGTAATTTTTTTTCAAAAATGAATCGGGTCAAATATAATATGTTTTCCTATTTATTTTTATGTATGTTTTTAATTAATCTATGTTTAGTCATGACCGGTACCGAAAAGTTTGGTACGGTACTGGGACGGTACAGGTATTTGAGGGTAAAATTCGGTAAAATATATATTGTAATGAAAACACCAAAAAGTGGGTACCGAAAAACAATCGTACGGGAAATTCGGTACTGGTACCGCTACCAAGTACCAAATGCTCATCCCTACTCAAATCACATTTAAAAAATTGACCCCATAACACGGGGATTCAATTCTAATTATATATATTAAACTACACTATTAGCTACAAGAAATTTTTTGAATTTTTGTTTTGACGACGAAATTTTTTGAATTTTTATTTTGACCACGTTATATATACAAATGCCGTCAATCCTTAAGTACAATCATTTTTGTGACTTTTGACTTTGACCAAACAAAGTTTGTTTGATGGTGGTTAAGATTGTACCTTTAACTTTTTATAATTATCTTTTAAATTTGTCACTTTTAGCTTCTGCTTTCGAAAAATTTTATACGGTATTACATTGACCCCTCGACTTTAAGTCACTTCGTGTTTTTTAGCGGTTTTGGTCGTTGTTTGGCCCCTCCCCGTCGGTATAAATTCGAATTCATCTCCGTTTTAGTCATGTAAGTCACTTGGTGTTATAAGTTCGTGATTTTGTTATATTTTTTTTCTTGGTTTTGATCATCGTTTTAGCATGTTTTTACACCCCTACCTTTGGTGCTACATTTTTACGCCCCCGCCCCGCAACGCGGGGGCTCGATTCTAGTTTTGTATTAAGATGTAACTTTTTATATACATTTGTATTTTTTTATTGAAGATTATATTTTGCGTATATTAATATGTGAAAAAATAACAAATAAAAATATTTGCGTTAAAAGGGTCGTCAACCCAGAAATATTCGTGTTGTGTTCGGGTTTCTGTGTCTTACACGATTTTCCGGGTTTAGGTTCGTGTAAAATTTTTGAGTTCAGATCAAGTTGAACCAGCGAACACAACCTGTTTAACACCTCTCGATAACTGTATCTACCGAGTACCGACTTACCCGCATTACCCTTAACTTTGTTACCGTTGTTCAATAGCTATGAATGATCACATTGTACTGTATTTATTTGTCTAAGGATAGTTTGGATAAATCTTTTTAGACATTATAATGTGCGAGAATTTAGGTAACGTAGTCTAGATAGACTTATCTTATATATTCGGATCATAGGCTTTCTTGGCATACTTTCATTACAGGGTGTAAAGGTTCGAATATCCTTCTATCCGTTTTTATAGCCTCACAATCTGTCACGTGGTTGTGTTTACAAGCTTCAAATCAAAAAGTATAAATTTTAATCTCTTATTTATTAACTTAAAACTATTTAAGATAAAGTTAAAAGCATTTCAAAGTATTATAAAAGAAATGTTTTGATATATTATCCATTGAGAGATCAAAACGACAAATCAAAAAATATAATTTTTAGTCTCTTATTTATTAAATTAGAACTATTTAAGATATATTATCCATTGAGAGATCAAAACGACAAACATAAGAGGACATGTATCCATTATATAAAAAAGATTTGAGTTCTAGACACTTCCATATTAAGCATGTTATTGACAGCCAGGATCCCACCCCCACATATTTGCATCGACAACATTATATTCCTATCTTCAAAGATCTATTATCCTAATTAGTTTTTATAAAAATTACAATAATCTAACATCTAATTATGTCATTAAGATATTTTATTATTAATCAAATCTTAAGAAACACTAAACCATGACTATGTTTCAACCAGTGGAGGAGGTAGTCTAAAATTTCAGGGGTATCCCAATGTATTTTTTTGGGGGAGTAGAGGTGTCATTTGTATAAAACCGTAATTTTTTATTTTTTTTACACTACGAAAATGGTACAAAGATGGGGTTGAGGGGTAGCCTGTGCTACCCCTTCTAATACACTAGCTCCGCCCCTGATTTCAACGTTAGTGTTTCTTAATTATTTTCGTTCCTATAAGTATGGAGAAATATGTAAATTTATAGAAGTGAATACGTTTTCATACATCTAAGGTTAGATATGAATACTTTTTAAAAGTATATTGTTTTAGTTCATTATATCAAAACAATGACACTTCACACGTCAAAACTTCTTACCTTCATAATGTTTCATGGACTTGAAATGAACGAAATTTTGATGAGGAAAATAAAATTAGGAAAAATAGTCTATAGGTAGTTTTGATGTAAATTAACCATAAAGGCTTATTTACGAGAGTTTTAGATATGAACGTAGGAGTGTGATGTTGGAAAATAAGTGAAAATAACATTTTTTACAAATATAAGAAAATGATTTTTTCCTATTTTGGACTAGAAATAAATATAATAAAATGAGCGGGTTTTATGTATTTATTTGTGAGTTTGTGTTCTATGTTGGAAGAGCTTCGCAACGATGGGGAGTGATGTTGGAAAATAAGTGAAAATAACATTGCGCGTGGCGTGGGCGATGGGGCGCAATGTGGCGCTTTGATGGCGCACTTTGCACTTCACTCAGTTTGTGTTTTAAAAACAGATTTTTTTTTAGTTTTCATCTTTAAAGGAGCGACTTTGGGTGAAAACTTTTGTGGTTACATTCGAACTTGTCCTAAATTTGCTAAAACTTTCTGATTTGGTCTTCAAAGTTGGACTTAGAAGCCAATCAGTAAGTTATAACTAATAAAAATTTTCTGTTTTGGTCTTCAAAGTTGGACTTAGAAGCCTAAACAGTAAATTTGTGGTAAAAAAATTAAAATCTAATTGTTTACTTCTGGTTTTTGCGTAAATCAGAATATTTTGACTAAACTTTTAAAATTTTAATTTTTTTTTCAGCATGTCGAACGAAAATGTCAACGTTAACAACACCACAAATGTTGTGACGGGAAACCCCCTTAACGCCACCACTGTGGGAGCGTCCACAGTGGCCAATCACGCTGAACGACCCGAGAAGTTTTCGGGTCAACACTTTAAGAGGTGGCAGCAGAAGATGTTCTTCTACCTGACCACCATGAACCTTGCGAGGTTCTTAACTGAATCCGCTCCCCAACCTGCGGAAGGGGAGACCAGCGCTCAGGCTCTGAATGCGGTAGAGGCTTGGAAGCACTCGGATTTTATTTGTCGAGGCTATGTGTTAAACGGGTTGTCGGATGCGTTGTATAATGTTTACTACAACGTCAAGACTTCCAAAGACCTTTGGGATGCATTAGACAAGAAGTACAAAACGGAGGATGCTGGCACAAAGAAATTTGTGGTAGCCCGTTTTTTGGATTTCAAAATGGTTGATTCTAAAACAGTTATGAATCAAGTCCAAGAATTCCAAATTATACTTCATGACATCTCAGCGGAAGGCATGACACTTAGCGAGACATTCCAAGTGGCAGCGATGATTGAAAAGTTACCTCCTAGTTGGGTTGATTTTAAGAATTATCTTAAACACAAACGAAAGGAGATGACTATAGAGGATCTTATTGTTCGTCTTCGGATTGAAGAGGACAATAGAATTGCCCTAAAAGGCAGCGTTGCGCAGACTAGTGCTAGCGCAAATCTGGTTGAGCATGGGCAATCCTCTAAGGGCGCGAAGGGCAAGGGGAAAAAGGACAAAGGGAAAGGGAAAGCAAAGGCTAGCAACCTTGGACCAAAGAAAGGGGTTGTGAAAAAGAAACCTCAAACGTTCCAAGGGACTTGTTACAACTGTGACGAGCCGGGGCATCGGGCTAACCAATGCAAGAAACCAAAGCGTGAGCGTGCGCACATGGTGGATGAAGACGGAATGCCTTTGGTGGCAATGATTTCCGACAAAAGCGCAATGATGGATGAGGTCAATACTGTGACCAACACTCCAAAAGGATGGTGGGTTGATACGGGCGCGACCCGTCACGTTTGCGCAGACAAAAGTCTCTTTACCACCTTCAAGGCGCTTTCTGGAGAAGAGAAGCTGTATATGGGAAATGCAGCCACCGCTGACATCATGGGTGAAGGAACGGTGATCTTGAAGTGGACTTCGGGGAAGGAGCTCACTCTAAGCAACGTGTTGTATGTCCCAGACTTGCGCAAGAATCTAGTCTCGGGATGGCTGCTTAACAAGTTTGGTTTTCGTTTAGTTTTTGAGAGCGATCAATTTGTACTAACTAAACGAGGAACGTATGTAGGCAAGGGCTATGCCCAAAATGGAATGTTCAAATTGAATGTAATGGCTGTCAAGAACATGAATAAAATTGCTACTACTTCTACTTATATGCTTGAGTTTTCTGAATCGAATAAATGGCATGGTAGATTAGGTCACGTAAATTTTAATTCAATACGCCGTTTAATCAGTTTAAATTGTATACCAACATTCCATATTGATTCACACTATAAATGTGAAACATGCGTTGAATCCAAACTTACAAGAACATCATCAAAATCGGTTGAACGAATAACCGAACCCCTTGATTTAATTCACACTGATATTTGTGATTTAAAAGCGGTACCCACAACAGGTGGAAATAAGTACTTCATCACGTTTATTGACGATAGTACTAAATATTGCTATGTATATTTACTAAAAAGTAAAGATGAAGCAATAAGTAAATTTATCTTATATAAAAATGAAGTTGAGAATCAACTTCAAAAGAAGATAAAAGCTTTGCGAAGCGATCGAGGAGGCGAATATGTTGCACCTTTTGCCGAGTTATGCGCAAAAAGTGGCATTGTACATGAGTGTACACCTCCTTACTCTCCACAATCAAATGGCGTGGCGGAACGAAAGAACCGCACATTGAAAGAAATGATGAACGCCATGTTGATAAGTTCTGGGGTGAGCCACGAACTGTGGGGGGAAGCCATTCTCTCGGCTAATTATCTTTTGAACAGGATAACACTCAAAAAGAGAGACGAAACTCCATATGAGTTATGGAAAAGGAAGAAACCTTCATACAAATACTTGAAAGTGTGGGGGTGCCTAGCAAAGGTGACTGTACCACCTCCTAAGGCTCTTAGGATAGGACCCAAAACTGTTGATTGCATATTTATTGGGTATGCACATCAAAGTAGTGCACATCGCTTTCTTGTACATGAGTCCAAGAATCCTGATGTACACGTAAACACTATTATGGAGGTGAATTCTAACGTTGTGTCTTACTTTGAAAATGTGTTTCCTTTGAGAAGACAAACACATGCAACGTCATCAACACCTAATTTTGAAGTAGGTGAAAGTTCATCTACACCAGTTGATGAGGTGGTTCATGATAAGACACATGAACAACCTGAGGTTGAAGAAACCGATCGTAGGCGAAGTAAAAGGCCAAGGGTTGAAAAATCCTTCGGTCCAGACTTCGTTAGCTATATGGTTGAGGGCGAGCCCAATACATATCGCGAAGCGGTTTCCTCTTCAGAAGGACCTCAATGGAAAGAAGCAATAAGAAATGAAATAGATTCTATATTGCAAAATCATACTTGGGAGTTAGTAGATCTTCCACCTGGTTGCAAACCACTTGGATATCGTTGGATATTCAAAAGGAAGATGAAAACTGATGGAAGTATTGATAAGTACAAGGCTAGGTTGGTGATTAAAGGATTTAGACAAAAGGAAGGTCTAGATTACTTTGATACCTACTCGCCTGTGACGCGCATAACCTCGATTAGATTGGTTCTTGCTATAGCGGCTTTAAGAAATTTGGAAGTTCACCAAATGGATGTTAAAACCGCATTTCTAAATGGCGATTTAGAAGAAGAGATTTACATGGAGCAACCTGAAGGTTTCTCCACCCCAGGTCAAGAGGGTAAAGTATGTAAACTCGTCAAGTCTTTGTATGGCTTGAAGCAAGCACCAAAACAATGGCACCAAAAGTTTGATCATGTCATGATTGACAACGGTTTCAAAATAAATGAGTGCGACAAATGTGTTTATTTCAAAGACACAAATGAAGGTTATGTGATCTTATGCCTTTATGTAGATGATATGCTTATCATTGGGAGTAATGATAAAATTATCAAAGCTACTAAAAGCATGTTGAAAGTGAGGTTTGACATGAAAGATATGGGTTTAGCGGATGTGATTCTTGGAGTAAAGATCATAAGAACCCAAGATGGTCTTGTGTTAAGTCAATCTCACTATGTGGATAAAATTCTTGAAAAATTCAACTCGGGAGATACGAGTGTAGCTCGAACTCCAGTTGATACCTCCCAACATCTCAAGAAGAATAAAGGAGATGGAGTTGCTCAGTTAGAGTATTCAAGAATTATTGGCAGTTTAATGTATCTAATGACATGTACTAGACCCGACTTGGCTTACGCGGTGAGTAGGCTAAGTAGATACACCAGCAATCCGTGCGCGGATCATTGGAAGGCTATCACGAGGGTGCTTAGATACATAAGATACACAAGAGACTATGGATTGCATTATACCCGACAACCAGCAGTGATCGAAGGATACACTGATGCAAACTGGATATCGGATAATAAAGATTCCAAATCAACAAGTGGTTACGTGTTTACACTTGGAGGAGCTGCTATTGCTTGGAAGTCTTCTAAGCAAACGGTCATAGCGAGATCCACAATGGAATCTGAATTTATCGCCTTGGATAAGTCAGGCGAGGAGGCGGAATGGCTACGTCAATTCGTGGAAGATATTCCAAGATGGCCAAAGCCTTTGCCAGCCATATGTGTACATTGTGATAGCCAATCAGCGATTGGTAGAGCTCAAAGCTTGATGTACAATGGCAGATCAAGGCATATGCGACGTAGACATAACACGATACGACAACTACTCTCAACGGGTGTTATCACAATTGATTATGTGAGATCAGCGGATAACATTGCGGACCCGTTTACAAAAGGCTTAAGCAGAGAGTTAGTAGAAACGTCGTCAAGAGGAATGAGACTAAAGCCCGTGGTAAATGGGAATATGAGGGAAACCTAACTTAGTTGACTGGAGATCCCAAGATCTAAGTTCAATAGGACAACTTAATCATATTACCAAAACGGAGTCACTGTGGGGGAGTACCCCAAACTAAATAAAAGGGAGTTACATATACTTCCTAGTCCATTCCAATCAGTGACATGAAGTGAGGTTAAGCATATTAAGGTTAATGATTTCGGGAAATCAAATAACCATGATGCTTTTAATGATTCATGGGAATCACCTATGTTAGAGAGAAGTGGGGTCGCTTCAAATGGATTTGTGGGGTGAGCAAATTCTAGAGCTCTCGCAGAACCAGGCTAGTGTTCCAGGACCATAATAGGACACGACAATGAGGAGTTGGCCAAACCAGGGAGAGTATTGTGTGAAGTGTATTGTCGTTTACACAAATGGGGGTATGTTCAAGGACATCGCGTCTACACACCGCTAGTAAGCTAAGTGCGTTTCACAAAAGAAGGTTCAAAGGCTTCAACCTACCTATCTTGCAATACTCAACTGTCGAAGTTTATCGTTGAAAAGTGTAAGGAAAAGATCCATTTCCATACATGTGGGGGATTGTTGGTAATTTGATGAAAATAGCATTTTTCATGTGGGGGATTGTTGGAAAATAAGTGAAAATAGCATTTTTCACAAATATAGGAAAATGATTTTTTCCTATTTTGGACTAGAAATAAATATAATAAAATGAGCGGGTTTTATGTATTTATTTGTGGGTTTGTGTTCTATGTTGGAAGAGCTTCGCAACGAACTAAACCACGTCCAAAACCGAGCTAAGATGAATGAGATATCAATGCTCAAAGTTGGGTGTTTGGAACATTCAATGTTGAAACTAAAGGGAAAGTAGCACCTTGTCCCACATAGGAGGAGAGATGGAACTTAAATGGGTATTTAAGGTGGAACTCTCCATCCTTATTGTTTCATGGAAGCACACACTAGTGTCCTCGCGAAGGGTGCGGAGCACCCTAACTCGCACTCGCACTCGCACTCGCACACGCTCGCGCGCGCGCGCGTGGCGTGGGCGATGGGGCGCAATGTGGCGCTTTGATGGCGCACTTTGCACTTCGCACGCTCGCATCGCCGCTTGAGAGCCGCCTTTGTATTTTTGACCACGCGCGCGTGGTGGAGCACAAGGGTTGCAAGGACCAAGTGGTACGTGATGTGGCGCATGACGTGGCAGTCATGCGCGCGCGGTTGGGCGCATGGTGCATGGGTCCTGCTGTGTCGTGTGCGGCGCACCAGAGTGAGCCAATACGGCGCGACTGTGTGGCGCGCACGTATAGGCTCACAGGTGACGTGGCGCACGCGCGCATGGACGGACTTGAGCCAAGAGGCCGCACCGCGCATGGCCTTGAGCCAAGAGGCCGCACCGCGCATGAGCGCGCATGGGCATGGGCTATTGTGGCGCACGCGCGCATGGCAGTGAGCCAAGATGCCGCACCGCGCATGGGCGTGCGGACCTGGGCGCGCGCGCGCGCGCAGAAGCTTCCAGCATTGAATGACTGGGCAGTTTCAGTCCAGCTTCGTAACTGACGAGTTAATAGGCTTTGACTGAGAATTAAATGACGTATTAAATTGCATTGAAGACGTTTAATGCAATTTAAACCTCTCATTTAATTCGTTTTGACTGTTTCAACCTAGGAGCTGTATAAATACAGCTCCATACCCACATCAGAGACACACCAGCAACAACAGCTTATGAAAACAACATTCCTCCTACTTCTAATCATCTTCTTCGTGCAAGTTTCAAGGTAACCTTCGGGTTGTAGGCGAATTCCGGCAGTACTACTGCTCCGGCTGTTGTACCCTGGGAAACAAAACGAGTACTCTTGGGAGACTCGGAATTTGTTTTAAGGGAAGCGTGTTGAACACGTGACTCAGCCACTCTGTTTCTACCCCTTTCTTGTATTTTGGTTTATTTCAGTTGTAATTGTTCTAGTATTTTATTTTTAGCTTTCCTTGTATTGTAATCTGTAATAAAATATTGTTTATTTTATTTATTTACGCGAACGGTTCTTACAATCTTAAAACAAATTTTTAAAACAGTTCGTGTAATCAAAACCATTCTGTTTGTGATTCAAACCAGTTTTGTTTTTCACTCAGTTTGTGTTTTAAAAACAGATTTTTTTTTAGTTTTCATCTTTAAAGGAGCGACTTTGGGTGAAAACTTTTGTGGTTACATTCGAACTTGTCCTAAATTTGCTAAAACTTTCTGATTTGGTCTTCAAAGTTGGACTTAGAAGCCAATCAGTAAGTTATAACTAATAAAAATTTTCTGTTTTGGTCTTCAAAGTTGGACTTAGAAGCCTAAACAGTAAATTTGTGGTAAAAAATTAAAATCTAATTGTTTACTTCTGGTTTTTGCGTAAATCAGAATATTTTGACTAAACTTTTAAAATTTTAATTTTTTTTTTCAGCATGTCGAACGAAAATGTCAACGTTAACAACACCACAAATGTTGTGACGGGAAACCCCCTTAACGCCACCACTGTGGGAGCGTCCACAGTGGCCAATCACGCTGAACGACCCGAGAAGTTTTCGGGTCAACACTTTAAGAGGTGGCAGCAGAAGATGTTCTTCTACCTGACCACCATGAACCTTGCGAGGTTCTTAACTGAATCCGCTCCCCAACCTGCGGAAGGGGAGACCAGCGCTCAGGCTCTGAATGCGGTAGAGGCTTGGAAGCACTCGGATTTTATTTGTCGAGGCTATGTGTTAAACGGGTTGTCGGATGCGTTGTATAATGTTTACTACAACGTCAAGACTTCCAAAGACCTTTGGGATGCATTAGACAAGAAGTACAAAACGGAGGATGCTGGCACAAAGAAATTTGTGGTAGCCCGTTTTTTGGATTTCAAAATGGTTGATTCTAAAACAGTTATGAATCAAGTCCAAGAATTCCAAATTATACTTCATGACATCTCAGCGGAAGGCATGACACTTAGCGAGACATTCCAAGTGGCAGCGATGATTGAAAAGTTACCTCCTAGTTGGGTTGATTTTAAGAATTATCTTAAACACAAACGAAAGGAGATGACTATAGAGGATCTTATTGTTCGTCTTCGGATTGAAGAGGACAATAGAATTGCCCTAAAAGGCAGCGTTGCGCAGACTAGTGCTAGCGCAAATCTGGTTGAGCATGGGCAATCCTCTAAGGGCGCGAAGGGCAAGGGGAAAAAGGACAAAGGGAAAGGGAAAGCAAAGGCTAGCAACCTTGGACCAAAGAAAGGGGTTGTGAAAAAGAAACCTCAAACGTTCCAAGGGACTTGTTACAACTGTGACGAGCCGGGGCATCGGGCTAACCAATGCAAGAAACCAAAGCGTGAGCGTGCGCACATGGTGGATGAAGACGGAATGCCTTTGGTGGCAATGATTTCCGACAAAAGCGCAATGATGGATGAGGTCAATACTGTGACCAACACTCCAAAAGGATGGTGGGTTGATACGGGCGCGACCCGTCACGTTTGCGCAGACAAAAGTCTCTTTACCACCTTCAAGGCGCTTTCTGGAGAAGAGAAGCTGTATATGGGAAATGCAGCCACCGCTGACATCATGGGTGAAGGAACGGTGATCTTGAAGTGGACTTCGGGGAAGGAGCTCACTCTAAGCAACGTGTTGTATGTCCCAGACTTGCGCAAGAATCTAGTCTCGGGATGGCTGCTTAACAAGTTTGGTTTTCGTTTAGTTTTTGAAAGCGATCAATTTGTACTAACTAAACGAGGAACGTATGTAGGCAAGGGCTATGCCCAAAATGGAATGTTCAAATTGAATGTAATGGCTGTCAAGAACATGAATAAAATTGCTACTACTTCTACTTATATGCTTGAGTTTTCTGAATCGAATAAATGGCATGGTAGATTAGGTCACGTAAATTTTAATTCAATACGCCGTTTAATCAATTTAAATTGTATACCAACATTCCATATTGATTCACACTATAAATGTGAAACATGCGTTGAATCCAAACTTACAAGAACATCATCAAAATCGGTTGAACGAATAACCGAACCCCTTGATTTAATTCACACTGATATTTGTGATTTAAAAGCGGTACCCACAACAGGTGGAAATAAGTACTTCATCACGTTTATTGACGATAGTACTAAATATTGCTATGTATATTTACTAAAAAGTAAAGATGAAGCAATAAGTAAATTTATCTTATATAAAAATGAAGTTGAGAATCAACTTCAAAAGAAGATAAAAGCTTTGCGAAGCGATCGAGGAGGCGAATATGTTGCACCTTTTGCCGAGTTATGCGCAAAAAGTGGCATTGTACATGAGTGTACACCTCCTTACTCTCCACAATCAAATGGCGTGGCGGAACGAAAGAACCGCACATTGAAAGAAATGATGAACGCCATGTTGATAAGTTCTGGGGTGAGCCACGAACTGTGGGGGGAAGCCATTCTCTCGGCTAATTATCTTTTGAACAGGATAACACTCAAAAAGAGAGACGAAACTCCATATGAGTTATGGAAAAGGAAGAAACCTTCATACAAATACTTGAAAGTGTGGGGGTGCCTAGCAAAGGTGACTGTACCACCTCCTAAGGCTCTTAGGATAGGACCCAAAACTGTTGATTGCATATTTATTGGGTATGCACATCAAAGTAGTGCACATCGCTTTCTTGTACATGAGTCCAAGAATCCTGATGTACACGTAAACACTATTATGGAGGTGAATTCTAACGTTGTGTCTTACTTTGAAAATGTGTTTCCTTTGAGAAGACAAACACATGCAACGTCATCAACACCTAATTTTGAAGTAGGTGAAAGTTCATCTACACCAGTTGATGAGGTGGTTCATGATAAGACACATGAACAACCTGAGGTTGAAGAAACCGATCGTAGGCGAAGTAAAAGGCCAAGGGTTGAAAAATCCTTCGGTCCAGACTTCGTTAGCTATATGGTTGAGGGCGAGCCCAATACATATCGCGAAGCGGTTTCCTCTTCAGAAGGACCTCAATGGAAAGAAGCAATAAGAAATGAAATAGATTCTATATTGCAAAATCATACTTGGGAGTTAGTAGATCTTCCACCTGGTTGCAAACCACTTGGATATCGTTGGATATTCAAAAGGAAGATGAAAAATGATGGAAGTATTGATAAGTACAAGGCTAGGTTGGTGATTAAAGGATTTAGACAAAAGGAAGGTCTAGATTACTTTGATACCTACTCGCCTGTGACGCGCATAACCTCGATTAGATTGGTTCTTGCTATAGCGGCTTTAAGAAATTTGGAAGTTCACCAAATGGATGTTAAAACCGCATTTCTAAATGGCGATTTAGAAGAAGAGATTTACATGGAGCAACCTGAAGGTTTCTCCGCCCCAGGTCAAGAGGGTAAAGTATGTAAACTCGTCAAGTCTGTGTATGGCTTGAAGCAAGCACCAAAACAATGGCACCAAAAGTTTGATCATGTCATGATTGACAACGGTTTCAAAATAAATGAGTGCGACAAATGTGTTTATTTCAAAGACACAAATGAAGGTTATGTGATCTTATGCCTTTATGTAGATGATATGCTTATCATTGGGAGTAATGATAAAATTATCAAAGCTACTAAAAGCATGTTGAAAGTGAGGTTTGACATGAAAGATATGGGTTTAGCGGATGTGATTCTTGGAGTAAAGATCATAAGAACCCAAGATGGTCTTGTGTTAAGTCAATCTCACTATGTGGATAAAATTCTTGAAAAATTCAACTCGGGAGATACGAGTGTAGCTCGAACTCCAGTTGATACCTCCCAACATCTCAAGAAGAATAAAGGAGATGGAGTTGCTCAGTTAGAGTATTCGAGAATTATTGGCAGTTTAATGTATCTAATGACATGTACTAGACCCGACTTGGCTTACGCGGTGAGTAGGCTAAGTAGATACACCAGCAATCCGTGCGCGGATCATTGGAAGGCTATCACGAGGGTGCTTAGATACATAAGATACACAAGAGACTATGGATTGCATTATACCCGACAACCAGCAGTGATCGAAGGATACACTGATGCAAACTGGATATCGGATAATAAAGATTCCAAATCAACAAGTGGTTACGTGTTTACACTTGGAGGAGCTGCTATTGCTTGGAAGTCTTCTAAGCAAACGGTCATAGCGAGATCCACAATGGAATCTGAATTTATCGCCTTGGATAAGTCAGGCGAGGAGGCGGAATGGCTACGTCAATTCGTGGAAGATATTCCAAGATGGCCAAAGCCTTTGCCAGCCATATGTGTACATTGTGATAGCCAATCAGCGATTGGTAGAGCTCAAAGCTTGATGTACAATGGCAGATCAAGGCATATGCGACGTAGACATAACACGATACGACAACTACTCTCAACGGGTGTTATCACAATTGATTATGTGAGATCAGCGGATAACATTGCGGACCCGTTTACAAAAGGCTTAAGCAGAGAGTTAGTAGAAACGTCGTCAAGAGGAATGGGACTAAAGCCCGTGGTAAATGGGAATATGAGGGAAACCTAACTTAGTTGACTGGAGATCCCAAGATCTAAGTTCAATAGGACAATTTAATCATATTACCAAAACGGAGTCACTGTGGGGGAGTACCCCAAACTAAATAAAAGGGAGTTACATATACTTCCTAGTCCATTCCAATCAGTGATATGAAGTGAGGTTAAGCATATTAAGGTTAATGATTTCGGGAAATCAAATAACCATGATGCTTTTAATGATTCATGGGAATCACCTATGTTAGAGAGAAGTGGGGTCGCTTCAAATGGATTTGTGGGGTGCGCAAATCCTAGAGCTCTCGCAGAACCAGGCTAGTGTTCCAGGACCATAATAGGACACGACAATGAGGAGTTGGCCAAACCAGGGAGAGTATTGTGTGAAGTGTATTGTCGTTTACACAAATGGGGGTATGTTCAAGGAAATCGCGTCTACACACCGCTAGTAAGCTAAGTGCGTTTCACAAAAGAAGGTTCAAAGGCTTCAACCTACCTATCTTGCAATACTCAACTGTCGAAGTTTATCGTTGAAAAGTGTAAGGAAAAGATCCATTTCCATACATGTGGGGGATTGTTGGTAATTTGATGAAAATAGCATTTTTCATGTGGGGAATTGTTGGAAAATAAGTGAAAATAGCATTTTTCACAAATATAGGAAAATGATTTTTTCCTATTTTGGACTAGAAATAAATATAATAAAATGAGCGGGTTTTATGTATTTATTTGTGGGTTTGTGTTCTATGTTGGAAGAGCTTCGCAACGAACTAAACCACGTCCAAAACCGAGCTAAGATGAATGAGATATCAATGCTCAAAGTTGGGTGTTTGGAACATTCAATGTTGAAACTAAAGGGAAAGTAGCACCTTGTCCCACATAGGAGGAGAGATGGAACTTAAATGGGTATTTAAGGTGGAACTCTCCATCCTTATTGTTTCATGGAAGCACACACTAGTGTCCTCGCGAAGGGTGCGGAGCACCCTAACTCGCACTCGCACTCGCACACGCTCGCGCGCGCGCGCGCGGCGTGGGCGATGAGGCGCAATGTGGCGCTTTGATGGCGCACTTCGCACGCTCGCATCGCCGCGAGCCGCTTGAGAGCCGCCTTTGTATTTTTGACCACGCGCGCGTGGTGGAGCACAAGGGTTGTAAGGACCAAGTGGTACGTGATGTGGCGCATGACGTGGCAGTCATGCGCGCGCGAGTACACGAGGCGCGCGGTTGGGCGCATGGTGCATGGGTCCTGCTGTGTCGTGCGCGGCGCACCAGAGTGAGCCAATACGGCGCGACTGTGTGGCGCGCACGTATAGGCTCACAGGTGACGTGGCGCACGCGCGCATGGACGGACTTGAGCCAAGAGGCCGCACCGCGCATGGCCTTGAGCCAAGAGGCCGCACCGCGCATGAGCGCGCATGGGCATGGGCCAGTGTGGCGCACGCGCGCATGGCAGTGAGCCAAGATGCCGCACCGCGCATGGGCGTGCGGACCTGGGCGCGCGCGCGCGCGCAGAAGCTTCCAGCATTGAATGACTGGGCAGTTTCAGTCCAGCTTCGTAACTGACGAGTTAATAGGCTTTGACTGAGAATTAAATGACGTATTAAATTGCATTGAAGACGTTTAATGCAATTTAAACCTCTCATTTAATTCGTTTTGACTGTTTCAACCTAGGAGCTGTATAAATACAGCTCCATACCCACATCAGAGACACACCAGCAACAACAGCTTATGAAAACAACATTCCTCCTACTTCTAATCATCTTCTTCGTGCAAGTTTCAAGGTAACCTTCGGGTTGTAGGCGAATTCCGGCAGTACTACTGCTTCGGCTGTTGTACCCTGGGAAACAAAACGAGTACTCTTGGGAGACTCGGAATTTGTTTTAAGGGAAGCGTGTTGAACACGTGACTCAGCCACTCTGTTTCTACCCCTTTCTTGTATTTTGGTTTATTTCAGTTGTAATTGTTCTAGTATTTTATTTTTAGCTTTCCTTGTATTGTAATCTGTAATAAAATATTGTTTATTTTATTTATTTACGCGAACGGTTCTTACATGTGATAGCTCCATATTCACTATGACCACTTATGAAACAAGTTTAATACATGTCTAAAATTACGGCGTATAACTTTTTATAGGAAAGAAAACATAGCACGGGAGTATGTCAAAAGTGAAAAAGATAAACGGACGTCGAGTTTTAAAGTTTAAACGCACCTGTTTATAGACATTTGTGTATTTTGGTGTTACTTTGTAATTTAACCCGATGTTTAGAACGTATAAAGCTTTTAGGTTCGTGAGGGCTCAAGCCATCAACCCATATAATAATATAACATATAAAATATTTAATATTTATTAAAATGTCTATTACTTATTTAGTTAAGTATGAATTACTAGAAGAATCGTAATTATAGTATAGTGATTATGACACCAAACCTTTCTTAACAAGGCATTTTCAAAATAATATATATTCCACTAATAATTTTTGTCACATCTTAAAATAATAATTATTATTATAATTGAAAATTTCATTATATAAAGGGGCTTTAGTGTCATTTGCAAAGTGCCCACTCCCAATTCTCCTCATTTTTTCTTCACACTCTCCATTTCTTTTAATTATTTAAGTTCTGAAAAAACAAAATGCCTGGAATTGCATTTGGTAGTTTTGATGATTCCTTTAGCTTGAGCTCCATCAAATCCTACGTTGCAGAGTTCATCTCCACCCTTCTCTTCGTCTTCGCGGGTGTCGGCTCCGCCATTGCTTTCGGTATTCAATATATATTTCTCACTTTCTAATTTACTAACTATTATTTCCCATGCAAATTTCATGTTTTGTACGTAGATTAATTGTTGGTTTTGTGCAGCCAAGTTGACAGCGGATGCTGACCTTGATCCAGCCGGTCTGGTGGCTATCGCGGTCTGCCATGGACTTGCACTCTTTGTCGCGGTCTCCATCGCCGCTAACATCTCTGGCGGCCATGTCAATCCAGCTGTCACCTTCGGATTGGCTGTTGGCGGTCAAATCACCATCCTAACTGGCATCTTTTACTGGATTGCCCAATGCATTGGCTCCATCGCCGCATGCTACCTTCTTAGCTTCGTCACCGGAGGCTTGGTAAGTAAATTTTTAGTACAAGAGACGTTTTATCTGATTATGTTGGTTAGCAGGGTATTGGCTAGGCCACTTAAGTTTTATGATAACGGGGTTTTCCAGTAACAGATTCTCATGGTTTAAAAAAAAATAATAAAAATAAAAGGCTATACATTATGGCATATATATTTATACGATTTGTTTTCTTTTTTTATTTTTTAGGCGGTGCCTACCCATGCGGTTGCTGCTGGTGTTGGAGCTATCCAAGGAGTAGTGATGGAAATCATTATCACATTTGCATTGGTGTACACCGTTTACGCCACCGCAGTTGACCCCAAGAAGGGCGATTTGGGCACAATCGCGCCGCTTGCCATTGGTCTCATTGTAGGTGCCAACATTTTGGCCGCCGGTCCATTCTCTGGTGGATCAATGAACCCGGCCCGATCCTTCGGTCCTGCTGTGGCCGCTGGTGATTTCTCCGGCCACTGGATCTACTGGGTTGGACCTCTCGTTGGTGGTGGCTTAGCCGGAGCAATTTACAGCAATGTGTTTATTAGTAATGAACATGCTCCCCTTTCCAGCGAGTTTTAATGTTTTTTTTCTTGTGAACCAGATCAGTTTGTAATTGTAATAAAAGAAAGGAAAGCAATTTATTTGTTTTTCTTTTCTTTTCTATTTTATTTTAATTTATGAAAATTTAATTTGTTGTGTTCTTTGTATTATCCAAGTTTTTTTTTTTTCTTGATTTTTGAATAATGGGTGAAATTGGTACAAGCATTGCAATTATTGTAGGTAGTGGTGGGCCCATTTGCTTTACTGGGCCATTTTGTTTGATTCTTTACTAGCATGAAGTGAGTGGGCCAATTGTACCAATCAAGGCATGTGATTTCATGGGCTTGTTGACCCCTGACATCATATATGACAAGAAATATCATTGAAATAATAAATAAAAATTTAAAAATAAATGTCATATATCTCAACCTTTTGTTCAGAAAGAACACAACTGTACTTTTCCACAGGGACCTATTTAAGGGACAAAACAAGCTGAAAACAGAGACATGTAGGCTGTTTGGCAACACCGAATAGTTAAGTGCTCAACCAGTAAGAGGTCTGAACTATTAAGGGGGTGTTTGGGATTGCTTTTTCAAAATAGATTATGCGTTTTGAATAATCAGAATCAGATAATCAGCTGTAACAAAACGTGCTGCAGAAAGATTGTGTTTGGATTTGATTATGCTGTTTGATATCACAATAATCAGATAATCAACTATTGAGTGTTTGGCAAATATATATATATATATATATATATTTAAAAAAAATAAATAAGTGACATGACAAAAAAGGCATTAACTATCAAATCAAACAAACAATATCAAGAAGCCAATAACAACAAACTCCAGTTCAATCGCTACGCCATATGATTTCAGTGCAAGGTAAGTAAACAAATTATGCACTATTTTGCATTAGTACCGCAATTGCAACAGATAAATATTCAAATGGATTGCATAATATCTTTTGCAATTCTCTCTCTTACCGAACTCATATACATATCGTCTTGCCTACGACGTGTAGTTATGTCTTCTTGTGATCCATTAATTCTGATGGATGTATCACCTTCAAGATCTCGAGTTGGACGATAAGTTTCTTGTTGTGCTTCGTTAAATGCTTCATCAAAATGACCTTTCATCCTAATGTAGTTGTGAATTGCCATGGATGCTATCACAATGTCGACCTGTGTTTCATAAGAGTAATCAACATGCATATCTTTTAATATTGCCCACCTTGCCTTCCATACTCCAAATGTCCTTTCGATCACATTTCTTAAAGATGAGTGATAGTAGTTAAATGTCTCTTTTAGTCCTTTCGGAGCACGTTGGGCAGCTGTTTGACCTCGACGAAAATCAGGTATATGATAACGAACATCATTTCCTTTATATGGAGCAAGATAGCCTCTGGTATTTGGGTACCCGGCATCAACAACATAGTACTTATCTGTATAAATTGAACTTGTACTTCAATGCAATGGGTTAATTAAAAATATAGCATAAAACATATATAAAATAATACTAACCACCCGTTGGACGAGGAAATTTCACCTCTGGCTTACGTAATGCTTCTAAAAAAATTCTTGTGTCATGTGCAGTGCCTTCCCATCCCGCCCATGCAAATGTAAAACACATATTAAAATCACATGCTGCCATGATATTTTGGGTTGCATATCCTTTTCTACCAATATATTTTGCTTGTTCATGCTCTCGAACTGATGCCTTAACATGTGTCCCATCAATAGCACCAATGCAATCCTATAGATACAAAAACACTAATTACTAATTCACAATACTATAGACAAAGTATTAATTCTAAAATTTGAAGTAAAAAAATAGAACACACCTTGAACATGGGGTAATACCGAGAGTTGTTTAAGAGTTGTCGAGGTACTTCATCGTTATAGTTTGCTTTAGGCATGATGATGTCCCCGCTAAGCTTAAGCACCGCTCTTAAAACACGATGGAAATGTCTGTGAATAGTTTCCCCTGAATGATTGAAAATTTCTTGAGCTAGTCTATTTCCACATCCGTGTGCTAATATCAACAAAAAAATACCAACATACTCTTCAATAGATACATTACGTGTCTCCTTGGTAGATGAAAGCTTACTTGTGGCATTTTCATGGTTCAAATCCATTCCCTGTTAGATGAAATCTGGCCTTGGTAAAAGAAGTAATATACATAGAAGGCTATAAAAGCCCAAAACAGTTCTAATAACACTAGAAGAAACTTTCCTATAGATATTATGGAACTCATAATCTAGCAAGTGCATAAGATATGTTTTTATTTTTCTTATGTTGTATTGGATAGGGTTTGAATTTGTGTCCAGCTAGATGAAATTACACTATGTGCTTACTGATACATCTGATCTAAGCAAAACAATGTAATCAGTATAATTCCACTCATAGTAGAGTTGTTAGTAGGGTTTGGGGATGGTGTGAAGGAGGCAAACAGGCTGCTCATGCGATATCCCCTGGCTTCGAAAACCTTTTTTTTTAATTTCGTCACGTGTCGCCTAATTTGGCATGTCCTTTAAGAGCCCTGATCTCCTCCCTAAATTGATAGAGATTTGATTAATACTTTAATTTTTTAGAAGAAAAATAATTTTAAAATATTTTTTTTTTCTTAAAGATTGCAGATAAGAGCTAGAAATATAGCACCTGACCTGTAATGTGAATGTCATATCTTTTAGGCTATTTCTATACACACCCCCTCTCTTCCTGATTATACCCCCCCTTGTGAGAGGAAAACTGTCGGTCCCACGCAGGCCCCACCTGTAAGTATGTGAGAGGAGGGGGTGAAAAAAGTAGATAGGGGGGTGTAGAAAGTAGCACCCATCTTTTAAATTGAAAACTCTTTATCTTTTTTCACAAAAATATAAAACACAGTCAGAATTCCTCATATTCATATTGAAAGTATTGTTTAGTTATATTATGACTAATACTTCTAGAAGGACCAATATAAAATGGAAGTAAACTGTAGAAGCACTAATCCATATGTCAGTACCTATACACTTCCAATAATAATGCTTTCACATGTTAGAAGCCCCATTGAAATCCATTTTTAGATGATTATGTACAAGTTAGCTCACTGAAACAAAATTCCAATAATAATGCTACATACATGAGATGAAAGACAAAGCATAAAACCTCACTGTTAGGGGGGCAGGGCACTCCCCTTCTCCAGCACTTGAACCCAAACCATCACTTGGCCGTGACGTGATCACACCACTTGCAGCGGTAGTATATTAGTTGAACCTGGGGAACCGAAGGCCTCATCACGGGAGTGCCCCAGGTACCCTTAGTGCTTGGAGTTGGGAGCAACCGTAACAACTCCGACCCGTTTCAACCCTCACTAAAAGTTACCCCTTATGATCCAATACCCAACTCGACCATTTTACCGCTTAATTCACTTTAATACTTCATTACAAAAATATGGATTATTAGTAAAAGGTCATATATCAAAACAGTAAATCTATGATACCGGTCGAAACGGTTCGATTCGAAAGGGTACGGGTCAAAACGGTTCGCGTCGAAACAGTTCTATTCGAAACGATACCGGTCGAAACGGTTCGATTCAAAAGGGTACGGGTCAAAACGGTTCGCTAATCATATGTATGACAAGAGCAACAACTATGACTGCTGCGAATTTGGCGAGTAATGGCAAGATCATTATTACTAGCTAATATTGCAGATTTAAGGAGGTGTTTTAGCAGATGCTATATCAAGGCTCTGGCAAGATCACTATTACGAACTTTAACGGGTTGACACGAAAGATGTCTCGAACACACCAGATCACACCAGCATAAAACATAAACTAGATCATACCACCATTATAATAACCATGTATCTGGTGATATACGTTTACTTCAATAATCTTATTGGTTTGTAACCTATCTGTTTTATTAATCGACAACAAACCCTAAGTTAACTCAGCCTCTTAAACCTATCCTGATCCAAACGACGAACAATCAAAGCAATTTCATTGAATTAAACCAATTGCACCAAACCGAAAACAAAAACAATTAATAGGACGAATACCTTACGTAGGGCAAACGACAGATGCTGAAAATTAAGAGACAAGAAACCCTAACGCACCGCTTTCAATCTATTGCGTGGGAAACGAATGGCTGGAATATCACGCACCAAGAAGAGAAGAAATAGTTAGAAAAAAAGAGTGAATTTATACGATTGATGTGAAGAGAAGAAATAGTTAAGAGATAGTTGTGGTGATCGAAAGTAAAGAGAATGATTGGGGATTGTGATGAAGAATCATACCTCTTGATGAAGAGAACTGCAACTGTGATTGATCAAAGGATCGTGGTGATGAAGAGATCAACTTCCAGGGGATTTTGGCGGCAGTTATGGCGCAATATTTTGTGGAATCACGTTTCCTTACAGTAAGGGGAGACCTACTTATGGATTATCACGTTTTGAAGTTTACAAAACGTAAAAAATCACTTTTTATTAATTTTTTACCAAACGCTCAAAATAGATTTTTTGCGATTTCAAAACACAATAATCAGATAATCAGGTTAAAAAAGCAATCCCAAACACCCTCTAAGTGCTGAACCAGTAAGAGGTCTGAACCATTAAAAGCATGTATAATGCTTAACCGTTCAGAGGCAAATGTCTGACCAATTCAGATTAGAGGTCTTAACCATTCAGAGGCAAATTTCTAAACCATTCAGACATCTGCTCGTGAAACAAACAGTCTGAACCATTAAGTGCTGAACCAGTAAGAGATCTGAACCATTAAGAGCCTCATTAAGAGGTAAACAAACAGCCCCGTAGTTTTTATTAATTTTCACGGGGACCTATTAAAGGAACAAAACAACCTGAAAATAGACATGTATTTTTCATTAATTTTTTTTAAACTTCAAAACTAATTCTGCAGGAGATGATCAAAATCTTTAACATAAACTCATGTAACATCAAATTATACATCAAGATCTAATTATATACGAGCTACGAAACAAGACCAAAAACACCATGAATGGAGCATATTCTGTGATCCGAGAATTACTACGGTGTTGTCACTGTAAAGCTTTTATCTTCTTCGTTTTCTTTACTAGTTTCTCTAGCCCGGACCATATCTTCACTGGCCCATGGTTCAGCTTCCATCTTCTTTGTTCTTTCTAGTTGTTTCACCAAGTTGAGCCGTTTAGATGAATACGGAGAAGGGATCTGTGTGGACGAATGAAAGCACAAAAGGATCGTGAAGATAAAGAATTGATTAAATTTAACGAAAACAAAACAGGTCATATAAATTAAAGAGTAAAATGACATTTTCGTCCCTGAGGTTTGGCCAGTTTTGCGACTTTCGTCCAAAGGTTTGTTTCCGCATCTGGATCCAAAGGTTTGAAATCTTGTCATTTTCATCTGGCTTGTTAACTTCATCCATTTTTCTTCGTTAAGTCATGGGCATTTCCATCTTTTTTGTTAGCTTAAAAGTTAAAAGGCAATTTGGTCTTTTCAGGGGTATTCGGTCTAGGGGTGTAAACAAGCCCAGAGGCTCGAGAGCTACTCGTGATCGGCTCGGTTAAAAGCTCGAACGAGCCGAGCCTTAACGAGCCCGAGCCCGAGCCTAAAAAAGAGCTCGTTTTGTTATCGAGCCCGATCTCGAGCCTGAAATACAAAGCTTGTTTAGGCTCGCGAGCCT